>NC_051254.2:22755381-23403262 GCF_015237465.2 Chelonia mydas | reverse complement strand
CTGTCATAGCCTGCAAAACTGGGTTCTGGGGGAAAAAAAAATATTTTCTTAAACTGAGGGGAGGAACCCCTTAGCTCGGTATTGCATTTCCAGTAAGGAAGATGCTAGAGAGATGTTACATAATGATGCCGTAACTCAAAACAAGCGTATGCTGTGACATTTTAATTATCTGTCGTTCAGAGGACTTCAGGATAAACTTCAGCCCAGATCTGGGGGGTGGAGTGGGGAAGCGGGAATAGCCACTCAAGATTGGTGCTCTTTTTCTGGACTCTTAAGCAGCTCCTCATGCTATCTGTAGTTGATTGGAGTGGTCTACAGTTCCCAGAGACTGGGCAACAGACAGGATCCTTTAGCCAAGTGCAGTGAGAAAACAGTTTCCCAAAGGCTGCAGTCTTAGAAGGCCCACTCAAACACAAGGCAGATTTATAGGGTGAAATTCTGGTCCCACTGAAGTTGATGGGAATTTTACCATTGACTTCAAAAGGGGCAAGGATTTCACCCTAAATCTTCAAGAGCTTTCTGGTTGAGCCACCACATTAAGCACCCATAATACCATCACATGGTTAGGCTTGAAGATAAGAGCAATGAGGACTTGGTTGGCATCAGAAACAACATAAACAGTAAGTCAAAGTATTTAGTCCCATACGACTAGAACAGTGCACTGTGTATATGCAGATAGGCTCACACACAAATGGACACAGGATTACTCCAGTGAGCACAGGATACTTAGACTAAAATTAATATAAAAATAATGGGATTCAGTCCTCAGTGGTCACATATTCAAGTTAATCCAATTCCTGGGACTGTTCCATAAGGCAGCCTGGTACCTGGTCCCAGAAATCCACAAGAAATGAAAGAAACGTACAGGCCTTTCTATTAAATCAATGCAGGGTTGCAGATCCAGTCCAAAATCAATAAAGTTCCATTCTATGCCCTCCCGCTGGTACTCTTCTTGTTCCAGGATAAACATGGTGTGGTTGAACAACTGCTGCAACTTCTCATTGGTATAGTTGATACAAAGTTGCTCAAAAGAGTTCAGCTGCAAAATATTTCACGAATTAGAAGAATACCTCAATGGCAGAATTTATAATCTTATGAAATGTCCTCTGTTACATTTGCAAGTAGTACCGGTAGGGCAAATTTCTGATTTTATTAAGGGATAGTTTCCTAACATCCAATAAATGAAAGATACGATTTGGTCTGAAATTAGTATATAAAACAGGAGTTCAATTCACCCACGAGATGTTATTCTTACCTGTAGTACACTCTAGACAGCTATATTACAGGAGAAATCCACAGCTGCAGAATAAATGGTCACGCATGAGTGTTTAACTCAGATTAGAAGAGAGACTGTGGCTTTAAACATTTGGGATCGTAATTTAGGGTAGCCAGAACCTTTATACATTGCAAAACTAATCAAATGCTTCATATAATCTTTACAGCATTCTCGCAACAAATTGCTTTACAGTACTTTACAATTTGGGATTGTCAGCAGTAAGGGCTACGAACATAGTGATAGATAGAAAACAGAATTTAAAGCTATAAATTAGTTTTCCATAACTGGCTCTTTAGCAAACCTCAAAGATTTCAAATCCAGCGATATCCAGAATGCCAATGAAAGAAGCTCCCTGTCGTTTGGTCCTATCCAGAGCTTTATTAATGCGGTGAACAAGCCAGCGGAAGAGGCGCTCATAAGTGGCTTTTGCCAAGGCTTCCACTGCAAAGTCTGCCTGAAAATCAAAACATATTAAACATTTATTTATTCTCAAGGAGTCATCAAAAGAACAAGGAGATGGATGTTATCACAAACAACTGTTAAGGGAACTGAGCAAGTTTAATATAGTTAATACCACTGAGGAAAGAAAACAGTCAGCAGAAACACTACATGATTTGATTAAAAATAAAGTTCAACTCTATTGTCAACAAAAATTAAGAGTGCTTTTCTACATTTGATATGTCAAACAACATTAGAATCCAGATCAGCTAAAGGCCAAGGAAAGGAAAGAAGTTCTTGCTCTCTATACAGTCTTGTTTTTTGCCATGCAAGAAAATACAAAAACACAGAGTAAGATGTAACAAGGAACAGAACAGAAACTAGCATCAACACAGTTTACTGACTGCAGCTGAAAAGTTACCTTGGATGAATTGTAGCTTCATTTTATTTTTATACATCAAAAAACTTACTTGTTCTTTGGTTTGGGCTTTCTGAACGTAGTCTCTGCCAACTTTAATGCGTGGAGTAAGTATAGCTCGAGTAAATTCCATTACATTCATTCCCAGTAGATGGCAGAGTTTCTGTGCAACTGAAAGTAATAAAGTTATTCACTTAAATACCCCCAAACTCTCCAGGCCAGCCAGAACATTAAGGAAACAAGCCATTGACAACTCAACGATTTTTAGCAACTACTCAATGCCGAAATCAGAAGCAGCACTCAACCTTGTGAAAAATAAACTTATTACAACTAGTGTCTATAAGGAACCCCAGAACATGTGGTAAACATATAAACACATTAGTGAATTCCTGTTAATTTAGTACAGCAAATCCCAGGTTAGTTCAGGAAATTCCTAGGAAGCACTGGAGCTGAATATTGTTGGTTTCGATGACAGCTCATTCATTCTTTTGATAGAATATGCCAGATGCCAATAAGGGTATGTCTCCACTGCAGCTAGGAATGTGCATCCCAGTTTGGGTAGACAGACATATGCTGGACGACAAGCCTGCCCAGACCCCCAGGCATACGCTTTGGTGGCCAGCCCAAGCTGCCACCCACACTACCCTTGGCTACCCTTCTATTTTTAGTGCACTAGCTCAAGCAGAGCTAGCACACTGTAGTGTAGACCTATGGCTGCTTAGAGAAACTGCTATGCTGCAGTGCAGGCAGGCATGCCAATGCATTGCTATGGGATTTCGGTCCAAGGCCACATCACTGAAACAGTGTCAGAGTGCTTTCACCTAAAGCAACTGGTACAAGAATGCTGGAAACAGAATATCACACTGGATGGACCACTGACCTTTCCTGGTTTGGCAAAACCTACATTATTTCTACTTTATTTTCTTTCAATGTCAATCCTCTTCCCTACACATTTTCTATTAATAGGTTGGGCGTTTTTGTGACTTAAGATTTCTAAAAATGAATCCGACACACACTAGATATTCTTAGCTCTGGGGCTAAGTGTTTTTCTCAAGTGTGCCAGCTTCTAAGCTTTCTCAGAAGGACATCTAGCAAATGACTATTTTAGTCCCTCTCATCTTTCCAATATGATGATTTGGCATCCTTCGATTTAGTCTTTTAAAAGAAAGGGGAACCCTCTTTCTGGGACAATCTAGTACTGAAGATGGTATTTCCCAGTCCCAAAGCCCTGGATTCTGTGCTTGGTCATGTACTCCTCCATATGGCAACAATGGGAACATCAAAAATTCAGCATTATGCTTTCTCTCTACTGTAAGACAGGAGGAAATGGACTTGGAGTACAACATGCTAAACAATAGTTAGAAAACACAAATGTGGATGTCTAGAGCTAGACACCCACCAGTCAATACTTAGGCATTTTAAGGATGAGTCCTGCTCTCCCAAGACTGAGTAGCCACAACTCACTTTGGCTTGATATTTTTATGGCATGAAAGTCACTCAAACTTTAAAATAAAAATGAAATTAAATTGGTATTTAAGAGACAAGATTTATTGTTTCAAGAGCCTCCCTGCCAGTATCTAAAGTTTGTCTATTCTCTCTCATGTACCCACAAATTTCCCTAAGAAAAGGAACAGCTACATTCACCAGGAATATCTTACAGCATATTCATCTGGTATCTGTGGAAAGGGAAGCTTATAAAAAATGTTACTCTTTCACACCTCCCCGACTTATTTCTCCTTTGTCATTACTCAGATACCAAGAGTTAGCAGCAGCATTATCCATCTCTAGAAGTCTAAATATACTGTCCACTTTGCAGCGATGTTCTTGCCATCCCCCCCCTCCCCCCCCCCATAAGCTCCATTCCTCCCCAAAATACGTAAAACTCACTTTTTTAGTTGTCTCTGGGTATGGTATTTTATTACAAGCTAGACAACGTGACGAGTAACACACACTGTGCGAACTCTAGAATCACATGGACAGTTTGGATTCTGAAGAGAGGTTAATCTCAAGGTTTTAGAGGATTTGGGTTACATTTCTGAGAGGATGTATGTATTGACAGTTCTAGTGACATGCAAGGAAGAACCTGTAGCTGTAAGCTTGATGAATAGATTCTTGTCAATTGACAAGACTGTTCTACCATATTTTTAGCCTGATTCACGTTGAGAGAGAAGGAAATGCAACCAGTGGGAGGTTAAAACATACCCACAGTACTTGTCCTGAGCAATCTGACTTCCTGAAGAAAATGAAAGTTTGTTTTCCTCCTCAGTCTTTTCAAGAATTCTCTTAATCCTTTAAGATTCCTCTAAGAGGATGTGGAGGTGGAGTTGGGGGTGGGGAGGAGTGTTTTTAAAATCCCCAGCACCCTCAAAGCACCCAGCACCCATTCCTTTCAGCTAAACAGGTTTAGACAGGACAACAACTTCTCTCTGAAGCCAGTATGTACTGTTCCTCTTTGAGAAAAAAAGTGCTTTGAATTTAATTGTGGGGTTCCTGTTCAGTGATCCTCAGTATACCCTGATCAAATTTGTTCCTTATTGAATTGCAAATGCTGCAAACTCACACTGTTTTCTTTCTATCTCTTGCATCATCACCAGAATACCTACCAAAGTAGTCCCATAGTCATAGACTGCTTTCAGTGTGTTGCCCAGAGGTAACTGATTACACCCAAATAAAAGGTTCTGCTGGAAGATCCACATGAAGGAACAGAATCTTTCTTAACTTTACAGAGCCAATACAGCTATTTGTCACTAAAACAAACAGCTATGACCAGTTTTACAGGATACAGCCACTGTTCAGGACAGACCTGCATTCTCAGTTAGCTGGAGAAGTCTGTCAACCAATGCAATCAATTTTTTCACCTCCAGGAACTGACACTTTTCAGGACTTCAGGCCTCTGATAGCACATAGAGCAAAAGGATGTGACTAAGTTAAAGCTTGGGTCACCCACATAGCAGTGGCTAGCACTAGCCATTGCACCACCAAGTTAGTAGGGTCATTTATTAAAGAGGAACAGGATGCAGGACTCTTCTTCAGTTTCTGAAAACTGCAAAATAATTGAGCTTTTTGCCACTGGGGGGAAAAAAAGGTGCACTGTACTGGGGATCACAAGAGTGGATATTGGTCTTGCCCACCATCCTCCTACGTGAAAACTTCCTGCTTTGTCCAAGAGCAAGACATGGCCTTTCAGGTTTGGAATCTTATCCGCTAAGTGTCCCTCTGACGGAGCTAGGCATATTATGATTCTGTTTTACCTGTGAAATATGTGAGATGCTGTATAGAAAGGCAGGTAATTTATGATAGTTTTATTATGTTGCATCTGCTTACGGACGGTTTTCTTTGGCTGTTTAATTGTATTTAGCTTGTATTTTTATAATCTATTGGTGACTATTAATGTAGAACTACCACTTTTTTATTGTGCAAAACTATAGAGAGAGACACAAGAACAACTTTGTTCTGTAGTGGAGACATGATTAGTGTACACTAGAAATAGATCATTTGATGCCCAAATTAAAAGAATATTTCAGTCTTGAATTCTTCCCTTATAACTGTCAAATTGTCATCAAATCTACGAAGAATTATTTTAATCCCTAAGATCTGAGGATATATTTATTAGTTGTCTCAGTACAGCTCACTACAGCTATAACAACTCAGAGGTTATTAGGCTTCCTGAACCAAAAAAGGCTGTTAAGTTTCAGTATAACGATGTTGCTCAGGGGCGTGAAAAATCCACCAGTTAAACAGACCTAACCCCCAGTGTAGACAGCATTAAGTCCAGAGGAGAACTACCACCTCTATGGGAGGTGGAGCACCTACAGTGACGGTGGGAGAACCCCTAAAGCACTTCAGCTGTGCAGTATTTTAACTGTAGACAAGCCCTAAGAGACAATAACCATTTTGAAGTTTCTGGACAGGATTTTATTGCTTTAGGTCATTGCATAATAAGTCAATTAACAACATTCTTCATATAAAGCTTCATTTGTTCTTCAGTGCCTATGAAGTTCTCAGCAAATTTCAGAACTCTCCCACTTCCACTTCCTCCCTCAAAGAATGTTAGGGTACTAGATATAAAAATTGATAAAAACGAGCAACAGCAGCAGATGCTCAGGTTATGAAACAAATTTTAAATCTGAGCCAGCCTTTCTGCAACATTTGTTTTATCATTCAACACTTTTGATATCCAGAAAGTGGAGAGGTGATAAAAATTAACTGAAGATACTCCTAATACAGAGGTTAGAAGTGCCCATCTATAATCACAAACCGCAACACATCAGGACTTATGCAAGAAGCCATAGTTGCTTCTGTATCTTACTGCTTTATTGAAATCAAAGCTAATTTTTAGATATGAAAACAGCTAAACACTTTGCAGTTAACCAAAGCTGAGTTTTAAACTACTGTAAAGATGTTATTTTCTTAGAGAGGATTTAGAATGACCAAATACTGGTTAAACTAGAAGTCTGAAAAGTCTTAGAAGTGCCTAAGGGACAGTCTCTATTTTTAAGCACGTCTACCAAATACTGACTGCACTCTGAAGTATTAAAATGCAAAAATAAATCAGTCACACTACCCTGTCATTTCAGAAATAAGTGTTTAAATACAGTGTTTCTTAAATTCAGCCATTTCACTAAGGAAGTTGCCCTTGGCTCCAGGATTCTTTTCACTGGCAATGTAATGACTGTCAAGAACCAAAGAAAATACACTGATTTAAGTACACTTTTCTTTTCCTGACATTTAAGTCTTTGCTGAGAAGCAATTAATGAGGCTACAGCTGAAACGCTTGTTCAAAGTTTAGGAGCATTATAAACAGCTTCAATAATTTATGGACTTCTGTAGACAGCAGTTTTAATGCCTGTGTAGAAGAGAGTATAAGATGAGTGGAAGATGGGAGAGTTTTAGTGGTTCCATGCTGGCTGTTACTGTTACAAATTATGGCCTCTCTCTGGCAGAGAGCTTTATAGAGGAAGTTCAGAAAAGAAAAAAAATACTTTCTAACTTCTCAGAATATCTGATGAACAAATTATGACCAGAAAACCACAATCAATGTCATTAAAGACCACACAGTGTGACCAATTTACCTGTATTTTCTGGCATGGAGGCCTGATCAGTGTTTCTTTCCTTCTTAAAAGAAATGTTACCAAATTGTAGTACTGACGACACCACCTTCAGCATTGCTGTGTTAACAGAAAGATACAAACATTTTCTTGTCAAGTTTGCGTCTTAATAAAATTCACCTCCTCACCAGTCTTAGGCACCCATTCAAGCCCAGTTCAAAAAGTAATTTACAATTATTATTGCACTATGTAGCAGTCTTTCTTGCGTCTATGTCAATTTTAGCTTAAAAATCAGAACATTTCTTTAAGTTTTTGAAGCGGTACAATGTTTGCCACAGGCTTTCAAAGCATCAAAACTCCATTAGATTTAAGTTTGGTTGTCAACATTTGTTTCATTTAGTTTTTGTAATTTTACATAAAAAGCAAGTACACTACAGAAATCAAAAAGACAACTTACACAAGATTTCCTCATGAGAAAAGCCCATGATGTGCATGGCTTCCATAGTCTCCTGAAAGTTATCTTTGTCTTGCTGCCCAGGAATGGGGATATAGCCATTAGACAAAAATCTGTAATTGTTAAATCCTTCAAGCAGCAAGTCAGCTGTAGTGGAGGGAAAAAAGTAAAAGCTTTGTGCACAAGTCTAATATTTAAAAAAAAAAAAAAATCTAACAAATAAATGGACTACCAGTTATATCAGCATTTAAATAAACTGAATTACAAGCAGTTACTCCAAATCTTCTTTAACTCTAGAAATGAGTTCAAGTGCTGAACCCAGCACAATCTTTAATATAAAAAGGCCCAATTACCAACAGCTTCAAGCTGGCTTTGTAAAAAACTGGATTAGCTCCTTGCACAGGGCATGAACGGGACACTGTTCTGCATAAGGGTTACTGCATTATGATGAAGTGAGCTGTAGCTCACGAAAGCTTATGCTCAAATAAATTTGTTAGTCTCTAAGGTGCCACAAGTACTCCTTTTCTTTTTGAATTACAATTGCAATCCTCTAGAGTAGTGGTTCTCAAACTGTGGCCCACAGACTGCTTGCGACCCAATCAGCACAGAGCTGCAGCCCATGTGACATCCTCAGCGCCATACAGGTAGTATTGGATGTGACCCACAATGGTAAATAAGTTGAGAACTACTGCTCTAGAGGAGGTATTGATACCGGCCATGCAGCAGCATCAGGTTAGTGGGTCTGGTGAAGATGTGCTAAATTGATGGGAGAGCGCTCTCCCGTCAATTTCTGTACTCATCCTACTCTTCTTGGGGAGGTGAAGTTGGCAGGAGAGTGTCTCCTGATAACACAACACGGTGTAGACACTGCGGTAAGTGAATCTAGCTACGTCAACTTCACTTACGGTAACTTAGGTAGCGTAACTTAGATCATTTACTGCCATAGTACAGATAAGGCCACAGACATTCCTTCAGCCTATGTCTGATGGCTGTCCAAACAGATTTTTATATACACACTTAAAGTGCTGAGATAGCCCAGGAATCCTAACCACACAGATTCCTCTTCAACATTAAAGGGAAACAGATATAGGACCAATTTTTCAAATGTGTATATTCACACACAGTAATGCATATCCATCCATGCTCCCTGGGTATTTGTGCACCTAAAAGTGAGTATATGCTAAGCTGCATGCACATGTGACTGAAATCACATATATCACATATATTAACCTTGATTGGCTGACTGGAAGCCAATTGCCTGTTTTGGAATAGCCATGGTCAACCACTGTTTAAAAGGTGCAAAGTTCAAGTAGTAGTTACACGTAAAGCTACGATTTAGTCAGAGGTTGCGGTACTCACGGAATCCGTGACTTCCAGTGACCTCTGACTTCAGCCTGCGGTGGTCGGGAGCTGCAGGGTCCCCTGCCACCGGTGGGGGCAGGGAGCTGCAGGGTACCCCACTGCCTCTGGAGCTCGAAGCCACCAAGGGCAGCAGGGGAACCCTCAAACTCCCAGCCATGGCAGGGAAACCCTCCAAGCTCCTGGCTGACATGGGAGATAGGGGGCACCCCACAGCTCCCAGGGGCAGAAGGGGACCCCCAGAGCTGCAGGGGTACCCAGCAGCCCCCAGCTGCTACAGGCAGCTCCTAGCCCCTGCACAGCTGCCCCGCTTCAAGCTGTGTGGGGACCCACAGATCCCTATTTTGTCACAGATATTTTTATTAAAAGTCACAGACAGGTCATCGCTTCAGTGAATTTTTCTTTTTTGCCCATTATCTCTCTGACTTTTACTAAAAATATGTGACAAAATCTTAGCCTTAGTTATACTACATACTAGCAGTTCTTTATTTTAAGGAATGTGACTAAGCATGGAGCTGTCCAGTATAACCCCACTCTTCCAGTAATGATATATGCCACACATTTGGGTAAGTACATGCAAGTTACCACAACTATACAGAGAAGAGGCGAGGCCCCACAGAATCACAGAATATCAAGGTTGGAAGGGACCTCAGGAGGTCATCTAGTCCAACCCCCTGCTCAAAGCAGGACCAATCCCCAATTTTTTGCCCTAGATCCCTAAATGGCCCCCCTCAAAGACTGAGCTCTCAACCCTGGGTTTAGCAGGCCAATGCTCAAACCACTGAGCTATCCCTCCCCACACTGCTGGAGCTAATTGATATTCACCATGGAAGTGTAAACATTACACTGAGACTGGTTTTCTTCAGGCTTTTATTGTGTGTTTGTTTGGCATTCTGCCCAGTCTGAGTGCGTGGTCCAGTACAGATTTGACACTTCCTGCCAACACACTCTGTGACTTGATGAAACTGAAATACTGCCAGCCTACCTTAGTGATTGCCAGCCAGGGACTCAATTAAGGGGCTACAAAACCCCTGGTCTGCACTGGTCCAGAGTTTGTGATCTGGAAGTCATTCACCTGAAATACTGCGGTTATGCAACAGCTGCGGAACCAACAAGTCTGCTGCAATATGAAGAGTGATTTCAGAATAAAGCCAGCTGTTTTCTTTTCATACCTCAGATCTCTGATCATTAATTACTCTTTGAAGCCCACGGCATACAGGAACTTCACAGCTCAAGCACTAAAAATGGCAAATTCAGAATACATAAGAACTGAACAGGGTGATAGGATTAGATTTGTAACTTACACTTTAGGTGTTCTCCTGCCCCAGAGAGCAGTTGATAGAAGATATGAAATGTTCGTTCATCTTTGGCCTGACGAACAGCACGAGACTTTTCCAACAAGTCTGATCATGAATAGTCAAGGATCTTAACTTGCATTGTGCATCTTTTCATGAGAAATTCAAAACATAAAATTATACAAACTGGGTTACATTAAAAGCAGAATTGTCATAAGGTAAATTTGGTGCTTGCTATGCTGGATTTACATCCTCAAGCAGTGACAAACAATTATGATTCTTTTTATACTTGTAACAAGATCTCTCCCTTTCTATTAGTTTTTTGCAGGAGACATAAAAGCCTACTGCGAGGATCAGATAGGGATTTTTTAGGAAGCTCTTAAATTCCCCCCCACCCCCGTGTTAATTTAGTAGTTAATTGGGGTCTGAGGCTTCCGCTGCCAGATCCTTTACTTTGCTTGTTGCACAAACAAGAAAATGTTCTAACATTACTCGCACATACATAAAAGGAACACTAAGAAACTAGAATTAATTTTCACTATAAAAGCTTTCCTTACTCCCTCTTTCTATATTTGTTGTAAGGTCTTTTTAAGAGGGAAAAATCCTTTCTTGAAAAATCTCTTAAATGACAAACACCTTCATTGGAGTCAGTCAATTTACATGGTTGCTCTCAGGTTCTGGTAAAGTCTAACATTGTTGTCTTCTAAAACAAAAAAGATGCACATAAAGGGGAGAAAGGAGCTTTAAAAAAAGAGACAGGAAAATGCAGCTTCTCTCTCTCTCTGGTGATTCAAGTTTAGTTGGTGAAAGATCATAGAGCACATAATCCAGTTAGCCCCTCCTGAACCATGCTTTAATCCCCTTTACTCTGGAAAAGGGTGGCTGGGTTGCTCTGATTTCCCCTGACCAGTCTGTTGGTTGCAAGGTTTTTACATAGATCAGGCTACTTTGGAAACTCTTTCTAGTTTGTTATGAACAGCTTGGTAGAGTGTTAGGTTTAGATTTGTCCATCCACCTAAGGCAGATGCTTATTAGATAAAAGGAAAAGAGATGGGAAAATAGTAGGAGGAATAAGATGGGGGGGGGCACTGACATTGCAGCAAGGAAAGGGGTTGTCTGGCATCATCTGGTGCCTCCTCCTTATCTGATCTGTAAGAACATATTTGAGGATCCAAAAAGGCCAGAGTTATAAATCCCCAGGTACCAGAACATGGCAAAGATCACCATGATGGTAATATTAGTTGAGAGGATGAAGATCCCAATACTGTCTAACTGAATAAGTTACCAATTATTCCTCAGAAGTGTCCAAAAAGAGGGACAGGGAGAAGACACCATCAGACGTGCTCAACCAACATAAATTTGATAGGTTTCAGAGTGCTAGCCGTGTTAAGTCTGTATCAGCAAAAACAACGAGGAGTCCTTGTGGCACAAGAGACAAACAAATTTATTTTGGCCCACTGATTTGCGGAATCCCCAAATAAATTTGTTAGTCTCTAAGGTGCCACAAGGACTCCTCATTTTTTAATTTTTTTTTTTTTGATAAATTTGATAATTCACATATACACTGTTATTCTCATCTTAAGAAAATTCTGGTGTCTCAACAATTTTGTAAGTTCACCCCAAGCCTTTAGACGTCTCAATCAGAAATTTAAGCTTTAGTTTAAACCCACTCACTTATAATAGTTTTGGGGCTCCATTTTATAATCTCTCAGCAACTTTATATAAACAGGTTTCAAAACACAGTCAAATTAAAAGTTTGAGTTTGTAATTCCAGCAAATTAACTTCTTTGGTGCTGGTTGGCTTTCCCTAATGTAAAAACAACCACCACCACTTGCAGTGGACAAGTTGGCATCCTAAAGTAAACCATGCTTTCAATAAGTCTTTCAAAAACGGCATAGCTGAATCCTCAAACGCCACCAAAAAGAAGTGCGGTCTAAATATTTTGACATCAAAATTCTGTATGGCACTTGTCATTTCAAAAATGTTTTTTAAAGTTAGTGTTTACACATTTCTCTCACTTTAATGAGTTTAACAGAAATAAACATTTTCTAAATTTCAAAGTTTGTGCAAATGGAGAGGTTGCTTCATATAGGATGCTGTACATATATCAGATTAATTCCTTTCATTTTTCTATATTGAAATGAAGTGCAATACAATTTTGTTTTATAAAGGATACAGGTAACCTATCAATTTAGCCCAGTAACGTACCAGCTGGAACAAACCTAACTTCTCTCTCCCTACTGGACACGAAATTCTCCAATTTTCATGAAGCTAAACAAAATAATTCTGCTCAGCTATTTAGACAATAAGCCTGGATTTTTTACAGATACTTAGAGTTGTAACACCTACCTGATTTAAGAACCATATTGATTTAGGCACTTGAGCCTTAATCCCATTCCTCCAGAGAGCATACTCAACTCTGAGATTAACACCCTGACTCTTCTATTACAATGCAAGGAGAGCAACTTTCAACAAAACAAAATGGAATACTACAGACAAGTGATCATCTGGAAGTATGGAAGAAATAGGAATCAAGACCATTCAGCAAAAACTGAATTATTAGACTTCATATAACAAAAGGCACTGCACAGATGTAATTAACAAAAATGGGACAGAAGTTGGCCTTGCAGTTGAAACTTAATTCTGTCGGTATATATTCGGATGAGTAAAATACAGCTCCCCTTCCCCCCTGGATGCGCTGCCTATGCGACCCAAACGAGAAAAATCGTGCTTGTGACAATGGGGACACACAGGGCGGAGATCAGCTGATTAAGGTGGTACCATTTCCAGTGTCACTTTATGAAGTACTGGCTTACCTTAATTGGTTTTCCCAATAAACACCACACAGTCATACCTTCAGAACAGTCACAATCTAGCAGATTTCAAACAAAGTATTACATTTTGTGACAATTTATTTCAGAGTAAAAGGAAATTCTCAGACTTCTTGATAGTATGATAAACTGTTTTGAAACAAAGGGAGGATTGAGAGTCCAAGAAAGCATTCACACTATGATAACTTATGTCACTAAGTTCACCAAATGTTATTTCCTGCAAATGTGTTAATGATGTATTACAAAGAATTCTAAGCAATACACAAAGTTAGAGAGACAAAAGATTGAGTGAGTCACTTCATATTTTAACCGACATTGCACTGCTGAAGCAGGATACAGGTCTCAATGTTGGCCCCAACAATATAACCCGTAACATCAAAGTTAATTCTAATGAACTTGCCCTGGAAAAGAAAGACAACTTTAAAAAAAATTGTTTTGTTTTTTATGTTAAAACATCTCTCTCATTTAAAAAAAGGCATACAGTAGAACCTCAGAGTTACAAACATCTCGGGAATGGAGAATGTTCATAACTCTGAACACAACATTGTGGTTGTTTTTTCAAAAGTTTACAACTCAACATTGACTTAGTACAGCTTTGAAACTTTACTATGCAGAAGAAAAATGCTGCTTTCCCTTTATTTGAGTAGTTTGCGTTTAACACAACACTCTAGTGCATTTGCTTTCCCTCTCTCCCCTGCCCACCCTTGCCTGTACCTGATTGTGTACTTTTGGTTCCAAATGAGGTGTGTGGTTGACTGGTCATTTTTTAACCCTGGTGTTCATAACTCTGAAATTCTACTGTATTAGGTAACATTTGCATCAGTCTTAATAGGTGATAAGTATTTAATACAGATAATAGTGGCAAGATATCATTCATTCACACCATTCATACACTTTCAGTTGTATTCCATTAAAATGTTGCAATCTACTATACGGTGAGATGTACTGTAAAAAGAGACACTGCAGTTTTTCCAGAGTCTCAAAATAAGGTCAGTGTGTAACCCAGATAGACACCTTTTATACTGTTATGAAAGAAAGTTTTTCCTAAAAGGTCATTTAATTTTAATGCTGATGAAAGACGCAAGAAGTTGAAAGGCTGGCAACAGCAGTATAAACTTTCTCCTGAACAAGTCTCCATCCTGACTTGAAGGCACACCTCCAGTGGAGTGAATTCATTCTCTGCACCCATTCAAGTCATTCTGACAAGGTCATATCTACACTAGGGAAAGAAAAAAGGTGTAATTTTTAAAATAAGATGGCTTTTCATAAATCCAGAGTTTAGACAAGATAGGGAATAGTTTGACCTCTATGCAACTGTTCAAAATGAAACCACCACTTGCCTTGTCTACATTAGTTTTACAATGAGATGTGCCATCTTGTTGGCAATACAACACATTTTCCTAGTATCAGGACATGTCTACAGAGTGCAATGTAGAGATGTGCCAAGTAGGAACTAGACTGAGATGACCAAATCTTTTGATATCGCATCTGCCATTCACATAGCACAAGCCACACCTGAATCAGTCTTTTAGAGATAAAAACCTCAGTGCATCACTTGATCCATCCAATACCCCTAACATTATGGATTGCTTAAAAAGTCCAAAGTATGCACAGACTGGCATGCTTATGTGCTTAGTTATCTTATTGCTCTATTGTGCAATTTAAGTGGTTACAGGAAGAATTTTACCACAGAGTAAACAATGCAACTCCAGTTAGGGACCTTATCTTCAAGTTGACTCCCTCAAATGGTGTCTAAATCTGGGTTCAGAGGTCTAACTTTTGGACACACATGCATGAAAACTGGGCCTAGAAGTACTACAGAACAATGTCCTAGTCATGTTTAAGTTTACTTGAATGCTCCCAAAAATATGCCACTGTGCTCTGTTAATCATATAAAAATTTGTGGTTAAACTGGGAGAACTTCGGCCTCCACAACTGTGAATCTAGCACTACAGCTTATTTTAAAACGTATGAAAGATGTGCAAGCTCATAACGGCCAGAGTTTGGTCTCAGACATCACTGCACAGAAGATCAGAATACTCAATAAGCTCACTTTGAGACAGGTAACAGGCATGATGTATGGTGAACATATCTGTTTCTTTCATTAGGAAAAAAATATAGCTTTCTGGAAATGTTAAGAATAAAAAGATGAATGAACTGACTTCTTGTTTAATTTATGTCAAAACAGATTAGAGAGTCTGTACCGCACTAGTAAGTCTACAGTGACAGCTTTTTGAAACTTACAAGTAGATGCCACACCATCTGCTATAAGAACAGAATATTCCAGATATGCCACTTAAATTTGAAAACACAGAAATACTATGAGAAGACTCAAGTCACAGATATTTAAGCAATAACTGAAAAAGCAGAACCTTCAAACCAGTGACTGGATGATAGGCTGTGCATTACTGAATTTATCAAACCACCAAGCGAACAAATAAAGGCTAATGGATCACAATGTATTTTCCAATTTGACAACTAGTTTAGTTCTGTTTACAACATACACAAGCAAAAAAGATGGCAAGAAACCTGTTCTGTGGGGTCTGCAATCCCAAATTCGATTAAAACTACAACCAAAAGACTATAATGGGTAAAAGGATAGGGAAGTTGGAATTTTACTTCCTGGTATACTATCTAACATAAGAACTGTATATTTTGTAGGAGTGTAGCCCTGACAACCTCACTACAGTACTCTCTGCTATTAAATTACAGAAAGTTGGGAGAGGCTGCTGGTTTTTGTGCTAAGTAACAAGGCACTACACTTCAAATCTAGAGATAAAAGAATTCATACTGCATTTTCCTTTTGTGGGAGAATTTCTGTCATTTCCTTTTAAATCCTTATTATTGAAGACTACTGAAGGCACCATCTGGAGTGCATTATACTTACTGCTTTATAAAAATAAGGCCAGAGCCACTTGAGTGACTATGTTCACAATGGCAATGCAAACTTAAAGAAAAAAAATGCAAAACAGATGCTTTAGAGCTTTCATAAAAAAGTATGTTCATTAAATTAGTAGTCTTCGAGGAATCCAAGAAATGAAATAAAATGGAATTACTGGGCAGCTGAAATCTGTTGAGATTATGAAGTTTATATCCAACACATCTGAATACCAACCATTACTGTAAATAATGTGGCTTTAAGAATTTTCAAACTTGCATTTCTGTGGTGTCCTTCCTAGCTTTTGATTGATAGGAACTATTTAAAGGATCTAACCAAGACAGTAAAGGCCATAAAGTTGTTCAAAGTGAATTCTTACTCAAAACTTCACCGCCAATTTTGTAAGACAGATATAAAAGTTTTATTTGCTCTGTAAAATTTAGTTTACACTTTAGCAAGAGCACAGCTTCTTTAACCATTCTGGGGTTTATATATAAACTGGGACCCCATTCTGAGGTTAAGAAAGAGTTAAGAAGAGTTTCTATCCATGCCTTGAGTTGCCCTACCAGTTTGTAAAGTATAAGTGTAAAACCAAAGAAAATGCTTTTCCTCTCCCCTATTGATATTTGAAAGACCTCTAAAAACAGAAGGTGACATGGGAAACATTTTAAACTGATTACACAAGTGCTCTATGCATAGACAGCTCTCCAGTCTTTCAATCATAATCTTAGATTTTACTCAACAGTAAGTGAAAAATCCACACAGAAGCATGATTTTTGTTTTTTAAGTTGACATCCCTTTAAGACTGACAAACCCATGAAATTCTAAACCAAGTTGATCTCAAAGCTGGATATTCAGTCATAACCAATTGGTGTCTAAAGTTGTGAGGGAATGGGAGGAATAGCTATAAAATAGTTGCTATGGGCTCTCAAATGATATGCAGTTAGGTAATTCACTAACTACTCTGTACATAAGCCACAGTTCAGGTCTATTGTGTAATTACTACCTTGTGTCATAGGCTATGTGCAGGACACACTGCCATCTGGGGAAAAAGTTTACCAATACGCACCTCATGTAAACAGGACAATGGTCTACTCAGGGATAGATGAGCCTAGGAGTTTTGTATTAAAGCAAGTGTTTGCCTACCACATTGCAACCATAGCATCTCTAGTAAATTAAATATGCTGGATACAGTATTGGAATAAGACTTCAAAGTTTCAATATACAAACTTCAGTTGAATTCAAGAAGGTAGTGTGTAAAGGAAACTTCCAATACCAATAAGGTAGGTTCTCACAGAGAGCTATGCCTATGAGTAGGTAAAAATGTATATTTTTGTGAACAACCATCCAGGTTTTGGATTTTTTTTAAAAACTTACAAAACGGGAAGAGTTGTCATTTTTCACAGTCTTTGCATTCCCAAAGGATTCCAGAATGGGGTTCGCCTGCAGAAGCTGACGTTCCAGCTCCCCCTAAGAAAACCACACAAACACAAAAGCAAACTTATATGAAACCCATGTGTATGTCAGACTGTCCCTGATTCTGTTTCCTTTCTGATCATTTTACCACAGGTGCGTGACAAGATCTTCAAACACGTTGCCTTTTATTTGTTTGATTCCTTGCTCTGTTGACACTCTTCACTGGAATAGAGAAGATGGCATCTATTGTACAGAAAAGTGACTGAGCTTAGGTGGGCTGATGTTAGAAACACTGAACATAAAAAGGTGAATTCAAGTTCAGGGCTAATGAATTAGGCACAGAAGTCAGAGTAAAGCCCATATGCTGTTTTTGCAGGGGGAAAACAATTTGACAAAGTAATGTATAATCTTTGGATTTCTGTGTAAGATGTTTCTGCAAATTAGATCTTTAGGATGGTTAATGATCAGTATCTAAACCAGAATCATATAGGACAGCAGGTGCTTTAGCATGCACCATCAGTCAGCAAGCTGTTGATTCTCATAGCTAACTTGAGATTTTGGACAGAATTTGTGGTATTTCAATGTACTCTGAGCTGGAGTAAGTATGACACAAATGGCATAAGTGAAATTGAATAATGCCAAATTGTAAGATTAATTATTTTCAAATTTACACAGCAAGTCAACATTTGCTGTACATAGCTGTACTATTATTTATAAAACCCAATTGTTTTAAAGCTTCCTGAAGTTTAAGATAGTGAATTTAGAATTCATAAGGAGCAAGTACCTTAAGGAACTGAAAAAGAGCCTTTTCAATTACTGCCCATTAGAAGATCTGGCTAGTATAACCAGGTCTGTGCTGCATCCATGAGCCCACAGAAGTAGCAAGTGTGTGGAAGATGTGATACTATTTCCTGCCCCAAAGGATGGTAACAAAAAGTGGAATTATGTCTCTGGAATGTAATCACAAAATTAGTGTTCATAAATCTGCTTTTTCCAATCATTTACCATTTATAGCACACTGAGGAGTAAAACTCCTGGACTGAATGAACAACTGACAATGAGAGACATCACACACCTCTGTTAGTCCTTACATATGTCAATGATTACACAAACTATTTTTTAAAACTCACTTTGATTAATGCCTGTTAGATGCTTTTATTTTTAAGTTGTAACATATACCAGATTTGTTGAAAACTGATTCCTGCTCATTCTTGATCTGTTACTTGATCTCAGGTAGACTGCACAAAGTATGATCCACTTCAAAAACAGATTTCCTTTAGAACTGTATATCCTTTGAATCCTAGAGTTCCTAAAAACATTCAGAGCAGTCTCCCAGACTAACAACTGAACATTTACGGAGGACCCACACAAATATTGTATTCAGTTCCCAGTGTTTTAAAAAGAAAAAAAGTGTTCAACACTGTACCAACAGAAACCAACTCTGAGAAAAATTTTTAGCACCTACTCAGTGTAAAGTGTTTGTAATACTGGCCTGTCTTTTTATATACTGTCTAAATAGCTTGTTCAGAATCTCTGATCCAGATGGTAGTGGGCAGCATCTTGTTCACGTTTTTGCGCATTCATCGTTAGCAGATGTCAGGGACGGTTAGACAGAAGCCTGCTCACCTTTTTGTACTCAGCATGAAACAGACTAAATTAAAGATGTGAAATGAAGTAAGCCAACACCTTTCACAAAAGGATGCACGCAAGTGGTTGCTCACTCAGATTTCAGTTTCTACTTAGCCTGGAAACAACAGATATTGGTTTCAAAATTTTGGCCTAAAGGCAGCACACTGCGTTACCACTGAAAGAGCCGGGTACTAAAGACCTGTGCTGTACATACTTCAAAGTCTACCTAAGAGCAACCAAAGTAAAAATATCAGAAGCGCAAAGTAATGGTTTGGTCTGATAAGGGGAAACATTTGCATTATATATCATTTCAGAATGACCTAAAACGTAATAGCCTCCAATTTAGTTTGGAGAAACTGTATTGATACTTAATTTATGGAGAGTGTTGATCTCTATTCAGGGGATTTTGAATGTTTGAAGTACACAGGTTGGGAAAACTGTTCAGAAGAAAGCAGAATTAGAACTTATTTGTCACTGTTCTTTAAGAATCAGGATAGGAGTGGTGAGGAATGGTAAAGAGGAGAAACTTGATTACAGCCTAAAAAGCTATAATGTTTTTTCCTCGCTGAAGTTTTTGGTATTCATGACTAGGTAAGAAGGAACTTATCACAGACTACTAAACAACTCACTCATACTTAAGTATTCTCTTCGTAAGTTTTAAAATAGATTTAATAGTTTTAAATTATAGACTAAATTCAATTAATTTTATGAAATCAGTTATCCTATTCAGAAACATTCCACAGAGATTTTAGAATGAAGGCAAGATTGGGCTAGATTCCCCTACTTATACAGTCAAATAGATCTTGGAAAAAGCAGCATCAAGATATTGTGAAAAGTGAAGTCATGCAATAAATTCATGCAGATCAATAAAGCAATGTTAGAGCAAAGACAAGAGATACTGTTATCTCAGTTTTAGAAAACCAGCATCCCAGTGATTTGGTTCATTGTGAAATCTGGGTGAGAGACAGGGAGCTACATGCTACTCACATACAACAGGGATCCACTCTGTAGTTCAAAATGACAGTGAAACAAAATGTTAATGGTTATGATTTATGCAATATACCAACAATTCCGGATTAGAATTTAAAATACTCCTATTGATGTATTTAAAATATGAACATAATTGGACATTTTTTAATCCTGATGTGAACAGGTCCATTGGCAAAAAAAGCAATCCATCTAAACAGTATTCATTAGTTTCTGGTTTTACAGCAAAGAAGCACTTGAGTAAAGACTTCAAGTAAAATTTCAGAATTGCTCGTGTCCTGTTGATTTTCAGTGAGATTTAGGCACTTAAATACCTATGTATTTTTGGAAGTGGGACTTGGGTGCTTTTGAAAATGTTACCTTTATATAATCCTGGTGACCATGACAGACACAAACTTACCTCCTGAAAGAAGTGATCAGAGCAGTTGTTCTCAAACTTTTGTATTGGTGACCCCTTTCACACAGCAAGCCTATGAGTGCAACCCCCCTTATAAATTAAATATTAAAAAAGTAACACTATTATAAATGCTAGAGGCAAAGCGGGGTTTGGGATGGAGGCTGACAGCTCACAACCCCCCAAGTAATAGCCTTGCGACCCTCTGAGGGGAATGACCCCCAGTTTTGAGAACCCTTGGATTAGAGCGTATACTTTGTCTGGTGTGCTTTTCCTTCTGCATTAGGGAGTCCCAATTTTACCCTTAACTCCCCATTTCTGTTAATTAAAGCAGTAGAGATCACACCACGTTCTGTACATGGGAATCCAGACATCCCCACTGACAGCTCAGCAGTACTCCATCATGTCATAAGAAAGGGGAGGGGTTAAAACTCAATAATTACTGCTTCCCTACTCCTTCCTCTGTCAGGAATCAGAGAGCATCATTGTCATGATGACTCCAGACAGCCTGAGAAATAAGAGAAGCTCAAGCACACTCTGAAGATTTCAACCCATACAGGACTGAGCAGCCACTAAACTGTTGGGTCAGGTTATAGCAAGTCATGGCAGATTTTGCACTTTAGAGGAAGTCTTCGTTTTCCCAAGCCCTGTACTGTTGTGAAGAATATCATCTCAATGTGTAACCTGAGCAGCTATAACACATTCAAGCACCCAAGCTTTTAGGATTAATGTGCATTTACGTTTCCATTAGTTTAATTTAAATAATTTCTTACGCACATCACTTAGTAATGCCAAAGTATTCTGCACTAAAATCTCCACAGTACATTTACCAAGGGCATACAGTGAGGTGGAGGATTTAAATTGGTGGTAAAGATGGCGCTTTTGCTTCAGGACAGATTAGGGTTGCCAAGCCTCCAGGATTAGCCTGGAGTCTCCTGGAATCAGCATCTATCTCCCAGTGAATATTGAAAGCACTCCGGAAGATTTTAATAGGATATTTTAAGAAAATGACATTATGTCATTGGGGGGGGGGGGGGGAGGAGGAAGAGAAATCTCCTGGAATAGCTTAAATCTGTGTTGGCAACTGTAGGACAGATAGATACCAGATTTTATTCTGGAGCATTGCAAGCTAGTATAATTCAAAGTCTGTTACTAGTCAGTGCTTTTGTACAAAATGAATAAATACATTTTGCTCAGATTACTTAGTTGCATACTTGTACTAGTCTGTCACCACTTCGTGATAAACATGCCACCAAATTAGTTGTATACAGACATTTAAAATTGATCGCTCATCTCATCATACAAAAATAGTTGGAAATATATGAATTAATCCATATAAACTTAGAAGCATAAAGAAAAACACTTGCCTGATGTTTCACGGGTTTAGGTGATTCGGGCTGTTCATTGCAAACAAACAAATGCACGTGTTAGCAAGTCTGCATTTTTCCAGCTGCAAGCTATATCCCATATTAATTATATGTGTTAGTTTAACCAAACACTCAGTTCATGGAAATGGTTTTACCCAGTTACTGTAGCTAGAAGCAGAGCTATTATATTTCATTTGCCATTTCCTACTAAATTTTCTTATGCATATTCAAAGAACTAATGCCATATGAAATACACTTGCCAGAGAGTAAGTCTTCCCTCACACATACTGGCATTTATGGCATAACGGGCTACTGCAGAGGCAAGAATTTAACTAGTTGCTGTATACATATATGTATGTACATATACATACAGCTAAAAATATCTAAAATAAAATTAAGTTGCTCTTTCTCTGCAGGCTTAATCACTGGACATTGTATTTGTTCAGTAGTATGGCATTCAGCATCCTTCTAAAGAAACTATACTGGTCCTAAGAGATACCAAGAGGAAGGTGGTCTGAGCACTTTCTTCTCCCCCCACCTCCCCAGAAAGGAGGTTTTTGCTGTATAATTCCTTTTTGGAATTAAATGTGCAAACTCCTATCTTGAGCAGGGGGTTTCAAGTGATTTTTCTCCCTAGGAGAAAGTGAATGTTGTTGGAAGACACTTAATTGGACTTTGAGGGAGAAAATGCTGTTAAAATATGAAAGTACTGTGTAGATGTAGTAGAAATTTTCCAAATTTTTATTTTGACAGAAAACAAGATGAATTCTTGGGGAAATTTTTGCAAAATAAAAAGAATAAAATCTAATTTTTTCAGCCAGCTCTAGTACTATGTAAGGCCTGATCCTAAAACCTTTGCTCACATAGAGGACACAAAAGGGCTGCAAGTTCAGGCCCTCAAGATCAAAAAAGACCATTTTAAATCTTACTGTAAAACAGCCTTTGATTACACTAGAATTTTAGTTATTTAGCTACAAATTTAAGTGGACAAATTATTTTAGAATAGAGTCCACTGATCTGCAAAAACAAAACCTATTTAGTTCAAACCACTGCAAGCTTGTGTGTGGACCAGCCCTATGTTAAAGGCTTTAGGCTCCTTTTTAAAAAACAATTAGTTTTACATTTGGCAAAACCAAATTTGCCAATTTCTCTTTTCATTAATGCTTTCCACTTGAATTAGATTTAATTGAAAGATGTTACTCTATTTAAATCAAATATTCCTGGTCAGGAAGGCCTCCTAGTCCCCAGAAGACTTCCTGATTTGGTTAACTGTTGCAAACCTATATAGAGCCATGCCCCTAATTCTGCTCCATTTCCCTCCCTGCACCACAAGTTTATAACCTCTGCACTGGCTTTTTAAAACACCATGGAAGCACACAAACATTCTATAAATTTGCCTTTTCTCCAGTTTTTGGAATTGTATATCAAAAAGCAATGTTAAGAGAACATTAAGGTTGCAAAATTAAGCCTTCTAAAAAAGTTAACCTGAATTCTGGCATTTCCTATCTGTGATCATATAATGAAAGATCTTTTCCTACAAGATTTCTGTTATTCATTCCACAGAATGGACCTGTGCACCTTCTACCCAGCTAGCCCCAGGTCCCTTTGCCCTCTTCCAACAGTTCCTCACCCATCTGTCCTGTCCCCTCTCCCAGCCTCCAGTTATTCCCTCTACCAGCTCCCAGTCTGCCCCACCCCGTGTTCACTGCTGGCACACACTCAATATTGAGAATAAAGGTGCCGGATTTGGAGCCATGGACAGCACAAGGGACAGGCTCCCTGCTTTGAGTTCCGGTGCCTGGCCTGGATACCATTTACAGGGAAAGTCCTGCTTTGCCCCTGCAGCTCTAGGCTGGAACATAGAATTATAGAAATGTAGGGCTGGAAAGGACTTTAAGAGGTCACCTAGTCCAGCACCCTGTGCTGAGACAGGATTAAGTAAATCGAGAATCACCCTGACAGGCATCTAACTTGTTCTTAAATGCCACCAATGAAAAGGATTCCATGGCCTTTCTAAGTAACCTGTTCTAGTGCTTAACTATCCTTATAGTTAGAAAGTTTTCTTCTAATAACTAACCTAAATCTCCCTTACTGCAAACTAATCAGATTACTTTCTTGTCCTACCCTTGGACATGGAGAACAACTGATCACTGCCCTCTTTATAAGAACTTTTTACATATTTAAAGACTGTTACGTTTCCCCTTGGTCTTCTCTTCTCTTGATAATTATTTCAATCTTTCTCCATAGGTCAGGTTTTCTGCCTTTTGTCATTTGTGTTGCTCTCCTCTCTAACTTGTCCACATCTTTCTTAAAGTGTGGGACCCAGAAGTGGACACAGTACTCCAGCTGAGGCCTCGCCAGCACCAAAAACAGTAGAACAGTTACCTCTCATCTTAATCCAATACGACACTCATGTTAATACAACCCAGAATGACATTTGCCTTTATTATAACAGCCCCACACTATTAACTCACTCAATTAGTGGCCCATTATATACACCCAGACCCTTTTCTGCAATACAGCTGCCTAGTCAGCTACTCTCCATTTTGTATTTGAAATGCAATTAAGACAAGTTCTACACCTAAGAAGGAAAAATCAAATGCACATTTTATTGATTGCAAACAAATTCTCCAAATTGTCACGGTCATTCTGAATTCTGTTCCTCCAAAGTGCTTGCAACCCCTTCCAGCATGCTCAGCTGCTCCACGGGGATAGTGCACATGCAGCCTGGTTACCACTAGGAGCAGTGAGGGGCTGGAGTGTCCTCCATGCAGACTGAAAATTCAGAGGTTATTAGGGTGACCAGGTGTCCGGTTTTCGACGAGAACACCCGGTTGAAAAGGGACCCTGGCAGCTCCAGTCAGCACCGCCGACTAGGCAATTAAAAGGTCCAGTCGGCAGTGCTGCGGAGCTAAGGCAGGCTACTCCCCTACCCGTCCTGGGGCACCACACTGCGTCCCAGAAGCAGCCAGCAGGTCTGGCTCATAGCTGGGGGGGGGCGCCCCCCACGGGACTCCGTGCGCGGGGGGGGGGGGGGGGGGGAGAGCCTGCAGCCAAGAGCGGGGCGCGCCATGGAGCATCCTGACCCCACTCCCCCTCGCTTAGGAGCTGGACCTGCTGGCCACTTTCAGGGTGCAGCATGGTGCACTCAGACAGGCAGGCAGCCTGCCTTATCCCCCCTGCTGCACCCCTGACCAGGAGCCACTCAAGGTAAGCTCACACCCCAACCCCCAGCCTTGAGCCCCTCCAAACCCAGAGCCCTTTCCTGCACCCCAAACCCTTTGTCCCCAGCCAGCACCCACCAGCCTAAAGCCTATACCCCCTCCAGCACCCCAACCCCCTTCCCCAGCCCAGAGCCCCCTCCCCACACCCTGAACCCCTTGGCCCCACCCCCAGCCTGGAGCCTCCTCCTGCACCCCAAGCCCCTCATCCTCAGCCCCACAGCCCACCTCCCCAGCTTGAGCCCTCACTCCCTTCTGCACCCCAACTCCCTCATGCACCCTGAACCCCTCATTTCTGGCCCCACCCCAGAGCTCGCACCCCCATTTAGAGCCCTCACCCCTTCCCGTACTCCAACACCTGCCCCAGTGAAAGTGAGTCAGGGTGGGGTAGATCGAGCCACTGAGGGAGGGGGAAAATGTAGTGAGCAGGGGCAGGGCATCAAGGAAGGGGCAGGGCTAAGGTGTTCGGTTTTGTGCAATTGGAAGGTTGGCAACCCCAGAGGTTATAGTTGCTGAATTATAAGTCTCTAAACTCTTTGAAAACAAAATCTGTTTCCAGATGCTTGGTAGGAGCTTGCTAGAGCTTCGCCACTATAATATCTGAAAACTCTTATCTGCACTGAGCATGCTCCAGCCTCTCAGCTCCCACATGCTACCAGACTGCACTGTGTGCCATCCCCACAGAGCTACTGAGCATGCTGGAGGTCAGGACTTTTCCTACAACTGCAGCACCTGGCTGCTGCGTGCTAGGGTAGAGCCGAGTACCAAACAGAGAGCAGGGAGCCTCTCTCTTCTGTGCTGTCTATGGGCTGTCCTGCTGGTGCTCAGGCAGCACAGAGGAGGAAGGTGACACTCAAATGCAGAGAGAACAAGAGCTGGATGGAGTGGGGGGGAGAAGGAGGCTAGAAGAAGAGTAGATGGAGACAAAAAGCCAGGGAGAGTAGACTAGTTGGGCAAGGAGACTGCAAGCCAGGGGAGCGAAGAAAAAGAGAAAGAGGAGATCAGGTGAAGATTGGGACTGCAAAAAGGCAGGGGTAGGGAGAAGGCAGGACAACGTACAGGTTGGAGGGGGAATGGGCAGAAGGGTCTGTGCCCACCAGAGCACACTTCGCCAGAGCCTCGAATGGAACCCAAGATTCCAGAGTCTCACTGTTTTTCTGCGGTCAACAAATATCTGTGAAACCCAAAACGCAGAGTATACATTTCATGCCCTTTTGGTGCTGGTCCACAGAATGGATGACACTGCTATCATCAGTTACTCCCTTTGCTCAAAGAGCAGGCGTATGTGTGATGGATCTAAAAGGTTCCAACCTGGTGATGAACCATATGGATTTCAATGACAATACATGATGGAATTTATTTCTTAAAATCCTAGGTAATTAATCTCTAGGAAATGCCAGAGTTAAGGTTGACTGTGCAACTTTAATTCAGCTTCCTTGTGCATACGATACAGTCTTTAATTACATTATCACAAACTAATTTTTCCACAGAGCCCCCGCTGTCTCATTCAGTGCCTAGCTTAGACAGCTCTCACTGAACAAACAGCTATTCAATATTTTGTTTCATCTTTGTTGTGCAACGTGTATCCCCATGCCTTATTTACTGCACACTATTCAAACCCTGCTCTGACCTCAGAATTGACTTCCCTGTACACTTTTTTACTGTGCAAATCACTATATTATCTGAGTGTTTCACACAAGAGAGCTAATTTATCTTCACAACACCTCTGAAGTGAGGGGCTCTTACCCCCTTTTTACAGAAAGGGAGCTGAGGCACATAAGATTAAGGTACAAAGTGTCATAGGGTTTGGATGCCTGATTTGAGACACCTAGGACCTGATTCTCCCCATCCCCCAGCGTACTTAGCATTATATAGCACGTTATATATTTAAAGCACAGCTCCCGCTGACTTCAGTTTACAGCTTGAGTGTTCAACACTTCTGCAAACGAGACTCAAGGTCTCAAGCTGGGCATCTGGAAAACAAAAGTTAATGACCACCTATGAAGTGTTTGGTCTATGTGACTTGACTAGCATCACACAGGAACTCGGTGGCAGAGGCAGGGCTAGAACACCATTCTCTAACTCAGAAATGAACTACCTTAACCATGAGACTGTCCTTTCTCTTCCTAAAATCCCCTGATGCATTCACTACACTCCCAAATTCCTCAAATGAGAGAAGTCTTACAAAAAGCCTCCTTCACTAGGTAACCCTGATTCCCCACATTGTGGGTCCATCCTGTGCACTGAATGAGGCAGGGGTCCCATAGAAAAATAGTATGTAGTCATGTAATTAAAAAAAAAACAAAAACACACCATAATGCATACACACAAGGCAGACAAATTACGGGTTAATAAGGCATATCCTAAACCATGGAGTGCTCGACTTTGCAATCTCAATGCTCTTTTAATACAGTGTGCGCACACAGGCAAAATATACAGATAAACTGATGAACTCCCTTCCCTTATCTCTTTTCCTATATCTGTCTAGTGTAATGCAGCTTCACTCCTGACACCTTGCCTCCAGCTCAGTATAAGCCAATAGAGAACAAGAGTCAAGTGATAAAGCATCAAAGATATGAGTGGATTACCATGTACAGTAAAAGTCAGACTCTAGCAAAGTAGGAGTCCCAATATATTTAATACATTTTTTTTAACATACTTCAGTTACATTAATTTTGAGTGCTTGACTTCGCAACCCCAATATTTTTCCTTTAGACTATGTTGTTTTATGCAACCTTGATTCTGCTCCTCTCTTTTATACATTTTAGGACATGGATTACAAACTGCATCTTCCTACATTTTTCACACAACCCTGCCTCATTTCACTGCTCACAACGTAAAGTACTTGGTGAATGAAGTAGGTGTTAAAATTTCTTTTGATCCTCATCCTTCATCCATGCCCTTCACCATCCAAAGCTTTACACCTAATAAAAAAATTACTTTCTCCACAGGCTCCTTTATGGCAATTACTGCAATATCCAAGTGCCACACACTATTAATGAATTTATCCCCTGCGAGATACAAAAGGGGTATTCTCCCATTTTACTAATAGGAACTCAGGCAAAAAGATTAAGATCAAAATTCACAGAGGTGTCCACTAATTTTTGAGTGATTGGGAATGCAACCTGACACCAACAGTATGTCTCCCAGCCCCACCCCAGTACTTAAACATCTTCATAGCACTTCATATATTCAAAGCATTGTACAGACATTTAACTAATCAGTCTTCACAGCATCCCTGTGAGAAGTGGGCAATTTCACAGACAGGGAAACAGAGAAAGGAGATGTGACTTGCCTAAAGCCACACTGTACGTCAGTTGCAGAGCAAGGATTGTCCATAATCAAAAACTTTTAAATGAAGTAATTAAGTTTGAGCAATTGTGACATTTTCCCAAAGCAAACCCTAAAAACAAGGAAATAAGTCACATTATACCTCTTAATCATGCCCTAATGCCTCCATGGCATGACAAGACTCAAATCACTACAAGGAACTTCCTTCTGCTTGTAACTGACAAAGACACTACACATAACACAGGGAGATTAATGTGCTACACAAACAGTGCCAACTCTGTGGGAGGAACACCCACGGAAAAAAGTTAGTAGGTGCTTAGCACCCACCAGCAGCCAGCTCTTCCCCTCCCCCCCTGGCACCTCCGGCATCGCAATCAACTCCTCCTCCCTTCTAGCACCTCCCGCCCGCCACAATCAGCTGTTCTGTGGCGGGCAGGAGGCGCGGGGAGGAGTGGGCAGAATTGGTTGGGAAGAGGTAGGTGGAAGGGGGTTTGGAAGAAGTGGCGGGGCAGAGCAGAGTGGGAAGAGGCAGGGCCTGGGGCAGAGCGGTGAGGGGGGTTGAGCACCCCCAGAGCAAGCCAGTGTCTGTGTAAACAAAAGCCTTATTAGAAACTCATGCTCGCACCATAAGCACACAACACATTGCATAATTAGCCTGTGCAGAAAGTTAATGGAATATTTACGCATGTTGGGGTTGTAATTTAGGTTTCCCCACATATAGGGCTTGTTAAAGACTCCAAGAGTCCACTTGAACACCGAGCAGCCTCCCCTCTGCTCTCTCATCCCTCACACTGTCCTCCAGATTCTCCTTCTTAACCCTGTCCTGCTGCTACCAATTTTCTTCAGCATTGCTAACTCATGTGTAAATCGTGTGTCATGTAGTTCTGCCTCCTGCTTTCCTGTGATTTTGCGCCTCCATGTGCTCAGGGTTCAAGTCAAGGGACAGGCAGGGGTCTACCGGACAACTTATAATGGGAAATATAATGTCAACAAAACCATAGGGGTTGCTACTGTAAATGGTTCAAGACAGACACTGCTTTAGATCTTAAGCGCCATACAATCTGTGGTACCACTGCAAAATATAAAGCATGCAAACAGCAATACTTTTGGTAGTGAACCACTTGCCTAGAGTGAAACTGAATAATGGTGTCACTATGAGTGTACAACTGATGATCTGAAACCCATTTATATACTTTTGATTCTGCACTGCATAAAACCGTTAATCCACTACTGTGCATGTCAGATTTTGCCGAAGTCCAGCAGCTTTTTTTACGTTTTACTGAAAGAATCCAAGTTATAAGGCAGTGAGTTAAGTTTTTCCATTACCAAGCCGTATAAAAACAAAGACATCAATCATAGCAAAGGGCTCAGTTGTTTTACTACCTTTCCCTAACAGTGGGCTTCTAGCTCTCACCATTGCAAAAGCATGGTGTTTGTTACACACTGTAATTTTCCACATATCCTGACAGAGTTTCACAGTATTTGTTTTTAATACTATGAATTAAGCAGTCGTGCTTTATTTTCCAAATTACTAATTTCTGTTGCTAGAACACTTTAATGATATCTTAGCTAACAGCCATATCAACTGATATTTATTTTTGATCCTAAAAATTAATTTTTAATCCTTTTAGCAGTGACAGCACTTTAGGGTATTTAGATACAATAAAGCTTGGCCCTGGAAAAGAGCAAGACAATTGAAAATAAAAAACAAACAAACAAACAAACAAAAAACACTTACTGGAATATTATGGTCCTTTCTTCCTTTATGGGAGGAAGCAACATGAGCAAGGTACTGAATAACTTTCTTGGTGTTTTCGGTCTTCCCAGCACCAGATTCACCTCTGCAAGACACATTCTTCTCTCAAAATTCAGTTTTAACAAGCATAGTCAGTCTTTTATGTTAACTACCTAATTTCATTTCAGTCTCAGGCTTAGACCGCACAATGGTATTTTATTAACTGTCTGAAAGAAAGTGCTAATGTTTAATTTAAGGATGTATGCAGTGTAGCTGCAGACGTGTCTCTTTAATATCCTGGGATAGACAAGGTGGGTGAGGCAATATCTTTTCTTGGACCATCTGCTGTTGGTAAGAAAGAAAAGCTTTCAAGCCACACAGAGCTCTTCTTCAGGTCTTGGAAAAGAACTTCCAACTTCACAGCAAAATGCATTTTCCTTTCCCAAACCTGAAGAAGAGTTGTGTTGCTCAAAAGCTTGTCTCTCTCATCAGCAGAAATTGGTCCAATAAGACATATTATTACCTGACCCATCTGGTCTCTAAAGTTTAAGAAAACCAATCAGGAGTTTGTCAGTTTAAATACCTTTGTTATCCAAAAGATCTCCCATGCATATCATTTAATTATTGGTACAATGTCAAGTATGCTTATTATGTATCAAGCATACTTTTTATCATAATTCTTTACCACCAACAATTAACAACAAACCCTAATCTTCAATTCTTGCGTGAAACAAGTGTTCTTACCTCTTCTTTAAAGGATAAGAAACTGAAGCAGAGCGATTGACTTGACCAAGGCCATGGACTGAATTTCTTAGAATAATGAAAATATAAACACAATGCCGTAATGGCACTTCGTGCTCTAGGTGCCAGACTTTCAGAAATGCTAAGCTCCCACACATCCCAGTGAAGTCCATGGGACTGCAAGTGCTCAGCACTTTTGAAAGTCAGGCCCTAGGAGCATTAGCAGTAGAAGACATCTTAACATATTGTACCATAATCAGATTCTTGGCTAGGCTGAAGCATATCTAGGGTTGCAAGGAATATACACATATTACACTTTTAATTTTATTGCTGTGAACACGTACAATGCACATATTCATTAAGATAACATGCATTATTTTAATGAATGCTCAGCTAGGTTTAAAGTAGGATATGTCTGACTTATTTCAAGATGTGTCTGTAGGACACAAAGTTGTAAACTGATTTTTCCAAGGGAGATATTTATTAAAGCTATATTTTCTTCACATGAAGCAGGACTGACACCACAAGGTTATTTCATAGCCGTAATTTAGTTTTCAGACAATTCTACATTATAAATCTATTGATGCATCTTTTAGTAACACACTACAAACTTAGCTATGATTTGGTAGCGGAGTTAAGTGGGAAGATATTGCTGTTTGTGTTTATGAAGCATATGAAATTAAGAAGGTTCTATTACTTGGAATTACACTGAAAAAGTGAAATTTTCTCCCATTGTTAAATATTCATTTTAGAAATAAATCTTCACATAGTTAACCATGGAACCATTTCAAGCTTGCTAGGATGTCAATTTAGTCAATTGCCATTTCTGTTACAAATAGTCTAACTGAAAACTTGTGTGTGTGCAGTATGGATTAACAACTTTTGCAGTTCAAGTTCCAAGGCAACACTTCCCTCCATTGCACTATATATACTAGATTTAGTAGTTGTCCAAAATTTGCTTTCTTGACATCTAATACCTTTGGAATGGTATGTTTTGTGAAATTCAGACAGCTGAAGTTTTCCTGTTCTCACATTTCAATTAACTGTTCTGTTTTTGCCAAGACGAAGTGTAGTATTTTAAAACTGATTCAATTTTATAAGGGAGGATTGTGATGCTGACAGACCAAGTGCCAGTTCATTCCAAGGCCCCTAAGCCTCACTGAGAACTGATAAACCCATACTGGAAAACAGTCTGGCTCACATGTGCATCAGTATTATAAAAACAGGTATTAGATTTATTTAAAAAATGTAGGTTTAGACTTTATGAAATGTTTGTAAATTGCTGCATGCATTAATCCTACCGACAACAGCTGTATCCCATGTTACAAGGTCATATTTAAGAGTTTGCTCTGTAACTGTAAAAAAGTGTTTGCTCTAAAACTATCAGGAGAGAAGCATTACCAAGTACGAAATACTAGTTGACCATAAGAGGTGTCATCTTCTGCCCAACAAAAGAAGGCCCATAGACAACAGAGGAACCATTGTGGAACATCAGTGGACAAAAGACTGTTGATTGCTCCCCCACACCCATGAAGAGGAGACATCCATGAGCACTCATCCCATCAGCTTGAACTCTGGGGGAAGGGAATAAAAATCCCTGTCAAGAAGCTACTGTTATCTCTATGCTGATTGAGCTTTGAAGGGCAAAGATTTCTAAGCATAATCAAGAGTTCTCCAGTGCTTTGCCTGGGTTAGCACTAAAGGACATACAGAGCTTTGTAGTGAGTTTGTGTGTGTATGGGGGTGGGGGAGTGAGAAAACCTGGATTTGTGCTGGAAATGGCCCACTTTGATTTTCATGCAGGTTGTAAGGAGAGGGGTCACTTTGGATAGGCTATTACCAGCAGGAGAGTGAGTTTGTGTGTGTGGTTTTTGGAGGGGGGTGAGGGGGTGAGAGAACCTGGATTTCTGCAGGAAATGGCCCACCTTGATTATCATACACATTGTGAAGACAGTAGTCACTTTGGATGGGCTATTACCAGCAAGAGAGTGAGTTTGTCTGTGGGGGGGGCGGAGGGTGAGAAAACCTGGATTTGTGCTGGAAATGGCCCAACTTGATGATCACTTTAGATAAGCTATTACCAGCAGGAGAGTGGGGTGGGAGGAGGTATTGTTTCATGGTGTCTGTGTATATAATGCCTTCTGCAATTTCCACAGTATGCATCCGATGAAGTGAGCTGTAGCTCACGAAAGCTCATGCTCAAATAAATTGGTTAGTCTCTAAGGTGCCACAAGTCCTCCTTTTCTTTTTGTATTTATAGAAGCTTCTATTACTTTTTGGAACCTAACTCATTTGTGCATGTACTTTTACCAGCTTTAATCTTGTCAATAAGGTCTGGTCTACATTACAGAGTTAGAGCGATGAAGGCAGTTCATGTCAACCTAACCATGGCAGTGTCTACACTTAAATTTTGCTCCCACTGATGTAATTAACCCTCTATACAGACCTTCATGATTGGCACATAGTCCAGGTCGATGTAGTTAGGTCCATCCAGAGCCACTGTAGCCACCGCATTGCTTATGTAAACTGCTACTGGCTTTCAGGAGCTGTCCCACAATGCCCCACACTGACCATACAATCAATCAACACAAGCACTCCTGGTGAAGATGAACATCATCAACGGAAGGAGCAAAGTGTAAACATGGGGTACAGATGTGGGGACCTGCATGAAAGACCCCCTAAGCTTATTTCTACTAGCTTAGGTTAAAAGCTTCCCCAAGCCACAAACCCTTTCCTTGTCCTTGGACGGTATTGCTGCCACCACCAAGTGATTTAGACCAGAATTCAGGAAAAGGGCCACTTGGAGTCCCTATTTCCCCAAACCCCTTCACACCCTTTCCCGGGGAGGCTTGAGAATAATATACTAACCAATTGGTACAATGTGAGCACAGACCAGACCCCTTGGTTTTTAGGGCACTAAAAATTAATCAGGTTCTTAAAAGAATAATTTTATTAAAAAAAAAAAAAAAAAGTAAAAAAATCACACCTGCAAAAATCAGGATGGAAGGTAACTTCAGGGTAATAAAGATTTAAAACACAGAGGATTCCCCTCTAGGCTCAGCTTCAAAGTTACAAAAAACAGGAATAAAACTTCCTCTTAGCATAGGGAAAATTTACAACCTAAAACACAAGACAATTTAACACATTTCTTTGCCTTTACTTACAATTTTTGTAATTTTATATGTATCATTTCAGGTATGTTTTCAAAAGATGATTTACCTGCTTGGTCTCTCTGTCCAGAGAGAGTACACACACACACACAGATGTGAAAGTATCTTCTTTCCTTATTGGTCCTTTTGGTCAGGTGCCAACCAGGTTATTTGAGATTCTTAACCCCTTACAGGTAAAGTGATTCTGTATCTCTGGCCAGGAAGGATTTTATGTTACTGCATACATAAAGGTTGTTACCCTTCCCTTTATATTTATGACAGATGCGCATTGCCAACAGAAGGAGCAAAGTGCAAACATGCACAAGCAATGTAATTATTGCTGCGGCTGTATGACAAAATAAGTTAGGTTGACTTAATTTTGTCTTGTAGTCCTGGCCTAAAACCCTTATTTCTTCTCCTTAGTTAATAAATCTTTAGTTGGCTTATTATAAGATTGGCTACAAGTTGTCTTTGGTTTGAGATCTGCAGTGCAATTGACCAGGGGTAAGTGACTGGTCCTTTTGGGACTGAGAGTAACCTGATTATTATGGTGATTTTTGGTGTAAGGGACCATCTATCACAAAGGCAAGGTTGCCTAGGTGGCAACACAGACAGATGCCAAGAGTTCAGCGTCCTTGAAACCTGCTTAATAAGTTGGTCATTGTCTTTGGCATGAAAACAGCCTGAGAAGGAATAAATCTATGGAGCTGGTTATGAAGAAGATTCTCTTTTGAGGACCAGTTATTTAATAATGGGGCTTGACCGCAAGTATCAGTGTAGTCTTGTCACCAAATAAGCAACCTTGAGACTGTTTCGAGGTTCATGTGCCCTTTGAAAGTTAGAATTTAGGCTGGACCTCTTTTATAGCTAAGCAATATTCCGAACTGGCTCAGAGGATGCCTCTCTTAAGAGTCACAGGGTAACACATGGCATGGGCAAATATGAAGTCATCTGGGGTCTGTCCTTGGCACAGCCACAACTTTCCTCTCCCTAATTAGCATTTCTCTTTCTGTATCTATGAAGTATCAATACTATGAATGGGGTTATAAAAGACAAGATGGGGAGATACTAGACTCGGTGAGTTATCTTTAATATTCTTAAATGTGCTTAATTCTATAAAACTGACATGTTCCTAGAGGAAGACTTTGTATACTAAACCAAACTTTTATATTCTGAATCAATATTAGAATTTATTGTTACCTCAGACGAGAGGCTAAGAGTTTTTTCTTTTTTTAAAAAACTCAATGAAGGGCACATTTAATATTTCTAATCTTTGAATGGAAATTGAATTGGTAGAAAAGATTGAAAGTAGTTTAAAAAAAATCTAGCTAAATTTTAAAGAATCCACTCTGGTGATCTAGTGAGCAGTTTTGTGGGGAGTGAGTACAATTATATTCCATAGGTCCAGTTCTAAAAGGAGATTATACACAGCCTTTTTAGAAATACAATCCACAAATCAACAAGTTCTTATAAAAGCCTGTACATCTCATAAAGCACATGAGGCCAAAAGCTTGGAATTTATGATGTATTCCTTTGGCTAAAATTTAAGTCTGAAATTATACTTTTAAAGCCGGCCCCCTACAACTAGTATCTTATCTAATTCTTCTCGCCTTCTGCCTTACAAATACGCAGAGTGAGTATTTCCTGCTGGATATGAACTCTACTGTCATGTACTCTACTAGAAGAGGAATCAGAAGATTTAGGAGATTTTATTCCTATAAATGAAAAGGATGTAAACATCTGCATACTTCAGCTTCCCCCCCCCCCCCCCAAGAGTGCAAATGCATGAATTATGAACTGCCCAAACAAGGTAAACTTTTAGAAATGCTTATATACAATATTTGTGAAGTGGAAGGACAGTATATAATGAAGTCAGATCAGCCTTTTAAAAAATACCTGGTTTTAAATACACGCCAATCATTAGGTTACCACAGAAATGGTAATTTAAAACCCTTATGGAAAATTCTGGGCCTAGTGAAGTCAACAATGAGAGCCTTGCCACTGAGTTCAACAGGGACAGGATTTCACCCCTTGTCCTTAAATCTCAGTTCCACTCACTGTATTAGAAGTGGGACCCACTCTCTCCCAGAGTTTTATGGAAGCAGATGCAAACAAACAGCAACTCTGATTATCGGCTCCAAGTGATTGCTGAGCAATGTGCCTACTTTGACGAATCTGACAAATGTATCTTTGTTACTATAATAGACAGTCAAATCCTCCAACTGAGGAGTGGATGTCTCTGTTCCCTTACTATCATCTTAAAAAAAAAAATCTATGTTACATGGCTGGGCTAAGACCACTGGTCAAACAGATTTATTTACTGACAAATGCATAGAACATCTAGAATTCAGCTCCCTCAAGAGAGTGGCTCTGTCCTTCTAGAGACAGAACTGTTAGAACACATTCCTCCTGTTTTGAAGTTGTTGCTGCGGCTGCCTGAACAATTTATACTGAAGCACTTCAGATTAGCTCCTTTAACCCATCGACTCATGACCAGAACAATTTGTCATGATCAGAGGTTATTTGTTCTACTCCAGCTAGGATTCGGAGAGCGAAAGCAAAGAAATGTTACTTGGCACTCCAGTGCTTGATTTTTCTGCCTATCAAGCCTCAAGCTCCCTAGTCTGATCTTTGAAGGCAAACCTAACCAAACAGATTTTAAAAGCCAACAATTTTACTTTGTGGGGGCACAATACAAAGACAAGACGTTACTGTGAATAATACATTTTCCCCCTTATGCTATAAAGAGTCCCTGTGTAATCTGCAACTGGCTTGAATTAAATTCTGCATTGTGTGCTACAGCAGCACCCAAGAGTTCCCAATCTCATTACACAAGGTACTGTACGTACAGGTAGTAAGAGGCAGTCCCTTCCCTGAAGGGCTTACAATCTAAGAGGGCAAGACAGACAAGGTAAGTAGTTACTTGCCCAAGGCAACACAGCAGATGACAGAATTAAGGATAGATCCCAGATCTTTTGACTCCCAGTCTGGTGCCATATATATTAGACTATGCTGCCTTAATTTTGCCAATATTTCAGACTCTACAGCAGATTCATATTTAATTTAAACTTCCTTTAAAAAGGTAAATTAAGTGAATCATGCAATTCTCTCATAGTGCAAAGCACCACAGAGTCACATCCCACTGAACAGTAAACACAAAACACACAGGCATCTCTGGCCAGCAATCTTCCTCCATGTTTTGTGATTTTCACACTGCCTTGAAGCGCGCCATACCGCATCCTGTCCTGTCAGCCAAATTGTTGAACCCACTGATCCCTGCAAACCTTGCTTCGGTATCTTCCTCTGCTCATCAAATCCATGTGTCCCACAAACTGAAGTTTTCTTCATCTGATTATCCTGATATTAGGTATCACTCTGGTTATGCTGTAAATTCAGGTGATCACCTCCTCCTCAGCCATGTGCAAGGTACAACTAACTCTCAGCAATCACCTCTAGCATTTCCATTTGAAGGCAGAATGCCTCTTAATGTCCTGTTTCCTTAACATTCATGACTCACATGCATACAGCAAGATGCTGAAGAAGAGACTGCAGAAGTTTCATTTTACACTTCATGGTAATAACCTTTGCTTCTCCAGATGCAGCTATGGCACTAAAGCAGCAGTCAAGTCCAATTCTACATTAGATTTCTAAGGGAAGTTTGGTGTCCCTTGTAGTCATATTACTCAGACATTTGCAGTGCTCAATGTATTCCATTGCCTCCTCAGATCTGGATAGGAATATTTTCACCTTTTCAACAGATTTAGAGGTCACCATTATCTGTGTGTGATATCTTCAGATCTAACTTCACTGCTTCCACAGCTACCCTTTCTAGCCATTTTTCCATCTCTTTTTGTGACAATCCAATTGGTCAATATCACTAGGTTTCCATCAGTGGCTCTTCTTAAGAGTTCTCTAAGAAAACAAGTGAAGAAGCCTGGTGATAATATGTAGCCCTGAAATTTATCCTCAAGTCAAAGCAACTACTTTGATCATGCCCAAAAGAGACACCAAAGCTGTCACACTTCCATCGAGATTTTGTATCAGCCTTACTACATTTTCACCAACTCCAACCAGCTGCAAGATTGCCTAAAGACTTTTGGCCCATATGTATCAAATGCCTCTGCAAAATTCACAGACATGGACCACCTTCCCATCATTCTCCAGCACTTTCTTTGACTGCACATGGAGACTCAGTATTTGCTCCACTATGCCATTTTGGGGCTTAAATCTAATTTATTCTTAAGACAGAAAATTCTATCTCTGGGCACAATTCTCTTCAGGATGATGTACAGTAATATTGTGCTAGTGTGTATTAGTAACAAAACCGTGCAGTAAATTTCCACAAACAGCCAGGTTCCCTTATTATAAATAGGAACCACCAGGAACTGGATCTTGGGATATCTTCTGGTTTCAGCCTATCTGCAGCCTGTGGAAGCAACACTACTTTGATCTACAGTGTTCATATTTTCAGGGTTCTTTTAGCAACATTTTAAATGCTAAGTTAAAACAAACGAACAAAAAATGCTTGGCTTTTGGAGCACAATTCTGTGGCAAGACCTTTAACTGTGGAATCACAGAATAAGTGGAGCCACAAATACAGGAGTAAATAGTAAGAAGCTTCTTGGAAGAAAGGAAGACCATTAGCAGAAATTCTGGAGGGGTAATTGTGGAATGCACACCTAGAGAGGTTAGACTACTCTACGTGAACTGAAAGCTAGCTCAACAGCAAAAAGCAAAGCTTGATTAAAAACCCACAAAGACAACCAAAAACCAAGGATCTGAGAGAATTTAAAGTTTATCATGCTCTCAAATATGCAGCTCACCCAATCACCCATTGAATTTCCACTCCTAGGGATGTGGCCTTATAGATGTCCCAGATATTCATTACGTAGTGGTCCCCAAATTGTGGGGTGCATCTCCCCATTGGGGGCAGAGAGGGGCTGAAAGAGTGGCACTCCCTTCCCACCTACCATGCTTCCAGCCCTGCTCTGCCCCCAGCCTTGCTCTGCCCGCAACCCCAATCAGCTCCCAGTCCTGCTCCACCTCCGGGCAGATCCACCCCCAGTCCACTCCAGCCCCTGCTCCACCCCCAGCCCAGCCCCGCCTCATTTCCTCTCCACCCCCAGCTCAGCTCTGCCTCCAGCTCAAGCTCTATGGCTGAGGAAGCCTTAGCTGTGCAGTAATGGGGGGGGGGGGGGGAGGGGGGGAGAGAGAACAGGGAACAACACGACACCACACCACACAGATTCCATTAATGGTAAGGAGGGCTGTCAAATACAAAAGGGAAGGGTAACCACCTTTCTGTATACAGTGCTATAAAATCCCTCCTGGCCAGAGGCAACATCCTGTTACCTGTAAAGGGTTAAGAAGCTCAACTAACCTGGATGGCACCTGACCCAAAGTACCAATAAGGGGACAAGATGCTTTCAAATCGGGGGGGGTGGGGGGGGGGGTCAGGATAATCTGAATACCCTGTAAAGTACTTTCCATCCTGATTTTACAGAGATGATTTTTACCTTTCTTTTAAGAACCTGACTGATTTTTCCATTGTTCCAAGATCCAGGGGTTTGGGTCTTTGATTATTTTGTAACGAATTGGTTAGGATATTATTCTCAAGCCTCCCCAGGAAAGGGGGTGTGTAGGGCTTGGGGGGATATTTTGGGGGAAGACGTCTCCAAGTGGTCTCTTTCCCTGTTCTTTGTTTAAAACGCTTGGTGGTGGCAGCATACTGTTCAAGGACAAGGCAAAGTTTGTATCTTGGGGAAGTTTTTAACCTAAGCTGGTAAGAATAAGCCTAGGGGGGTCTTCCATGCGGGTCCCCACATCTGTACCCTAGAGTTCAGAGTGGGGAAGGAACCCTGATGGGGCACAACTAGAAAAGTTTGCACACCACTGCATTAATGTCATGCTGGTGCAGGGGGGACCTTGCTGACTCTCACTGCTTGACCACGTGTGTGCTACAGTGCTGCATTAAGATTTAGGTCAGACAGCAATCACTTCTAGAACTGACACCCCAAAACAGCCTTAGTGCTTAGTGGAGGGCTTCCCCACTCATCAATTTCTCTGCTGCAAAGTAATAAAGTACCATTTAGTTAAGATAGGCAGCTGAATGAGCAGTGTTTTGGGGGGGCTGTGTCACAGCCATGTTAAGGTTGCCCAGCGCTTCCCGCTGCAAGCTATTTCAATTGCTTTTAACTTTGCCAGACTAACCACTCAGACTGAAGTTCCCCATGCTAGATGCCTGCCTCAGACCAAATTTTGTAAAAAGTTTCAGACAAAACGGTGCTGCTGTTCCTCAAAACTGGGACAAGAACAGTCTCGCCTGGAAGCAAGAGGCTCTTCTAGCAGCTAGACCCACTGCAGCTAGACCCACTGCACTGGAAGGATGACCAGTACTGCTTGCTACCTGCTCTTTTGCAGGTTTCTTCTCAGTCACAAGGTTCCCCAGAAAATATAGGAATACCACTTCACTCTGAAACACTGAGGACAGGAAGCACCTTACCTCAGAGACGATGGGATCCCTTATATATTAGGCACCAAAAGCACATGGATTCATGTGCCTAAAGTCTGCAGGTCGGTAAAGTAGCTACAGAAACAACTGCAGTCACAGGTGCTTCTTTAGTGGTGGTTTTGCAGAATAAGCTTCCTTGCTAGCTCCTATCAGAGAAATAACTGGGTGGATCCTTCACCTACTAGAAACAATTGGAGTAGAATTCAGAAAGCAAGGCCTGTACAGGATCATCATAACTACCTGCCTACATCTGCTGGAAAGTGAGAGGTACACCCGAGTATCTGGACTGGTTCAGAAAATCCAAGAATTGGTTTTACTATTTATATACTATTTATAGTTCTCCATTTCATCTTCTCTTAGATGGTTCACATCTTTTCACACCAGTTGTCAGGGGAATGTTAGGAAGCTGGAACCCAGCCAGAGGTTGTATACTGAAATGCTTGGTATTTGCTGCTGTTGTCATTTTAGAAGCAAACTCAGTTTCTTCTCCATCCCACCACTCCCATCTGAAGCCAATTCAGATTATATACCCTTTTATGGCTTCATGCATCTGTAAAATGACCACTTATCAAGCCTAGTCACCATTTTCAAGGGAATACCATAAGCTTGTGGTAAGGTTCTCAAATTTAGAATGCCAGTAAAAAAGTGTAACTTATGCTTTCATATTTTAAACACCAACGGAGTCCTACAGCTAAAAACAACAAGTCTAGGAGAGGCTTGAACATTCCTCACAGAACCCTAGTATCCCATATTAGGGATTTCTTCATCTCAGTCACCAGTCTGGAACAGATTGGCGCACACACCCATTTAACCATAATAGGCAGCAGCAACAGTACAAGAAGTTTTGTCACCTTCCTTAAACTCAAGGATCTGGTATTTCCTTGCAAGAGGAAAAGCTACTACAGTCCTCATTTGAGGCCCACATTTCCTGTTTCAACGTGTATTTACATTAGTATAAATTACTACCATTTCTCAGCAACAGTGATGCTGATGTTGGGGCAGTGTGTTTATAACACTGGTAGTTACCAAAGACATATTGCCTACCATTTCTGATTAGTACTTAGTGTTCGTAGCAACAGTGCGTTTGCACCATTGCCAGAAAACAGGTACTGGTTTTCCTAAACTAGACAAACCCAGGAGTCTAACACCACTATGGTCCCCCATTAATCACTGGCATTTTTAAACCAACTGGGGGATGCTATAAATGGATAGATACAAGATAACTGACAACTCTCGGGAGCAAGCTTTATTTATCTAACAATCCAAGGGAACTGAACTAAAAATTCCAACCAGCACTAGAGATTCAAAGGGACCTGGGGATCATTTACCCTCCCAAGAATGACCTACCTACCTGCAGGCAAAACTGTGTCCAGTATGCAATGGAAGGTAGAATTAGAAGAACTCCATAGCTGCCATTAGAAATCTTGTCCACTGAATCATCCTATACCACCTACACCAAGGATGAAATCATACATCCAAATAGCACCCAAAACCTTAGATTTTAAATGGGGGACAACAGAAGGCGAGAGACTGGTTAGAACTTCATACACAAATCAATCTTCAATGGTCTTTTCCTTGGCAGCACACTAGCTATAAGGGCTATTTTTTGGGCAACGGGAAGGTTGAAGTTTGTCCACATTGGGAAAAGCCATTTGCAGTTCTCAAAGTCAAACAACTCTTGAGATTTCTCTGATTGGATGTCTCTCTCTCTCTCGAATCTTATAAGGGGTTCTTGGAATGACAAAGTCATTTGGTGCCAAAGACACCACTTTGTGAGGTGACGATGAGAGGTCCTTTGGTGGCAAGGCATGTCACTGGTGTTGCTTAGCCCCTACATCTGGTTCTTCCGATCTGCAATAGGTGGTCTGGCCAGAGAAGATGGGTAAAGTGACCTCTTTTGAGCGTGGAGATTGACTCTTAACCGATTGAGATGTCAGACCCCCATAAGCCCAGTACGGCCACAGCAGCATAAGGTAGGGATATGGTTCAATAGCTTGACATTGGCCAGTCCAATGGCATGCCTGTCAGGGGGGATTTTCAGTCCTGTATGGCAGGCTTCTGTGGCACCATAGAGAATAGGGTTCCCTACTTCAGGATTGGGAGAACGCATGCAAGAGAGAGACTGACTTCCTCTCTGGGCAGTGCACTCTCAGTACAGATAAATACCTCTGTGCCAGTCACTGTCCCGGTTCACTTGGAGGCACACTGTCTACTATAGATCTCAATGCAGAGAGGTGCAATCCCAGTTCTGGGACTGGTGCCAGAGAAGTATTCCTCTGTGCTGTAGGCTGCCTTTCTTCACCAGCCTTTGGCACTATGTGGGGCTTGGTGGATTTGTATCCAGAGGGTTTTCAAGATCAAAAAACTTTGTGTTATGATAATGAGTTCCATTTGGAGTCTCAGCCTCTGTTTGGAGTGGCCCCTCTTAGTCCCAGATTTTGGTAGCAGAGGTGTTTCTGTCCTCTCTGGTACCAATGTCTGTGAAGCCATGTGATCTGCTTCATCACCGGAGCATATGTGCTGGTGCCAGGCCTTTCTTTGGCAGTCTTCTCTGCTGTGGTCTGGTCTTTGGGGGTCACTAGTCTGCTAGATTGAGCACTGGATAAAGTTGGGTTTTCTGCTGTTGGGTGACAGGTGTTAGTCTCCTCAAGAACTAAAGAAACTTTAATAGATTGCCCCTAGAGGAGGAAGCTTTAGTTGCACAGTTTGTGCATACCCAAAGAGAAATATAGGCATAACAAACATCAACTTATTATATGGGACTGTTCTAAACAAGTGAGAAATTAGTCCATCTTTTGAGGGATTTGTCCATCACCAGACCGGAAGGGCCTGAAACCCGCAGGTTTCAAATCCACCGTGTTAAGGAGTCCAGGGGGAGAGGGGTGTCTGGCAGCCAATATTCAGTTCAGACAGGAATCACATCAGCAGAGCAGAGAAGTTTTGAAAAATTTTTGAGGCATTGAGAGATTTAGTTGGAGCTAAGAACTACCAGGTCATATTCTTGTCAGTTTGTCTTGCTGCCACAGGCAATAGAGGGAACTTCAGAAATACAGGTAAGTTCTTCCAATGGTTAATGAACGTTACTGTAAAAATCTGCACTTTATTTCCAGACTGATCTTGTCTAGCTTCAGCTTTCAACTCCCGGATCTTGTTATGATTAAAGAACTATCAGAGATCTCTCCACGTAGGTACTTTTAGATGGTCATCAAGTCACCTCTTAACTTTCTCTCGGATAAGTTAGAGATGGAGCTTTTAAACTCTCATTATATAAAGATATGTTTTCCAGACCTCAAGTCATTCTTGTAGCTCTGTCCTAAACACGCTTTCTAATTGACATTTTTGATATGTGGACCAGAACTAGACTGTATTCCAGTAATTAAATTACCAGTGCCATATACAGAGATCATACCACCTCACTACTTCTACTCTGTATTCCCCTGCTTAAACAGAGGATCATATTGATCTTCTTAACTACAGCATTACACTGGGAGCACATGTTCAAATGGTTATATGCTATGACCCTAAGTCCTGTTCAGTATGACTGCAATTCCAAGATGACTGTAATTCCATCTTGCAAGTGTCACCTACATTCGTTGTTCCCAGATGCATGACCCTGTATTAAGACACACCTTATTCAAAATGAGCCCTTTTGAACAAGCAATTCAAGTCAGCCTGTAGAACCAATCTGCCTTCTTATTAATACTGCAACTACTTGTGTCATCTGCAAGTTTAGTAGTAATGATTTTATATTTTCTTCCAGATTGTTGATAAAGATACTAAATAGCAATAAACCAAGAACCCGTGGGACTGCACCAAGAATATCCTCATTGAATGATGATACCATGTACAGTTACTTTTCAAAATTTACTAGTTAGCCAGTTTTTAATCCATTTAAAGTAAGCTATATTGATTTTGTGTAGTGCTACACTGGAGAAGCTCTCACTGAACTTCAGTGGCAGTTGCTGGGTTGTCTGCTCCTGCTAGGAAGCAAAACCTGGAAGCTTCCAGTCACCAGAAGCATGGCAAAGAGTTTATTCTTGCTTTGGGGGACAGTATCCTAACGCTATCCTCCTCACAGAGGGAGTTTTTCTGTTTTGTAAAATGATAGCCATTTGAACACTACTAGCCCTAACCCACTTTTCAATGAGAGGGTGAAGGGTAGCCCTGCATTTAGAATGTACCATATCTACCCTGGGAAAACCCAATCCTTCTCCAGCTTCTCATATATTACTTTATAGGCTGGAAAATATTAGACTTTTTGCTTCTGGTTGGATAGGCAGGCATCCAGTCTGTTAAGCTTTAGGTGCCTAGGGTAACCTACAAGCCTGTGTGTCCTGGAACAAACATTTGTGGTAGTGTCCAAACTATCCTTCACAGACATGTTACCTACAATTGAGTTAATTGGTAATCAAATTGGAGATAGGAAGTCTAATATAAACAAGCCCTTAGGAGAAATGTTTTGAAGTTAAGTAAATAAGCCGGCTGGTAGGTTAGCAAACATGGAGCTGTGACTGACAGGGAAGATTGTAAATTAGCTAGGAGGCCCTTCAAACCTCAACTCACTCAGGGGAAGCCAGAAAGGAAGTCCAACCTAAACTATTGCCAGCTGGAGAGAGATTAGAAAGTAAAGAACCAGCCAGTTTCTTCAAAAACTCATTTGTGTTTGGGGGTTCTCACTTTCGTTTTTAAATGTCCAAACAATATCCTTTGCACTATATGCCACCAAAAATATAGGATACGTTAAAAAAAAAAAAGTAAAGAGCCTTAGTTTGAGTGAATTTTGAAGTTGAACCTGCCAAGTAGGCAGCCGATCCTTTATTGTAGTTATTCAGCTAGCCTCTACACTTTGAATGGTTACAGTATGGTTTAACCTTATCAGAACATTATTGATCTATAAATTAGAGAGATTCACGTGTTCGATTTATGAGGTTTTTTTGTTTGTTTGTTTGTTTTAAGATATTATGCTTATCGAGTGGTAAATGCTATTTAACACTTTCAGTAAGTTGACAGTGGGACAAAGTTCAAGTGCACCATGTTATGAATGAGTCAACATCTCAGACTAGATTACATTTTATATTATGTGTTGCTAATTGTTACAAGCAGCTGCTAAGAGAACACTAAGAGTAATCTATCCGGGCAATAGTAGCCAAGCTCCTTGTACTATCACTAATATGATAAAAACAGCCAGCTTATGAATTCAATTATTTTGTTTACTTACGTGCAAAGAATTGATTGGTCCTCACGGTCTGCAAAACAAAGAAAAAAGAATATAGATTGTGATTTTGCTCTGACATTTTGTTGTAATTGCAAGCTACAAAGTTATATTAAAAGGGCATCCAGAAACCTGAACTTTTCATAATTCAGCAATTAAAATAAATAAATAATCAATCACGTTTGATGGAGTGGTCTTTAAGTAGCATCCTGAAGTTATTTAATTTGGGGGGGGGGGGGGGGGGAGATGTTTTTCAGCTCCTTGTTTACATTTATAAAGGGTCTTTTTTTCAGCGAGAAGAGAGACTGACTGACTAGTCAGGGAAACAATTAAATGGTCGACACAGAAAATGCTGGCCAGTGCAGACTAAACTAAACTAGAACATTACTAAAATGAAAATTTTGTATGTAATAGAGATTTTTTAAACCATATAGTAGTCTATTATTTTCACACAGAAAATGAGACTAGTTGAAATTTTTAGTGTTTTATGTTCCCTACAGTCTCCCAGATTCATTGGCTACAAACAAGATTTTAAGTACTTGGAAACAGCAAGAATGTCTGCAGCCAATATGGTAATTCCCATCTACAGCTTTTTCTTGTGAACATGTAAGCTCATAAGTGCTGTCTTAATTCAGTTTATTCAGAAGAGAGAGTTGCCAACGGGACGCCTAGCAAGACATAGAACAGAACTGAATTGTGCAACATGATATTGCTCAGCACACAACATACACTACTGTGCATTGAAAAGAATGCCTGAAGGACATGCACTATAAACTGTGACTGGTTCTCTTGTAAGTTACAGCATCTTTACATCCTGCATTTCAATATATGGTCCTTATTTTTCAGAAGAGATGTTAAAGTATACTTCACATATATGTAAAGTTTTTTCTGGTCTTTCAGTTAGTTAAAGAACTCCTCCCCCTCCCCCCAACTTTTTCAGTAAGCTCAGCATCTCCTTATGCCTATGAAACCACCCCACACAGCTCTCTCTCAAACTGGTTCTATAGCTATCTGCATAATGATCACTGAATAACTGGTAGTCATCTACTGCAAACTCATGAGGGAATTTCAGTAGGTTTTTTTATTTTTATGGATAATTGTTAAGGTTAAGATTTTATCATGGACAGGTCACAGGCAAGGAGCCTGTGACCTGTGTGTGGCTTTACTAAAAATAACCAGGGAGCAGAGCTGGGGGGGGGGGGGGGAGGGGGGGGGGGCCAATGCATGAATGACAACTAGACCCCCACCACCATAGGAGGGGGAGCGAGCTCACATAGCACCAGCTTTGGAGCCAGCCATGGGTGCACAGCTCCGGATGCAGCCACAAGGGTGCGTGCACAGCTGCAACCCTGGCCAGAGCCCCAAGGCAGGGGCGCATGGCTTTGTCTGTGGCTCCAGAGGGCAGTGCACAGCTCCAGCCCCAAGAGAAGCCACGTGGGGGAGGGTGAGTGGGTGGCACACAGTCCTGGCTCCAGACCCAGCTGCAGGGCAGGGGAGCGAGGAGCAGAGACCCAGCTCCAGCCCCATCTGCAGGGCAGGGGTGCACAGTCCCAGCTGAAGCCAGAGAAGTCACAGAGGTCCAGTAGAGTCACAGAATCCATGACTGCTGTGACCTCCATGACTAAATCATATCCTTAGTAATAATCATGAATTCCACTGCAAACAAGTCAACCTTATTTTGTTTGAACATAAGGTTCAAGACTAAGGGATATAACCCTGATCCTTCCAGAATAAGGCAAATATCATGTTTCAAGGGTCAAGGCCCCCCCCCCCCCTTTTTTTTTTTTTTTTTAAAAGGACAGAAAAGTCAAGTGACATTCTTTAAACTTTTGAGATCTTTATGAATTGTTGGCCATGCATGACACTAACTAGGAGGACCCAGAAAAAGGCATCAAATAGCAACTGATAACTGCTGTTCTCTCTAGGAGAGCAGTTCTAGACTTGAAGCACTAAAGGTGGATAGGCAGGAGGACAATTATGTTGCTGTGAAGCACCCGATTCCTCCCTTCCTGCCATCTCTCCTCCGCACTTTCCCCTAGAATCCAATGATTTCATTTAATGGATTTGAAGTTTAGACATCCCATTTAAAAAAAACAAAAAAAAACCATGTATCACAGTATAAACTCAGCTATGTCTTCTTATCTGCTGTAAGAAGCAAAGTAAAAATTTGTTGGGTTTGGATAGTTTTGCCCAGCGATTTTAGGAGCTGGACTCCAAGATTCTACTGAGTATGGAGGAATATGAAATAAAAACACTAGTCATCCTACCTGTCATAAATATAAAGGGAAGGGTAAATACCTTTAAAATCCCTCCTGGTCAGAGGAAAAATCCTTTCACCTGTAAAGGGTTAAGAAGCTAGGATAACCTCGCTGGCACCTGACCAAAATGACCAATGAGGAGACAAGATACTTTCAAAAGCTGGGAAGAGGGAGAAAAACAAAAGGGTCTGTGTGATGCTTTTGCCGGGGACAGAACAGGAATGGAGTCTTCGAACTTAGTAAGTAATCTAGCTAGATATGCGTTAGATTACGATTTCTTTAAATGGCTGAGAAGTTGAGTTGTGCTGAATAGAATGAATATTCCTGTCTGTGTGTCTTTTTGTAACTTCAGGTTTTGCCTAGAGGGATTCTCTATGTTCTGAATCTAATTACCCTGTAAGGTATTTACCATCCTGATTTTACAGAGGTGATTCTTTTTTACTTTTATTAGAAGTCTTCTTGTAGGAAAACTGAATGCTTTTTCATTGTTCTTAAGATCCAAGGGTTTGGGTCTGTGGTCATCTATGCAAATTGGTGAGGATTTTTACCAAACCTTCCCCAGGAAGTGGGGTGCAAGGGTTGGGAGGATTTTGGGGGGAAAGATGTTTCCAAACAACGCTTTCCCAATAAAAATAAACCCAGATAAATGTTTGGTGGTGGCAGTGGAAGTCCAAGGGCAAAGGGTAAAATAGTCTGTACCTTGGGGAAGTTTTAACCTAAGCTGGTAAAAGTAAGCTTAGGAGGTTTTCATGCAGGTCCCCACATCTGTACCCAAGAGTTCAGAGTGGGGAAGGAACCGTGACACTACCCAAATCATATAAACTAATTTTATAAAGCTCTCATGTACCAGCTAGTACCATTACAAGTACTGAAGCAGAATAGCCAGCTGTCTCCTCTAAAGACAAGAGACTTGGGCACGAGGGATCAGTTGACCTGTTTTCTCTGTTACTCAGCTAGGATATACACAAACACAAGAATCCAAAAAGGGTTCCTGGAACTTTTTTCATAACAGCCTGCCCACCTGCAAGCAAGGGGGAAAGGGGAAAGGGGGGGGGGGGGGGAGGACTTTCATTTGAATATTTGAGTTATAGATTTATTGCCTTCCTGCAATAAAATGTATGCTACTCAGAGATTTAGGAAGCCCAGATGTATATTGCAAGTCATTAGGGGTAAGAGACCCATTTCAAAACTGTAATTAGAGGATCCATAATACACAGGGCTATCTGCAAAAGACTGTTAAGAGGTAATCCAAAAAGCTATTGTTTATCTTTCATATCTATTTTCCATGAGACAAAAGATGGTGAGACACCCCTAAACTGCTTTTGGAAAGAGTCAGACTAGGTACTGGACTAGTCAGCAGTTTTCGCAGACCTACTTGCGCATCTCAGTCAAGGTTTACTGGATTGGGAGGCTACTACACAGGCCGTCAGGCTCTGCAAATTGCTGTCCCCTACCTAAAGAAGCTCAAACCAAAACCAAGAAGTTAACCAGGGACACTTGCCCTAGATTTAAAGCTAAGTGACTCCTTAAGGTTGAAAAGTAAAAACAAGCACCAGTCTAATCTGATTGAACTTGATTGCTTGTCTGCTATATACAGAGAGTGGTTTGTACATTAAAGTATTATCTGCAATTGTAGAAGCATGTGGCTTTTCTTCGCACTGTATGAAAAGTTTCAGCATGTAGGTATAAATGTATTTCTGTATACAGGGGAAAATGTTCAAACCCCAAAATCAGGATGTGGATTTTCCAGTGTTGGGTTGGTTAGAAACACAGTAAATCACTAGATGTCCACACAAAATAAAACTGATAGTTTTCACTGGGGATAAGCATGAAAGAACTTTGAAGCCTTTAAGCTATGAAATCTGAGTTTTGAAAAAAAAAAAAAAAGACAAAACAAAATTGAAGATGTGAAAGCACTACTTGAAAATATCTGCCTGATTTACTTCAGACTTCCTAAAAAATTGGTATATGTCATGCATGCAACATTTCATGCGACAGGAAGATTTTTATTTTTTGTCTGGGGTGGTGAAAAGCAGGCTTAAAAATGTTCAATGATACCACAATATATAGCAGCTGCTGGTTTTCCTAAACCAGTTCTCTTCTGGCTTCCATTCTATGCATCAGGACCCATTCCTTTGCTTCACTGCTTGCAAAAGTAGAAGCCTGTACATAATACAAAGGCTTCTTAAAGAAAACACCTCCCACACCAAGTACAAGGGTGGTTGTAAAGACAAAGCTTCAATTTAAAATCCAGGACAATACTCCTGACAATGGTTGAAATACACATGATTTAAAGAGCTCTTGAGGTGCTAAATACAGTATTTAGTGTCTCCTTGTATTTGGTTCTTTGCTACCCCCATTGAATAATTCCAGTAGAAGAGGATGGAGCAGTGCCAACTTGTTTGCAAGAATAATTCTTATGTACTGTTTGTAGCAGGTTGGGATGGGAGATAATAGCTTTCTCTAATTCTAGCCATATTCAGTGTACCAGCAGCAAACATTAAAGTGAAGGCAGAATATTCAGTATTAAAAGCAACATCAGATGCACAAAAACAGATCCATAGGATAGCCCTTCTTCCAACCATTCCTCATGGATCCAAACAGGACCTGTGTGTATTATCCAACAAGGAACATGACCTTTACCAAGTGACCATGTGAGGCATACTTTGAAATTACAGGCCCAATCCTGCAGACACTCACTAAGTTTGGTAATTGTGGGACTACTTGTATTTAGAGTTGGCCACACATGCTCTTGCAGGACTGGGACCCAATTGCCTTTGGTCAAATAAATAAATAAATAGAGGGAAATCACTAACCATACTGGAAGTGCTCCTGCACCCATTGTGACTAGCCTTAATATTTTCAGTATTCTGGCTACATGGGTGAGCCATGGAGAAACAAGATATTCTGGAACAGTTACAGATCAGAAAAGGTCTCTGCACAGATTTGTATGTTAATTAGCAGAAGCATAAGAATGGTCATACTGAATGATATCACCGGTACATCTAGCCCAGTATCCTGTATGCATCCGATGAAGTGAGCTTATGCTCAGATAAATTGGTTAGTCTCTAAGGTGCCACAAGTACTCTTTTTCTTTTTGTTGTCTGACAGTGGACAGCGCCAGATGCTTCAGAGGGAACAAACAGAACAGGGCAATTTTAAGTGATCCACATCCCCTGTGGTCCAGTCCCAGTTTCTGGCAATCAGAAGTTTAGGGACACCCGGCGCATGGGGTTGGATCCCTGACCATCTTGGCTGACAGCCATATCCTCCATGAATTTTTTTAATCCAGTTCAAACACAGTTTTGGCCTTTACAGCATCCCCTGGCAACTAGTTCCACAGGTTGACTGTACATTGTGTGAAGTACTTCCTTTTGTTTTAAACCTTCTGACTATTCATTTCATTGGGTGACCCCTGATTCATTTGTTATGTGAAGGAGAAAACAACATTTCGCTATTCACTTTCTTTATAGTGCTCGTGTTTTTATAGACCTCTATCCTACCCCCCTCCCCCCCCCAAAATCCCTCAGTCGTCCCTTTTCTGAAGTGACCGGTCCCAGTCTTTTTAATCTTTCCCATCATGGAAGTTGTACTATACCCCCAATAATTTTTGTTGCCCTTCTCTGCACCTTCCCTAATTCCAGTATATCTTTTGGTGCCTAACACTTCTCTTTTTTGATTGCTGCTCCATATGGAGTGGATGTTTTCAAAGAACTATCCACAATGACTTCAAGATCTCCTTCTTGAGTGGGAACAGCTAATTTAGACCCCATAATTTTGTATGGATAGTTGAGATTATATTTTTTAATGTGCATTACTTTGCACTTCACACTGAATTTCATCTGCCATTTTGGTGCCTAGTCACCCAGTTTAGTGAGATCCCTTTAACTCTCTGCAGTCAACTTTGGACTTAACTATCTTGAGTATTTTTATTGTCTGCAAATTTTGCCCTCTCGCTATTTACCCCTTTTTCCAAATCATTTACGAATATGCTGAATAGCAAAAGGTCCAAGTAGAGATCCTTGGGGGACACAGCTATTTACCAGTCTCCATTCTGAAAACTGACCATTTATTCCTACCCTTTGTTTCCTGTCTTTTAACCAGTTACTGATCCATGAGAAGACCTTCCCTCTTATCCCATGGCTCTTTGCTTTGCTTAAGAGCTTTTGGTGAGGGATCCTATCAAATACTTTCTGAAAGTCCAAGTACACTATATCCACCGAATCACCCTTGTCCACATGTTTGCTGACTCCCTCAGAAGAATTCCAATAGATGGGAAATCATGATTTCCTATTACGAAAGCCATGTTGACTCTTCCCCAACATATTAGATTCATCTATGTGTCTGATAATTATGTTCTTGTCAACCAATTTGCCTGGCAGTGAAGTTAGTCTTACCAGCCTGTAGTTGCCAGGATCACCGCTGTAATGCCTTAAAAAAAATGTCATTGCATTAGATATCCTCTAGTGATCTGGTACAGAAGCAGATTTCAGTAATAGGTTACATACCCTAGTTATTAGTTCTTCAATTTCATATTTGCATTCCTTTACAATTCTTGGGTGAGTATCTTCTGGTCCTGGTGACTTCTTAGTTTAATTTATCAATTTTTTTTCCAAAACCTCTTCTATTGAGATCTCAATCCGGGACAGTTCCTCAGATATGTCACCTAAAAATAATGGTCCAGATGTGGGGGGAATCTCACCCATATCTTCTGCAGTGAAGACCTGTACAAAGAATTCATTTAGCTTCTTCCCCAATAGCCTTGTCTTCCTTAATGCTTCATCAGCACCTCATTCCTCCAGTGGCCTGGCCCTACTGACTCTTGGGAAGCTTTATGCTCCTTTCTATTTTCCTCATTAAGAAATTACTTCCGATTTCTATAGGATGCCTTTTTGCCTCTAGCCATCTCTTTTTACTCTGCTGTTTACCCATGGTGGCTATTTTTAGTCCTCTTACTGTTTGGGGGTGGGGAGGGGGCATTTGGGTTGAGCCTCTAGGATGGTGTTTTTAAAGGTTTTCTCCATGCAGTCTGCAGGCATTTCTCCCTTGTGACTGGTCCTTTGAATTTCTGTTTAACTAGCTTCCTCATTTTTGTGTAGTTCCTTTTTTTGAAGTAAATGCTACTGAGGGGGCGTTATTTGGCATTTTCCCCCCTATAAGGATGTTAAATTTAATTACATTTTATGGTCGCTATTACTGAGCGGTTCAGCTATATTCACCTCCTGGACCAGACTGTGTTCCATTTAGAACTAAATCAAGAATTGCCTCTCCCCTTGTGGATTCCAGGACAAGCTGCTCCAAGAAGCAGTCATTAGAGCAGAGAATGGTTGAAGGCCAGAATTTCTAATCAGCTACTTCTGTTCCTCATTAAAAAGTACAGTTCAGTAATCTTTAAAGTTAACTGCCCTCTCAAAGGATTGTGGAAAGCGTCCAGACACCAACAACTACCATGTACCACCACAACTAGCTCAATGAGAAATTCTTGGAGCCATTTTAAATGCATCCTATTTTAGATTAGTCTCAAATAAATATCACCATGATGGTATGAGGCATGTTACTATTTTTCCCAGCTGAATAAATCAATCCAGATATTCTTTAAAAAGCTTTCAACAAGGCAGTGGTTTCTATTACACAGAAAAAGATATATTGCAAGTGTATTGAGTAAGTTAGCCACAAGAAGAAGTCAAATGCTACAATTTAGCAATACTTTTTGATGTCATTTTATGGAAGGCAGAGATGCGAGGTATTAAATATGTATAGGACAATTTGAATGTCTGCACAGAGTAGAATGCTTATAGCTAAAGATCTTCCTCTTTCTGTAGTGAAAACTGATACTAGTCATACTCCTGCTGCTGTCACCAACAAGAGTATTAACTTCAGGGAAAGAGACCAGACACTGAACTTGTGTTATAGCCATTTTGATGCAAAAAAATTGAAAAAGGTAGTTGTGCTGCCAAGAAGGAGAGTTACAGAATCCCACAAGAAACAGAAATTCTTATACAGACTTGAGCACACGGTCACAGATACTCTAGAATTTCATTAGTTTGTACTGACAATTAAGAGATTAGAAGTTTCTGAAATTTACAAAGCTTCCCACAATGGCTAGATAAAGACTTGTGTATTTCCTGTGATTTCAGTAGCTAAATCCATGTGCCAAAACAAGACTAACAAAGAAGAGACGCCACTAAAATCTGAACACTATTTTATTAGTTCTTTTAGAAAAAAAAACTGAATGGACACCAGTTCTGTTACTCATTTACCAGTGAGCGAAGGGCAAGTATCTTTCAGTTCTAAAATAAGTGAAGCACTTTCCAGTTTGACATTCTTTTCGCTACAGACAGCAATTTGTTGGTAACTACAGTACTCAGTTGTACAGTAGTCTTTAGTGTTTCAATAGCAAAGGCTATACAAAGAAGGCATTTGTTTTTTAAAACTACACATAACAGCGGCAAGATTAATTAAATTTGCTGCTCCAAAATGTATTTAAGGGAAAAAATTCTGCCAGCCTACCTATTACACATTACTCACTGTTCTAAAAGAATCTCAACTCAAAATCATAAAAATCAAAGTTGCGATTTACTATTTTGATTTTACAATCTAAACTAGTGTTTAGATTAGTTTTCTGGGGAATTTTCAGTAAACTTAAAGCACAATACAGAAGAATGCATTTTTGCTCTACTATTGTACAGATCTTATGCCACAAAATGGCATGTCTGCAAAACAGCTGCAAGCTTCCAGCTGGAGCTCGAGTATGTGACTTGTTTAACATCTGTATTATAAATTCTTTACTTGTAAAGTAGTATTTATTCACTAGAACTCTGAAATCAAGTAATTGATCGTACAGCTACGTTTTCCCTTTAAAATGAGAAAAATTGACAATTTCAAAATTTAATTTAGGTAAATCCTGATAGATTCCTACTGCATGCTTAAAGCAATGGTAGTTGGACATCAGCACAACAACAGATTGTTAAAATCTATTCTAAAAGAAGAGTTGTAAAACCTTCAACTTCTGACAGTAGACGTTTTACAATCCTTGTAGATTTTCATAATCTATTTTATTATTGAAAGGTTCAAAATGACATTCCAATGCAGTTAGTCTCTTGTAGTTGGCTAAGATGGCTTAGGGAAGATTCATGTAAAATTCTTCAGTTTGAAGGAAGAATTAGACTTCAGACTGTAAAATATACAGTTTGGGGATTCCCTTCTTCCCCCTGTAGAATAGCCACAGTACAACAAATAGTTTCGAAAAATATTTAGGATTATGGTCATTTTTTGCCACTATTTTTCCGAACTTTATATTTCATCCTTTTATAGAAGTCTTCTCTTTCAGAGAGCATCACAAAGGATTGCCATCTTTCAAAATGACTACCACCTCCCATTGTTCTTAAATCAGACTGAGGCCACAGGTTGCCATCAGCTAAAATGCCCTCTTTTAAAATGGCCATCACTTCCCATGATTCACAACTAAGCTCCTTTCAAAGAAGATGGCAGCCCACTATGCAGTCAGGAGACACTAGCTACTCTTGCTAGGGCAGCTTTTGGCTTGAAGCCATTTTGAAAATGGCAATTCTTTTCGGTATTCCCCAAGACAGAATATTCTTGAGCTTTGTTACCTAGTTGATGGGAATGGAGCAACCATTAATCCTAAAAGTGTTTCTTCAGTTGTAGCCTATAAATACAGCTTCGTGGTATGAGAAGTTTGAACTGTTTTGTTACTGAGATTATATACAGGGTTTGATGACTAGTTGTTTGTAAAGTACAGTGTGACTTTTCTCCTTCCCGATTCTTGGTTAGGGCACCTAGGGAATAAAAAGAATCTTCAGTTTATTCTGCCCTGGCTGCTGCTTCTACACCAGAGGCCCTCTGTTGAGCAAAGGAAAAACCCAACAACTTGGACTCCTTGGCAGCTGTCTCTCTACTTAACCTGTACAACCTCCTCCCCCCAACCTCAGTCTTTAACAGTAGGGTAAAGCAAAAAGAAAATCAAGGCTGGGCAGGGACAAGGCTGACATTGCATGGAGAGGATTCAACTGCTGGCCCCTCAGGAGTAGCCAACTGAGCCCAACTTCTTTTCCACATAGTGAACAACGAATTTTCCTGTAACACACTAATAAAATTTGTCTAGTAAAGGAGTCTATTTGTAGTATTCCTCTGTTTATTCCAGGACAGAGAGTTTCCCCTCCTCCAGGTTTGCATTCCAACAGTCCCCTATATAAGACTCCGAACAACTGTTTTTAATACCAACTGTTCAAGCTACACATTTTTTCAAAAATTGCAATAAGATTTTTATCTGCCAGTTTCATGCTTTCAGTTAGTTCCTCTTCATATTGGGAGAAATGTTTATTTAAGAGCTTTGACCACAGTAATGCCTGATTCAGCACCATAACAGTCATGTGAAACCAAGTCTGCTAGTTTCTAGTGGTATGACTGGTATTTTAGAAAAACATCCTGTAGATGGATTCTCCTGCCTTGCAGGATGGCATGGTTTACCAGAGGTGGTTTTTACAGGTTTTTTTTTTTTTTTTTTTTACCACCATGGGGAAAAAAAATAGTTTAGTCCCAATTTGAGACATTTTGCTATTTTAAAAACTGTTTCATTAATGCACATCATATTACACTTCGTTTTAGTTACATAAATTTGGAGATTTGTACAACCTTTAATTCAACATAAAACCACAGTGGGTGTAACACTAATATGTAATTATAATATTGACCACCAGAGTGTCCAATCATTTTGGTTCAGTATTTCCTCAGGGAAGTTCTATAGGTCATAACTCATATTTCAGTTTTCAGAAATCAAAACTATATGAAAATAATGCACACTGTTGTAGGCTTAAAGCATTATGCAATCAGAGGCATGCAGAGATGCAGACTACCAATCCAAGTCCATTTGGCCACACACATTCTGCAGCAAAAGACCAACTTCGATATAGTGGTTAGACCAAGCCTATGCCTCCGTTTTGAATGGATGTATCTGCAGTTTGAAAAGACTGAAGATTCACTGAAGTTCTGCCTCATGAACACTCTCAATCCTGACATAATGTGATTTTTAATATACGTTTCCAGGCAAGTTGACTGTTCCATCGTGTCTCACCAGGAATTTGGGGGTTTACAGATCCTGGGCATTCTTTTTACCAGGCTCCAGAGTGATGGCAATTACCAAAATGCTTTTCTAAATCTACAACATGTTTCATTAAAGCACTTGGGAATAGGGTCTTGTCCTAGTAGACTAAGCCAATGTGATGCACATCCAGTGTCAAGCAGGAAGGGCATATTGAGTGGGGTTCCAAGGGGATCTGTGCTGGGTCCGGTTCAATATCCTCATAAATGATTTGGATAACAGCATAGAAAGTATAATGAAAGTCTGTAGCCAGTAGCAAGCTGGGAGGGGTTGCAAGTGCTTTGGAAGACAGGATTAGGATTCAAAATGATCTAGACAAACTGTAGAAATGGTCTGAAATAAAAACCAGGATGAAAGTCAATAAAGGACAAATGCAAAGCACTACACTTAGGAAGGAATAACCAATTGCACAAAATGGGAAATGACTGCCTAGGAAGGGGCACTGCGGAAAAGCATCTGGAGGTTATAATGCATCAAACTAAATATGAGTCAACATTAATACTGTTGCCAAAAAAAAAGTCAACGTCATTCTGGGATGTATTAACAGGAGTTTTCTAAGCAAGACAAGTAGCAATTTTTCCACTCTACTCATCACTGAAAAGGCCTCAACTGGAGCACTGAGTCCAGTTCCGGGCACCACACTTTGGGAAAGATGTGGACAAACTGGAGAAAATCCAAAGAAGAGCCACAAAAGTGATTAAGGGTCTAGAAAACACGAACTACAAGAAAAGATTGAAAAACTGGGTTTGTTTAGTCTAGAGATGAGAAGACTGAGGGGCACATAATAAGTCTTCAAGTAGGTAAAAGGGTATTATAGAGGGGAGATAAATTGTTCCTTAGCCACGGAAGACAAGACAAAAAGTAACGGGCTTAAATAGCAGCAAGGGAGATTTAGGTTAGAAATTAGCAAAAAGTTCTTACATGTAAGGGTAGTTTAGCACTGGAACAGATTCCATAACCTCAGTAGGAAATAGCCATCACTGGAGCTTTTTAAAGGTAGGTTAGACAAACACTGGTTAGGGATGGTCTCAATAATACTTAGTCCTGCCTCAGCACAGAGGACCAGAAAAAGATGACCTACTGAGGTCCCTTTGGGTCCTACATTTCTATTATTTGAATGGACCTTTTTGCTTTATAAGCACAAGGGGAGGGGAAGAGAGAGATTCTCAAGTGTATCGATTTCAACCCAGTTTCCTTCTTTCAGCAGGGCATCACAAGAGTTGACCCGTGCAGAGTGCAGTACTTAAGGTCCTTCTAAACAGGAAATACATTAATAGGAGAAGAATACAGAAGCCGTTTGACAGCAGCACTGCTAACTGCCAGCTATACAAGAGAGCTGTCATTGTGCAATGCAGTTTCCAGTTTATATTCTGAGTTTAACAAAATGGAGTCTTTCCAGCATTAGGCAAGACAATGAATGATTATTCAGATGATCAAGCAGTGTTAAATTTTGTTAGGGGGAAAACAAAAAAAAAATCCACAACACACCTTAATTTTTAAAATCTGAACCAGAGATATTTTGGAATTTAAGCCCCAATTGTTTATTTAAACTCTTGAGCCCTAACACTTGCATTTAAAGAGAACATAGTTTGCGAAGCATAAAGTTGAACACAAGCGAACTTTTAATCTGATTCTAGGACACGAAACCAGAATGTCCCAAGCAGTTCTCCCATCATATTAATTTTGAAACGAAGGCTCAATTTGCACGACAGAAAGACCGATCTTAAAACAAAAAGAGAATTGTTTAATGTTACAGTTTAGGTCTGTATAATCCCCCATTTGGGTCTTGCACATGGATCTGATACAACTGCCTTGGAAATCAGCAATTGTAAGGGCATTTGCAAGCAAAGTGGCCAGTGAGGTATGGCTAACTTCAGAATCTACTGCAGGAGGAGGAAGTAAGGCATCTCACCTGTATGTACAATCCAGATTTTAATACAATTTCTGAACATCTTCAGACGTTGGTAATGCAAGGGGGGGGGGGGGGGGGGGAAGAAAGGCATCCTAGTTCCTGCGTATTTTCTTCCTTTAGCTGAAAATTTTAATTGACTAAATTGTCCAAAAAAAAAAAAAAAAAAAAAAAAAAAAGAGAGAGAGAGACTTGGAGCTGAACTGTGTGTGTGGCAGAGAGAGAGAGCGCGCGCACATTTTATTCCCATAAGAACCATCTACTTTGGTTTTATCATTCATGTCAAATATCCTCCTCTTTGGTTTTAGAACCAACTGAATGGAAACCTATATTCACTAATCCCAGAATTTTAAGGCTAGTTTACATCCCAAAAAGCAAGATTCCCATAACCATTTTTGTTTGCAAACAGATGACACCTCCTGTCAATACTCAAACTGAGGAGGCGGAGCTAAAACAATTACTGCAATTTGGAACCAAGACAAACAATTGTCTCCATATCCTTGTGAGACTTTAGACCTTTTTGACATTAGACCTTAGTTGGGACAAGAAGCAATCTATAATAGAAAAATAAAGTCTGCTGGTACCAGCAAACCTGCCGAGCATAGAGACAGCCCCAATGAGCAAAAGTGCTTTGCAAATATAGCTTATACCAGTTCCCTGAATAAAATAAACTAGAGCAGGAAAAGCACTTACTAGTTTGAATTACCATACCTCCTAGGAGCCCTAGTCGAGCACCAGGACCTCATTGTTCTCAGCACTGTTTTTTAGCCAGTTTCACAGCATCTGCACTAGGGCTTCAGCCAGTATAATATCCATGACTAGGGCTCCTAGGAGGTATGGCAATTCAAACTAGTAAGTGCTTTTCCTGCTCTAGTTTATTTTATTTAGGGAACTAGTATAAGCTATATTGGCAAAAACACAATGTTGCTCGTAGGAGCTGCCTCTATGCTAGGAAGGTTTGCTGGTATAGCTAGAAAAAGATGGCTGGTATAGTGTAGACTAGGCCTTTCTGTGTTGACTTCTTTTCCATTGCAATGGGTTCAATTGGTGGCAAAACAAGTAATAATCATCCCACCATTATAGGGAAGGTAACAAAATAGCAAAGTTACTGCTACAACTAGACAGAATGGGATCAAGCAAAAACCAAATACCAATACTTTTCTCAAACCAGGATTAGCCAGAGATTAACAAAATTGCTGTAAACTCAAAATACTTCCAAGAAGGAATAGCTACAGATTATACACATTTCACACCTCTTTGCCCTGAAACTTGCTGAGAGGCAACTAAAAGACATGGATTTCGTTCAGAAAACACCTAACTACTCTGAATATTAGTTCTTTTTATTGAAGCTCACATTTCCTCCTAAGAGGGATGACGCTCTGAACTAGATGAACTCTCTCTCCAAAAAGTGTAGGCCCCAAAATTTTCAAATAATGTTCCTATCCTATACAGATTATACCATGCTTATGATCATAACATCTGGGCACTTTCAAGTAGTGCATTAAGCAACATGACTAACAATTGTCACCTGTTTGTTCTGCGATCCTCTGAAGTGAAAGCTTAAGATTCTAAAAATCACAGAGCTCCAAGAGCCAAGGCCCACGGCACTCACCTATACCTTAATGATAAGATGTATCTGTATGTCAGAGGAGGAGCCAAGACCGATCAGGGTGGATTTGATTTAAATCACTAGTCAGGAAGACTATTTAATCATGGTTTTCTACATAAAAGTGCATTCTTGTTGGCTGTTATAACCTTAAACACATTCTTCACAACTCAGAGATAGATGTATAGTGTGTACCTTCTAAAAATGAAACCTACATTTTTAAACATTTATTTATTTTGAAAAAACTTTTCAGATTAGTTTTACAGCTATATCAGAAAATGAATGATTGTTTGGTGATTTCATTTCAAAAGGTAATTGAGGAAGATATTTATGAAGTCACGTTAAGTATTATGGTTTTTTTCCTTCAACAGCAAATATATTTTAACAAAAAAAGTATGTGTCCCTTGCTTCTCACATTTATCTGCAGACTTCTTGTCCAGATCTATTACGCCCCCAACAATCTTCTAGTCATTGAACTTTTTGAAACTTTGCACTTTTAGAGAGAGAGGTAAGGGATTGACTCTGTGTACACAAATTTGCAGAGCGACAATAGAGTTTGAGGTCTGTGTTATTTCTCACCTCTATTATTTATTTTAAAACATTTTTGCTGTTAACAGGCATGTTACCTCTGGAGACAAAAATCCAGTTTGAGAACTGCAAAACTAAGCATCTCTGATGGTATCTTCTAGACCAGTGGTTCTCAACTCTGGTCCACAGCTTGTTCAGGGAAAGCCCGACGGGCTGGGCCGGTTTGTTTACCTGCCACGTCTGCAGGTTTGGCCGATTGCAACTCCCACTGGACGCGGTTCGCCGTTCCAGGCCAATAGGAGCTGCAGAAAGCAGCATAGGCCAAGGAACGTGCTGGCCACCCTTCCCACAGCACCCATTGGCCTAGAGCAGCGAACCGCGGCTAGTCGGGGCCGCGATCGGCCGAACCTGCGGACACAGCAGGTAAACAAACCAGCCCAGCCTGTCGGGCCTTCCCTGAACAAGCGGTGGACCAGAGTTGAGAACCACTGTTCTAGACTGAACACTGAGTCCCATTGGGTAGATAGAAAGATTATTTAAATTTAATCTGTACAGAAACCTGTGAGAAGTGAAGGACATGCGCTTTTTTGGGCAGAATGGCGCAAGCCAAACAACCTTATAAGGGAACATTATGCGACTTTAAACAAGTATGTTCTCTAATAGATCAGCAACCTAATAAAAACAAACGTTAACTGGGATGACGTTAAGTGAGGAGTTGCTGTATCTTCATCTTGCCTCACTATTCTAGGACATTTATGTGGACCAAAACTATGGTCATCATGGCGATGTGGAACCAAGATTGGGATGAGGAGATATGGCCAAAAAACAGACAGACAAAAAAACCACATGCGTACACACCTTTGAAGTAAGCTAAAACATGAAGAGGTTTGAGTACCGCTGATCTAGAGCTATGTTTTGTTATCCTTATTGTCTTAAATGCAGTCTAAGTGTTAGTCTTTAAATTCATCTTGGAGACTCTTATTGGGTAAAAAACTTCAGCTTAAGTAATTAGGCCTTAGACAATACAGCATCTCCCTCCCCCTTCTCCCACCTGCAAATGTGGTTACTGTTGACCTATTATTGTGAAAAATCCACACACCCTGAGCAGCACAGTTAAACCAACGTAACCTTCCGCATAGATAATGCTATGTCAATGGGAGACTTCTCCTGCTGATCTAGCTACCACCTCTTGGGGAGTGGAGTGGAGTACCTACCCCAGCATTAGAATCCCTCTCATCGGCACAGGGAACAAGGTGGGGTGAGGCAATATATTGGACCAACTTCTGTTGGAGAGAAACAAGCTTACAGAGCTCTTCTTCAGGTCTGCATTTAGCTTTCCCAGACCTGAAGAAGAGCTCTGTAAGCTTGTTTCTCTCTCCAACAGAAGTTGGTCCAATAAGAGATATTGCCTCACCCCACCTTGTGTCTCTAATATCCGGGGACCGACAAGGCTACAACTACCCTATGCGTACACGTGTATATAAAAATAAATTTTAGCCACTGAGAAACCTCAGTATAGCGTGCAGTGACAACATTAAAACAGGAGTCCAGAAAGCAGTCTGAATGTACCCATTTAGCAATTGTTTCTGAAACCACTTAGTTTAGTTTTGCTGCACACCTTTTAATTTTTATTTTGGTGCCTCTGGAAGTACATGTTCCCTAGTGTATCAGCACCTCTTTTATGTCCCAAATGTCATTACTACTTCGTTCTGAAGGAAGCCATTTCCCCTTTAAGTTTACTATTACGCCACTAATTACAAAGTCTATCATTCAGTCACAGCAGCAAACTGGCAGGTACTTTGAAAGTCAAGAAGAAAACACACCATAGAGTCATACTCTTAAAGGTCACTCACTGTTCCAAATTGCCCCCCCCCCAAAAATCTCTCTTTAAAAAGTTTAAAGATTTCTATATTTATTAGAAAGCAGACCTTTAGTGTGACAATAGAGAGCCTAAAATTAAGTGCATTAAACAATTTCAGCTATTTATAACAAAATAATATTTAAATAGTTCTTACCTTGCAACATGCATCTATATGCAGATTCAGATATTGCATAAATGTGTGGTGGCATTTCGTGACGTTTCTTCCCTCTGTACATCTCAATGATATTTTCCGAATAAATTGGGAGGTTCTTGTAGGGATTTATGACTACGCAGAACAGTCCAGAATAAGTCTAAAAAAACAAAAAAACACACCACACCAACAGCAGTTTGGTTATAAAATAAAGATATGTGCACTATTAAATAAAGCCAGAGGCCAGGAAAGCTTCATTCTTCCCAAATTGTGGGCCATTTCTGTGCTAGTCTTGAACATTAGTGACTTCAATAAAACCACCACCTCAAACTATTTAGTTCAAAAATATTGGTTGGTACTTTGAGACATCTAATAACTAAGCTCTTTTGGATACAAGTTATGATAGAGGCCAAGTCTTGAGTATTTGATTCCTCCTCATTCCCCAAAAAGAAAAACTGCAGTATTACACTAGTATGTGAAAACCACCAAGTGAAAGTTTTCCATTTTCACTAAAGTTGGACACAAATTGCATCAAAAGTAGAAAGCAGCTTAGATTTAAATTTTACTCTGATAAAACGTGTTTTTTAAAAAAAACACATCAAGCTTGCAAAAAACTTATGAAAATGTAGCTGTTCAGGTTCAGAGTCTACTCACTCAGTTAAGGAAGAAATTTTGAATTAGCGGCTGATTTCTACACGATGAGCTAGTAATTCTGAACAGCTGGGTTGCTCCTCCTGCTACAGAAAGCAAAGAGCATCCCCGTTTAAGACCTTCCTCCAGGCCGCATCTCTTGGTAACTGCTTTCAAAAGTGCATCAAGCTAAGTAAAAATTAATCAATAGTTCCATAACAACAAGGGCCAGCTATAGGACCTCTTCACTCAAAAAGAAAAATAGGAAAGTTAGCTGCTAAACATCCCAGGTGCAGAGAGCTAGATTTACTGTTTCATTATGGTCTGTGGGAGAGGATCCAAGTTCAGGACTCCACAAATTCCTCAGATGATGTTGGTGGGAGGTTTGCAAAGAGAAAACAAGGCTTTATGTAATAACTAAAAAGTATATATTATCCAGTCCTCTACTGTAATTCTCCATTACTCAGTGACAAAAACCTGCTTCCCTCAAGCCACCACTACTTCTGTTTCTGCTCTCTTCTTTCCCCAGAATTCTGTTTCTTTCCCTATGATTGACTGTCTGCATCTCCTTCCCACCAACACCACTCAATTCTCATCTCCCTAAGGGCGTCACTGTCACGCTTTCTTATTCCATGCACTAGAATGTGCAGCAATTCAGTAGTCAATTTTGACAGTGAAGTGTCACCACTGCGTTTTAGAGCTGAGGCTCCAATGAGCAATAGAGAGCAGAACAGTTCAGAACCATTACAGCAAATGTAACAGTTTATCTGCAAACTTAGGGAGATAGGGTCTGTTTACACCCTGTTCACATTTGGAAGGGATTTTGCATTGCAACCATGAGGGAATAGAAATTTATTTATTTTTAAGCGAAAGCTGCAATTCTAGAAAACCTGAATGTGTCATGGAGGCCACAAATTCATCAACTAGGTCATATGCTTGACACCCCTCTCCTCAAGACAGGACGTTTGAAAGGCAAGCCAAATTTCTCCCCCCATAAGAATACATCTGGCAGTGAATTCCTTAATTAACTAATAATAAAAGGTATCATAAATGGAAAGGAGAGAGAAAAAAATGGAACAGGAAGTCAGTCTTTCACTTTGCCTACTAGGAGAGATTGAGCAACAATTAGTGGTCTGCTACAGCAAAGTGCAGCCTCCAGGCAAATGTTTTCAATGAGTTTAACCATCTTGTAATGCCCAGAAAAAACGTGTTAAAAAAGTTTATCCACGTTGCCTCCTGGCAGATTTTCTCTGCAGTCTGTCTCAGCTCAAGTAGTAGATTGCAAACTCACTAGCTGAATTTGATAACTCTCTCTGCATTCATATGATATTATGTTTTCATTATGCATGGTTTTTTATATATCAGTTGTGCCCTTAGTTCTCTTATTCCAGAGACAGTTTGTCATGAAGACTTACATATTCCAAGGGTACTTCTTTTGATATAAATATACAAACAGCTGATGAATCAGTCAGATTGAGTGAGTGGGGGGAAAAACAGATTCGGGGGGGGGGGGGAGTTTCTTGCAGTCCTCAAGAAATGCAGCACTGACGCTCAAATGGAAAGTACTCCTTAGCGCAGTGGTTCTCAACCTTTCTTGACTACTGTACCCCTTTCAGAAGTCCGATTTGTCTTAGACCCCCATGTTTCACCTCATTTAAAAAACTACTTGCTTACAAAATCAGACAATACAGTGTCATAGCACACTATTACTGAAAAATTGCTTACTTTCTCATTTTGTCTGTATGAAATTTTAGTTTGTACTGACTTCACTAGTACTTTTTACTAAAGTCTACATAAAACTAGGCAAATATCTAGCTGAGTTGATGTACCCCCTGAAAGACCTCTGAACCCCAGGGCTACTGTTGAGAACCACTGCCCTCGCTTTAAGACCTTCAGGATGAAGGGTTAAGGTCATTGATAATAAAGCCATTTAGGGAGCTCTTCATAAGATAATGAAGAACACGTGCTGGAATTTCCAAATCTATACTCTTGATTTTCTGGCGAGAAGGAGCACAGTTCTTTCTGCTGCTCAGAGGAATCCTGTTAAGCAGGCAATCCACCTTCTCAATTAAGTAAAGGCACATACCAGCATTAAGTAAAGAAATAGGCCAGCCCAGAGGTACAGATTTCCTTACAAAAACAGAATCTGAAATCTGGTCTTTGGTCACAACCCACACACAACATGCATTCCAGTACTTTAACCTGGCCTTGATAATGGGCTTTTTTGTGAATGGTGAGAATGCAGATAGGACCTTGCCTACATAACTTACAAGAAAAGCTGTTAACTAGAAGGAAGCTGGATCTGTGTTTCCAAATGGACCTTGGACAGCAGGTCCGATCTACTCTGCCTGCCTCAGATAACCTATAGCAATGTTACTTGCTAGTGCTACAGATGCATACATTTTAAGTCTTATTACAGGTCTTTGACTGCTCTGCATGCTCCTAGGAAGGGAACAAATGGGAAGAAAGGCACATTGAAAACTGCTCCAGCCTGCTTCATAGAAACCCTTACAGTTGAAGGGACATTATCCATTGGCCCTGCTTAAAGTCTAAGCTAGATTGACCTCATCATCACCTGGATAGGTCCTCTAAAACTTAAGTGTTTGAGGCTCCACTCTCACAGGGCTACTGCAGTCTTCTTTATTCAAACACAAAAAAGAGGCCTTTTTGCAAAACTAACACCCTTGAAAGTGTTTTCTTAGGTTTATCTGGTTAATTACAGGACTTGCTGGACCTCTGAAATAGGTCCAAGGCAGGGATTCTCAAACTGGGGGTCAGGACCACTCAGGGAGTCATGTGGTATTACATGGGGGGGTCCACGAGCTTGCAGCCTCTACCCCAAACCCTGCTTTGCCTCCAGCATTTATAATGGTGTTAAATATATTTTAAAGTGTTTTTAATTTATGGGGGGCGGGGTTGGAGAGGCTTGCTATGTGAAAAGGGGTCACCAGTACAAAAGTTTGAGACCCACTGCGAGTCTAAGGTCTGAGGCCTTATGTCTACCTCCATGGGGTGGAATCACACAACTCTCTCACTCAAGCCCAGATCCTGGACTACTGCTCCCTGTATATCAACAGTGATTTCTCAGCAGGTCAGACTGGCTTAGGTACCGGCAATTCTTCCCTTTAGATGCCATAACCAGTGGTAGTTAGTAAGGCTGCGATTTAGTCCTGGAATCCGTGACTTCCAAAGACCTCTGCGACTTCAGCCATCTGGGAGCTACAGGGTCCCCTGCCGCCTGTGGCGGCAGGCAGCTGTGGGGGCTCCTGGCCACTGCTTGAGGCAGGGGGGGATCTCCACAGCTCCCCACCACTGCTCCTGGCTGGGGGGACCCCTGGCAGCTCCTGGCCACCAGCAGGGGGCGGGGACCCTGGAGCTCCCAGCCCTTCCCCCTCCCCGTCCCAGCATCTGCCCAGGCTACCCATTTTGTCATGGATATTTTTAGTAAGAGTCAAGCACAGGTCACAGGCTTCTATGAATTTTTCATTATTGCCAGTGACTTTTATTAAAAAATATCTGTGACAAAAACTTAACCTTAGTAATTAGTGACCAGACAGCCTTCTCCAAATATTTACCACAGTTGGAACAAAGTATAAAAGGAAGAGAAAACAAAGAATTTTAAAGTCTATACACCAGGGTAGATTTGATTTCAACCAAAATTGATTGAAATCATGATTTCAATCACTAGTCAGGAAGACTTTGTTTCATCATGGTTTTCTACATAAAAGTGTATTCTTGTTGGTTATAACCTTACTACATATTCTTCGCAACTCAGAGATAGAGATGTAGGTTTCATTTTTAGAAGCCACACACTATACATTTTTAAACAGTGATTTATTTTGAAAACTTTTCAGATTCATTTTCTGATATAGCTGTAAAACTAATTATTGTTTGGTGATTTCATTTACCAAAGGTAATTGAGGCAGATATTTATGAAGTCATTGGGAGGTGAACTATCATTAATATCTGGAGGATTTTCTTGCCATTCTGTATTAGGAGGAGACCACCACCAGACAGACATTTAAGTTGTTCTATTTAACTAAAAAACAACAACGTAAAAGTATTCTGGATTTTTTTCTTCAAGAGCAAACATAATATTTTGACAAAAAAGCATATATCCCTCACTTCTAACATTTATCTACAGACTTCTCATTGTCCAGATCTATTCCGCCCCCAACAATCTTCTAGTCATTGAACTTTTTGAAACTTTGCACTTTTAGAGAGAGAGGTAAGGGATTGACTCTGTGTACACAAATTTGCAGAGGGACAATAGAGTTGAGGTCTGTTATTTCTCACCTCTATATATTTATTTATTTTAAAACATTTTTACTGTTAACAAGCATGTTACCTCTGGGAGACACAAATCCACGATTTGAGAACCGCAAAACTAAGCATCTCTGATGGTTTCTTCTAGACTGAGACCCATTGGGTAGATAGAAAGATTAATCTAAATCTATACAGAAGCTTGTGGAACCCCATAAGATTGGGTCCCTAACCCATGAACTATTGAAATTCATTACATTAATGTATTGTCTCATACTATAGAATTAGACTTTATAATCCCTATTCCATGAGAAGATATCTTTGAGCTATAATGGATCTTAATTAAAACTATATCTTTAGATAGGTGTGCGGGGGGGGGGGGGGGTTTTGGATAAAATGCTTTGAGGGAAAAAAAGCAATTTAAGTAAAAAAATCTGTTTTTGTTTTTATTTTTTTTTTAAATCATTATTTTTATCCACCCTGCTATACACAGGTCTATCTTACTCAGAGGCTTGTCATCTCATCACAGAGACCCTAGTCAGTTCCCTCTTTACTCCAGACCCCTGGGGTTCAGGGTCGGTGAGAACAGCTTCTCATCAGCAATGCCCAACAACCATTGCCCCCTCCCTAGAGGAGGACACTTATCTCACCCAGCAGCTCTGTCTCAGGTTCCTCAGGTTTTTTGGTTCTCATGTGTTTACAAGCTGGGAATCCTCCCCCCTAAATACACTAGTTTGTGAGAGCTCCAAAAGGAATTGGAGGTGGGTCATCCGCATGAATGCTTCTAGTATGTTCCCTTACGTGTTTGTGAAGAAATATCTGAGGCCTTTGTTCTTTTTCCCACCTTGTATAGACAGCTTATGTTGGCTTCCTCCAATACACATAGTAAGCATACCAATATTTAACTAATGTTGTTTATATAATCAAACCCTTAATATTAATGAATCATGTAGCTCACATCCATTACACATCCCCTCATCTGCATGCCCTGAACTTTGTGGAGGGTGCAGAGTCCACAGTTAGAAGATCGGCTAGAAAGAGGCTAATGCGGGGCAGTCAATTTGGGTACATAGCTGGACAGGCTGAGGGAAAGGAGTGGATACTAAGTCAGAGGTATTCTGACTAAATTCAGCAAGAGCGTGAGGGAAGTAGTCTGAATCCAGGAGGTCTCCGAGGAAGAGATCTGGGAATGAGTCCAGAGGCTGTGTTCAGGAGAGTAGTATTGTGGGTTAGCTAACTTTAAGAACTGAATTTTGATGGGTTTGGCTTGTTTTATACTATTTACGTTCAAGTTTTTGTTCAGTCTTCATTTCCAAGGAGAGAAATACTCAGACAAAAGTTAATTACTGATATACTCTCAGTTTTACAGATAAAATTCATTACAAACTCTGATGGTGAACTAAAGAGGCCTCTTCCTGCAAACCACAGTGTGCAGCAGCCCTCATAAACCTGTCATTTCCAGCACACTTTTCCCAATCCAGCTAAAATGGCCTCTCTCACATGTGCAGCATTCTTGAACTAAAAAGTTTAAGCTTAGGAAAATACTCCAAGATATACTATGCACAGCATGTGATCTTCAGAAAGTCATAACACAGACCGCCATGTATTCTATAGTAAACTACACCTATGTTCTGCAGCAAGAACACTGGATTCCATGGAATCTATTGCAGCAGGATGTAGGCTCTGTACAGTCTAGAATTTTTTCCCCCGGAAACAGCTCTTACTGAATCAAATGGGACTGAGGGAGAGAATATCAGATAGAGGGATACTGTACTTTCAAGTTTGATTTTATATTGCCTCATTTTTAGAGTACTGCAAAATATTGCAATGAAAATGTACAATTACATTATAGAATTAATGGAAAAAAGAGCAGAGGAAGAAGCAAGAGGTTTCAGCAATAGGTCTGGGATAGTGCTGCATTTGTCACCCAAACTGAAGCTGTGAAAAGGCAGTTTATTGCCCAAACCCAAACACATTAAATGGGGTTTAAAATTGACCAGAATGACAGTATTAAATGTTGACACCAACATTTGTATCATCAGATTGAAGAAGGAACACCCCACTAAAAGGAATGGACAAGCAAGAGCTTGGGGCTACTGTGTTCCATCTGCAAAGAATGAAGTAGACATCACTCTATCAAATTTCCACGGTTTACATTTGGGTGTTTCTCTTTGCAACAATGAGGGCAACGTGATTTTTGTGGGGGTAAAGAGCTTGGTTTCTGGACCACAATTCACATACAAGGCCCTGTCAAATCAAGGACAAGTTTCAACAGAAACTTACTTTCTATTGGTTAGCACTATTCCTATTATTAATTTTGGTTTTCCCAACTCAGGCAATTTGGACTACAGACTGCTAAACACAGGACCTCTGTAATGGGAAGTATTTTACCCTGTCTCCTTCTCCACAGATGAGCCATTTCTGTTCAAGCTTTCAGAACACTCACTGTAGCACAAAGATCATGCACTGAAAATTTCAGCCAGTTATAATCAATTGATAAAGGGGGTTATAATGAAAACTGTTATGAAACCTTGAGTTTTAGCAGGAGCTGCAGCTCCTGCTATAATAGATTTAAAGTATGTGCATGTATGCTTTTACACTGATAAATTAAAAATAAACTTTCACCTTTTCACAAACATTAAATTTTCAATTTCAAAACAAGACACTAAATTCTGTTGTGCTGAAGAAAAGGATGTGGGTAGTATAAAAGGAAATCAGGAATGCACTATCTTGGCAAGGCTCCAGAGACAAACATTAAAGCAGAGCTGTGACAGAAGTTTGTTATACAAAAGTCTCCTTCAGGACACTAATTGTGGAGCCTGAATACTTCCAGATGCTTACAAGGCTTTAGCCAGCAGTACAGCAAAATCCAAATTACTAAATGATAAACTATCCAATAATGTAGCACTCAGGTTCCTGGCATAGAATTAGTTGGAAACTGTATTATATTTCAAATAGCAAGCTTGCCAATAAAGAGGTACTATCTAAACAATCTGCAACCAAGTACAGAGTTCATTATAGATCATGACGCCAGAGGGTGGGAGTTCATATTTTGATAGTGCACTTCTTGTCAGTGTCAGAAAATATCAACTTAGTACCATAGGTTTAAGAAAAAAAAAAACCTGAAGTTTTCAGAATCCCTCTCATCACTGTCTGTTGTCCTCAAGTATATAAAGCTGAGACTGTATAACTTTTCCACCCTTTGGCAATATCTAAAACTGCAGACTCTTACAAAAGGATTTCCACTGGTTCTGCTGGGAGCCCTAATGCAAGCTTCTGTGGCCAAGCTTTTTTCAAAAGCCACACTTGAATTTTTCAGCAGGTTTAATTAAATATGGTGAGAAAAATGCCAGAGTCCTGTGAACTAGTAGGGAATCTTACAAAAATATTCTCTACCATAGACAAAGCCAGAGATTTCAAAAAGTTTAATTTAAGATTTTAAGAAGTTTGGTTACCAATAAAACATTCCAAAAGTGTCAACTAGTTTGCACATTGTAACAAAGGGGGGAAAACCAGGCTCCTGCCTCCTGTTGCAACATAAAAGCCAGTTTACACTTTAAATGCCATTTTATAGAATGTGCTATAAAGAGCCTTAGTTGAATTTGAAGATTTATAATATACTAAACAAACTGACTTGAGTAATCAGAAAAATCTTTGCTGACAAAACTCAACATTTATTCCCAACTCTTCAATAAAGGGTGTCAAATGACTGACCCGTTTAACAGGGAGTAGGATCCAGTGCATGTGGACTGATTACCTGCTGCCCAAATGGGCTTAAGGAAAAGCACCTGGGCCTTATGAAGTAGGAAAGCTGCAGGTAGTTGTTGGCAGATGTCTGCAGACGTTGCACGGATTAAGAAGGATCCTGCAAGGCCCTGAGTTAATAAAGGGAATGCCTATGGAGATTCAGAACCTCTTGCTTGGAGTCTAGCAGAGAGCAGAAAGACAGACAACTTAGGGGGTGGGGGGCTGAACCCAGATGAAACTGGGAGGAAGACTACTGGTTTGAATTCTATTTTGCAAGATTCTAAGACTTAATAAATTGGACCCGAGAAGGGGAATGTTTTGACTATCTGGACTGTGTGGACTAAGGGGCCGTAAGTGAAGGGGAAACTGAGGCAGGCCTCAGCAGCGCCATGCTGGCCAGAAGTGGGTGCTACAGGGCAGGCATGCCCTTTGACAAGGTGTGAGATGTTTCAGATTTGTCTTTAATATTGAGGTAGCACCTAGAGTTTCCATTCTGCTAGCTACTATACAAACAAGTAAAACAAAGTTCTCTGGTTAAAAGGCATGCCCTGCCATTTACTTTGCCACAGCAGTTGCCATTTAAACATAAAAGGCTTTCCTGTGGCTAAAGTAGACTACCCTGTTGAGCCACATACCGCTACAAAGAGTTAGACCACCTCTCCAAATGATACTATAAACTTATCCAATGTGGTGTTTTCTCTTCTCCACCCAACGCTCAATATCACTATATAGTGTGATCTTTCAGGTTCCTATCATACACATTTGGTTACAGAAACCCCTCCTCCTTATGCTACCTTTCCTTGAGAGCGGACATGATTTTGTCAGATCTTATGAGCTCCAGCCTGAAGGAACTTCAGAAGACTTCCTACAGGTTTTCCAAATGCTAATTTTCAAGAGATATTTATGCTTGCTTCAGACATCGTTCCAGTTCTCCGCACCAGCAAGTGGGATCCTCAGCCCAGTAACTGTTGTAAAGATTCCACACACACACACAAATTTTAGTTCCTTTACCACCACCACCACATCAGTAGACTGCACTAGTAGTTCAAATATTCTGCCTTCAAGTATTCCCACCACCTACCCTTGGCACCAGAGACAAAATAAGGGCTTGTCAACACTAGAAAATGGCACTGGTGCAACTTAATTTTTCAACTCTCAACCTCTTTCTGGTTTAAGTGTGTGGACATTCTTGCATTGTTAATAATAAAAATAAAGTGGCTGGCTTATTTTAGTTAACCATGTTCTTCACTGACTTAAGCTAAACTGAAACAAACATGTCAACACAGCCTTTTACACTAATTAATTATAGCTGTTTAAAAATTCATGCCTCAAGTTATAACAGCACTACTTTGTCATATAGACAAGCCCCGAGTTACCTAGTAGATATTTTTGAGGCCTAGCTCTCCAGTGTGATGTTATCCATTGTCCTAACTTAGTCTAGTCAAGAGCAGCCTCCCCTGTTCCTCTCAACCACATCTGGTACTCCTTATTGGTGTCTGAATACTCAATTATTTTAACCCATCTGATAGCTGAACTGCTTGATGCACTAAACTCTCCAACCAAAGTTGCTCTCAATCCTTCCTTCACTTCACTCCCTCTCCACCTCACACAGAATATGTTTATCCTGCAATGAACTCTGCCTTTAATCAGAATGGGCCATTAAAATCCATAAGGCTTGCAGAAGCAATTAGCGCCCCCTCTGTATAAAAGCCAGTTATGCAACTCCATACATATCTCGATAGTCCTACCTTTTTAGACCTATGTACTCTACATCCACTCCAACATCAGGCAGAATCAGACTACACAGAGGATTCCATTCCAGTTTACTGATCCTAGTTTCTTCTTCAGTAGAAACTACAAGTAGTCAATGATTCCCACTTCCATGCTATTAAATTTAAATGTCCCCTTTCCAGTATTTTCCTGGTCAGTTATGAGAAATTACCTGCTTTGCCACCAGCATGTAGAATCACACTCATTCACAATATCTTCCCCTACTTCATAACACTGATTATTTCTCCTTCCTCATCTACCCTTAACATTCAGATGTAAGTCAGATCCTTAAAGCTACCTGCCACCTTTGCCTCCCTCTCTCCCCATCCCCCCAAATCTGATCTTTTCACATTTCCACTACTTTCAGTAAGTTTTCCTCTAACATCTTCTGACCTAAAATACTACATGTCCTTTGCCCAGAATGCTAAGGTCTAACTTCAGAGGCACAGTAAGAAACATGTTCTGACCATTAACCCTTACATTTATTATTCAGATATCAAACCCCACCCCACGCCCAATGGAAACATTCACTTTACTGTTAAAAACAAAAAAAAGCAAAAACAAGACAAAAAACCCACACAAACAGAATGGTCACAAAATCCACGAGAAACACTATTTTGAAGACCTCCAACATAATTCTTGTCAGAAGCTACAGGTTACTGAATGCCGTGACTTGAGGACAACTAGGCACTTGATAAGAAGGCTCCATTCCTGGGGCAGCATCCTGAAGAGATGTACAGGGACTGAGAGGCATACCACTGTTTAAGGGCTCAGGAATATTCGTGTGTGTGCGTGATCACATCATACTGCAAGGGGAGGGCAATATTCTGGAGCTTGGAGTTCCAAACAAGAAAATCCTTTCGGAAGATCCCCAAACTATCTGTACAGTACCCACCAAGAATACTACTCTTCCTGGTAATCCTAAACACAAGTCCTAGAGAACCATCACATGGAGAAGCAGGACAGGCACAAGATCAACTATTTGCACCAATGAGGATGCAAGAGTGACAGGCAATACATTTGATCTAAAGCTGCAGAATCAGGTTGTTAGCAAAAGCTGAAAGGGGGCTAAGAGCCTTTGAGAGGTCTCCATGGTGCAGCACCATAGAAGACCACACCAAAGGATCACTGAGAGCAGTTCGCTGGGTAAGGAAATGCAGCAGAGTTCCTGGAAAAGAAAAAAAAAGTGGGGAAAGTCCATCACCTAAGTACAGGTGAGGAAGAGGTTAACCCCACCAAACAGAAAAGAAAAAAGTTACTATAAAATGGGAGACCTGGTCTCCCTAGGCCAAGTACTTACATTTGGCTGTAAGGGAAGCCCAAAACCTGTTCTTACCTGAGGATAAAGCTTAAAAAAATAGCCAGATGGACCAGATTCCTAGAAGGCTGTACTCACGGCTAGGTGGGATAAGGTGAAAGAAGAGGATCCGATTCCTAGGATTTAGTAGTGGTACTTTCATGAACGGGGAAGTCGGAGAATAGAAATCCAGCTCTTGAGGAGTTGGAGTTAGTTAACATATCTGACTATATTAGGAGTTTCAGCTATACCCACAGTTTAAGCAAATGCCCCAAAAAACTGCACAGCTGGTATCAAGTCTGGGAGAAGACGACAGAGTTATTTATCCTCTGAAGTGGAAGTATGGAATACCAAAGGAAGATCTGTAGTCAAGCAACGTCTTTAAAAGCAGAGGTCAGGGGGAGGAGTGCAGGAGCTTGCCAGTCAGCAGATCAGGTCCAGGGATCCCCAGCTCCTGCTGCTCCATTCTTAGCTGCGGGGCTGCCTCTCAATTCCTCCCCCCACTCCTAGCATACTTAGCTATGCCAGCATAACTAATATAGGTCAGGCCTCAGAGCAAAAGCAGCTCATCTTATATCCTTGAAAGCAATTCCCTTTTCCCAACTGAAACTATCAGAATTCCTTGTTCTCTTGAGAGCAGCTCCTCTCCCCCTCCATAGGCATGCTTTTTACATTCTCTCCTCAGTTTTTAAGGAGGATACAAAGATAAAAGTGCTCTATCAACCCATACTGTATTCTCCACATTCTAGAAGACGGTCCACTGAGGAAGAGAAAACCTTTAACAATGATTAGTGGCCGCTTTTCAAAGTCTTAACCTTTCACACAACATCTTGGCTCCTCCAAGCAGCTACTCTTGTCAAACTATTACTTAATAGCAAGGGCCCAGACCCTCTGTACAACTTCCTACAAAGAAAGCAAAATGGAATGAGGTAGTTATATGTACCTACTCCAGTTGACAGCTCTTTATCCCCTACTTCCTGTGAGGGTATCCATAAATTCATGCTGACGAGTTTGTTTAAAATGACAGACACATCTAATGCACTTGTATGAAGTATGACATGAAGTCTCGTTTTTGAAACTGGCCAATTTGACCACAAAAAGAACATTCATCTTGAGCTCAGAGTAGCCCCTTCTCCTCCATAACTATGGATGCATCTTGTGTCTTCTTGGCATGCCTCTGATCTTTGATAGCCAGCTGATCTGACCAACTGGGGTTTGGTTCTTCCTCTCCACCAGAGCTGTATCTACAAGGTCCAGTTCTTGAGCTCCTCCTCTCCACCACCAGCATTTGCTCCTGTTTATGCCAATATTCCAGTAAATACTCACTGCTCGAGCAAGCACACTTATGTTTGACTCAATCTACTTCAGATAAGAGATTAACACAAAAATACTGCTGTTGGGCAAGCAGAGCATCCCTCAAGCAAGGCTCCCTTCTGAACTCAGACCTTCAGTCCACCCCTATGAAACTGCAGTATCATCTTGATCCCAGCTCTTCTCTCCAAACTGAAAGAAGTTAGATGCTGATGCAATTTCAAGAATTAGTATGTGGCTCCTAAAGTCTTGATAGCACAGTCCAGTTGTGACAGTCTATGGTTAGGGCCCTACCAAATTCACGTTCCATTCTGGTCAATTTCACAGTCCTAGGCTTTTTAAAAAATGTAAATTTCATGATTTTCACATATCTGAAATTTTAGTTGTTGTAACTGTAGGGGTCCTGACCCAAAAAGGACTTGTGGGGATGAGGGGGGAGGGGTGTCACAAGGTTACTGGGAGAGCGGTACTGCTACCCTTACTTCTGCACAGCTGCTGGTGGCAGTGCTGCCTTCAGAGCTGAGCAGCTGAAGAGTGGCAGCTGCTGACTGAGAGCCCAGCTCTGAAGCAGAGCTGCTGCCAGCAGCAACACATAAGTAAGGATGGCTTGGTATGGTATTGCCACCCTCACTTCTGTATGCAGCAGCCTAGAGCTGGGTCCTCAGTCAGCAGCCACCTCGCTCTGAAGGCAGCAGCACAAAAGTAAAGGTGGCAATACTGTGACCCCCTTAAAATAACCTTGTGACCCCCCTGCAACTCCTTTTTGGGTCAGGACTCCCAGTTTGAGAAATGCTGCTCTCCCCTGTGAAATCTATATAGTAGTGGATAAAAGTAAACAAAAGTCCAGATTTCACAGCGGGAGACCAGATTTCATGGTCAGACACTCATTTTTCATGGCTGTGAATTTGGTAAGGCCCTAGCTATAGTATTATGGTCACCACTTATAAAATTTATCATAGTCTTGTAAATCAAGTATGCCTTGTGAAATATCATTTGAAAACTCAAATCTGCTGAATATTGTTGTCCTGGTAAAATGTGTGTAGCAACACGGTCTGAGAAGTTATTAGTGATACATAGTATAATCTACTTAGAACATGTGTGTCTCAACTTTGTGTCTGAAAAACTGGTTTAGACCTGCTCCAAAGACACAGTAGCACCCCAACCAGTATTAAAGAGCAATCACCAGCTTATGCAGCCATTTTTCACCAATGGGAAGGTGTAAACAAAATTTACATTGCATCACAGGAACATTTTAAACCTTATGTCCACAACAGACTATGCGTCACCATGACTCAGCAAGGATGTTTCTAGCATAAGAATTAAGTTGTAAAGGGGGAGCAAGACAGTTGACTTCACCTCTTCTCCTTCCATCTCTCTGTTCATGACATCAAACACCTGAAGGACTCTGAACTATGGGGTGGGGCGGCCCCTGACTGAAAGGAAATCCAGCCTGTGAACTAGTACAACTTGTGGTAAAAGATACTTGCTTTAAATCTTATTAGCTTGTTAAAGTTTAGGAATTAGCTTGCATTATCATCTTTTTATTTCTTTTGTAACCAATTCTAACTTTTATGCCTTATCACTCAGATTCACTCAAAAATCTTTCTGTAGTTAATAAGCTTATTTTGTTTTTTTATGTAATCCAGCGTGTGTTCAGACAGGTGGAGTTTCCCAAACACTTCAGAGACAGCAAGGTTGGTGCATAATCATTTTCCTTTGTTGAAATGATGGCCTTACTAAGAGCTTGTACTATCCAGGAGGGTACTGTGCAGTACAAAGACACGCATTTCAGGGGTCCACGCTGGGAGTAAGAATTTGCAGATTACGCAATTCATGAGTGGCTGGGAGAGCATTTATGTATTTAGCTGGGAGTGATTTTAGATGCTAGTTCCTCTGTATGAGCAGGACCGAAGTGGTGGCTGTTCACAGCAAAGCAGTGTAAAAAGCACCCCAGGCTAGAGAGTTAAGGGGACACCACTGTTCAACAGTCCAGGCTGTACCCTGGGAATATCACACCAGTTTTAGAGTCAGCATCAATGGTTAGGTTAGATTACTAAATGAAGACAAGAAAGCACCTTTTTTGGATGTAGCTTAAGCACAGGTATAGAAACTACATACAAATTACATATGATTTCATTTAATAATTGGGTTTACATAGGGAAGTGTTATTTTTAATTTAGTGTACAAATTACAGTGTTTCACATCACTGCAACATTAAAACAGGAAAGTGACAGGTTCTCAGCTTTATCCTCATAAGCAGCTCATATCTATATTTGCTGTCCGAGTACTCACACTTGGGTTTGCTTTGACATGTAAGTGATACTGTGGACAGACAATACATAAACTAAGCATTTAGTTACCTCAAACTTGTCTACACTCAGTTTTATTTCATCCTAATAATCTAATTTTAGTTATAAGCTCTACACCAACATTCCACACGAAGATGGACTACAAGCGGTCAGGAACAGTATCCCCGATAATGTCATGGCAAACCTGGTTGCTGAACTTTGTCCTCACCCATAACTATTTCACATTTGGGGACAATGTGAACCTTCAAATCAGCGGCACTGCTATGGGTACCTGCATGGCCCCACAGTATGCCAACATTTTTATGGATGACTTAGAACAATGCTTCCTCAGCTCTCATCCCCTAATGCCCCTACTCTATTTGCGCTACATTGATGACATCTTCATCACCTGGACCCATGGAAAAGAAGCCCTTGAGGAATTCCACCATGATTTCAACAATTTCCATCCCACCATCAACCTCAGCCTGGTCCAGTCTACACAAGAGATCCACTTCCTGGACATTACGGTGCTAATAAGCGATGGTCACATAAACACCACCCTATACCGGAACCCTGCTGACTGCTATTCCTAGCTACATGCCTCTAGCTTTCATCCAGACCACACCACACGATCCATTGTCTACAGCCAAGCTCTGCGATACAACCGCATTTGCTCCAACCCCTCAGACAGAGACAAACACCTACAAGATCTCTATCAAGCATTCTTACAACTACAGTACCCACCTGCGGAAGTGAAGAAACAGATTGATAGAGCCAGAAGAGTACACAGAAGTCACCTATTACAGGACAGGCCCAACAAAGAAAATAACAGAACGCCACTAGCCGTCACCTTCAGCCCCCAACTAAAACCCCTCCAACACATAATTAAGGATCTACAACCTATCCTGAAGGATGACCCAACACTCTCACAAATCTTGGGAGACAGGCCAGTCCTTGCCTACAGACAGCCCCCCAACCTGAAGCAAATACTCACCAGCAACCACATACCACACAACAGAACCACTGACCCAGGAACCTATCCTTGCAACAAAGCCGATTGTCAACTGTGTCCACATATCTATTCAAGGGACACCATCATAGGGCCTAATCACATCAGCCACACTATCAGAGGCTCGTTCACCTGCACATCTACCAATGTGATATATGCCATCATGTGTCAGCAATGCCTCTCTGCCATGTACATTGGTCAAACTGGACAGTCTCTACGTAAAAGAATAAATGGACACAAATCAGACGTAGGAATTATAACGTTCAAAAACTAGTCGGAGAACACTTCAATCTCTCTGGTCACTCGATTACAGACCTAAAAGTGGCAATACTTCAACAAAAAAACTTCAAAAACAGACTCCAACGAGAGACTGCTGTATTGGAATTAATTTGCAAACTGGATACAATTAACTTAGGCTTGAATAGAGACTGGGAGTGGATGGGTCATTACACAAAGTAAAACTATTTCCCCATGTTTATCCCCCGCACTGTTCCTCAGACGTTCTTGTCAACTGCTGGAAATGGCCCACCTTGATTATCACTACAAAAGGTTCCCCCTCCCCCTCGCTCTCCTGCTGGTAATAGCTCACCTTAAGTGATCACTCTGGTTACAGTGTGTATGGTAACACCCATTGTTTCATGTTCTCTATGTATATAAATCTCCCCACTGTATTTTCCACTGAATGCATCCGATGAAGTGAGCTGTAGCTCACGAAAGCTTATGCTCGAATAAAATTTGTTAGTCTCTAAGGTGCCACAAATACTCCTTTTCTTTAAGCTAATGTGAGGCATTCCAAAAGTAAGTTTCACTGAGCTCCTATTTTTCTTAAGGGTCTTCCTTTCACTAAAAACATCACTAGTCTTCAGTATAGACAGTTTATAAATGAATATAAGTAAACAGTGTGAGTGAGCCACTAGATAAATCTACATATTAGCAATGGCTTGACTGAGAAAAAAAACTCCTCTTTAAGCATTCATATTAACTGGGTAAACGATCTGTCCTATAGTTAACCTACTCTATGTACACCAGAGAACTTGGAGATTGAGTTTAATTCTTTGGAACAAATGTTTACCGTACTGAGTCAGATATTTAGGCAGATGTTACCATTTCTTTTAAGACAAAGAACCTAGCTGTAGATGTTGATGATACTCTGACTCAGCAAGCGACTATGTAATTGATTTGCCAAGTGAAGAGATATGGCAAGGAGCCACTCTTACTGTACTGCCACAGACCTTCATTCAACATTGACCCTGATGTTTTATTTCCTCAAGAGGCGTCAATAGCTTTGCAATTTCTAATTCCAGAGGAAGATGGTGATAAGTTAGATGTTTCATTTTCTATTTCCAACCCACTGAGAAGAGAACTTTATCTTATTGGTTTATTTTAAGCACAGAATACATTCTTTCCTGGCTCACTAAGTTGATACAAAAAAAGAAATTATGCATTCCCATCACTTTCCAACTATATTATTTAAAGATATGATAACCTCTTATTATCTTCTTAAATGTACAGATAGCCAAGTTAAAGCAAGTTCTGCTCATTCATATACTATATTAAACAACGGCAATTTGTTGGTGTTAGATTATAAAAATTTTCAAGTCAGTTCAAACTAGCCAGTTGATGCTGTCCACTTGTCAGTTAAGCACGTCCAAGGCAAATGCTTTAACTAGATAGTATGAGCTAAACACTGAGATGGCCATTTGCCACTCTATCTTTAAGTCCTTAATTATAGCTAGCTAATGCTTGCAGCAGTATTTTAATTATTGTATACAAATTAAAAAAAATTTACACAAAAATTCTTTGTACTACGGTAGCACTTGGGACACTAACCAATACATAATGGCCCTGTCCCAAGCATTCTGTACTCAGACAGGAAAGAGTTTACACTTTAGGTTAGCAAAATCCTATCCAAAGGCTATACTCACCTCCTCCTTTTCATTTTTTTAACAAATGAAGCAGTCAATTCGGTCTAAACTAGCAACCATATTAATTTTCCATAGAGGAGAATTTAATGGCCAATACTTACATAGATGAGTCCAGAGTAGTATCGGTCCTTCAAATTATGCAATACAGATGCTTCATTTAAGCAGGTTAATTCCGCCATATCTTCCACTTTAGAGAACTTGGGGGGATTCATCTTCTGAATATCATCTTTGTTGACCATTGCTTTCTTTCCATTCTCTGCCAGTTCAACCAACACTTCATCTCCTCTTTCCTCCTTGATGCTGGCTGCCTCAAAGCCATGGCGCTCTGAAGGAATCCATACCAGTTTTTTAGCAGTCCAGTCAGCCTGGGTAGCAGGGTTGTAGATTACAGCCCTATCCACAAAGAGATACCTCTCTGGATCTTCCTGTCCAGACCTCTGCGCCATTGTAAACAGAGGTGTCCACCAGCATTCGCCTTGTTAGATGGAGAAAAAGATATGTCAGTCACTGGTAAGGTATACAGTTTGCGATCATTTCATAGCTGAACCATTTAACACATAAAAAGTGGCTAATCGACATATTAAGTTGGATACCTACTAGGGATGCTACCTCTATAAAGAATCCTGATGCTACTTATTAAGTTGGTAGTTTAAACAAGGTCATACCCGGTCTAAAAGTACTGCTATATACAAGTTAAAAATCACATTCAAATATAGAGCAGTAGGGGGACACTCATTTATATAGAAAGGGAATAGTGCAGAGGTCTTTTACTGTACATACCAAGACTGCAAAGCAAGGATGATGATAATACCTAGTTGTTGTATAATATTTTTCACCAGTAGACCTGAAAACACTTTACATTCTTTAGTGTATTTGTCTCCACAACACCCCTATGATGTACACTGCTGTGCAAAAACAAGGGTACAGTATAAAGGAAACACCAGATTTAATATAGGTTTGCCAGGAGGTACTGTAAAGAGTACTGAAATAGTAGTCAAAAGAAAGCACCCCTTTATTTGTTCTGTGCAGTGCATAGCTGGTTCTCATTAAGTCATCCAAACAAAACTGGCAGTGAGATCAAATAAGTTAGACTAAAAATACTGATTACAAAGAGGATTTTCCTTGAGAGATAAGAATTTTATATGTTTTGGATTTTTACGCATCATATAACCATGGCTTGTATTCTTTCTGAAAGCAGATCAGATTTATCATGGCTTTACTTTCCATCAATTCCAGCTGCAAACAGTAGGTGCTATTATGTTTTAAATGTTTCCAATAAACACCTTGTATCATAAAATCTGTGTAAGTATAAAATGTAATAAAAATTTAATCAATTTCTTAATCAATTCTCATACAATTGAGAGAAGACAAAATACCAAAATGTCTCAAATATTTCGTTTGTACCCATCTCTCATCCATTAGACTAGTAAACGTGACCAACAGCCGCAAGGACAGTTGCATCTATTTGATTAAGAACTCCCAAAATGTACAGTTTGGTTATCTTTAAGCACTTGAGAGCAATGAGGATGGGCCTAATGGCTTTTCCCTATCTTTTTTTTTTTTTTTCCTCCTTAAAAAGAGAAGAGAAATCTGAATTCTCACTGTATGCTAAGCATTTGGGTCACTATATATCTTGTTTTATTCATCAGAACTATTGAATAGTAAATTTAGAACCATTTTCCAAGCATTTAGAGCATTAATCCATTGAGAAATCTGCACTTTGGCAATCTAAAAATTTGCAAAATCATGTGTTTGAAGCTAACTGTGCATTCACTTTTTATACTACAGTATGCGGTCACATGGAAGTCTTGCAACTCATCCATCCTCAAGTGAGCATTCAATTAAGTACTTAAGTACAATACTAATGTCTACATCTACAGCATGTCAGTTTGATAAATTGTTCAACACAACTAATGCAAAGTAAGCATGAGGTCATTCAATCCACCAGAGGGCTGTGAAGCAATCTGCTTCATTTACTACAGAATGGCTTAATTCTGCATCATCAGATCAAGAACTGACTACATCAACAGATGCATTTATTGGAAGAAGCTTCTGGGAGAAAAATCCATGGAGAAGAAAAGAAGAGTTAGAGGTGACCCCAAATGACTGCAGGAGTTCCATCTGATTCTTTACCTCAGCTAGGAATAACAAGTTACTAAACCATTCAGAGTCCTAGTTACTTGCAGAGCCTTCCGTTCAAATCCAAAAAGATAGTCATCTTTGTAATTCTAGATTATGACTTGATGCTGCCGATATCTTCGTACTATAAAACCTACCTTCCCTACCTACAGTGTGAGGCAATCTCTCTCGCTGTCAAGAAGTCTGACTGGCAAATTGCCTTCCATAAAAATTTATCATTTATAATCTGAACAAGTATCAGTTTCACATGCTTGTTTTTTAGTGAAAACTTAAGTGGTTTTGGAACTCTATTACCTAGTCAAATAAATACAAATAAAGATTGTTTATTAGTAAAATTAAGGGCTAGAAGTTGAAGCATTAGATTTACTCCCAGAGAGTAGATGTACTAGTTCATACTAAGAATCAAATCAGTGTATTAAATATTAAGAGTACAGACCATTAATGGTCATTTTTCATTTTCTGTCCTCAACGCACAGATGTGACCCACTTACTCAGGACAAGTCCAGGTTGCCACAACAAGGATACCCCTACAGAAGCCAGATATACAGTATTGTGCTTTGCCTTAATGAGGGCTTTTTGCTAGACAGTATTATTTAGGGGGAAGATAAATTAAAATCCACATTCATAATCATCACATTTCACCATGTAGAACTCCAGCTCTCACAGTGAAGATGCCAGTACATAATCCCACGCATATAACAGTTCTAAACAAAAGGTTAATAAGAGAGCGACAAGCACCAGCAGAGGTGGGGAGTGGCATCATTCAGTGCAACCTTGGCATTTCCAAGGACAGGAATTTGTAAGAATAGCCTCATTCACTACTTAGAGGTACGTTATTTTTCATAAATATAATGCTAAAGCCAGCAAGAGTTAATTTTACAGTTCAAGCTACTTCTCTGATTTAAGCTTTAATCAAACAATGGCTTCAGAATGAAGTGATAAGGCAGCAGGCTGCAGTTTTTAGACTAGCCCGGACACTAAAGGACAAAAGAGCAAGCTCTAGACTTGGACCATTTTCTTTGGGGTTGAGGACAAAACACTCCACCCACTCTATGGCCTCGCATGTTCACAGCATTGCATCTTGCCAATCCCTTAGTATTTGGATCCCATTTAACAGCACTAAGGCGCACTGGCCGCTTCCCCCCCACCCTCCATCCATACCCCACCCCCCAAAAAGAGAGGCAGGAACATGATCTAAGACACGCTCAGACCCACTGGTGCATCACAACGCAAGCATCTCGCCCCCACCCCACCCCAAAGGGGCCTCCTCAGCCACAAATCAGACACTGCCACCACCGCAGCCCTCTCCTTTCAGCAGCGACTCCCCTCCTGCCTCCGGCAGGCTGGCAAGCCACTAGGCAAGGCTGCAGAAGGGAGGAGATGGAGAAAATGGCCACCTTTGTGTGATCGATACAGACAGGAGCCTCAGCGCAGAGGCTCAGGAGGGGGAGCCGGGCGGGTGGGGAGAAGAGACACCCGCACGGGGGTGCAGCCCCCCAGGCAGGGGCCGGCGAAGAGGGCGGCTGTAGCCCAAGGCAGCTCCCCGCCGGCCAAAGCGGGCTGCAACGAGCAGGCAGGGTCTTTGTCTCGCGTGCCGCCCCCTCCCCACAGCGAGCCCAGGCTCAGCCGCACGCCCACCCCGCAGGCGGGAAAGAGCCGGGGGGGGGCGCACCCGCCACAGAGCCGGGCGGGGGGGGCTGCACGCCCCCCGCTCCCACCCTCCGCCAGAGCCGGGGGGGGGGCTGCACACACCCCCGTCCCCTATGCCCCGCGTAGATCGGGGCTGCACTCCGCCTCGCACACTGGGGGGGGGGGCCCAGACACAAGGGCCGCACCCCCCTCGCCTACCCCGCCAAGCCCCGGACAATGAGGGGGCGGGCGGGCAGACCGACCCCCCCGGCCCCGCTAGCCGAAGCCCCCCGGCAGGGCCCCTCACCTGCAGACGCTCCGCACCCCCGTGTCCCCGGAGCTGGCGGCTCCTCGGCACACTCCCCGCTCTACCCCCTTCTCAGGGCTCCTTTAGCGCCACCGCGCGACCCCCTCCCGCTAACCCCCGGAACAAGGCCCGCCCACCCGCTCTACAGCATCATCCATTGGCTTTCTCTCATGCCCATCAAAGGAAGCACTTACGGCCATTGGCTCGCTTCGCAACCCATCTTCGGTCAGGGCCATAGCAACCTCCACAAGCTACCATCCAAAACCCGCCTCCTCCCTGGCCCCTCCCCACTGTTCTACCTGCCTATCAAGGCAAAACTCCACACCCAATGGTGGGCTTCGCTCCTATCTGCCACATCGGTGGGCTGTAGAGATCCCACCTAGGCCGCGCCAGCAGGGTAGGGTGCGCTGGTCAGAAAGCTTGAGAGCTGTGTGGGGTGGCACGTGAGAAGGATTGCAATGCCTGAGGCTGGGAATGCTCCTGCAACCTTGGGCTGGGGCAACGGGCTGAGCGCTGTCTGTCTACGGGGGGCCATTAGAAAACCCCCATCCCCGCCCCCTGCAGGGAACTCCGTGCAACACCGCGTATCCCCGCCCTCTGCAGGGGACTGCATGGAACATCCCCAATCCCTCCCTCCCCCGCAGGGAACTGCATGCAACACCGCTTATCCCCGCCCTCTGCAGGGAACATCCCCAATTTCTCCCTCCCCCGCAGGGAACTGCATGCAACACCGTTAGAGGGAACATCCCCAATCCCTCCCTCTCCCGCAGGGAACTGCATGCAACACCGCTTATCCCCGCCCACTGCAGGGAACATCCCCAATCCCCCGCAAGAACTGCGTGGAACATACCCAATCCCCCAGTCCTCCCGCAGAGAACTGCATGGAACATGCCCTATCCCCGCCCCTGCAGGGAACCGCATGGAACACCCCCATCCCCGCCCCCTGCAGCGAACTGCATAGAACATCCCCTATCCGCACCCCAACGGCATGGAACATCCCCTATCTCCCCCCACCTCCGCAGGGAATTACAGGGAACATCCCCCGTCCCCTCCCCATGTAGGGAACTGCATGCAATACCCCCAATCCCATCCCTGCAGGGAACTGCATGGAACATCCCACATCTCTGCCCCCTGCAGGGAACTGCATGCAACACCCCCACTCCTGCAGGGAACTGCATGCAACACCCTCCAGCCCCGCCCCCTGCAGGGAACATCTCCCCCCTCCCCTGTCCCTACCCACTGCAGGGAACACCCATCCCCATCCCTATCCCTTCCGTCTGCATGGAACTACATGGAACATCCCCATCCCTCCCCCCATCCCCTGCAGGGGGCTGTATGCAACACCCCCATCCCCACCCCCTGCAGGGAACTGCATGCAATACCCTCTAGCCCCACTCTGTGCAGAGAACTGTATGCCATACCCCCTATCTTCACCCCCGTGCAGGGAACTGCATGCTATACCCACACTATCCCTGCAATTACCAGCATACTGTTGCTTCCCCACCAAGGAAATGAAAGCAACACCCTCTTCTATCCTCCACGCTGCACAGAACTGCATGCATAAAACCACCACTAGTACATTCATGCACACATCCTGCATGGTAAGTGTGTGCAATGTCCCTGACTTCTCATGTAAATGTATTCAACTTAATCCACTTTGAGAGAGAGACCCATTTGTGGTTCACAACTCTGTGTCAGCAACCCTTGTCAGGCCTGACAGACTCACTACACATCATACACTGGTGTCATGAGATTTATTTAAAAGATTACTTGTAATATATCATTTGAAATGACACACTGGGCATTGCTGTCACTGTGAAAAGTTTATAAGAACTCTGTAGATAAAATTATGGATACTCTGATATTATGTCCTGGAGACCATAAACAGACAAAGGAGACAAAACAGGTATCTTCTATGTAAAGGGGAAAGAAAATATGATGGCAGATGCTCTGTCCAGTCCAGCTCCTGCTGCTTTGTAAGGGGGGAAGAGGTAACTAGTGAGTATCATAGCAGGGAGCAGGTTGCAGGAAACAGATCAGTTTGCATTTTAGCAAACACTAGCAGAGAAAGAAACCAGCATGGAACTTCCTTGACCACCAGACTCCATGTCGCCTTCCTTAGAGCTTGAATGAACTTTACTTTGGGTGGTAAGCTTCCACAAAATCCATGTCAAAGGTTCACTGGACTAGAAAAGAGAGGGACAAATGACCCCAACGTACCTTTCATCAAGAGAACAAAGGAATCCAAACATTGCACTTTGTGGGAGATCTAAACAAGAAGGGTGGTCAACCCTCTTGCTGGAAGGTAGATTGGTAAGAAGACTACCTTGAACAAAGGCCGTAGCTTGTTTTGTTAAGTCAGCCTCTCAGAAGCATTTTTCACTTTTATTTGCTTGTAACCATTTCTAACTCTATTCTTTGTACTTGAACTCACTTAAAATCCTATCTCCTTCTATTAATAAACTTGTTTTACTTTTACTCTAAACCCAATGATGTGTTTGATTTAAAGTGAATGGTAACTCCAGTTAATGTGGCAAGCTTCTGGGCATCTTTAAAGGAATAAACTAACTATATTATCTCTCTGAATGGTCCAGGAGAGGGCTGGACATTGCAGAGCCAACAGTTTGGGGAATCGGGACTGGGGGACATTGGGGTCACCTTGCCAGGTGTAACCAAGGTTGGTGGATGCCAGAATGAGGCAGTGGTGTGACATGCAGGCTGCTGGAATCAGAATTGCTGAGTCTGAGCTGCTTAGCACACAGACACTCCATGCATGCTTGTATGCTGACTGGACATGTCCAGCCCAGAGATGTACAGCAGCAGAACATTTTGAGGCACTCAGCATTACTGGGCAAGACCCCTCTCTGGTCTGTGTTGCACCCCAAAGTGTGATACCCTCCCCCATTAAGGTGCATGCAACCTCCACCACCTCAATGCATGTATATGTTTGTACCTCTCCGACACTATTTAACTCAACACGCATCCTGCATTGCAGCTGCTCAAATATTGTGCCCATGTTGTAAAATCTGGGTACCATTTGGCCTTCTGCAGTAGAGATCGGGATTGGGGAGGAAGTATTTATTTTACAGATTGATATCACCTTTATTCTGCAGGTTGCAATAGATTCATAGCCAGAAAGCACCATTGTGATCATCTAGTCCAGTGGTTCTCAAACTTCTGTACTGGTGACCCCTTTCACATAACAAGCCTCTGAGTTTATAAGCGACTCCCCCTTATAAATTAAAAATACTTTCTTATATATTTAATATCATTATAAATGCTGGCTGCAAACCAGGGTTTGGGGTGGAGGCTGGCAGCTCGCGACCCCCCATGTAAAGACCTTGTGACCCCCTGAGGAGTCCTGATCCCCAGTTTGAGAACCACTGATCTAGTCTGACCTCCTGCATAATGCAGGCCATAGAATTTTACCAAAATAATTCCTTTTGAATTACAGCATAAATATTAGAAAAACACTGACAATTGACTTAAAATTGCCAGTGTATGTTCCCTGCTCTATTTTACCCGCATTCTGCCATATATTTCATGTTACAGCAGTCTTGGATGATGACCCAGCACATGTTGTTCATTTTAAGAACACTTTCACTGCAGATTTGACAAAACACAAAGAAGGTACCAATGTGAGATTTCTAAAGATAGCTATAGCACTCGATCCAAGGTTTAAGAATCTCAAGTGCCTTCCAAAATCTGAGAGGGACAGGGTAAGGAGCATGCTTTCAGAAGTCTTAAAAGAGCAACACTCCAATATGGAAAGTACAGAACCCGAATCACCAAAAAAGAAAATCAACCTTCCGCTGGTGGCATCTGTCTCAGATAATGAACATGAACATGCGTCGGTCCACACTGGTTTGGATTGTTATTAAGCAGAACCCATCATCAGCATGGACGCATGTCCCCTGGAATGGTAGTTGAAGCATGAAGGGACATATGAATCTTTAGTGCAACTGGCATGTAAATATCTTGTGACGCCAGCTACAACAGTACCATGAGAACACCTGTTCTCACTTTCAGGTGACATTGTAAACAAGAAGCGGGCAGCATTATCTCTTGCAAATGTAAACAAACTTGTTTGTCCTAGCGATTGGCTGAACAAGCTGTAGGACTGAGTAGACTTGCAGGCTCTAAAGTTTTACATTGTTTTATTTTTGAATGCAGGTTTTTTTAACATAATTCTACACTTGTAAGTTCAACTTTCATGATAAAGAGATTGCACTACAGTACTTGTATTAGGTGAATTGAAAAATACTATTTCTTTTGGTTTTTTATAGTGCAAATACTTGCAATCAAAAATAAATAGAAAGTGAGAACTGTACACTTTGTATTCTGTGTTGTAACTGAAATTAATATATTTGAAAATGTAGAAAATATCCAAAAATATTTAAATAAATGGTATTGTATTATTGTTTAACAGTGCAATTAATCGTGTAATTAATCACAGTTATTTTTTTAATCACACAATTAATCACGATTAATTTTTTTAATCACTTGACTGCCCTAATTTTAAATTTATGAGTAGCCCCACTGTCATTATTGAGACTACTCATGTGCTTAAGGCTAAGCATGTGCTTAAGTGTTTGCAGGATCAGGGCCTAGGTTTGTAAATAAATATTAATTAATCTTAAACCAGTGTTTGAAATCTCCAAAGAAGTTCAGGAGATTTAGGCACAAATTTTACATTAATTTTTAATGTAGAGGGATTTTTTTCATGAATTTCCTCTAAGGGCAGATGTGTAGCTAAATCACTTGCACAGCTTGGGACAACTCTGTAAAATCCAAACAGCTGAAAGTGAGAAAATTCATAATTAAGGTTCCACAAACATGCTTTATTTTGTCCCATATCCCTACCCAGCTATCACCTATAAGCCAAAAACTCCTCACCCCTGATTACTCCACCATGGGCTTGAGACAGTTCCCTCCCATCTTCTCACATACTACATCAGAGGTGGGCAAACTACGGCCCGCAGGCCACATCCAGCCCACAGGACCGTCCTGCCCGTCCTTTTTGCTCCTGGCCAGGGAGGCTAGCACCCAGCCCCTCCTGCGCTGTCCCCCCTCCCACACAGTTTCACGAGCACTTTGCCGCGTCACGAGCACTTTGGCCGTGGCCAGGGCCGGATTAACCTTTTGTGGGCCCAGCACCAAACATATTTGTAGTCCCCCATGGAGGCAATGGAGCATGGTGCATGGGGGTTGGTCCCTGGAGCAAGGGGCCAGCCAGAGGCAATGGGGCATGGTGTGGCAGGGGAAGCCCCACTCCATCCAGTCAGTGCGAGGGCACTATTTACAAACCGGCAGTTGCCAGACGCACAATGGCTCGCCTGGCCCTGTGCTGCCAGCATGTTCCTTACCCTCAGGGGTGAGCCCATGCCATGCCACAGAGCCCCCCTGCCCAACATCGGAACACCTCCCCAATTCCCTATGGCCAAAGCCCCCCAGGACTTTCTATGCCCAGCGTGCCCCCAGACCCTGCCTCAAATGGACAGCGCCCTGTACAGCACCACAACTGCCCAGCACCCCACACAGAATCCCCACTCCCTAGTGCCCCAACACACAGAGAACTTCCCCGCCCCGTCACAGCCCAACACCCACCCCCCAAGGCCCTCCAGAGACCCACTCCCCTATGCCCCCACACCCCGCAACTCATCAAGACTGGCCAGGCTTCTGCATCAGTCCCAGGCGGCTCAGCTCCAGGGAGACAGGTGGGACCCCACAGGTGGTGGGAAGCAGAGACTGCCTGGAGCCGGAGGTGCACTGCGGTCCGGCCAGGAGGCAGAGAGAACCCAGCAGGAGGCCAGGGGGTGGAGAGGAGCCGCTGGCGGGCAGGCCGAGAGGAGCAAGTGGTGGGCAAGGTAGGGGGGAGCTGGTGGGGTCTCAGGGCATAGTGCAAGCAGAGCAGGCTGGGGACCCTTCTGAGCATGAACCCAGCTCCATGGCACTACTTGCGCCATTGTAAACCCAGCACTGCCTGCGGCTCCTGCCGGGCAGCACGACGGTGGAGTGGCTGGCTCCGGCTGGGCGGTGGGGCTGCAAGCTTCTGCTGCTCTGAGCGGCATGGTAAGGCGGCGGAGAGCTGGGGGGACGGGGCGGGTTGGATAAGGGGCAGGGGGTCCTGTGGGGGGCAGCTGTCAGGGGACAGGGAGCAGGGGGCGGTTGGATGGGGCGGAGGTTCTGGGGGGATGGCAGTCAGGGGATGGGGAGCAGGGGGGGTTGGATAGGGTCCCCGGGGGTGGTTAGGGGTAGGGGTATGGATAGGGATCGGGGCAGTCAGGGGACAGGGAGCGGGGGTTGGATAGGCGTGGGAGTCCCAGGGGGTCTGTCAGGGGGTGGGAGTGTGGATAGGGTTCGGGGCAGTCAGAGAACAGGGAGCAGGGATGGTTAGATGAGTCGAGTGTTCTGAGGGGGGCAGTCAGGAGACGGGAAGTGGGAGGGGGCGAATAGGGGGTGGGGGCCAGGCTGTTTGGGGAGGCACAGCCTTCCCTACGGCCCTCCATAAGTTTGCAAACCTGATGTGGCCCTCAGGCCAAAAAGTTTGCCACCCCTGCTCTACATACTCATCTGAGAATCTCCACCCACCCAGCACATCTGACCCAGTCCTCCTCCAGAACGTAAGTTAGCCTCTGCCTGCCTGCCTGCCTGTGAGGAAATAGCGAGACTCAGGGCTAGCCTAAACTAGAAGCACTACAGTAGCGCAGCTGCACTGATGCAGTTGTGCCGCTGTAGCGCACATTGGGTGAAGACACTCTCTCCCATCAGCAAAATAAAACCACCTCCCCGAGAGACAGTAGCTATGTCGGCTGGAGAAGCTCTCTCACAGACATAGCACTGTCCACACCAGCACTTAGGTCGGTGTAACTTACATCGCTCAGGGAGGTGGCTTATTCACCTCCCTGGGCAACATAAGTTATACTGACGTAACGGGTAGTGTAGACAAGCCCTGGGTGAAAAGGACCATCCTAGTGCTTTACTTGACCCATTTGTTACTCTAACAATGAGCAACGTTGAGAGTCACAATGTAAAACTAAATGTGTAAACTGTCAAGAATTTCTATTAACACACAAAAAAAGGGGCCAGATTTGCCTGGTGCTTGCAAAGGGACACATGGAGTCAGGACTTCTGGGTTCGACTTCTGTCTCCACCATTGACTCACTGCGTGACCTTGGGCAGATTGCTTCATATTTCTGTGCCTTAGTTTACTCCTCTCAGAAACTGGCTTATTATGCTTACTCTTCATCTCTGGGATGATATGAGGCTTCATTCATGAACAGGGGTGACAAGAGGGAGTGAAAGGGGGAGACAGTTGTACCTGGGCCCCAAGCCAGGGAGGCCCCCAACACATCTGTAACTGGGATGAAATTGTGGTGAAATGGGAGGGGGCAGGGACCTAGCGAACATGAGGTACAGGGCCCCAGATTTCTCTCAATGGCCCTGTTCATGAATGTGTACAAATTGCTTTGGGATCCTCAGAGGGCAGGTGCTGGAGGAATTCAAAGAACTACTAATGTCAGGAAAAAAAGAGGCTATTTTTATTTGCTTCTTTGTTTTGTTCAAAAAGCTTTGGGATCTGAAATCAGGCATTGGTAATGAAAAAAATGAAAATATTCCCCAATTCAAAATGACTTAATAGGAAACATTTCTAGGGAAAAGGCTTGAAAGGAATGGAGATATTTAAGTCTCATGATTAATAAATGCATTTTGCTGCCCTCGGAGAGGTAACAAATTGCAGGAAGATGAGTTTGAACTTATTTCCTGAATCATACTGCCCTCGAGTCCTGGTTCATGTAATTATCTGATGTGTCAATAGGAAAAGGTCTGAAATATGAGGTGTTCTCCACGGTGCCTTTTAGGGATTAGTACCAAATATGAGCCACATTGTCTCACCAATCGTACGGTTTAGTCCTGGACACTTTACAAGGTAGCTAAATCAGGAATGGAAAGTTAGCTTCTTACTCACAAAAGAGGATTGCACAATAGTTCATTGGACTGGCTGCTGTAAAACTGAGGTCAGATCAGCAAAAATAGCCACCTCTGCAGCAAATGAGTCAAGATCAGAACAGCAGAGCTAGAGATCTGAATTCCGGTCGAGTCCGTATCTGACGGTGGTATGGGTATTCGCTAGCAGCTGGGCTGAAAGCAGTTACTCATTGTAGAATGTCAGCTGTCAGATTCGAACATGGAATGTCCAGAAATCGGAGCACCTGAGACGTAACCAGGTCAGAGAATTGTGGCCACCATACATAAAACAAGCTGAGCATACACTGTCCTCTTAGTTAATGCACTTCTCTTTTGAGATAGGGGGCTATTGTTCTCTCAGTCTCTCTTCCCCTTCGCCTTTCTTGCATGTGATGCTCGCACTTGGAAGAAGCAGAGGTAGAACAGTAAGTGTAGCTTGCACCCTCAGCGCAAGGAGTTAGCAAGTGTTTTTCTTCCCTTCAGGAAAGAAGAGGAGGATTGACAACGATGGCCAGAAGGCTGATCCTCACTTTCTCCTCGAAGTAGGGAACTAGTCTATTGAATCATTTCTCTCCTTTCTAACCCAGTGCACCCCAGGAATGGGAAACCATTTCAGTAAACTCCACTTGCCACAGGTGTAGGGCTCAGTGCTTATATTTCTGTCACCTTGAGAGGTTGCAGTTCATTGGGCCTGATTATTATCACAGTTACACCAATGTAAATCTGGAGAAACAACCCTGAAAACCATAGAGTTAATCCTGATTTAGACTGGCATTAATAAAGAACAGAATTTAGCCCATTAACTAGTATAAGAGCCAGAATAACTATTTCTGGAGTATGTACTTTGAAAGTCTCTAGGTCCAAGGAAAATGGTAATGTTTACATGTGGATCCATGCCATCTGTACCTCTTCCAGAGTCTGAGTTTACTCAGCGTAACTGTGAGATTAGGTGCTTGGATGCCATGGTGATGAGCACATCATAAATACCTAGATAGATGAGATAGATTCCCATCTGTGTATTTCAGATGTAGAATTTATTTGTAGAATAATATATCATGTCCTGTCTCTGTGGCCTATATGGAAGAAGTCTAAATACTAAGATGGGTGAACTCGAGTGCCTGGTATTAAATGAGGATATTGATATAACAGGGATCACAGAAACTTGGTGAAACCATAGGCGCCAACTCTGTGGGTGCTCCGGAGCTTGAGCTCCCATGGGAAAAAAAAAGTGGGTGCTCAGGATCCACTGGCAGCCCCCGCCCCGGCCAGCTCCTCCCCCTCCCTGTAGCGCCTCCTGCCCAGGGGTGATCAGCTGTTCACCCAGGCAGGGTGAACACCTAGGCAGCCGAGCCCAGGCAGGGAGCGGAAGGCGCCTCCCCAGCCAGGCTCTCTCAGGCAGCTGCCGGCCTGCAAAGCAGCCTCACTCCCACTCCCCGCCCGGGCTCCCTCCCACCAGGGAGAGCAACGGAATGTGCCGGGGGGGCAGGCGTAGCAGGAGGACAGAGCACCCCCCCTGCAGGTAACATGCAGTAGGGAGAGCATGGTGGCCCCGGGCTGGTGGCGGGGAGAGAGGGGAGTGCTGGCTGGGGGACACATAACCTCCCCTTTTGATCGTGCCCCCCCAGTATAGGGAGGTACCAGTTATCTATGGGGCGGGGGCAGGGGAGGGTTGGAAGAGGCAGGGTGGAGTCTTGGGGGAAGGGATGGGGTGTAGGTGGGGCCTGGGATGGAGCAGGGGTCAAGCACCCCTGGAAAATCAGGAAGTTGGCACCTATGGGTGAAACGATGATAATCGGTGGGACATGATAACACCAGGGTACAAAATATATAGAAATGACAGAGTAGGTCATGCTGGCGGTGGAGAGGCACTATATGTGAAAGAAAGCATAGAGTCAAATATAGTGAAAATCTTAAATGAATCAAACAGTGCCACAGTATCTCCATGGATAGAAACTCTATGCTTGAATAATAGTAGTATAGCAATAGGAATATATTACCGACCACCTGACCAGGATGGCAACAGTGACTGTGAAATACTCAGTCTGATTAGAGAGGCTATAAATCAGAAAACTCAATAATAATGGGGGATTTCAACTATCCCCATATTGTCTGGGCCCATGTCAACTCAGGACAGGATGTAGAGATAAAATTTCTTCTTGGAGCAGTTAGTCCTGGAACCCACATGGGGAAAGGCAATTCTTGATTTAGTCCTAAGTGGCGCATAGGCTTTGGTTCAAGAGGTGAATATTACTGAACCATTCAGTAATAGCGACTGTAATGCAATTAAAACTTATGTCCTTATGGGGGGGGGGGAATATCAAAGAAGCCTGCCAAAGTAGCATTTAACTTCAAAAAGGGGAAGTACACAACAATCAGGAGGATTTAATGGAAATTAATTTAATGGAAATTAAAAGGAACAGTGACAGCAGTGAAATGCTTGTAAACTGCATGGATAAGGAAATATTATTTATCCCTTTACATAACCCGAGAACAAGGGTCAATAGGCAGCAGGTTTAAAACAAACATAAGGAAGTACTTCTTCCCACAACACACAGGGCTGTGACCCAGAATGATGATCCAAACCCCACCCCATGCCCCATGCCTTCATGCGGCTCTCTAACCCTGCCACCCACTGCTTTGGTTGTCTTTTTTAGACCAATCATGCTTGTTTCTTTGAATTTTTCTGGACACAGGTGTTAGTGAGCAGCCTGCTTTGTCTCTCTGTTTTTGGATTTTTGTGTGTTATCGTTGTGAATTCTAAGAAATAAAGTTGTGTTACATTGCAACCTTCCAGCAAGCGTAATTGGTTTTTATCAAGCTTCCCTGGTGTATGCCTTAGACATAACACCCCAGTACAGTTGAAAGGCAATCTGAGTTGCTAAAGACTCGAACTCTCAAAGCTTTAGACACATGAGCTGACTCATCAACCTGCAGGGACTCACACACTGTTGCCAACTCTCATGATTTTGTCATGACTCTCACAGTAATTATTGTTTTCCTTAAAGCCCCAGCTCCTGGAGGCAAGTGGGTATGTGATGATTTCAGCCTTCATTCTTAAAGAAAAAGTAAGTTTCTAGCCCTTGTGGCTATGGAGAAAGCTTCAAAATGTGACCCCAGTGCACCCTAATGGCTCAAAAAGCAGAAGGCAAATAAAAATCTATTATTTTTCCATAATCTCATGATTTTAAAGCCAATCTCATGAATTTTGGTGAGCCTGCCTCATGATTTTTGAACATTTGGGATTGGCAATGCTGGGATTATTTGAATGAGTGAGAGCGTATCAGTTTGCAGTGATTGCCCTGATTATTTCAGAACTAGGCAGAGGGGAAGTTTTCCTGCATTTGCTGGCATCTCCTATTAGAATCTCTGCAGAGTGTTTAACTGGAGCTGATTTATAACTTTTTATTGCTGTAGGCAAAGTGCATTTGGCACAGCAGGCAGTCGTAGTATGGCTTTCGTGACTGAATCTCCAGTTCGAAAGTCAATGGAGAGGCTTTTTATAGATAAGTTGCTGCCACGTAACACATGCTATCAAAGCCCAACATGTACAGTATTTTAACTTTGGTGTTAGTATAAATAATTTCTGCCATCTGTGTCTGTTACAACTGACCTTGTCCCACTCTGGACAATCACCAATCTGTTGCGAGTGGATCCAAATGCTGGGTCCCACATGCTTCAAAGCCAACTGGGTCTAAATAGTCCCTGTTTCTAGCTCTGGGCTTGTAGGTCCCTCTCCCAGCTCAGAACTGTTGTTTGAGTTGAGATGTGGGACTTCACAGTCCCGCTGCCCTAGCCCCAGAAACCCATCCCTCAGGCCTCATGAGCCCCAGTCCTTTTCATATACTCCCTCAGAATCCCACCTGGGCTGTAGGCACTCTGGCTTCTAGTTAACCTCTTTGGGGACAATGACAAGAGAGCTAGGAACACAGGCTTAGCAAAGGAATTTATTCAGCACAGACACTTTATTCTTAAAAAGCACTAGAGAGTTACAGACCTTTGCAAAATAACAAGAGTCCTGAGACGCCACCTCCCCACGTGATCTCGCACCTTTTGTGAGTCCAAGGCCCTGTCAGCATTTCAGGCTCGGCAGAGTCCCTCCTGCCACCTCTCTCTGTGGCGACACAAAACTTTCCTCCTCAGAGAAGCACCTCCTCCCCCTAAATACAGTCTCTCTCCCTTTGGCCATGTGCCCAGGTGAGAAGCTGCAGATCCGCAGTCATACGGGGGCCCCTGTATAGAAAAGCCATTGTTTCCTGGCTTTGGGCCAACTGTTAAGACACGATGCAAACCAATGGTCCCAGATTGTTCTGTGGTGGCTTTTCAGTTATAGTCCTTCAATTAGGTGTCAAGAACTTTTCCTGGGCTGGGTAACTGTCTGTAATACATCATGATAACGTTGCCTTGGGCATAGTTAAACATGAGTTCACCACATACTTCACAATGGAATCCCTAATATAAAATGGAGGTCACAAAACAAAATGCAATTTACAATCTGACCCAAACATAACCCACTTTTTCACCATGTGAACACAATTTATGGGGTAATATCTGAGCAGAGCATATGTCTCAACAAGCCACGGCCCAAATATTGGACACGGAGTGTGACAGACCCAGCATGAGAAAAGGAGACAGTCAGGGCAGTCTTCACATATGTTACAGGCTGTGATAAAGAGGAGGGGGATTAATTGTTCTCCCTGTTCACTGAAGGTAGGAGAAGCAGCAAAGGACTTAATTGTCAGCAAGGGACATTTAGGTTAGGGTGGCATTGGGCAAGCTCTGAGCACACTTACTGGATTGGGCCCCACATGCAGGAGAACACCTGTTTGAGGATTGCTCTGGGGTTTAGACATGAGTCAGGACCCAGACACCTGGCTGAGACAGCAGCACAAGAGCCCAGAGGCAGGCGCTTAGATACCTAGGGAACTTTTACAGCAGAAATCTAAGTTCCAGAAGCACAAGTTTTGTGGCTCACAGCACGGCCTACAGCTGGGGGTTAGGCGTTTAAGTCCCCTTATGGAGCTGGTCCCAAGTGACCAAGGTTACAGAGGATGCCTGTCACAGAGCAGGGAATGGAACCTACAGCTCCTAAATCCTAGGCTAACACCCTACCCGATGGACCATCCTTCCTAGCTTTGTAAACAGCAAAATGAGTAGGAAAGTGCGAAACAGTGTGTTCAATGGACAGGACATTAGATTGGGAGTCAGGAGACCTGCGTTGTATTTCCACCTTTGCCACTGACTTGCTCTGTGACCTTAGATAAGTCACTTCACCTCTCTCTACCTCAGTTTCCCCATCTGTAAAACGAGGATAAACATGCCCTCCTTGAGAAGGGCTACTGATAAAAAGAACCATATATGTGCTAAGTATTATAATTGTGATCTTTACTTAGGGTATGTCTTCACTACCCGCCAGATCGGCAGGCAGCGATGGATCCAGCGGGGATCGATTTATTGCGTCTAGTCTAGACGTGATAAATCAACCACCGAGCACCCTTCCGTCGACTCCTGTACTCCATCGCCATGAGAGGCGTAGGCAGAGTCGATGGGGGAGCGGCAGCAGTCGACTCACCGCGGTGAAGACACCACGGTAAGTCAATCTAAATACGTCAACTTCAGCTACGTTATTCACCCCCTAGTACAGTGGTTCTGAACCAATACACATACTTCTGGGGGTACATCAACTCATCTAGATATTTGCCTAGTTTCACAACAGGCTACATAAAAAGCACTAGCGAAGTCAGTACAAACTAAAATGTCATACAGACAAAAACTTGTTTATGCTGCTCTATATACCATACACTGAAATGTAAGTACGATATTTATATTCCAGATGATTTATTTTGTAATTATATGGTAAAAATGAGAAAGTCAGCAATTTGTCACTAATAGTGTGCTGTGACACTTACGTATTTTTATGTCTGATTCTGTAAGGTGAAACTTGGGGATACGCAAGACAAATCAGACTCCTGAAAGAGGTACAGTTGTCTGGAAAGGTTGAGAGCCACTGGGTTAAAGAGCTCTAACCTATACATTGCCTCTGGCTTTGGCCCAGGTGCCCCACCTCAGAAGGATGAAGGGGTGAGCAGACCATGCTAGGATTTGTGATTTCCACAGAGCCCAGGTGCTTGACATTAGTGCGGAAGGATGGCCCAGGGGTTAGATGCTGTGGGAGACCCGGGTTCAATTCCCTGCTCTGCCCCAGGCGTCCTGTATAAGTTTGGGCAAGTGCCTTGTGTAATGGCAGCACATGTAGATCTAGCTGAACCAGCTCAAGTAACAATAGCAGTGAAGCTGCTGCAGCATGGGTTAGTCCCTGAGTACATGGGCAGGATCCCAGGTAGGCTTGTGCAGCCCATGCTGGCGAGGCTTCACTTATGTTGTTACTTCAGCTGGCTAATGGGAGGATAAATGGCCTGACAACAGAGACGTGCTCAGGTTCTACAGTAATGGGGAGCAGGGAAGGAGCTTCGCTAGACATCTCACTACTGTTCCTTCCAGCAGTGGCTAGGACGGGTGACCTAGCAAGCAGATAGCAGCTCTGTATCTCATGCCCTGCTTTTGAGTCTTGCTTGGTCCTCCTTCAGCTGCAGTGATGGCTTTTTCCTAAAGCAAGGCAGGCTGGTCCTCGGAGCTCCATCCAGAAGGCCAGGCTCTTCAAAGGGGGAGGAATTGAGAAACTAACTGGCTTCAATCTCCAAGGACTTCTGGCCGAGCAGAACGGGGCTAATTAACCCACTGCTCTTGCTCTAGTTTCCTCTCGGCTCAGCTGTGTCCTACACAGGTGGAATGCAATTTGGGTCAGGCCCTCTTGTCAAGTGATCATTTCACTATTTCTCCATGTCATGGGCTGTCCTGCATCAGTAGAGCATCTTGCAAAGCGAGCTCACCTTGTCTTACAGCAGACAAATTAATATTCAGCTCAGGATGGCCCACCTCAGTCTTACATTACACAAAGAAAACAAAACAACCTTTCATTGACTCAGACAAAAAGATAAGGAGTACTTGTGGCACCTTAGAGACTAACCAATTTATTTGAGCATAAGCTTTCGTGAGCTACAGCTCACTTCATGCATCCGATGAAGTGAGCTGTAGCTCACGAAAGCTTATGCTCAAATAAATTGGTTAGTCTCTAAGGTGCCACAAGTACTCCTTTTCTTTTTGCGAATACAGACTAACACGGCTGTTACTCTGAAACTGGACAAAAAGATGCAGTTAGAGTTAGGCCTAGGCCAGGCTTGGCTTGGCTTTTTGGGTTAAGATGGGGGGAATCCTTCCTCCCTTGTACTAGCTTCACCCAATCCCAGCCCCTGGACCAGCTTCACCCAATCCCAGCTGGCCCTGTTTATTCTGCTGCTGGGCCCTGACTGATTTCTGCTTGCTCCCAGCCCTTCCAGCCTGCAGGGGCTGGAATGTCATTTGTTCTGGTCCTGGGCAGCCTTTCAGGCAGCTCCCAGAGGTGTAAATTTGGTGCTTTTTTCCAGGCAGGGAGGGTGCACCAAAGTGGCAGAGTCTCCACAGTCAGTCACACTCCAGTCACCAGAGTTTTCTTGAGCGGACGAGGCCTGAACAGCTAATGGATAAAACAAGCAGAAAAAAAACTCTTTTGGAGGGGATGGGGGAAGAAACCTCCAGAAAATGAAAAACGTAAGAGCTTCCCTGTCCCTCACATAGAAACAGAACAGGGACGAGGCCAAGTTCTGTTCTGTGCAGGACACTCTGAAGGGTCATGCGGCAGCCCATGTCCAGAGTGCTACAGTGCAGTGCTGAGAGAGGGAGTGGAACAAGAAAAGCCCCATGTGGCCTGATCCTATAACCCAATTCCATCACACTTTTTTCAGCCAACTAGCGTGGATGGGGCCAAACTGTGGTAGAAGTGTTTTTAAAAGAGGGTTTCCAACCCTCCAGGATTGTCCTGGAGTTTCCAGGAATTAAAGATTAATCTGTCATGAGATGAAACCTTCAGGAATATGTCCAACCAAAATTAGCAACCCTAGTTTAAAACACGTCTTAGGGCAGTGGTGCCCATACTTTTCCTGTCATTCCTCCCCCTTACCAGTAATGGAATCTGTCCATGCCTGCCCGCCCTCCCCCACCCCCCCATTACTGCACAGCCAAGGCTTCCTTAGGAGAGGACTTTGGGCTGGAGGCGGAGCTGGGGGCAGAACTGGGAATGGGGGAGGAGCTGGGGCTAGAGGTGGAGCTGGCCTGGGGTCAGAGAGGGAATGGGGGCAGAGCAGGGCTGGGTGGTGCTTTTTTTCCATGTGGGCTGGCCTGGGCTCCACCATACCCCCCTCCTAACATTCCTCGGGGGCACACACCACAGTTTGGGGACCACAGTCTTAGAGGCACATACACATGGCAACTGAGGGCCTGGTTCTGCTGTCGCTTACATCAGTGTAAATCAGGAGAAACTCCATTGAAGTCAATGGAATTACTGCAGGGTAAAACCAATGTGAGATTGGTATCAGCCCTTGCATATACTGCCATGTTAGAAACTGATTTAGCTCTGACCTTGTTTAAACAGTGTTTAAAGAAATTTCCAACTTGGTCCAAGCCTTATGTGAAACCAAAGGGGAAGACTCACCAGAGAAAAGGAGTACTTGTGGCACCTTAGAGACTCACCAATTTATTTGAGCATAAGCTTTCGTGAGCTACAGCTCACTTCATCGGTTGCATACTGCAGTTTCCACAGTATGCAGCCGATGAAGTGAGCTGTAGCTCACGAAAGCTTATGCTCAAATAAATTGGTTAGTCTCTAAGGTGCCACAAGTACTCCTTTTCTTTTTGCGAATACAGACTAACACGGCTGTTACTCTGAAACCTGTCACCAGAGAAAGGGACCCCAAATCTGAACACCCTCAGTGCAGACATCACAAGGCATCACAGTCTGCTAGGTGACCCCATCCAACACTGAAAGTTGTGAGCACATGGGACGCCTCACAGCTTTGAGAGCTACAGAAGACAAGTGCTGTATAAGAGCTGGGTATTATTACTCTTATTACTGCAACTCAGTGTGTTAGCCTCAGGGACCAATGACATTGCCTCGGGGTGCGTAAAGACACCCACAGTAAAATCTCTGACTTGTGCACACATGTAGGATAAATATGTCATCAACGTGGCAGCACAATGGCCCGTTCGGTTACCAAACATATTTTCATTCACTGCGGTCCGTGCTGCAGCGTACACAGCTATTAATGGGTACTGGGAGACGCGTTTGACATTTTTTAATACACACATACATGTCCGGAATTTTATTTTTCCAGATTCCCCCCCCCCCCCCTTTTAATTTATTTTCTCTGTCAGGATCTCAAAGGAGGCCAACTGAAAGTATGCAGGGCCTGTAATGAGCTAGTGCTGAATCTTTGCCAGTCCTTCTGGTAATGTTTAAAAACGACGCTGGCTGCTGGCCAAACCTAGTGTGCTACAAAAATGCAGCCCTTGACAGAAGTTAAGATATTGCAGGATGTCTGTGAGACAGACAAGCTCAGAATAATATTGCAATCTACAGTAGCAAGGTAATCTATAAATAGCAAGAGGCTGATGAGCAATTACCTAGATGTCTGTCTTAGCCAAAGACACTATTTAAAACCCCAGGAGGCATATCTTGATTTATTTGCTTCAATCGTTAAAATGTCTCAACTCTAAGTCATCTTACAAGGGGATAAATCAGTCACGTTCAAATCTCTCTCTCTCTCTTTAAACAAGGTTTTTCTCGAGAGTGTGAAGAAGAAGAAGAAAGGAAAAGTGTCGTGCATCGGAAATGGTGTTGTATGAAAACCAGCTGCTGTTACAGACTGGCAAGTCCTGTTTTCCTCCACCCAGGGCCAGGAGACAATGGATTTACAAATCAGAGCTCTAACAAAGATTTTCAAAAGCAGGAGCCTAAACGTAGTTCCCATAGGGTTGTAATTTTCAAGAGCACCTAAGTGATTTAGAAGCACAGTAACAGTCAATGGGATTTGTGCTCCTAACTCACATAGTCCATGGAAAATCCAACCCCGAGATGCCTACTCATGGATTTTGAAGACTAACGATCTCATAGATTATTAGGCTAGAAGGGACCATTGTGATCATCTCGTCTGATCTCCTGGGTACATGGGCCTTAGGAGTTTCCTCTATTAATTCCTGTTTGCACTAGAGCAGATCTTTTAGGAAAACATCCATTCTTGATTTAAAAACTGCCCGTGATGGTGGATCCACCACAACTCTCAGTAAATTGTTCTAATGGTTACTTAGGGTCTTGCGTTTAAAAATCTTGGTCCAAGTCTATGATCTGACTTCAAGTGCTGATAAATGAAATACTAATAGCAAGCAAGTAGATGATAAATCAGAGAAAGGAAAAGACATGGAAATCTCGAGGACACTTGGAGTGATCTGAGGGAGGAGATACGGCCAATATAGTGGCCTGGCCGTGCCCTCATGCTGGAAGCCTTCCGGAGAGGCAATTTTATATGGAAGACTCAGGCCTTATCTATATGGGTCTTGTTTGCATCTATGTTCCTGCTTCAGTGCAAACCCTCATGCACTGCACCAGTGAAAGTGACTGGCGATAGTTACCCCAAGGCAAGCCTCTTATTGCACTAGGAGTGGGGGGGTGGGTCTATATTAGGGGTTTGCACTTGCATAGCTACAATGCAGGGTAGATTGCCCTAGTCTAGACAAGGCCTCAGTGTGAATTCAGCTCACAGAGTTCCCAACAAATCAACCCCCAAGAGAAGGGACAACTTCTGGTCTGCAGAGGGGTCAGGGGACACGACCCTTCAGCCACACAGATATTCTGAGAGCCACAGGGAAACCCAGCTGATCTTTGGGAGGTGCTGGCTCTCCAAGAGAAGGGCCAGCTATTCAGTGCTACTGCTGAAGCTACAGGATCTGTGCTGCCACCGGCTCTCTGCTTCTCCAGTCTGAGCCTAAACCCAAGGGAGTGTGTGCTAGTGGAGAGCAGGCCCTGCAGCATTAACTTCTCCATGTGTTTTCCCAAGGGCTTGCTGGGGAATGATGCTTCTCACAGAGTGGGAGTGTCCTAGGCATGTCTTTGATAACTACAGAGCAGCTACTCAGGGTTCTGCAGAGAGGTCATGGGATCCCATTTGGACTCTGCTCTCCTCCTTTTGGCAGTCTCAGCTGATGCTGAGAGTTGGTCACTGTGGGCTTGTACATACTACGTCAGTATAACTTATGTCACTGAGGGGTGTGAATAAGCCACCCCCCCAAGCAATGTAAGTTACACTGACCTAACCTCTGATGTGGACAGCGCTGTGTCTGCGGGAGAGCTTCTCCTGACATAGCTACTGCCTCTCATGGACGTGGTTTTATTATGCCAACGAGCAAGCTCTCTTCCGTTGGCATACAGCATCTTCACCTGATGCGCTACAGCGGCGCAGCTGCTTTGCTGCTGTCATGCGTCTAGTGTAGACTAACCCTTAGCTTTGGCACAGGTACATTTCTGAGCCTCGCTCTCAGCCAGGGCAGTAGCCCAGGGCTAGGCACTTGATGTGTTGAGCCTGCAAGTTACTATGCTAATCACAGCACTGCCAACCCCAAACACTCCAAAGCCACGAATCAGGCACACAAAGTAAGGGAGTGCTTCTGATTTTTTAATCTTTATGGTACGCTGGAGTCACATTTTCAAGCTTTTCTCTGCAGCCACGAGGACTAGAAGCAGACCCTTTTTAAAAATGAAATCTGAGATTCTCTTGTAATCACGTCACTCCGGGAGCTGGGGCTTTAAGAAAACACCAGCTATCACAAGACTCACAATAATATTGCTAGAGTTGGCAACACCGTTTCACTCTTTACCTTGCTCTCTTCTCATTTATTTGTTATGTCTCCTCATGTACAGATTGTGAGCTCTTTGGAACAGGGGCTGCTTTTTTATCATGTGTTTGGTTTCTAGCATAATGGGGCCTCTAGGCTACTGGTTCTCAAGCAGGGGTCCAGAGCCCCATGAAGGGCCGCAAGCAGGTTTCAGGGAGTCTGTCAAGCAGGGCCAGCATCAGACTCACTGGGGCCCAGGTCAGAAAGCTGAAGCCCCACTGCATGGTGCTGAAGCCCGAGGCCCTGAGCCCCACCACCTGGGGCTGAAGCCAAAGCCTGAGCAGCTTAGCTTCATGGTGCTCCCTGTGGCATGGGGCCCCAAGCAATTGCCCTGCTTGCTACCCCCTAATGCTGACCCTGGCTTTTATATGCAGACAATCAGTTGTTGTGACACAGGTGGGCTGTGGAGGTTTTATAGCATGCTGGGGGGGCCACAGAAAGAAAAAGGTTGAGAGCCCTTGCTCTAGGCAATAGTATCAGAGAAATAATAAACAATAATAGCACCAGGAACAAAGCTGAGCTAGCTACAACCATGGGCAACAGGAGATGGATCACTTGATGATTACCTGTTCTGTTAATTTCCTCTGAAAAACCTTGCTTAGGCCACTGTCGGAAGACAGGATACTGGGCTAGATGGACCTTTGGTCTGACCCAGTATGGCTGTTCTTATGTTCAACCTTATTTAAACCCTGCTGATGCTAGCCTGTTTCTAAGATGGTTTCCCTGAACAAGGTCATTTTCTTCTGGCTCTTCCTGGGGAGTCTATAGGGTGGGTTTATAGTATGGTTCTCAGGCCCACAATGGTCAGAGAATCTGCCAGAATTCTGCTAGCAACAACCATGTATAACTATGCTGGGGCTAGAGCTGGGCAAATAACTGAATTTTCAGTTCCGTGGCAGCTCAGAAAAAAATCAAAGGAGGTTTCGGGTCAGGTCAAACCAAATCTGAAGATTTGCAGAATTTTGGGTGAATTTAAAGTGTCCCTTTTGAATTTGTTTCAGAGCCAGGATTTGAACGTAGGGTCTCCTACATCCCTAGTAAGTTTCCTAACTCCTAGTCTGAAAGCTATAGTGGCACCACTGCCGCTCTACTTCCTTCTCCTCCGGCCATTTTGTGAAGGATCAAAACTATTCATATTACTTCTGCAAATAGTTCTGGTTCCACCAGAACAGCATTTTTCTGGGAATAAATTATGTGTCTGAAAAATGTCACCCAGTTCTAGTTGGGACCTTCATGGTATTGCTTACAGTCTGGAAAGAACCTAATGGTTAGCCAGAGGCACGCCCTACAAAAACAACTACGTCAGGGGACCCAGTTAAACCACATTGATCCCTCAATATGGTTTAAAAAACTGTTGCATTTTGAAGGGATGACAAGACCCAGTCATGGTTTATCTTTGACCCTGAAACGTGCTACAACCTTTGGCCCAGATCCTCAACTATAGCTCAGTGCTCAATGCAATTTACAGCTGTAAATTACATCTGCTATGAACAGCTCCAAAGATCAGATATGGCAGCTGGCGAGTGCCAAGCCCCAGTCAGGGTCCTGTTATGGCGAGAGGGGATGATGGAGTAGGAGCTATACCAGCTGTGTGCTATTGGACAATGCCCCTACATGAGAGACCACACCCTGTTGTGAATATCCCGCATTGGCAGATTTTCTTATGAGCCTGTCATCATTAGGCTTATCACTTATTTGACATGTTTCAGTTTAGATCAGGATGCGCCAAAGAAGAGGCATCTGCTGCTATCTAATCAAATACAGAGAGTATAGGTTTTATTGACCTAACTGTGTTTCAATTAATTAAAGTACAACTGTTTGAAACAATCAGGAAGGAGAAAATGAGCGGAAAATAAGAGAGACACAACCGAGTGAAGCAGCTGTTTCAAACTTGCCATGCGGGTTTGTCTGCAGGAGTTCTCTTAAAGATAAAGTATGTTTGCTGCAGATGCCTGCCTGGAAAACTCTCTAGCACGCTAACACAGGGAGGGAGAAGGAGTAGGAACAACTAATGCAAATCTGGGGCCTGATTCTGATCTCACTTTCACTGGCTTGCCACTCGTTTAACTTCACTGACGTTAATGGAGTTACTCCTGGTTTATGCCGGCCTGGTTTGGCCTCTTGTGCTTCAATCGTAATAAAGAGCCATTTGACTCCAGGGATAGCAAACAGAGCAGGACTCTCCTCCTTCAGCGGCTTGTGGCGGGAGTAGAAACCATTGAATTATGGCTGTCTCTGACTGCATTTTGTCTTCCAGTTCATGACCACATGGGCAGAAGCTCCATGTCCAGCGTATTTGTGTGGCCAGACTGTACGTAGCTGTGAAGGTTTTGGGAGAGCCTTTCCTGTGACTGACACTGTGCTCTGTGGTAAAACACCTAGAAAAGCCCTCACAATCTGAGATCTTTTGTGCACATTGATGGGCTTTACCTCCCTTCCCCCACATACATGTTGATTTAATAATAACCCAGAAAAAGCAAAATTAATTCAGGTGGCAGATGAGGCCCGATCCTCAGCTGGTGTAAATCAGTGTCATTCCATGGAAAAAGATGGAACTATGATGATTTACACCTCTGAGGATCTGGCCACAAGCGATCATTCTTTGAGAAGGGAAGAGTATTGTGGTACTGCTAAGCAGTTTAAAAATATTTAGGAGATTTCTTGCTGGTACCATTGACTGAAAAAAAGCTGATGATGCTGAAATGGGCTTTACACATGGAATGGAGAATTCAGAAAGAATAATGAAAAAAACCTGGTTACATTTCTAGTCTTCCTTCAACCGAATTATAACATTGCTGCACGGTTAGAGTCTCTACTCCAAACTATACACACATGGCCAGAGGGTAATGCTAATGAATGGAAAAATTTCCCTTGCCTATTCTCACCTGCCATACATATTTCATCTCCACAGTTGTAACAATCATCCCCTTCCTACTAGCTAAACAAATCTCATCTAAAAAGCTAATGACAAGCACTTGGATTCTGCTGTACAAGAGCACAAGCCAGATTCTCCTCTTGCACCTCCACTAGAGTTACTCCATCGAAGACAACAAAGTTATCCCAGTGTGAAACCTGCGGGAATGAGGGGGGCGTGGTGCCCAGTCGGCATCTCAAGACATGCATAAGTAATGGATAATTGCTCATCTGATGACAAATTCTCAGCAGGCTCAGGTTTCTTACTTGTAGCATGCCAGCATCCTAATGGCTGCTAAGATAACAGCTATGTGTGAGACTCAAGAGTCCTGGAGGGTGAATGGATGATTGCTTAGATACATTTCACTGAGTTCTGCAGTGCTACTGTGTGCACGTGTGAGTGAGTGGGGTGGAGGGGGAGCATTCTGATTAAGGGTGATATTTTCAAAGCTACCTTGGGCTGGGAAATCAAATTAATTTGAATGGGAATTGGGTGTCCAAATCCTTTTGTCAGCTTTGAAAATCATAACCTAGAAGCATATTACACACACAAACTACTTTAAGATGCCATTATGGTTGAAAGTACATATTAGTAATTTAGTGGTGTTGAAATGAAGCTAAAACCAATTGTTAAAAACCCAAGAAACTCAGAGTGAGGGTTAAACTTAAATCCAAGCATGTTAAGAATACAGAGTTAGGGCATCTAAACAACCTCACCTCTGCCCTGGAGAGACACCATGAGGGGTGACCAATGAAAAAATCAAATGTGTCTTTAAAAAGAGATTTAATCTGATTTGGGTCCCCAAACATAACAATGCATGAATCACAACTGAAGGGTTAGTGCATGGTGTCACTATAGAGCAGAGATCAGGTTTCTGCTGAAGGAGAAACTTTCAGCTATCGGGAATAACAGGGAAAAAAATTACCTTTAATTCTAAAACAAATATATTCCAGTGTAGCCTCTGCACAAGATTTCAGTGAGTTTTAACTATATGGGAAGTTTGCAGAGTCTGTGATAGGGCAGAGACAAGGGTGTTTGGGTGCCCTGACTACATGTCCAAATCCATACCTAATATGAATGGATTTCATTCAAGTTGAACTTTAACTGTAAATTTCTTGGGTTTCTAATGCTTGCAACAGAATGTTCTAACGCTCTCGTGTTCAAAGTGGGACAGAGTTGCTGGAGACCATCAGAGACAGTGACAGAGGGAGCAAAGTATACATGTACTACATGCCCATACTTGGGACCCCAGCTCCTGGAGTCAAAAAAGTGAATTTCTAACTTTTTTGTGCTTGTGAAAAAAGGTTGAAAATGTGACTGACATACTGACATCTATCTGCCTCTGCAGAGAGCCTGGGACAATAGCTCTAAGAGGGGGAACTGGCTCTTATCTAACTAACACAGTGATATTTGCCTGAGTCTGCAGGGAACCTGAGGCAATAGCTCTGAGAGAGGTAACTGTCCCATGCATCTGAATGGGATGTCAACTTCAAGCCCTGATGCTCTGGAGAGCCCAACAGAGGACTCTGCATGTAACCAGGGGAGGAGTAATGGGCCCAGACCACCCACCCATCCGTGCAGATACACCCTGACTGCTGGGGTAAAGACTGGAGAGGCCCTGCTTAAGGGAGCCCTATGCCACTGCCTTGCCCCTCTGCTGCTGGAAGGCTGCCTCCATCACTCCAGGTGGGAGTAGGACCACAGCCCAAGGGTGGGGTCGTGAAGGGTCCTGCGTCATGGTGGGCCTAGGGCCCTGGATGGCCTTGGTAGGCTGTGCCTTGGAGTCAGGGCAGTGCTGACTGTTCCAGGAATGCTCCATGAAAGAGCGGCAGGGGTATGTATAAATAGTTCATAGATAAAGTGCCAGTAGGTGGCGCTCAGGAGTACACAGCATTGTCCATACGTTCTGTATGACCCAGAAAGTTGCTGAGGCCACGTGCTGCGAACAGCTGCGTCCAGCATTTTGCACAGAGGTGGTGGACTGAGCTGGGGGTCTCTGTGTGTGGTTTGAACTGCCCTGTTTAAGGTCAACAGGACTCGTTCACACAGTGTAAATAAATAAACTGCACTGACTCCATCTCGCTGAGGGCTGAGGCCCCTACAAGGAGCTGCTCAAGGCTGGGCACTATTGAGGTAGCTGGCCCAAGGGCACTGATGAGATCAATTTGTGATGACAAAACTGGTTGGTTTGCTCTAAGCCTTAAAGGCCCAGGAAGATTATGGGTCTATTACAAGACGGGAGGGCTGAGTAGGGTGCCAACTTGGTAATATCTAAAAACCGGACACTCCAACACGAGTGCCGGAACCTCCCCTGCCCCGCCTCTTCCTCCCAAAGCCCCACCCCTACCTCTTCCCCCAAGGCCCCATCCTCGCCCACCCCTTACCCTTGAGGCCCCGCCTCATCCACTCTCCTTCCCCCTCCTCCAGTCACTTGCTGCTTTTCTCCTCCTACCCCCGGCCTGGGTCAGGAGGGACTTGCCTGCTGAGCTGGGCTGGGAGCTGCAACCGCCCGACGCAGATAGAAGGCGGCCCTGGCTGAGTAGGGGCTGGCGCGAGTGATGACCTGGCGCCTCCCTGCCTCCCTCTCCTGGAGTAACTGGACTTTGGATGTCCAGTCAGTAGATCAAAATCTTTCTGCTGGAACCAACCCCCCGGGTTTCAAAATGGCGGCTTTCCTGCCTGCCTGAGATGGGGTGACATTTCTGTGGGAGCGCTGCAGACACGGGAACAAATTTAGGCATGATCACACTATCCCAGGGTGGCCTGCCCCTTTAAAGGCTAGGGGGGTGGGGGCCAGCCAGCCCTGTTCCAGAGAGTCCTGTTGGGGCCTGGTAGTTTGCAGGGGGCAGGTGATTGCCTGGGGAGCACCTGATTCCTAGAAAGGATGGAAGAGCTCAGCTGAGGGAAGAGAGAGCTATCGGAAGCCGCTTAGCTCCCAGAGCAGGCAGATGGCCTGCAGGAGGGTTGCAGAAGCACTTCCTGGAGCAGGTTTCAGAGTACTCTGGCAAGGATGTGCCTGGGCCTGCTTTAGCTGTTGGATTTATGCTGAACTGTTTAAATTAACAGACTCTGGGCATGGTATCAGCCCTAGCTGGGCTGGGCACACAGACTAGCAGCCTACAAGCACTAACTGGGAATCCACAGGAGATTCATACTGAGGGGCTTCAACCAAGGATTCGTCACTGTCTTCTAGTTGACCCATCACTGCTTGTCTGACACAGACAATGACCCTCCCTGGATGTGTGTGGAAGCTGGCTTTAGAGCACACCCTAGTACATTCTGACTTACCATTTGATCTCAGTGACAGTCTGCTTGGTGCACTAACGCTAACCCTGTCAGCGCTTGCCTACATTGTGCCTGATGCTAGCTGAATTCCTTTTCAGACAGGCAGCATCTAAAGGGTTAAGGAGCCAGCTTTTAGAGGCAGGCCAGTGCGTGGTTAATCAGAATGGAATCTGGGATAATTGCGCCGTTGACAGGGGTCCTTGATCGCTGCTCTTACCAAGTGATGTACAATGACAAATATTTACCCACACTCCAGCAGCACACACTGGTGTAAGCCTTTTCCAGCCCTGCTTTCAGCAGAGAGTGTAAATAGATAGCTATATAAGGGGAAAAGCTGCTTTGGGCAGCTGTCAGCTTTGCCATTTGCAGCATTCTTTGCGCAGGAAGGGCTGGAGAATGGACAGGGAGAGGTAATAATGTGCCATGGTACTGGAGACCAGGACTGGAGCCCCTGAGTGACTGAGGGCTTGTCTGGGCTATAAATGCATCCACCTCTGGGGAGCCTGGTTACAATAGGTTATCGCTTACGCTGTTCTTTCTTGCAGTACGGATGGGATCGAAGCACAGGGTATGTGAGGCCTTAAGCTCTACTACACCAGAATTCAGCCATTGTAGCCTCTGGACTCCTGTACTTACCGCATACATGGGCAACTTACATTATCCCAGTGGAGCGCTTTGTTCCATGCTAGTGAGTTACCCATATCAAGTGGTTAATGAGCCTATCTGTGGATCTAGGCTGGCAAAGTTGGTCTTTTTACTCAAGCAGCAGAGGCTTGTGCTCTTTAGATCGGGAGGAGTCTGGTTCAATCCCTGAAGATGACTAGAGCAGGGTCTCACTCCATCGGCATGGGATCAGCTTCCTCAAACGAAGGGAAAGAGCTGTGGCTGTTTTCTTCAAATATGAGACAGGAGAATATTTCCTCAAAGAAAATCTAGATGCAGGTTTTCTTGTAGTTGGGTAGGAAAAAAACCCACATCACTGTGCACAGAGAAGCAATATTGCCCACAAGGAAGAAACCTGGCCTGTCATAACAGTCTGCAGAGCCTTTGATAGATGCATCTACTCTGCACAGCACCTACTGTGCGCTACCTGTGCTACAGGGATTATCAGCTAGAGGAATGAGTGTTGTCAGCTCTGTCTTGTGATTTCTAAAAGTCCTAGCACCTGGAAACAGGAGCATGCAGGAGACTCTCAGCTTTCATTAAAAAAAGTTAAGTTCCTAGACCTTGTGGAGAAACGAGTGAAAATGTGACCAGAGTGCGGTCTAAATGCGCAGAAACTAGAAGACAAATAAAAAGAACCCACAATTCATTTTTTTTTTAAATCTCATGATTTTAAGCCATCTCATGATTTTGTGGGGCCTGACTCAGGAGCTTGGAATGCTTGAGGTTGGGAATACCAAACTAGCAACAGCAGCTCCCTGAGGCACTGTGTGTGAGACCGCTCTGGGAGAACTGGGAGAGCTCATACCACAGCGGTGTCACCGCATGCCCCGTGCTGCCCCCATCTTTGGCACTAACTACAACCCCCTTTTCCTTGCTTTCCAGACTGTGAGAGCTAAGGTTGTGCGTGGCTTCTGAGCAGGGACCCATGGTGGGGGAGCGGGAGGGGGCAGAGGCTCCTTCTCCCTCCATCGGGCACTCACACATGTCTAGGAGCAACCTGGCCGGCTGTCTCAGCTGTTGGTGAGATTCTTAGATGAGCACCCTATAGAGGTATCCTGGTTAGTGCAGGCCCATGGCTTTAAACTCCTTCTGGACAGATTTCAGCGGGGCCCAGCACTTCAGCTCTTTCTCATTTCACAACAAGTGGTCAGATCATCTCTGCTCCAGCCTATCAACACCTCCCTCTCCGTTATTCCCTGTTCTCTGGCCGGATGCTGGGTCGGCTCAGCATTCCCTTCCCAGTGCTGCCTCCTCTACAGCCAGAGGATGCACCTCTCTGACTGTCCAGCAGCCACAGTTCGGTCCATTCTGAACTAGGGTCATTTATACGGCAAACCACAGGTGACTTTGCTGAAGCAGAACCCGGTTGACTTCACATTCAGGCCTCAAGACCTGCCACAATGCGGTGTGGGGCTAATGCCAGCTCTTGCTGCCATGTCTGCTGGAAAATGGTTGCTTGTATGACACAACCCTGGAGGATATGGGCAGCAGGGATTGAACCCCAAACTTCTGGAGTTAAAAGCATAAGTCTTTGCTGCTTGAGTTAAGGAGCCAAGACACCATACCCACAGTTGGGTTGTAGTAGACTAATAAACTGCTACCCAAGGACTAGTCACTAGAGGATGACAGAGCCATGTCGTGTAAGTGTGAGGTACATAGTCCTACTTAATTTCATCTTGCTCTATGAGAAACCTGTTGCTGGGATTTGCTGAGTCAGGCCTGCTCCTTCCACTTGCAATCTCTCCAAGCTCCTCACGGCTAGTAGTGGTATTAAAAGATTAAAAGATTTTTTGTGTGTGTTTGTCGACAATGGGAGTTTATCAAAACCAAATTTTTTCACAAACAAGTTTAGTTTGGAGGAAAATATTCAGGTCCTTGGATTTTTGCTGAAAACCTGAAATGATTCTCCAGGGAAAAAATCCTTTCCCAACCAGCTTTGCTAACAATCGGTGGTTTCCTAGGCCCTCCCACCACACGTGGCAGATTTCTGTCTTGCATTGTGCACTGTGAACTTTGACATTGGCCTCATATTTCAGCACTAAGAAGCGTTCGGGGCAAAAATGGCTTCTCCTCATCCCCCTAGATGGACTCTATCAGTTCCAGTATGGAATTCTCAAAGACCTTCAGTGCTTCAGAATTGCCCCTTTGGCTGCTCTGCTGGGCCAGATGCACGCGTTAATGTGTTTGCACTGGAACTGGTGCTCAGCACCTCTCTCCTTTGCTGATAATACAAAGAGATTGGTAAATATTGTTTTCTGGAGGCTTTGTTCTTGCCATGTCAGCCAGATGCTCCATAGCTGATTATGTCCAGATGTGTGTTCTTTTATCATAATATATTGTATAATATATTCTTAAGGAGCACCTATTATAATTAAAAGAGGGAAAGAATGTTTTTCATGGAAGTTTTCTGCTAAACATGGGCACATACTAGGAACTTAGTCAAATAAATTAGGTATTAAAGCTTTGAGTTCATACACTAGCCTGATATTTCATCTCTCTTTTTTATAGCTTCTAAGGCAAGAAGGGACCACTGCGATCATCTAGTCTGACCTCCAGTGTAACACAGGCCATAAAACTTCCCCAAAATGATTCCTGTTTGAACTAGAGCAGATTTTTAAGAAAAACCCTGTCTTGATTTAAAACTTGCCAATGAGAGAGAATCCAGCACAATCGCTGATAAGTTGTTCCAATGGTTAATTACCCTCACTGTTAAAAATGTACATATTATTTCTAGTCTAAATTTGTCTAGCTTAAGCTTCCAACCATTGGATCTTGTTATTCCTCCATTTGCTAGACTGGTGAGCCCATTATCAAACATTTGTTCCCAATGTAGGTACGAAGTAGGTACTAGCTAACAGAATGTCAGGAATCATTAAGAAAGGGAAAGATAATAAGACAGAAAATATCATATTGCTTCTATATAAATCCATTGTATATAAATCTATATAAACCCTCGCATCTTGAATACTGCATGCATATCTGGTCGCCCCGTCTCAAAAAAGATATATTGGAATTGGAGAAGTTACAGAAAAGGGCAACAAAAATGATTAGGGGTATGGAACAGCTTTCATCTGAGGAGAGATAAGTAAGACTGGGACTTTTCAGCTTGGAAAAGAGATGACTGGGACAGGAGTTCAAGTAGGGTGGTATGCTCCAGTATGCAGTACCGGCAAGAGACTTTTAGTGGGTACGGGGTACTGGAAAGACTTGGGGGGGCTAGCCCCCCCGGGTGGGGGTGGGGCTGGGGCTGCACTCTGCTCCTTAAAGGAGCAGAATGCGGCTAGGGAGGGCATTCATTCTTTATATGGCTTTAACAGCACATTACATATGCTAACAAACTTAAACAAAGCCTTTGTTTAAATTTGTTAGCATATGTAGTGTGCTGTTATGTTGGTCAGTCAGAAGTCCTCAAGAGGGGACGGGAAGGGGTAAGGGGGACATAAGGTGTTTAAACAGAATCAAAAACATTGTTTCTCCCCATTGGTCTGAATTATCCATGACATCCATACTGAATCACATCAAGTCCAAATCATTAGAGGAATGCCTGCCTCTGTTTGCACTGACCAGAGGATGTTTGGATTCTGATGTCAGCCCAGTTCTGCAGCCTGACAGGAATCAGGTGTTGTCCCCAGTGTACACAGAATTCTTCTTTGCAGCCAAGCTAGTCTAACGTGCATTTTGTTAACTGGAACTGGAGCAGCAAAACAATGAAAACAAATGCCTCATTTTCCAGCTTTGTGAGTGAGAGAACTATTAGTGAAGATTATAATGCCAGACACTGATGGCCTTAAACCAGCTGCCTCAGGAATTGAACTTTGCTGAAAATATGTTCATCATTTTAGCAATGGAGCTAAGACTTATCACACATTTGCCCACCTTTATTCGAATGAAGCTGCTTCTGATCTGACAGCTCAGTTCAGGCATTGTCAGTTTCATCCAGAACAATTTACAAACTTGGAACCTAATCCTAACCCTTAATCATTTGATCAATCCCATTTAAGACAATGGGACTATCTGCATGACTATGGACCACTTTTATGGTAAGAGTTTCAGGGTCTGTTCTGTTCCTATAAAGGAAGTTGAATCTCCCATTGCAATGCAATGTTTGGGTACAATACCATAATGCAGTTTAGGATACAGTTCTACTTGAAATTTATCTTTTAATAAATCATACATATGCTGAAATGGCTCCTCACCCAACTCCCATATTCCGTATAAACAGACTGAATACTACTACATATTTGGGGTGGAAAGTGTGTAGTTAAGCATGTTGATGTTTGTATATATAAACACGCATTTCATCACTGTACTGGAAAATATAGTTGAATTTTTAATTTTCTATGGAATTTGAAGAAAGTTTAACAGCCCCAATTGTTTTCTGTGTTAATCAGTGTGTATCTGAAAAAATTACACGCCTTCTAAGAGAAAAGAATCAGTCCACACTTACTGAAAAAAAAATTCCTTCCAACTGGTGTTCAGAAGAGTGCTACAAGACACATACATAACCTCATGAGCAGAGGGCGGAGAGGATACCCTCCCACATTATGACCAGGAAAAATAAATAATAATAATAATAGTTAATAATAATTAATAAAATCTCAAAGAAGCAGCAGTTCACAGATTTGCAAACCTAAAAACCTGTTATGCTTTAAACCACCTCACTACATACCAGGTTTATGAACATTTAAAAAGTTAACTTCATAGGAACACTGAAGTCCATTAACCCAAATGTGTGCCAGTATGCCGTCACTGACTAAAGGCGCAGTCACACCAGAACAGCTAAAACATAACCTTGCCCTTTTAGGCTAAACAGAGTCATGTCACTGGCTCCATCTCTTTGTTACATTACAGATAACAAAATTCCAGTGGAGCATAGTGCTAGCACATAAGGTCTCAGGTACGTGGTGTAATTTTTCAGAATCTCTTTTGGGATTAATCATGTACATGAAATAGCTGGTACTTATGATTATGCTATTTCTATGCATGTATCATCTTGGTATCTGAAGTTATGAATATTAGCTATGTTTACTACACGTTTGCTCCTGTGGTAACGCCCACAGCGTATTTAGCCCGCACGTGAAGGGACAAGTCAAGTTGAATGGTCCATTATAAGGAACACTTAGCTCACAATGGATCCTGGAAAACTCCTGTCTACGCTTAATGTTTTAACTAGAATATGGGTGGCGACAATGGACATGTAATTTGCCCATGTGACTCCATACACCATCTTTCACAGTGAGAACAGATTTCCCTTCACTTGGCACTTGGCAGAAGCTAAAAAGCCCTGGAAACATCTCCATTTTGCTTCTATCCTGGTCTGGCCTCCTTCCTGCTCCAGCCTCTGGACAATGGGAGGATTCTAACCAAAGGACTGAGGACTTTCTAATGATTTGGAAGCAACCAGAGACTTTAAGCCAGCAGTTTATTCCATCACTGTTACAAACCTGAAATTCACAATCCCAGCAGCAGGACTTAAGCTCTCAGCCTCCCTCCAGAAAGGTAAAACAGCTGCATTTCCACTAGGTAGCTCTGAAACAAACTTCGCTCTAAACCTACCTAACTAAACTGCAGTCATATTGAATGGCACAAAAATAAAAAATCTGGGCAGATAGTGAAATTGAAGAGGGTCAAATTGAGAAGCATCCAATGAAGTGAGCTGTAGCTCATGAAAGCTTATGCTCAAATAAATTGGTTAGTCTCTAAAGTGCCACAAGTACTCCTTTTCTTTTTGCGAATACAGATTAACACGGCTGCTACTCTGAAACCAAATTTAGCTAGCTAGTTAGGTTTTTATTAAGTGGTTGTTGGGTTAATAAGGGTTGATCACAATATCAGTGCAACAAACGTTAATAAAAATGTTCAAGCTTAAAGCAGAGGATAGATGTGGAGAAAGTAGGGCCTCTAAAAAAATGAAAAATGAGTCACCAACACCGCATGAAGCCACAGAAAGACCACATCTACAGCCTGAGGAGGGTGACAGGTCTGCTGAATTGTGGGATAACACTACTGATGAAAAGCAGTACCCAACTGTGTGGTCGAGGGTTCAATTTGATGAATTCCAAATTAAAAATGATTGGTTGTTTGCGTCCAGTGGAAAGCTGGGGTGTAGAACATGTAGACACATTTCCAATTTAAAGCTTTTCTCTGCTCGAGGCGTGAATATTGCTTCTTAATGGGGTGAATGTCAGATTTAATCTTTTGGGAAAAATAGAAAAACACAGCTCACATCACTTAAAAAAAAAATTAACAAACACAAAAATTCAGCTGCTCACACACAAAACTTCAAGAAGCAGCTAAGAAAGACATTCTGATAAACGTCAATGCAAAAAGTGAAGAAGCAGCATTTGCAACCGCTGCTCGTGTGTTTAAGACAGCTTATTACATCGTGAAAATGAATTGGCCATATACTGACCATGAGAGCCTGACTGACCTGCAAAAAGTGAATGAGGTGGAAATGGAGTGATTGCTTCAATGCAGAGCTGTCTGTGGTGAGATCATAGAGCATGTCGCTGCAGAAGTGAAGAAAAAAATCATCTGACAGATAATCAAGACCAAATCCAAGATCACTGTACTAGTTGACAAATCTGCTACTCTTGCTTGAAAATCTACTCTTATAATTTTTTTTAAATCCAGTGTCGACAGTGTTATGAATCCAGTAGCATTTCCTTTGGATTTGATTCAGTTAGACAACATGTCAGCTGAGAACATAAAACAAGACAGAACCAAATGTTTACTGCGTTGTGGATTCACTATGGAATTACTGACCAAGGTGTTTGTCAGTTTTTGCAGGGATGGTGCAAATGTCATGCTAGGAGTCAAAGCTGGGATGGGCAAACTCCTACAAAAAGACTTCCCAGATCTCATTCTGTGGCATTGCCTTAACCCTAGACTTGAACTGGTGGTTGATCAAGCCCTGGATATTACTGGGGGTACAAATGATTTCAGGGCATTTTTGGACTGCTTATATCCACTTTACAGTCAGTCACCAAAAAACGCCTGTGAGCTCAGTGCACATACGAACGAGCTGCATGTCGTACTTAAAAAAATCGGCAGACTTTTCAGTGTACGATGGGTAGCTTCAGCATGGAGAGCTGTCAATGCAGTCTGGCAGACTTACCCAGCATTATCTAAACATTTTGAGGAAGCTTCACAAGACCAATCAAGGGATGGAAGGGAACAAGTGTAATTCTTATCAGATACGTAAAGGTCATCATACAGGAGAAGCAAACAAAACCTACTCCTTGGCAGTGAATTACCTGCGGGGAGTACAGGTCAGACAAATGAACTGTCCACCTCCTGCATTCTATTTCTTCTAATCATCAAGACAAGCAGCCTCCGCACCAGTATCCACAGAACTGTGACTGGAAGGGATAAATGCAGCTTCTTCTCTGGCCAGTTTCTGCAGTTACTACAGTTTTGGAGGTTTAGGAAGGACATTAGTTTGTGGCCTGCAAATTTGACCCACCATGCCTCTCCTGGAGATATTAGATCCAATATTGGTTGGGATTAGTGCTTCACTGCTGTGGGAACACAACATACCATCTTCCCTCAAATACACGGCAGTTAGGCTTCTGTTCAAAAAACCATTTCAATTTTGTCAGTTATCACCCTGTCTCTAATCTTTCCTTTTTAGGGACACTTGAGAAGGAAGGTGGAGTTTAGACAACTTTAAGGTAATCTGGAGCCTTCATTGTTACACCCCAACACCCCAATATTCACCACTGTCATGTAATTATGATATGTTTTGTACAAAGCATGTCTTGTGAGGTATCATTCTAAAAGTTTTGGTCTGCTAAACATTAATATCTCAGTGGATCGTATGTGCTATCGTTGTATGTGAAGTTATGAAGGCTGGCTGTGTATGTGTTACTGAAATATGTTGTGAGGTTGAAAACTTCCACAAGCAGCCTTTCAGGTACAATAGTAAAAAGACAAACAGTGTTAATGGCTTATTGAGGAAATGCACACAAGCACAAGGATTACTCCAGGAACTGTGTACAACAGAAGTCTCTCAGAGATAGCACTACACAAGGGGAACTGTATAACCCAGGTCACAGCAAAAGAGCTTTCCAGCAAGTGGGAAAAAGATATAAAAGGCGGGAAATGACATCATGAGGGGACCTCACTCTCCCTGCAACACCACACCTGGAAACACCTGAGGAATAAAGACTGAACGGGGGGAAATGATGGTCCCAGGCTAAGGGATTGCTAGCCTGTGTATGAAAACCTGAGAAAGCCAAGGCAACTTGTGCCTTAAGAATCTGTCAGCCTGTTTATCACTCAGGGCGAGAATTTGCTTAAGTATATCCCATCTATGTAGTGTGCTAAACTCAGTTTGCGGGTTTTGTTTATTTACTAAGGTAATCTGCTTTGTTCTGTTTGTTCTGTCTTATAACCACTTAAAATTTACCGTTTGTGGTTAATAAACTCATTTCTTGTTTATTTCAAAGCCCAGTTTGTACAATTCATATCTGAGGTGGGGAGCAGCAAAAAGCGGAGCATACCTCTCTCCAAATTGAGGGAGAGGGTGAATTCTTATGAGTTTGTGCTGTGCAGATCTTTCTATACAGTGCAAGACAGAATTATTTTGGGTTCATCTCCCCAAAAGGGTGTACACGTGAGCACTAGGTGAGTCCTCTCCCACAGAGCTGACTTTAGACAGTGTCTGCAGTTGGGTGTGGCCCTACCTCTGTGTGTGTGTGTGTGTGTGTGTGTGTGTGTGTGTGTGTGTGTGTGTGTGTGTGTGTGTGTGTGTGTGTGTGTGTTGCAAGAGGCCGGAGAGCCTAAGTAAGCAAAACAGGGAGAGGGAATCCAGGCTTGTGGGGCAGGAGAGACTCAGTGAAACCCCAGTACATCAGGTGGCATCCCGGACAGGGGATCCAACCCACCACAGTGGCACAGAAACCCAGTGCAAGGGAAACCCAGGCTGGTAGGGACAGCAGGCTCAGTGGGACCCTCACACATCCAGTGATACTCTGAAAGTGGGGGTCCAACACGTCACATTCATATTTCCCTGATCCTTTGCAGATGGACTTATGAGTTGGACATGGTACAGAGACTGTTCTAGCCTCATTGATTGCTGATTTTCCCCTTACAATGGACAAAGATCAGATGCCTGCTCTGCTGAATTTCTCACATGAGTCAGTAGCCTTTGATACTTGTGATATAAGCAACATAGCCCTTGCTTGAGTGGTTTTGTTCTTTCCTTTCCAAATGTCGAAGCCTGTTCCCATTGAACTCAACAGCAAAACACCTTTTGATTTCAATGGGAACAGGATTTGGCCCTAAGAGATCAGAGAATGTGATTTTGATCAATTGCTTATCTGTCCAGAGACAGTTCTCATGCATGTTCTGCCAGGCTGATTTTGATTGCCCCTCCTGTATGTCATGCTAAGGAAAATAATAAAACTGTAGTTCTATCAAGATGCTCATGGCACACACAGTTCTATGCCTCTTTTCCATCAAACCCAGATGGCTCAGCATCTTTGCTTTCCTAGTGCCTGGCGGAGAGCAATACTTAGAAAAAGGAAAGCTGGCAGGAGCTTAGTTTGGACATAAGGGAGGCACTGATAGTGTGTTAAGGGAAAGAGGGGTGATTGTCCTTCCTATCCTTCTTTCATTTAAGAAGTTTTCAATTTGGGGTGCTCCTGGATCCTCAATGACACCTGGAAGTACAGGTGGCACCAGGGGCCCAAAGCATCATTTTACAACTGCATCTGTGTCGGAGCGGACGGGGAGAGCATGGGGGGCCCTAGGCTGGGGGCAGGGTGGGGAGGAGTCACATGGAGGGTCACGTGAGGAGGTCATGTCCCCCCCCTTGTGTCCCTTGCGTGAGTGCAGTACCGGCAAGAAATTATTTCTACTTGCATCACTGCTAAGGGGGGACAAGATTGAGATCTATAAAATCTTGTATGATGTGGAGAAAGTAATTACAGTTACAGTTATTTATGCCTTCTCATAACACAAGGGCTAGGTGTCACCAAACGAAATTAACAGTCAGCAGGTTTAAAACAAACAAAAAGGAAGTATTTCTTCACACTATGCACAGTCAACCTGTGGAACTTCTTGTCCGAGAATGTTGTGAAGGCCAAGACTATAACAGGGTTAAAAAAAGAACTAGATAAATTCATGGAGGATAGGTCCATCAATGGCTATTAGCCAGGATGGGCAGGGATGGTGTCCCTAGCCTCTGTTTGCCAGAAGCTGGGAATGGACAACGGGATGGATCACTTGATGATTACTTGTTCTGTTCATTCCCTCTGGGGCACCTGGCATTGGCCACTGTTGGAAGACAGGATACTGGACTAGATGGACCTTTGGTGTGACCCAGTGTGGCCATTCTTACGTTCTTATAAACTGTAATCAAGTCACCCCTTAGACTTCTCTTGGTTAAGCTGAATAAACTGAGCTCCTGGAGCCTATCAGAGGCATATTTTCCAATCTCTTTCTCGGAGACCCACTTAGGGTCTATCAGCACTGCAGCAAACATCACACTGAGGGACCCAATGTCAATACAGTCGGCCCCCAATACAGTTATCCCATGGTTTGTTTCATCAGCTCAGTTCTTGTCCATGACCCTTAGGCATTTCTTGTGCATCTGTCAGACAACAACCCAGTGAGCAACACAAAGGACTCCTTGATCCATGTCCTTTGCCTCAATCCCAAACTAACTTCAGTTTCATGCAGAGGCAAATTCAAGCAGTACAAATGTCAGTGTTCCTTATCTTCCGTAGGGATTTGCATTGTTTCATAGGCTCCTCTTGCAGGCCACCAATGGCTGAGTCCCAACTTTAGATGAGGCCTCATGTATGTTCTCTGTTAGTCAGTGACCAAGGCTTTCAGACGTGACTTTTGGGCCCACTATTTGAGACATCTTAAAGGGGCCTGTTTCCAAAGGCTCCCTTTGCCCAGTTACCAGCCCAGCCTAGCTTGGGGCACACTGCGGCGGGGAGCCAGGCTCTCAGCCTGAGTAGACAGATGTGTGTTGGTGGGGCTCGTGTGAACATGCTAAAAATAGTGGTGTGGATGCTGTGGCACCGGCAGAGGCTTGAGCTAGCCATTGGAGCTTGGACCCAGGGGGATAGATGGGCTTGGGTGGGTAGCCTGAATCTCTCCTAGTGTTGCAACATCCACACAGCTATTTTTAGCACACTAGCATGAGCCCAGCTAATACAAATCTATCTGCCTGGACTGGGATGCTCAGTTCCAGCTGCAGTGTAGACATACACAGTAATTCCAACACAGCTTGACTCTCGGTGTACTGTGTGTTTGAGAATAGATTCTGGCATGCATTTGGACATAGTCCTTCATTTTTTTGTGACTCATTTCCCCCCTCTATAAAATGGCTATAATATTTCTGATCCTCTGAGGTAGGGTTGCCAACTTTCTAACATCTGAAAACCACATACCCCTTCTCTGCCTCTTCCCCCAAGGTTCCACCCCTGTCCCACCTCTTCCCCCAAGGCCTCACTCCTGTCCCACCTCGGCCCCTTCCCTCAAAGCCTCGCCACTACCCCGCCACTTCCCCTGAGACCCCCCTCCCCTGCCCCGCCCCTTTCCCAAAGGCCTTGCCCCTGCTCCGTCTCTTCCCTTGAGGCCCTGCCCCTGCTCACTCCTCTCTTTCCTTCCCCCCATCGCTCGCTGCTCTCCCCTCTCCCCCTTCCTTGTCGCTTGATCCTCTCCACCTTCCCCACACACACACAGCTGGGCTCCCTCAGCTCCGCAGCTTGATGCGGCGCCTGCCCATGAGATGCAGGTAGGAGGTGGCCCCAGCTGAGCAGGGGCTGGCGCGAGTTGATGACCCGGCGCCTCCCACGGTAACCAGACTTTTGGTGTCTGGTCAGTACATCTGACCAGACGCTGCCAGGTCCCCTTTTCAACCAGACTTTCTGGTTGAAAACCGGACACCTGACAACCCTACTCTGAGGGGTAAGGAATGTCTGCAAAGAACTTTGGGATTCCCAGATGAAAGGGCAAAATACTGGCCCAGTATTATGGCTTTTCCCCAGGGCAAAGAGCAACAACCTGTTCAGCAGAACAACCAGAGGGAAAAGTAAGTTTGTAACATTATTTAGGGGCGGCACTCAGCTCAAGATTTCAGTCATGCTTCTGGAAAGGCCATATGCAGAACGCACTAAATCACAGCTTTCACTGGATCCCCTGGAGGGGAACCTCAAAGCTGCGTTGTCCAGGCTTGTTAAGTTGTGTGGATAGAAGGAGCAGACAAACATCTCAGTAGCTCAGACCCTCCCTTAAACAAAGAGGCACTCTATATAATAGGTAGTGATGGGCCTGAACTGAAACCCTGGGTTCAAACCAACCTTGCAGGGTGGGGGTTGGGGCTTGGGCCTCTCTTGGATGAGGAGTGAGATTAGCACGCAAAGGCTGCCAGAGGCACCAGGGAACTCCACGCACTCTGGAAAGGCAGGTTGTTGGAGGACCCCAGCTTTCTCCTCTACCTTGCTGTTCTGGAAGTGCTTCTCTCTCCAGGTCTGGGGTTCAATGTTAAAGTCAGTCCTGTTTCTATATAGCACCCCTGAGCGAGAGCAGAGCGGGAGATGTGTGTGGGAGGACCGGAGGGTGCTGGGAGCACAGTGTCCTGCAGGGGAATGGGAATCAGGACCTGGGAGGCCCGGGTCACCCTTGCACAGCATCTTGTACAGCCATTTACACCAGTGCAGCCCCCCATTTGCCCCTGCAGGGTTAGTGGGTGCAGGGTGTATGTCAGTGGTGGGGGAGGGTCACTGTGCCTGAGCTCTCCCCTTGAGGGTTCACTGCTGGAGGGCGAAGCCAGTTCTATTCATCTGAACCCTGCCAGAGGACGCTGCAGGGATGCCCTGAATTGGCACATGCCCTAGCCAGGGCCACCCCAGTCCAAGCCCTCAGGGGGCCATCAAAGGCCCATGGGGCACAAGCCACCATAGCCCACTGGCACTAATTTTCCTCTCTGCTTCTTTTTCTCTGCTCCTCTCCCAACCCCTTCTCTGTTCCATTTTCACCCTGTTTTCCTGTTGGATTTCTCCCTGCCTGCCTTGCTCGGTGGCTAATGTTCCACTACACATGGATTCAAAATTAGGCAGAGCAAGTCCCCGCCCCCACCCTGGAGCTCTCTGCCCAGGAGGTATCTCTATTATCTAGTGACTGGGGACACATGTTTATTTGAGGTTCTGGGACTCGAGGCAGCCAAGCTCACAGCTGGGTCATTAATATGTATTTGATTTAACAGCTAATGCATCCTCCTAGCAGCTAGGGGATTTTCGCGGGAAGGTGTGTTTAATTCTCTGTCTCTCTTTCCCTCGCAGTCCCAAGCAGACATCTGGCTTGGGATGGGGCATGCTGTTGCCTGTCTTTCATGAGCACTTTGCTCGGTGATTTCATCGGCACTGGGGAAGGAGTGGGAAGTGTTTTGTCTAGGAATCCTGGCTGCTTCCCAGCCAGGTCCTCAGGCTTGGCTGTCTCTATGAGCTCTGGGCACAGGAATGTAAAGCCCGCCTGCCTGGAGACTTGTCCAGCTGGTATTTTATAGTCCCTAGGGTAAACTTTGGTGAGGGGGAAAGAGATGATGCTTGGGCGGGCCCCTCTGATCAGGTGGACAATCAAAAAGTGCTCTAAAGAGCTTTTTGCTCAGCCTAGCGTATGGGCCTATTTATGCTCTTGCTCCTCTCTGCAGTGGCTGAGCTGTGGCACTTGGAGGTGCTCTGTTTGCACAGGAGAGAGACAGGCCAGAGGTAACAGGGAGCACTGACGTGAGGAGTAGCTTGAGTGTCGGAAGTCTGGGCACTGGGGAGACACTCAGGAGCCCTGTGAGCCTCTTCTTGCCTCTGCCACTGACTTCCTCTATGACCTTGGGCAAGTCACTTAATTCACCTCATTCCTTGGCTCAGCAATGGAGCTAATTCTTCCCTTCCTCACAGGAGTGCGGTGAAGATACAATTTGTTAGGGATTACTCTGTGTTCAGATGCTGTGGCGCTGACAGCCACGGAAGTACTGCGGCAGACATCACATGTTCTGTAGCTCTCCTTTCACCTGCAGGTGTGGCAGCCATCCCTCCCCAGCACCTTCTGCCAGATGCTAAAGAACCATGGGGTGGTGCTCTGCTTACACCGACAACCTGATTGGCGACACCCATTTGGGTGGCATCATATGCCACTGGGGGCATTAACCACACCCTCTCGTGCACTGGTCACTGGAGCGCTTGCGTCAGTGGGCTGCCCGGATCTTGCAGGACTGCACGAGGGTGGAGAAAAGGCTCTGTTCCCCATGCAGGACAAGCTGCAATGTAACACTCAGGCTGTGAGGAATCTTGCTTGCTAGGTTTTTGTCTAGTACACTACCTGGCACAAGGTGCTATACAGAGCTGTGCAGCGAGGTCAGAAATAAAGGAGTCGAATGGGATTGGCTCCTATGCTTGAGTAACCTACAAGTTTTTAGGATGCTTTGCTTACACCCCAATCGAACAACCAAATCTCCCGGTCCCTCCTGCTCACACCGATATCAAAGGCTTTCAGCCATTTAACAAATGTGATTCTTTGCAGCGCAGAGTGGTAACATGAAGTGTAAGCCGTGGAATGTGGCTGGAGCATGGAATGTGGCCACTCCCCAGCCCCTGAGGGGGCTCGGTGGTTTCATATTTCTGGGTGTGTAGCTGTGCTTTAGAGCATTGCTGCCATTGGGATGGGCACCGGCAAGATGAGTTTCATGAGGCTTCTGCAAATATTTTGACTGGCTTCTCCTTGGATCCAGATGAAGGGAAGATTTTTTTCAAGTTTACTGAGAAAACAGCTTTTTCTTGGGACCCCCATCTCCCCAGAAGTTTCTAAAGGAGGATTCCTGGAGTGATTTAATGTCAGATGAAAGTGGCCAGATTGTAGCTGCAGACTCTGGTGAATTGATTTATGGGAGCATCTCCCTGTTCAACTTCAGAACAACAGGAGCAGAGCTTCAGAGACTGCAAGCTTTCCTGCCGCTGGGTATTTCAATATTTCAGCTCTGAACATACCTCTCATCCTGCCAGGGCCCAGAGATAGGGCAAGATGTTTGACAAAGGCCTGGAATGAGGGACACGTGGGAATTATTCATGTAGGAAACTCCTGGTGCTGTGCGATTCCTTCCCTTCACATAAATAACTCTGTGATCCCAGGAGCAGCATGCCATATTCTGATGTAAATGACTTCCAAGAGTAAGAGGACACCAGATCTAGGTGGAATGTAGGTACCTCTGGGATTAACATTTATTTTTTCAAATATGTGTCTAGGCATCGACTGTGATGAGGTCCCTGGGCTGCAACCTGGACTGTGGGACCTCTGAGCCCTCCCAAACCCATCAACCTGGGTTACCTCTCACACTGCAAATGCTGACATCAAACTACAAACCTCTGGCAGATCCTGCACTTACACAGACATCCACAGGCAGGGACACACCCAACTGAGTTACATGAATGCTTCCCCCAGCCACTCATGAACCATCAACAGAGAAGCTGCAGCCAGTTACCCCCAGCTCCCCAGACTTGCACACCACAACTGTACCGTCTTGCACTGGTCTGAAGCCTGGCCCGTGTAAGTTCATTATCCTGTTTGCCCCTCCCTCAATATGGAGTTGACACACACCAGCCTTTGTAAACTGAGCTGAGATTCCCCGAGCACTTTAACCAAAACACACTGTTTTATGTAAAATATCAAACAGATTTATTAACTACAGAAAGATAGATTTTAAGTGATTATAAGAAACAAGCATAGAGATCAAAGCTGGTTACTTAAGAAATACAAATACATTTGCAGCCTAAGTTCTACAAACTAAGCAGGATTTGAATCAAGCAGTGTCTCACCCTGATAGATGGTACAAGCAAGTTACAGTTCCTCAATATGCAGACCAGGACTCTTTTCCAGCCTGGGACCTCACTTCCCCAGTTCAAAGTCTTTTTCTTCCGGGGCGGGAAAGCGAGGCCAAGTGATGATATCACTTTCTCTCTTTTATATTTCCTTCCAGCTTGCTGGGAAGATCTTTGCTGTGACGTGTGGATCAGGCAGTCCCCATTGGTCAAGGAGTCTCCATTGCATATGTGCTCTCTCTCAGAAGTCTCTGGGCTGGCCATTGGGAGAGTGGATTCCCTTTAATGGGCCAACAGCACACGTCTGGCTTCTCCTTTGTTGCAACTGAAAGGTTGGCAGTGGGAGTCTCCCAACCTCACAACATATTTCAGTAAAACATATAGAAATGCTTCATAGCTTCACATACAATGACAGCACATACAATCCAAGAGGATATTAATGTTCAACAGATCAAGGCTTTTCAAATGATACCTCAAAAGGCATGCATTGTACAAAACAGATCATAATTATATGACAGTGGTGAATATGGGGGTTTCAGGCTACTACTTTGAGGTACAGAGTGCCACACCGACCCAGTGCTCTGGGTGCCTATCACACTGATGTAAAATTATAACATATGTATAGACAAAGTATAACCCACTGGTGAGCGTGTATGTTACAGGTCCCCCTCCAAGCCTGATCTCCAGAGGCTATGAGGGTGTCATACCCAGGGCTTGGGAGTGTTAGTGCAAGCTTTAATAGTTCACACTTTTAGCTCTTGAGGTTCCTGGTTCAGTCCCCAGTGTGTTGGCCAATATGGGGGCTGGCAAATAAGCACTGCCCCTAATTAACTCCTCCACAACCTTAACCAGGGACACGTCTTCATTATAAAGTTAGCCTGGGTGATTGGTGCTTGGATCACACACCGGGGTTAGCCTACCCTGGATGTGAGCATCCCCATTGGAAAGCCCTATCTGAATTACTGTGTCCTCACTGTTTCTGCATGGGCACAAGTGTCAGGAGCATATTTCATGCTGCTTTGTGGTAAGACACTCTCGGATTCTTTCCCAGTCAGTTATGGGAGAACTTGTCTACCCTTTGCGGGGACTTGTGGGAAAGCATCAGAAGACGCTCAGCAGTCCTCACTGCAAAGTTGATGGGTTCCAGTCCAAGTAAATATGTAGTGCTGTCTCTAACCCACCTCCTGCAGCCAGGTCAGCTAAGTCAGCCTTAAAGCACCTCCAAAGCCACTTAGAGGGTTTTCTGTGTGGATGGTGAAGGAGGTTGAGCCTGGGTTAACTCAGCAGTGAGGACGTACCCAACCGGGGGAGAGAGATTTTGCAGTGTGCTCAGGTTAACAAATCTGTGCTCTGATGGAGCACATTCCATGGTCTAAAATAAGGCCTGTCCTTGGAAAGGAAAGGAAAGACAGCTGAGAGGTGTGTGGGTGTGAATGCTGCCATATGAACTCATGGCCATTTACTTTGGCTGAGCCTCAAGGGAAGCAGCTTACCTGTCTGTTTCTTTGTGCTACTCCACGTTCTCTCGAACCCCAGAACTCCTCCCACAGGCTGGACACGGGTCAGTGTTTTCCCTCTTGCCACTTATGGTTGCATTCCTGGGCCCCGTCACGGTATGAGATTCACAGCAGCCACCATCCCCCATCAGACAAAAGAGGAGGGATAACAGCAGACTGGCCTGCATTCACCAGAAAGGCCCAGACTGAAGCATACAGCTGAGGCTGCTCAGAGCTGTGGAGAGGCCTCCTCTTACTCTGGGAAAGGTGGGATGCTGAAGAAAGTCTGTAACTAATCAAGATGGGATGCTCAACCTTTCTGAGCCCATCAGCAGAAATCCTGCTGAATGAAAGCCCATTCAAGAGAGCTTTCGGTGGAGGGGGGGGATTTCACCCTTCCATGCAGAGAGAAAGCACCTGGCTGATGCAGCACATACTTCAAAGTTCAGCTCGGAAGCAGGAGTGATGCATCGTGCGAGGCCACAGCCAGCCTGCTGGGGTTCGCGTCTCCCTGCACACAGGAGTGTTTGTTGCCTGTCTACTGAATGTTGGAGGCTTGCGGTGTTACAGAGAGTTATCAAGGGTTCTTCATCTTAAAGTGCTCAGTTAAGCGCTTGGGAGAGCGACCCGCTCTGTTTGTTCAGACCACAGGCACTGCAGGCGTAAGCTTCCCCCATCGCCATGCCACTATGCCCCCTCCCATACTGGCTTGGAGCGACTGCCCCTTGGGGGTGATGGTATCATTTAATCCCCCTCTCTGTTCAGGCCGGGGCCTGAGAATGCCAAAGAGGAGCCCAGTTAGTCCTGATTGTGAACCTCGTTTCTTTCCCATGAGGGCACCTGACTGCTGAGGGTTGGGCAGCCACCATCCAGTCATTTCACACAGGCCATGACAGAGTGGCTGGAGAGGAAGGACTGCGGTATGTCTAAGGCTCTGCACTGGGACTCAGCAGATCTCAGTTCAGTGCCCGGCTCTGTCACAGCTTCCCTCTGTGATGCTACGCAAATCCCTCTGTGCCTCATCATCAAATGGGCATGGCTCTGCCTTGTCTAAGGACTCTTTGGGACAGGGACTGTCTTCTTGCTATGTGTACGTGCAGCGCCTGACACAATAGGGCCTCAATAATAACAGGGCTTTTGGTCTCTACTGGCTAAACTGATGACCTGGAGCTGAAGGACCCTGCGTCCCATCAACAGTCACCCTAGCTACCTTGTCCTCTCTGAATTGTTAAGGGTCTTGGGGATTTTATGTTCAAAGCCAGCTGTGCCAGCCGCAGCCCTGCTTGGGGACTGATTTTTTTTTCTGTGAACATTTTCAACAGAAACTTTAAGTTTTCATCACATTTTTTCATAAGAGAAGTGAACATGTGTGTGTTTTTTAACTGAAAAAATGCTGAAAGATGAAAAGAAATTGGGTTCAGGGGGGAGGATTTGACAAAACCCCCAAAACTTTTGAGGAAAACCAGGGTTTTTTTCAGATCAGATGTCCAAGTCTAAAAGCCATTTGCCAGCAAGAAGGTGTTTTGTGGGAGAATTTCACCCAGCTTTGTCCAGCAGAGACATCAGGATCATTTCTGTGTATTCTGTGCTCCTAGTCAGTTGCTGCAGACAATCCTTTGGGGAGTCATTTCACTGGGGATGCTCGGGAGGCTGTCTCCAGTGGCAGGAGGCCACGGAAGGTCAGGCCCTATTCTGATGGCCTCTTATGCTGGTGGAGCTGGTATGCAGAGGACATAAATCTACTGGAAGTGGTCTCCTGGGAACCTCCTGGACGCAGCAGGTTGCCCTGGATGGCACAGGGCTGGAAGAATTGACCTACACTGTCAATCCCTTGCCAGCCTCCGTGTAGGAGCGTGTTGTGTTGGGGGGGAGGCGGGGGAGTTGCACTCCATGTGCACTACACTCTAGCTATTTTGGGCTGATGCAAGGGACCACAGGGCTGCTCAGGACTGAAATAGTCCTTGGTTGTTTCCAGAATCCAGAAAGCCACAAAGTCAGCACAAAGCAACCTTGGTCTTCCCTGACCCACTACACAATGCACTGAGCTCCTCTGAGAATCAGGCTGGAGAGCATAGCGAATTGTGAATCTTTAAGTGAGACAAGGCAAATATTGTCTCCTGGCAAATGATCTGAGCTTTCATTCGCTCCCATCCTTGTTGCCTCCCACCTTCCCCAGGTGTGCCTGGTCTGGGACAGCACATCTAAAGCCCTTTGTTTGCACTTTTGATTGCGCTTAACATTTCCTGGGGATTTATCAGTGTTTATTACAACAACAACAACAAAAAAACTTGTATGTTCTGAAATGTAATCAGATACAGTTTTTCATTTCCGACCCATTACAGTACAAAAAGTAGCTCACTAGTTTTTATTTGCTTTGAATGCTAATAATTATCCACATTACTGTATCTGTAAAGCTGGTAATGTGTATATGGTGAGTGTGGGATTAACAACAGTACATATGCCAGTGCTTGAGTCATTCCAGTACTTCTGGCCCGGGCTCCATGCTCTGGAAGAAGAACTTCTGGCTCAGTAACATCTCTCTGCCCAGAGCGGGAACTGGGTCCAGGGAGTTCTGGCATTCCCAAAATTCAGGCAAAAATCAGTAAAAATTGAATAATGGCTTTTGTAAAATCCAGGACATTTTTGGTAAAAATCAGTAAAAACTTAAAACAAAGGGTCTTAAGCATAGCCCAGCAAAGCCTCTGCAAGGTGACGAGAGCCAGCTGACATGCTGTTCTCACGCAACAAGGGGATGTCTGATCACACCTGCATACGTCTTGCAGCAAGAACATTATAGAGAATGGCTGTTGTCATTAATGTGGCTTTTGTCAAACATCTCTGAATTCGCAGCATAGATCTCATATTCTGAAAGAAGGCTGTTTGTTCAACAGCTTTATGAAGCTACGTGCTGAGGAGAGTGTGATCCAAAGGAGAATTACCGGCAACCTGATGGAACCTCCTCAGTCACTCTGCCGTGACCTGCTCCAAACCAGGTAACGTCAGGACACATTCGACAGCGTTTCATTAATTTACAGCTCTGGAAAGAGGCATGGTGGCTAGGCAACTAAGGTGCTTGACTACAGTCCTGAAGGTTGTGGGTCTGGGTCTTGCTTGATCTCACACTGAAAGGCCACCTCCAGTTCTCCTATCTATAACATAGGTACCTGACCCATGGGGCTCGGGCAGTGCAGGTGGTCGGATACAATGCTGACCACATCACTGCCTTGTGTGCTGTTGGCTATGGAGTTAGTGTGCCTTAACAGTGTCAGCTTGTTGAGCCATTGGCTTTGGGATCTCAGACTCTGAAAGATACGACACAATAGTCAACCTGCCACAAGAATTTCAGCAACAGTCTGGAGAAAGTCACACACTCCTTCCCTCTGCATGGCAGCAGGATTGACTGAATTGCCCCTAAGCCCCTGTGACAGATGAAAGTTATATCCCATATCCTGGAGAGCTGACTTATCACATGTATGATAGAGCCTACTTTGCATGCGGATTACACTTGTTCATCAGATGTGTGCCTATTCCCACCCTTGAAGAAGGTCAGTGTGGGGGTGGATTCCTTGTTCAGGGGGTCTGATCCACAGCACACAAGGCATTCAGTGGGCTTTGGATCAAAGCCATGGTGCCCTGCTTGGCTGTCTGGTTCCCGGAGACATTGGCAGCTACTCAGCCCAGGAATAATTTCCTCACTCCCTTCATTTGACTGAGAACACAAAAGGAAGGACAAACATGACCTTCAAAGGGCTCTTCTTTTAGTTATGATCCTCCTGCCTTTCTGTTCTCCTGGCTGGGATACCGTGGGGTAGGGCTTAGGAAGGAGACCTCCCTTCCTTGGGCTGATCTCTAGGGACCAGATGTGATTATTAGCTATGTTTCCATGCCTGGAACAGGTTTTGCACTGTCATCTCCCCTTGGCTCAGCGTGCATGGTGAGTCAATGGTGCTCGGCTCCTTGCAGCTTTGGGCCATACTTTTATTCACTGAGCAAAACCCGAGGTCTTTGCCCAGTTCACAGCCAGTCCTCACTCAGGTCAAACTCCGACTGAAGCCTGTGAAGGGGTTGGGACTCACCACCGCAGCGCCTTCTGCTGACTCATCAGGGAATTAGCTCAGTCCAGTGTGAAGCGCCCTCCACTGGTGGTGTCCCATCCATCTCTCACCCTCTCTTGGTACCTGGACCCGTGTTGCTCCCTTCTTGTGGCACCCTCTTCAAGACACTGCCCTCCAGCAGTGCCCCCTAGTCCTCATTCACCCCCTTAAGGGGGAGGGGTGGTGGTTATCAGCAGTCTTTCACTTCACCCAGCCACAGAGGCCAACCACACCCCAAAGGCTAACCCCTTTTGCCAGGGGTCCAGTGCAGTCCTTTATCACCACATCCAACGGCTGGGTGTATGTACAAGGGGGATGTAGGGGGAACCTAGGCCTGCCCTCTACTCTGGGTCCCGACCCAGGGACCCTTTGGCAGCAGCCTTCCTGCCCTCCTTCTCTCCCCTTGTCTGCCTCTCTCCCTGGGTCGCTTCCCCTTCATCCCCTTTGCACCAGCCCAGCCCGGCCCGGCCCTTCCCTTGGGGCCTGCAGCCTGGCAGATACCAGGCTGGAGTTCCTTCTGCTCCCCTCACCTGCCCCCACACTGCACTGTCCCCGGTACTAGTCCCCTCACACAGGAGACAGACCTTCACCCTCTAAAGGCCAGGGAGAGACTGCCTGCTCCCTTCCTGGGCCGCCTTTATATAGGGCTGAGCCTGGCCCTGATTGGCTATCTCTTACTCGGCCTCTGATTGGCTCCCTAGCAGGCTTTCTCTGATTGGCCGCCCACCCGCACCACCCCTCTGGCCTGCTGGAGCCCCCTCTAGTATAGGAGTGGGGCGGCCACCTCACTACAAAGCCAAAAGGATTTTTGCTTGGGCAGCAAATGAGTAAAGCTTCAGGATGTGACCTGTTGCCTGGACCCCTATAAAGTCTATCTTGAATATTTAATTCCAAAGTCCCTTATTGGTAAATACAGGAGAGAAAAGTGTGCCAAGGATGACTCAGAATCATCCTCCAATCTCTGCAGTGCCTTCCACCCCTGGGTCTACAAGCACTCTACATAAGTGAACTCACTGGTTAAATCTCAAAACCTGCCCCGTGTCTTAGATATTAGTCTCCTTTTGCAGATGGGGAAAGTGAGGCACAGACAAGCCTTGCCTTAGTGAGTTACGCACAGTGAGTCTATGGCAGAGTCAGGAACAGAACCAAGTGTCCTGTTTCCAGTCCTGTATGAGCTCCCCAGCACAGTCAGATGGCCTGAGACGGCCTGCTCTGCTTTTCTCCTCCCAGAAGGCACACACTGCAATTGCCACAGTTAGGTTACTGCACAGCTTTTTCTAAGCAAGCACATTTTTTCTTAAGGTAAAAGCATCACAGAGACAACATATTAAAACAATAAGATAACCCGGACACACACTAATAAGCTCACCGGAGATCACCCCACCCAACTCCGACAAGGGGTCTGGCAGGTGCACAGCCCTTCCAGCCCCATCCAGGCTTTTCCTGTGGCTACAAATTCATAATAACTTTTGCTCAGAACCCTCAAGACTCTGAGGATATGTCTAAATAGCAAAGAAAAACACGCGGCTGGCCTGTGCCCAGTGACCTGGGCTTGTAGGGCTCGGGCTGCAGAGTGCTTTCACTGCTGTGTAGACTTCCAGATTTGCGCTCTAGGACCTTGTGAGTTGGGAGGGTCCCAGGGCTTGGGCTCCAGGCTGAGTCTAGAAGTTTACACAGCGATGAAATAGCCCCATAGACTGAGCCCCACGAGCCCGAGCTGGCGCAGGACAGCTGTGGGTTTTTCTTTGCTGTGTAGCCATACCCTGAGAATCACTCCTTTATCCAGTTTGGGTCTTTGAAGAGACTGTGAATAGGTAATCAGCCAGACAATGGGATCCTGCTGAAGACTGGCTTTGAAAGGCTGGATCCAGGGGTAGGTCATTTGCATTCCCCTCCTCCCAAGGACTTCCTAGGAATCCCCCTACTTTGTCTAGCCCCTTATTACAAAGAGTCCTTTGAAGCTCATAACACTTCCTAGGGGTTACACTAGCCATACTGTCTCCTAAAGAAGTTACATACATTTCACCCGCATACAGAAACATTTGCATGTTTAATGTGATGAACTCCTGAGATCTGTGAACTTAATCCCCTAAGGTCTGACTAGGTTATTGCAGAAAATTGCCCTGTCTGTTGCTAGCTCAAGCCACACTACTGCAAGTCTGTCCCTCCAGGCTGGGAGGCTCGCTATCAGCTGCAACACGACAGACCCTAAAGAGACTTAGGAACCTAAGGGCTTGTCTACACTGGCACTTTACAGCACTGCAACGTTCTCGCTATGGGGTGTGAAAAAACACTCCCCCTGAGCACAGCAAGTTTCAGCTCTGTAAAGCGCCAGTGTAGAGCCGCGCCCCTCGTGGAGGTGGGTTTTTTTAGAGCACTGGGAGAGCTCTCTCCCAGCGCTCTGCCGCGACTACACAAGCCAGGTTAAAGTGCTGCCATGGCAGCGCTTTAGCATTGCCATTGTGAACTAGCCCTCAGTCTCATTTTCAAGTGACTTTCAGTGAGGCTCCCAAGTGTCTAAGTCACTTTTGAAAATGGAAATGAGGCTCCTCCGTCCCTTAGGTATGTTTGAAAAGGTGACCCATTTCCTCATGTCAAACCACAAGGTTAACAGACTGACTGCAGGACAGCTGTGGCCATAGGCGCCCACTTTGTGGGTGCTCCGGGGCTGGAGCACCCACGGGGAAAAATTAGTGGGTGCTCTGCACCCACTGGCAGCCAAGCTCCCCTCACCCCCCGCCCCACCTCCTCCTCCCAACCTGGGCGTGCCGCGTCCCAGCTCCTCCGCCTACCTCCCAGCCGCTGCCAAACAGCTGTTTGGCGGTGTTAGCAGCTCCGGGAGGGGGGTAGGAGTGGGAATGTGGTGTGCTCAGGGGAGGAGGCAGGGCTGGTGGGGGGATTTGGTGAAGGAGTTGGAATAGGGGCAGGGAGGGGGCGGAGTTGGGGCGGGGACTTTGGGGAAGGGATTGGAATGGGGGCGGGGCAGGGGTGGGAAGGGGAAGGGGAAGCGGTGGGAAGGGGCAGGGCAGGGCCAGGGCCTCATGGAAGGGGTGGAGTGGGGGTGGGGCTGGGGGCTGTGGGGGGCTCAAGCACCCACGGAAAAGTGGGAAAGTTGGCGCCTATGTCTGTGACCACTCCAAATAGATGGCTATGTTATCCAGGATGCTCTGATAGCATTGTCTGCATTATGGTAGCACATAGAGGCCCCACCTGAGATCAGGGCCCTATCATGCTGGGTCCTGCATATGCATAGTGATCGACAGTCCCTGCCCCTAAGGCCTTACAAAGGGGTGTGGTTGTCTGTGTGTGCGGGGGGGAAAAAAGGCACAGAGACTTGCCCATCATCACACAGCTGGCAGTAGCAGAGCCAGGGCAGAACCCAGACCTCATACCTCCCTGTCCAGTGACCTTTCAATGGAACCATGCTGCTTCCTCAAGGCTAAACCTTGGGGTGATGACACAACAGACTCCATGGGGAAAGGCCAAGCGCTCAACCTGGATTCCCATAAGGGTGGATAGAGTCACCTGCAAGATCTGGATCTGGGATGAAGTTCAGACACCCACAAAGCCTGGGGGTCTGGTTCTGAGGCAGGTTTGGGCTCACCGGTGAAATAATTGTGCATAACCAATGCACATCCAATAAAGGAATAGGATATCTTTGGTGAGGTAGCAGCCTTGGGGCCAAGCCACCACGAGAGGTGGACAGAGTGCCACATGGAGAGGAGATGGGTTGTACTTGCTTCTCCCTTGTCCTCTAAAGGTATGTTTACACTGCAATAAACCCCCACAGCTGGCCCCAGTCAGCTGACTTGGTCTCATGGGGCTTGGACTGCAGGGCTGTCAGATTGCAGTGTAGACATTCGAGCTCGGGCTAGAGCCTGGGCTCTGGGACCCTCTGACCTCACAGGATCCCAGAGCCCAGACTCCAGCCCGAGTCTGAACGTCTACACCCCAGTAAAACAGCCCCACAGCTGATGAGTCAGCTGACCCAGCCCAGAAGTGGGTGTTTTAGCGCAGTTACCCCAAGTGCCCAAATCTGCTAGGGGCTGGCTGGTCACTGTTTGTATTATCCACCCTGGGCACTGAGGTTGCTCAGCACTTCATGGGATGAGTCCTTGCTTTGCTGACTGATGATGTTCAGTGTTAGCACAAGCGCTCTAGTACGCAGAAGGGCTTGTGCTAGTGCATGAGAACCAGGGACCAATTCTGGGTTGGGGGACACTGGTGTAAATCTGTTGAAATCCAGGAGGCTACCCTGGATTTACACTGGTGTGAGGCAGAGACAAAGCTGGCCTGGAAAGTTCCACTGAGTGAAGTGTAGCAAGCAAACAGCATCCATGGTGCACATGCACCCTGTGCTGTTAAAACACGTCCCTGGCTGAGGATCTTTGTGGTTCTTAGTGACACTTCTGCCTGAATCTGAGTTTGATGTTAACAGAAAGAGAACGTTTTCAGAAGCACCTAAATGATGCAGGAGCCTAAATCCTTTTGCCTTTGCTCAGAGTGACCTTCAGTGGGGCTCATGCTTCTCTGTCACTTACATGCTTTTGAAAATTTTATCCCACATCTGTTTAGTCCTCTGCATTGTTGTAGGAGCAGCAGTGATCTGTATGCTCTTTATAACCTGTAGGTTCAAAAGGTCTGTTACACCTTCCCCCCCTTCTTTTGTCTCCTCTCCCTCCCTGAATACCTGTGAAGCGGCTTTCCCCCTCCCACTCCCTCCTGGAATACTTGTGGGATGAATGGGCTGTTGAGCAGCTGGAAGATCAGAAGAGCTCCCAGGTAGACAAGGTGTCTGGGACTCTGATTAGGCAGTGATCACATGCCCAATGCATGGACACTGCCGAGGTGGAGTGTGACCAACCAAATGCGGCCAAGTCATCTCTAGTCGCAGGCCATGAGGAGCAGGTCCTGACAAGGGGAAGGGGCCATGTGCTGAGCAGTGCACTCACAAGCTTGTACCTCCCATGAAGGCCCTTCGCCTGGACTGCCTGGCCAGTGGTTCACCGCATTGCATTCCATCATGCCTTGGGAAGACTTCCTCACCGTCCATCGCTGCACTGTGGGACACTTCCGTTGAAGGATCCTGACATCTCCAGTGCCGTGCCTGTCCTGGGAGCATGAGTATGCGAGTGTGAGTGTGACCCCACCCCCCTTCTTTTGAGCTTAGCTATCAGTATAATAAACGTGCTGTTTTCTGCCAAACTCCTGTGGGTCATAAGTCCTCCCTAAGCTTACTAGCTAGTCCAATTTTGGGTGACATGTACAAGGGATTTCAACAGAACCTATGAGAGTCAGGCACCCAATTCCCATTGAAATTCAAAAGTATTTAACTCCCTTAGGTTCCTTGAAAAGCCCAGACACATTCAAAGCACTGTTGCTGTTTTCTATTTCATTGACAGGGCTCGCCCTTCCCGTAGTACAATACCCCATTGTGATGCCAGCAGGCACCGTGCCATCCCTGCAGCTCAGTGAGGCTCCAAGTCATACTGTGGCTTCACTGGCTTGAGGTTACCGGGAGGTGGAAACTGTCCATCCACTTCTTCATCTCAGATGTCAGGCTCTGGTCTATTTTAAGATCTAATCAGGGTGCTTGTCTCTTGTTCTCTGTCGCATTGTACTTCACTTCTGTGAACAGTCCCCTCGAGAGACTAGCCTATTATATTTTTATAGGGCTGGTTAATTTTAATAGGGTAATTTCTATCTGAAAAATGTGCTCAGTCATTCACTTGAACTTCAAGCAGCCTGCTGATAATACTCTTGCACCCCTTATGAGCGGGTCTGTATGCTGGCAGGGAAGCAGGAGAGCATGACAAGTTGTGCTATGCGCCAAAACCGCAGGTCTCAGGGCAGCAGAAACTCTAAGGCCAAATATCCTCAGCCACTCCTGAATGGCATTAATGCCAATACATGGCACACCTATTGCACTTGGCACTGTATGTGTGTTATTTAACCCTCACAACACCCCCTGTGCCAGGCTCCTGATCCCAAGTCTCTTGAAATCAATGGGAGTCTTTCCACTGAGTTCTGTGGACTTTGAGTCTGGTGGCCTGTTGGCATTGTTATCCCCATTTGATAGAGAGGTAAAATGAGGCACAGAGATGTTCAGGCCCATGTTTCCCAACTCGGGCATCTGATTTGGGGCCTCCAGCTTGAGGTACTTTGGGTCTGATTGTCAAAGGAGGTGAGACTCACAGCTCTGCCGGCACTCAATGGGGCAGCAAGGACTGTTCAAGTACATAAAAGGTTGTTACAAGGAGGAGGGAGAAAAATCATTCTCCTTAACCTCTGAGTCTAGGACAAGAAGCAGTGGGCTTAAATTGCAGCAAGGGTGGTTTAGGTTGGACATTAGGCAAAACTTCCTAACTGTCAGGGTGGTTAAGCACTGAAATAAATTGCCTAGGGAGGTTGTGGAAACTCCATCATTGGAGGATTTTAAGAGCAGGTAAGATGGTATTTACCTGTCAGGGATGGTCTAGATCAGTGTTTCTCAAACGGGGGTCCATGGACTCCTGGGGGTCCATGAGGGTACTCCAGGGGGTCCTCGGGCCCCGCTGATCAACTCCTCCCCCAGCCTTCCAGCACCTCCTGCACACCGGGGAACAGCTGTTCAGCAGCATGCAGGAGGTGCTGGGAGGGCGGGGGAGGAGCGGGGACGGGGCACGCTCGAGGGAGGGGGCTGAATCATGTCTGGGGCTGTGGGCTCTGCTGATCAACTCCTCCCCCTCCCTCCCAGTGCCTCCTGCATGCCGCAGGACAGCTGTTCCCCAGCATGCAGGAGGTGCTGGGAGGGAGGGGGAGGAGCAGGACAGGGCACGCTCGGGGGAGGGGGTGGGAAGAGGAGGGGCAGGAATGGAGTGGGGGCAGAAAGAGGTGGGACGGGGCCTTGGGAGAAAGGGTGGAGTGGGGGTGGGGCCTGGGACTGAGTGGGGGATGGGGGTCTAGAGGTCCCTTCCAGTCCTGTGATTCTATGGGATTAAGGGATTGCAGGATCAGGATCATGGTTATTTTCATAGGTCCCATCTATTCCGAGTCCCCGTAAGACACGCAGAGCTCTTGCTACATCTCATATAATAATGTGGTACATAGCCCCATCTGTCTGCATTTGGTGTCTGCAATAATATAGAAAGATTACCTGCTCTGGTTTAGGAGGGAAGGCCAAATATCCACCATGTGAGAGTTCCTGTCCCACCAGGCACCTAACACCTCTGCAGGGCAGCCAAGGAGAGAAAGCAGCCTGGTTTCTGTTCCTGGTTCCACCCCTGGCCTGCTTGATGACCTCGGACAAGTCACTTAACCGATCTGTGCCTCAGTTTCCCCATCTGTAAAATCTGTGCTGACCTCCTTGGTAAAGAGACCTCCTTTTGGACCTACTGGTGGAAAAACACTGCAGAAAGGCCAGGAATTATTATCAGGGGGCAAATTTCCTCAACAACTAAAGAGGTGGGGTGAGCCTGAGTGCCAGGAACCCCTGAGATCTGCTCTGACACTGACTCCCAGAGAGCCTCTGGCCTCATTTAACCTCTCCGTGACTGGCTCCCCTACCTCGGAGAGGCACGGTGGGTTACTCCAGCATTTGTGCAGTGCGGTGCAGATGTGAAGTATTCCACAAACACTGGCTTTCTTTGTTGGTGGGCTGCAAAGGGAGTCCTGTCCAGTTCCCCAGAGAAGCATCACAGAGTGATAGAAATGAGCACAGGGAGGGATCTCTTTGGCCATATGGAGCCCATCCCCTAGGGACCAGTAAGGATCATGTCCCAGGTTTTCTCCAGAACAGGGTTCAAGGCTGTTTGAAATGTCCCCAGTGAATGGATCTCCTCACACTTCTCTCTTTGAAATGTCCGCACAGCCTCTCAGCTTGGAAAGCTCCCTTCATATTCAGCCTGAGTTTTCTTTGATCGATTTCATCCCATCACCCTAGTTACTGGGCACAGGGTCTGAGAGATGCATTGTAAACTGTTCAGGACATGGACCACCTACTCCTCTGTGTTTGTGCAGCACCTAGCACAATGGTGTCCCATTCTTGGTTGGCCCCTAGGCACTGCCGGAATAAACATAATCAATAATAATAATGATGTGTGGGAAGGTTAAAGGTGATCCTGCGAGGTGGGAGGGGAGGGAGAGGGCGCTCCATCTGGGATACAGATGACTCCGCCACACACACACTTTGGAATCCAGTGAATTTTGTATCATTGGAATGTAAATGATTTTCTTTGTGCCTCTTTTCCCTCTGACCAGCCCTTGCTTTCTTCTCCCAGCAGCCAGACAAGGATCGGCTCACCAGCACATTTCCTGTGGCTACCCCATCCCCTTCCCCCAGAGAAAGAATGCAGCTTTGCTAAATCAAGACCAGAGCAAAGCACAAAAAGAGCAGTTTTATACTTTTTTTTCTGGGCCACTTTGAATGAATTAAGGAATGTGATATAAAATATAAATACCTCCTTCCCATCTGATTGATGGTCTTTTTGTCCTGGATCGGTATGTGCCTAATCTCTGATTAGAAGACCACCATCTGTTTTTATTGATTTGCTTGCCAGAGCCCTATTGCTCTTCTTGGCCTTATATGGGAAAATTAGGTATGTGGCAGACAAGCCAGATTCTAGCCCACTATTACATCATCTCTTGGAGCTGATCAGGAATCTCAGCTCAGTTCAGGCCTCGGTCTCCGGTCTCCTGGAATGCTCTATTAACTGCCTGTGTGAAACTTTAACTTCTGTTTCCAGCAAAGCCCCATTCTTTACTGAAGCATCTGCCAACTTCAGCCTCCCTCCATGTAAGTCATTATTATCAGCCCAGAGTGGGGAACTGGTTTTTGCACTTCAAGAAGAAAAGGCTTGAGTGGTTCCCTGTCTTCAGCCATAAATCTGCTGCTGGCTCCATTCAGTCACTTTCAATGAGGGTGGGGGGGTGTCTTCCTGAGAAAACATTCAGAGTTTATTCATTCAATCTGAGAGGGATTCAAGCACTTTATTAACTGAGCAGATGATTCTACATGATCCCAGACCGAGAACTCCATTAAGTCGCAGTTACGGTAGTTGTAAACATGTGCTAGGTCAAGAGGCAAGCAAAACCCTTCAGGGTTAAAAACCCAGGGACGTTGCAAAGCCAGGAAATTCTAAGAGAAAAGTTAAATGTTTAAAAAGGTGGAAAGGCAGCAGGGAGGGTCCCCAGACTCAGCTCTGCCCCCTGCTCACCTGGGCCTCCTCCATGTCAGGCAGAGAGAGGTCAGCCACAAGTACCACAGTAAGCTGGCATCTTGAACATTGTTGATAACTTTTTCAAAAGCACCTTACCAGCCTAAATGACTTTGGCCCAGATGCTCGAAGGTATTTAGGCTCCTAACTTTGAGTGAAATCAATGGGCGTTAGGTGCCTAAATGCCTGTGGCCTTAGCTCCTAAGGGGCCCAAGTTTCCTTGACTTTCAATGGGACTTAGGCACTTCTGATAATTTGCCTCATGTCTTGCGGATGTGATTGTGTAGTTTCCCTGTGAGCAGGGTCTCCTTGCTGTTTGCAGTGGGACGGAGATTCCATGGGAACATACATCTCGAGAGAGCCCTTGAGCTGCAAGGCCGGGTAGCGGAGTGTGAAATCCTCCTGTAATGATTTCCAGAGATCGAGGAGAGCCCTGCAGCACCTTGCCAAGGTCACTGCTCACTGGGAGAGCAGCCTGTCCTCTCCTGCAGCAATCTGACATTGCTAGGCAACCGCAGAGCTGCGGCAAGGGGGAGTCGCATTGCTAGGGAAACCCACCATGTCTCCGTGGGAGATGGGAAGCTGCTTGGCTTACATATTCCATGAATGTCCAATACTGGTGAGACATAAGACAGGAGAGAGGAATGGGAGCAAGACCAAGCCTTTGCTCTGCACTGATGACATGGCTGGAAATGCCGACAGCTGCAGCTGCTAGGTTCATCTGCTGTTTATTGCCCTAATGGATTCTCTGACTCCCAGTAATGGGGTTTTAAAGCATTTCCCTGTTGGGGTTGCCCAGCTATTGCCTTCAATAAACACTGACATAGCAGCGGCTGGGGCAATACTGCTCTGAGCCCAGTTCCGTCCTACCAGGGACTCCACCGGGATTGCAGAAGGCTTCCTCCTCTTTCCCTGCTAAATCTGGGCTATTCCTCCAGTGCCGAGTCCTATTGGCTTCATCTGGCCTTTGTCAGTGAGCAAAGTCCTGGGGTGAAATCCTGGCCCCATTGAAGCCAAGGGGAGCTTTGCAGATTCCTTCTATTCTGTTCTTACACTGTGCCAACCACTGTAGGATCTGAACATCTGGGGTTGTTCTCTAGGTTTCCCTACCACACGCATCACCACGGTATCTGAGTGTGGCATCGAGACACAGCTTGCTTGTGCCTCTCAAAGCCCATGTGATGGGAGGCTGGGCTGAGGTTGGTCGTTGATCCTTGTTACTGGTGACAGGTGGGGCTGCCAGACGAGGGCTTGTGTGTCTGAGCCACATACACGGGGCCCTTGCTGGTAGGGGTAGGGGGATTTTTGGATACTCCCCGTGCTCTCCACAGGCTTTTCATGCGGGGGAAGAGTCCCTAAAGACATAGTTTATTGCACAGTTAAAATCAGGACTGTCCCTATAGTCAGGACTCACAGCCAACCCCCAAACTTCCCTCTCTCCCTACTGTGTAGGTGTGACACTCTGTACCTCGGGGGAACACCCAGCACCCCCATGTTCATCTTTATAAAATGATTGTGTGGTATCCAATGCAAAGTTTGTCATGTTGGGTGTCTTTGGAAGGCTCATTATGCACTGAGTATGGTTGTTATAGTGATGTTATAGTAATTGTTACAGTAATGTTATAGTAATATTATAGGTTATAATTTCATGTATGTAGTTATGAGGCTGAAAAGGTATCCTCATGGCTTAAAGCAAGCCCATGCAAAAACTCTCCAAGAACAGAGAGGCAGTTCACACCTCATCAGGGCATGGATGGGACAAACCCAGCCCAGCCTCACAGGAACAATGGACACTGGCTTCCGCAGCAACAAAAGAATCTGTTAGACCCTCGAGGGAGTCATCCCCTTCCTTTGGGCAGTTTGGGACTGCGATGAGATATTGCTCACCTTACTCTGAATGGGGGCGGGGGAGTAAAGCCAAGAGGAAAGAAAGGACATGATAAAAGGGAGACGTTGTGCCATGCTCTCTCTCGTCCACCTACATCTACAGACACCACCACCACCACCACCACACGACTGAAGCGCTGATTAAAGGAGAGAGCTTGACTGAAAAGTAACCATCCAGCCTGTGGTTAGAAGCATCTAAGTTTTTAAGGACATTAAAAGTATTAAGATCAGCTTAGAATGCGTTTTGCTTTTATTTCATTTGACCAAATCTAACTTGTTATGCTTTGACTTATAATCACTTAAAATCTTTCTTTTGTAGTTAATAAATCTGTTTGTTTATTCTATCTGAAGCAGTGCGTTTGGTTTGAAGTGTGTCAGAGACTCTCCTTGGGATAACAAGCCTGGTACATATCAATTTCTTTGTTAAATTGATGAACTTATATAAGCTTGCAGCGTCCAGTGGGCATAACTGGATACTGCAAGGTGGAGGTTCCTAGGGTTGTGTCTGGGGCCGGAGATAATGGCAAGACATTCACTTGCAAGTAGCTGGGAGCAGCCTACATGCCAGAGGCTGTGCATGAACAGCCCAGGAGTGAGGGTTCTCACAGCAGAGCAGGGTAAGGCTGGCTCCCAGAGTCAAGGATTGGAGTGGCCTAGCAGATCACCCGTCCAGACAACACCAGAGGAGAACGTCACAATAGGAATGGTCCTATTGTGGAGCTACAGGAGAATGCTGGCTCTGTATAAAGGTTGCAATATACACTCTGGCAGTGTGCAGTGATTGCCCCAGGGGTCTCGGACAGCATCCATAGCTGTGTGTCACGTTGACCTAGCGCAAGGCAGATCGCAGTGCTCCTTGCAGCAGGGACCATGTTGTCTTATGTGTTTGTACAGCACCTAGCAAAACGGAGTACTCATTTTGATTGGCGCTGCCAGGCACTACCACAATAGAATTGGTTAGTAGGAATAATGATGTCATAACAATTTAGGAATGATTTTGAAAAGCATCAGAGGGACTGAGGGGCTGAAGTGCCATTGACAGTCGGTGAGATGTGTGCTCCTGAGTCCGAGTTTTAGGGGCTTCTGCAAATGGCACAATGAGTCACAAGTTCAGCCCATGGGTTCTCCACAGGTGCCTCTTGGGTTTTATCCCTTCATTCAGGGAACATTTTAAATGAACACCCATGAGCCAAGGGGCCTTTAGCCAGCTGTCCATGAAGAGTGTCACAGTTCAGGGCAACTGCATCTGTATCACCCTCGTGGTCCAGCCAGGGCACCCACCTTTGGTGCCCAGCTCCCCAGCCATCACCTCTCTTGAGCAGAGACCCATGTCTCTCTCCCTCCTGAGGGGGGATTTCCAGACCGTACCCAGCAAAGTCAGGCTGCCTAAGCCAGCCTGTTCTGCTTTTCCCCTCAGAGATGGTACCTGGAGCAATTGCCACAGTTACAAGTTCCCACACAGCCCTTTCTAAGCAAGCACATTTATTGCTAAATGTAAAGGGACTGTTGCCCCCTTACTAACATTCAGTGGGGGTGTTTTAGTTGGCTAGCTCCACTAAAAGGGGAAGGGTCGATGGGAAATCAGGACCCTGAGACTGACAGTCCCCAGGAACAATGGGGAGAGGCCAATGCTCCAGGTCAGCCTGAATGACAGGGCGGGCAGGCTAATCAGAGAGTCAGGAGGCCAGGGAGGTCCCGTCCTCCATGTGAGCTGGATTTGCCTGGGTCAGACAGAGTGGGGCCAAGCTAAGGAGAAAGCGGGGGCCCAAGCTAAGCTGAGGAGCAGAGCTGTGCCAGATCCAGAGGGACCAGAAAAGCAGCCCAGAGAGAGCAGACTTGCCCTGGGAACAGAGCTGCAGCAACCAGAGCCAGAGGGGCCAGAAAAGCAGCCCACGAAGCAGGTCCATGCTGGGAGCAGAGTCACAGAAGCAGCCTGCAGAGCAGACCTGTCCTGGGAGCAGAGCTGCAGCAACCAGAGGCAGAGGGGCCAGAGAAGCAGCCCAGGGAGCTGGAGGCAGAGCAGCAGCAGTGCTGAGACAGAGTGGTGGAGCTGGGGCTGGAGCAGTCCGGAAGGGTCCTACCACTTAGAGCCTGAGAGCGTGTGGCCCCTCCAGAGCAAGTGTCCAACCCACAGCATCCCTGCAGCACAGCCAGGGCCTGAGAAGAAGGCCTGGGACTTACAAGGAACAGACTGTGAACTGCCCTGACATTCCAGAGACACTGTTTGTGATGTTCCCGGCCACAGAGCGGGGTGATGTGTTTCCTTTAACCTTTCCTATTTTTCCTTATTCTTTTTAAAATTAATTGTCGATTACATAACTTGCATTTGCTTTAAAGTGTATGTAATGGTCAGTGGGTCAGAGAAGTGCCCAGTGCAGAGAGAGTACCCCGGAGTGGGGACACCCTAGCCCCTGTCCTAGGTGACCACAGCAGGGTTGGGGGTCAAGCCCCCCAGGAATCCTGGGCCCAGCCTTGTTGGGGTTACGAGGACTCTACCAGACAGGAGAGTGGAAGGAGAGTCCTCAAGGGCAGGGGGGCCACTGGGTAAAGGAAGTGGAAGCGAGGACTCAGATCCGTTCGCTAGCCCACTTCAGCGGGGTAGTACAGAAGTCAGGAAAGTTCCCCACAATAGCAGGACTATTCCCCCGCTTCATAATGAAGCAATACAGAAAAAAGCATGACAGAGAAACCATGAAAACAATAAAAGAACCTACATGCATGCCAGTAAGCTTACTAGAGACCACCCCAACTCCAACATGGGCTCTGGCTGGTGAGCATCCTTCAAACCCCACCCAGGGGGTTTCCTGGGGCTACCAGTTCATCACCTCTTTTGTTCAGAACAAGAACCCTCCTGAGTCAGTCAGTTCCTTCTTTATACAGTTTGTCTTTGCAGTGTCCTCATGTAACATGGGATCAGCAGACAAAAGGTTCCCTCCTCAGGGTGAAGCTTCCAAGACTGAGTCCATAAGTAGGAGCTTGCAATCTCCACCTCACAAGTACTTCATAGGAATTCCACTTCACACGTATTGTCCCCAAACATCAGCGCTGTCTGCTACATCTTCTGACATGCACAATACTTCCCAGAGATTGCATTAATCTCGTCTTCCTCCTAGAGACATTCCATACAATCCCACGACTGCATTATTAATGCAGTGAACTCCTAACATACTTACATTTAATTCAGTCAGGTTTGTCCAGGACATTGCAGGAAATTGCCCTACCTATCACAGAGAGCCCCTCTGTAGAATTTGCAAATCAAGATTCAGTCTGTGTGATTGGTCGCCAAGTCACATGATAGTGTTTCTGTTGCCCAACTGGATGAAAGACCAACAAGCATGCCTGGAGAAATCAAGGGGGCATTGAGACTAGGAGCCACATTAAAGAGATAAGCAGGACCAGGAAATGTTTGGACTTTTAAGACCTTTCCCTGTCCTGTTTTGCACAGGAAAGAACATTGTACTTGACTATGTGGATGCAGATCCTTCCTGGCTCAAGGAGTGAGAAGGATTTAAACCTCAATTCCTGGCTACAGAGCAGATTATGCATTCATTTGTCCCCTCACATATTCATAAGAAGTAATTGTGCAAATGTGCATGGGGATCATTCCTGTATGATGTCTGCCATCTTGGCCGACACAACAGAGACCTCTGGAGCCAAAGAGCCAGGCCCCCTAACTTGGGGCTGTCAGGGTTCCTTCCCCACTCTGAACTCTAGAGTACAGATGTGGGAACCTGCATGAAAACCTCCTAAGCTTACTTTTACCAGCTTAGGTTAAAATTTCCCCAAGGTACAAACTATTTTACCCTTTGCCCTTGGACTTCCACTGCCACCACCAAACATTTATCTGGGTTTATTTTTATTAGGAAAGCGTTGTTTGGAAACGTCTTTCCCCCCAGAATCCTCCCAACTCTTGCACCCCACTTCCTGGGGAAGGTTTGGTAAAAATCCTCACCAATTTGCATAGGTGACCACAGACCCAAACCCTTGGATCTTAAGAACAATGAAAAAGCATTCAGTTTCTTGAAAAGAAGAATTTTAATAGAAGTAAAAAGTAAAATAGAATCACCTCTGTAAAATCAGGATGATAAGTATCTTACAGGGTAATTAGATTCAAAACGTAGAGAATCCCTCTAGACAAAACCTTAAGTTACGAAAAGACACACAGACAGGAATATCCATTCTATTCAGCACAACTCATTTTCTCAGCCATTTAAAAAATCATAATCTAACACATATCTAGCTAGATTACTTACTAAATTCTAAGACTCCATGCCTGTTCTGTCCCCCGGCAAAAGCATCACACAGACAGACACAGACCCTTTGTTTTTCTCCCTCCTCCCAGTTTTTGAAAGTATCTTGTCTCCTCATTGGTCATTTTGGTCCGGTGCCAGAGAGGTTATCCTAGCTTCTTAACCCTTTAAAGGTGAAAGAATTTTTCCTCTGGCCAGGAGGGATTTTAAAGGTGTTTACCCTTCCCTTTATATTTATGACAGGGGCTGTAGCAGACTCACCTCTCCTCTGTAGATGCAGCACTGAGGGGACATGTAACACACTCTGGCTGCTGGGGTATGACAGCACTTCTGGCATGAACAAACCCATAATGTCCCATGAATACACGCGTTTGCACATGGATCCCAGGCAGCCACTGGAATAACAGACCTCCCCAAAGACTCGTCTAAATGTTTGTGGAAAAGTGAGCCAAAAGAGATGCTGTGATCAGATGTATAAACCCCACACTGGATAACCAGGTGTTAACATGAGTCTGAGCCAAATTAGGCCCCTGGGTGGCACCTGAAGGACGCCTGGTGATCACACCCAGACTAGGAGGATCTGGGTATGATGGGTTCCCCAGGGTGTAGCCTGGGACTGTGGGACAGCTGTACCCCCTTAACTCTCCAGCCTGGGCTGTTGCTCACAATGCTTTGCTAGTGACAAGCAGCAAACCCCTCCAGGAGCTGTGATCACTCAGCACAACCACATGTGGAGCCCCACACCCAGCTAGATTGCATGAATGTTCCCTGAGCCACTCATGAATCACACAGAGAAAAGCACCAGCCAAATCCCCCCAGCTCCCAGCCTTGTACCTCAGGAATATACTGTCTTGAACTGTTCAAGACCCTTTCTTGAGCAATGCAAGTTTATTAATTGGTTCACCACTTCATCAATGGAAAGTGGATATACACCAGCCTTTGTAAACCTGAGCAGATTTACCAAACACTTCAGGAAAACGCACTGGTAAAGATAAACAGTAAACCCAGTTTATTGGTTAAAAAAGATAGATTTTAAGTGATTATAAGTGATAGGCAAAAAGTCAGAGTGGTTACCAAAAGAAAAGAAAATATGAGCACGCAGTCTAAACTCTCAACCCAATTAAACTAGGCAACATCTAGATTAAGCAGTTTTTCTCACCCCACTGGAGGTGCAGTTCATAGTATACAGGTTTTGCCCTTGAAACCTGGCCCATCTCCTCTGTTGGAGTCTTCAGTCTTCTGAGTGTCCTTGTTGTTTGTAGCATAGGTGGGGGGAAGAGAAAAGGCCAAGCATGGGGCTACTGTGTTCTGTTTTATACCCTTAAACCATGTGCTTGGAGAATACAAGTCCAGGCATGTCCAGACATTGTTGAGTCACAAGGTGAAGCAATACCCTGGTGTGTGTCCTGTGAGTGATTCATTGAATTGCAACTCCTCTGCTGGACAATGACTGGTGATGTCTGTTCAGCATAGGGTGACCAGGTGTCTGGTTTTCGACTGGAACACCCGGTTGAAAAGGGACTCTGGCAGCTCCAGTCAGCACTGCCGACTGGGCCTTTAAAAGTCTGGTTAGCAGTGCTGCAGGGCTAAGGCAGGCTAGTTCATACCTGTCCTGGCTCCACACTATGCCCTGGAAGCAGGCAGCAGGTCCGGCTCCCAGGTGGGGGGGCCACAGAGCTCCATGCACTGCCCCCACCCTGAGCACTGGCTCCGCACACCCACTGGCCGGGAACCGTGGCCAATGGGACCTGCAGGGGCAGTGTTTGTGGACAAGAGCAGTGAGCAGAGCTTCCTGCCACGCCTCCGCCTAGCAGCCAGACCTATTGGCCACTTCCAGGGTGCAGTGCGGAGTCAGGACAGGCAGGAAGCCTGCCTTAGCCCCCCTGATGTGCTGCTGACTGGGAGCCGCTGGAGGTAAGTCCACGCCCCAACCCCCTGCCACAGCCCTGAGCCCCCCCAAACCCAGAGCTAGCTAGGAATTAAATGCAGGGCAGGGGCGCTTCCTGTGGGCTGTGTTGCAAGGAGGTGCTCTCGTGTCATGACTGAAGGTCAGCGAGCTGCATACACGAATGGTCTGTAGAATGCCTGTGGAACAGTGCTCTAACCGCGAGGAACACGTTTCCAAAGGCTCCACTTCAGCAGTGCGGGACAATGCAGGATGCCGCAGGAGCAAGGCGTGGTGCTGGCCAGCTGCCTAGGGAGATAAGCGTCCAGACTGCAAAAGAGTACATGACTTTTTCAAAGTCCCACACTGGTTCCTAGGAACCCTTTGCCAGTGGTATAAGCCCCCTGGGGGGATCTAGCATGCCTCAGTCTTTGTCGCGCTCTCACATTTAGGACACTGGGGTGCTGCAGGTCAGACTTGAGAGGTGTTAGCAGAGCTGTGGGAAGGGGCGGACTGGAATAGTACAGGGGGTGGCAGGTCAGGTCTACGGAGCATGGACAGAGCTGTGTGCAGCACAGGACTGGAGTGAGAGGGGGTGGGACTGGAATTTGAGATCAAGGTACATCAACAGGTCTGTGTGTGGGGAGCCCAGGGCGGGAATAGCAGTGGAGCAAGAGTGAGGGGTAACGGCAGAGCTGCGTATGTGGGGATCTTCGGGCTGGAGCAGTGAGGGGGGGCTGTGGGTCAGGCCTGAGGGACATTCGCAGAGCTGTGTGGAGAGTCGAGGGCTGGAGGAGGTAGTGTGGGGGGTAGCAGTGCTGCAGGACAGGACTGACGTGCCTTGTTATAAGCAGGGTGGAGTCCAGAGCTGGAGCAGCGGGGGGCTTTAGGTCAAGATTAAGGTGCATTGGGAGAGCTGCAGGGGATGGGGTGGGGTGAGGGAGACCAGGGCTGGAACAGCAGCAGGTTGTTGTGTGGGAGTGAGATGCATCATTTGAAGTCGTCAGGTGGGGTCTAGGACTGGAAGAGCACAGGGGGCTGCGGGTCGAGATTGAGGGACATTGGTAGAGCTATGTGTGGGGAAGCGTGGGGCTGGAATAGGCTGGCAGGGAGGAGATAGGAAAGAGCTTTGGGTTCTCGATGATCACTGGGCCCAGGTTTCAATATGCTGGTATTTTATGAGAGTTTGGAGTTATTGTAAATCCTTGGCTTGGCTTTACCAGGCTGGTTGTTCAGGCACCTGCAGAGCCCTGGGATCCTATCCTCATTCCCCTTCTGATCCCAGACAGCAGAAGGGGGGTCACTACAGAGTGACACCAGGCACTACCCTCCTTCCATGGGCCCTGTCCCTCCAGAGAGTCCAGCGCTGCAGAGCTGGAGACCCCCGCTCCAGAGTCACACTCATTTACACATGCCTGTGCAGGCGCACATACACGTAGAGCAGCCTGGGAATACTTGCTTGTCCCATTGTTTTCATGAGGACCTTGGTTGTTGCTGGCTGATAGGTGTGGGCCTGTCCCGTGCACTTAGCCCATGGGGAAGAGGGGCTGTGGCCCATGGCGCTTGCTGGGGCTGTATGTTTATAGTAACTGCCCCTGGCTGATCAGGGAGGGGCACTGTGGATAGGATGCCCTTGTTTGGGGCGCCCTCCATAGTGCCGGTGCCCACAGACGCCAAGCTCTCCTGCCTGTTCCATGGGCAGGACTCTTGAATCTGCCATTCCCACAGAAGTCCCCTCTTCGGGAGAGCAGGCCAGCTCCCCCTGCCACCCACATGCCCCTTCTCACACTGCCTAGAAGCTTTCGTCCCAGGGCATGGCTTTGAGACACACATTTCTCCAGCCCCCACAGCCTGGGCCTGAAGAGGAGGACTCATCCTAGTCGCTGCTGGAGATGGGGACACGGATGGTGGGAAAGGGAGTGTCAAGGTTCCTTCCCCACTCTGAATTCTAGGGTACAGATGTGGGGACCTGCATGAAAGACCCTTTAAGCTTATTCTTACCAGCTTAGGTTAAAAACTTCCCCCAAATACAAACTTTGCCTTGTCCTTGAACAGTATGCTGCCACCACCAAGCGTTTTAAACAAAGAACAGGAAAAGAGACCACTTGGAGACATCTTCCCACAAAATATCCCCCCCAAGCCCCACACCTTTTCCTGGGGAAGGCTTGATAATAATATCCTCACCAATTGGTACAGGTGAACACAGACCCAAACCCTTGGATCTTAAGAACAATGAAAAATCAATCAGGTTCTTAAAAGAAGAATTTTATTTAAAGAAAAGGTAAAAGAATCACTTCTGTAAAATCAGGATGGTAAATACTTTACAGGGTAATCAGATTCAAAACGCAGAGAATCCCTCTAGGCAAAACCTTAAGTTATAAAAAGACACAAAAACAGGAATACACATTCCCTCTAGCACAGCTTATTTTACAAGCCATTAAACAAAAGAAAATCGAATGCATTTTCTAGCTAGATTACTTACTAACTTTACAGGAGTTGGAAGGCTTGCATTCCTGATCTGTTCCCAGCAAAAGCATCACACAGACAGCCCAAATCCTTTGTTCCCCCCCTCCAGATTTGAAAGAATCTTGTCCCCTCATTGGCCATTTTGGGTCAGGTGCCAGCGGGGTTACCTTAGCTTGTTAACCCTTTACAGGTGAAAGGATTTTGCCTCTGGCCAGGAGGGATTTTATAGCACTGTATACAGAAAGGTGGTTACCCTTTCCTTTATATTTAGGACAGGGAGGAAGGATCAAGCAAATCTCCCGCTCTTTGTTATCTGTGTCCTAGCTCCCCTTCACTTCACCCCTTCTCTACGCCTCACCAACCAGAGTGGGGTGGGCTGGGGTGGGGGTGTCAGCGAGCAGTGCTTCCCTTCCCCTCGGTGAGCTCTTAGTCTGCCATGAGTGCGGAGCTCCCCGCCTCCGAGGCCAGATCAGATGCTGAGATGGGAAGCTCTCTGGGGCAGGGTCCATCTCTTTGTTCTGCCTGGACAGCGCCTAGCACAAGGGGCCCGGGGCCATGACTGGGGCTCCTTGGTGCTACCGCAGTACAAATAGCGACGATGAAATGCTGCCTTTGCCACCTGCTCGTTCTGCCCTTTCGTGTAACAATCCGAGCTCTTTGCCATGGTGGAGAGCGGTGGGAGGGAGCGTCATGGTCCCTGTTTTAAAGGTGGGGAAAGTGCAGCACATCTGTAAATGGGGGGCTAATGCTCCTGATCTGCTTTGGAGGGTGCTCTGAGCTCAGGGGGTGGAACGTGCTAGGTAAGAGGTAGGAATTGGTATTATTATTATTCAGAATTAAAGTGGCCACCCAGCCTGCAGGGATGAAGACAGGTTGTGACGTTCTAGCCTCAGCTACTCCACGGACTCCCTGAGCAGGTTTTTCCAGAAGGGCTCAGTGGCAAGGCCTATTGACTTTCAGTGTGATTTAGCACCTAAATGACTTAGGAGCCCTTTGAAAACCCCTCCCCTTGCCACAATGTGCCTCAGTTTCCCCATGTAATAAACAGAGCAGATGAAACCTACCATGAGGATAATGGCATGGGATGGAGCCACCTGTGTGCTAGGAGTGAAATCATCAGCTCATTTCACGTAGCTGTCATGTTGTGCTACCACAAAAACAATCCGTGTGCTTACAGCTGTCCATGGTCTGATGTAATGGCTGATTGCCCCAGGATCTTACAGCCTCACAGCTTTTACCTTGGGAATCACAGCCCCAGTCAGGCGCATCTAATGCAACATGAACTTAGGACCCGAGCCTGTACGGTGCTGAGGATTGGGCCCTTGAGGCTTCCAAAGGCATCTTCAGCCTGGCTGAGGGGTGGCTGCCTGCATGTCCTGGCTGGAGTGCTGGCTGAGCATAACAGACTGGGATTCTGGAGGTCGCTGTTTGCTGGAAGTGGTGGTCACCCTTGTGAATTACACCCAAAGGAGCTGCTGGCTCAACAGGAGCTGACTTTTGCAGAGAGTCTGCATGCCAAGGACACACCCCGGTGCCCCAGAACCAGACAGACAGCAAAAGGGGGCTGTGCCAGCCCATGGGGGATTGAACCGGTTCGCTAGTGCCAATAGCATGAGCAACTCCAGCTCCAACTAAAGGTCCCAAGCTGGGGCTGTAATCGACTCATAGCATCCCTGGACCCGGAACAGAGGGGACCTGGAACAGACACTAAGCAGTGGATTTCATCGACCAAAGCAATTAAAGGGCCCTCGAGCTGCATTAATTGGGGGTTCAGATCTAGGAGGACAATGGGGGGATGCTGCCACCTGCCAGTGTGCTTTGATGACACGTTTCAGCTCTCGGGAGCTGGTCTCGGCATTTGGCTTTCAGGAGACAAATGTACAGAGAAAAGGTGGGCAATGAGAAGGGCATTCACCAGCCTGCTCCTGGGGGAGGCTCCCTGCCGCCCATCAGAGGGGCTGTTTGGTCCATCGAGGGCAGCAGAACTCACCTAATGACGATTCTGTGTATTCCAGTAGCACGTAGAGCTGGACCCCGTGCGGAGTGCTGCACAGATGCACACACACAGATGGCCCTTGCCCAGAAGAGCGTGCCGTCCGAACAGACAAAGGGCGGGAAGAGAATCAGAGGTCCCCAAAGGGGAAGTGTAATGCGCCCCAGTGGATGGATGATCTTCCAGAGCAATGGAGCTGACACAGGGGCTGTAATGCCACTCCCCGCATCACTGCTGTAGCGGGGAAAAGAGGACAGGGCTAGAGAAACGGGGCCTGGCCAACAGCACCAAATGGATTGTGCAACATGTGCCTGATGCACCAGGGAGCCAGTCCTGCAAGGTGCTGAGCACCCTCCCATCACACCAGGGACGAGGTGCTCAGCATCTTACATGATGAGGCCCCAGGCTCACAATCATGCTGCCTTGTGCAAACTCCATTCTATGACTGGCAATATTCCTGTCTTGGGTGTAAGGAAAACTGCCCTGCACCTCTGTTGTGCACTTACACGAATTTGCAGTTGGGAAGAAAATCTCTGGCTCGCTTGCTCTCTCATGGCCTCCCTTGATCATTATTTTAGGCCAGACCCCCCACATACACTTGTTTGGTTTAACCTGGAGTTTCCTATTATCCAGACTGACTGATATGTGTGATGACAGAATTTCTGCTGTTGGGTGAATTAATTTCCCTTGGGCTCCCGGTCTAATATAAAACCAACATGATTTTACTCAGCTGAAAATAAAATAGCTCCAGCTCAAGTTTTTTCCCTGTGTTTCCATGAGATAACGTGGCAGCTGGAGTGTGAAGTCCCGGGTGGATCCCATTGTTTCCCACAGTCCCTGTGGGGGTGTGAGGCCTGGGCTGTGCAATATCAGCTTCTGATTAGCTCTAGTCATCCTTAATGCATGGTCAGGCCAAATCAGCTGGGTGGCTTTGGGAACAGGGAGAATTCTCTGCTGGGAGTCCTAGTGCCAGTAACTGGCATGGTCCTGCCCTGTCACCAAGAGAGGCAAGCTGTGAAAGCAAGCCAAGGCATAGTCCTGCTGCTGCCCCCTCTGTTGGCTTTGGTCTCACTCGAGCAAGTAGCTGCAGTACCACAAGAGAGGGACAGGTGCAGTTCCTAGGCTCAGGCAGGCGAGGGAAGCAGGATGGCAGAAGCTGCATGCTGAATCCCTCGCTGTGATATGGGATTAACGACTAGCTGCTCACCCCTGAGGAGAAACCACCTCCTGAGTAGGTGGCAAGTGACACGTGTCTCCTTGCTCCATTGGATGGACTGGTGAGACAATGGTTTGGGGAATGGTTTTCTATACTCCTGTCTGGTGGCTAGAGCAGAAGTCGAGGGGTCAGGATCCATGTCCTACCTCTGTGTGAGCTGGTCTAATCCACCCCTGCTGCCCTAAGGCACTTTGGTGTCCAAATACCCAAGACAGGCAAGGATGTAACCCCAAGCTACCAGAGTGCCTCGCAGTTGCTCTCTAGTGGCTACGCAATGTATGGAAGTTTGATTCTGGTACTGCCTGGGACATTGGCGACAAGGACCTATTAGCTCGTGCCATAGAGGCTTGTGTGTTCTATCCTGAGGGCCTGGGTTCAGTCCTATAAATCATCCAGCCAGGGCATGGACTTCTCTCCCTGGTGTTTTGCCCTGTAGAAGGGGATGCCAAGAGCTATTTAATCAGTGAGGTGGAGTTGGCCAGACCCCTTGTCTCTAGCCCTGCCCCCTTCCTCCTGGTGCAAGGACAGCAGTGATAGTGAGTGGCACCATTGCTCTGGAAGATTGTCCTTGCTCTGCGGTGATCCTCTATGGCCTCACTAAGCCAGTTGTATGTCGAGCAGGGGCACTGCGCTTGATAAGTTTATGGAGGGGATGGGATGATGAGACTGCCTACAGTGGCATGTGGCCCATCGGTAACTGCTAGCAGCAAATATCTCCAACGGCCAGTTTTGGGACACTAGATGGGGAGGTCTCTGAGTTACTACAGAGAATTCTTTCCCAGGTATCTGCCTGGCAGGTCTTGCCCACATGCTCAGCGTCTGACTGATCACCATATTTGGGGTTGGGAAGGGATTTTCCCTCAGGTCAGATTGGCAGAGACGTGGTGGGGGTGGGGGTTTTGCTTTCCTCTACAGCTAGAGTGACCAGATGTCCCGATTTTATAGGGACAGTCCCGATTTTTGGGTCTTTTTCTTATATAGGCTCCTATTACCCCCCTACTCCCTGTCCCGATTTTTCACTCTTGCTGTCTGGTCACCCTATCTGCAGCATGGGGCACTAGTTACTTGCTGGTAAATGGTGTGTAAATGGTGGATTACTTACTAGTGTAAATGGCGGATTCTCTGTAACCTGAAGTCTTAAAATCATGATTTGAGAATGTCAGTAACTCAGCCAGAGGTTAGAGGTCTATGACGGGAGTGGGTGGGTGAGGTTCTATGGCCTGTGATGTGAAGGAGATCAGACTAGATGACCATGATGGTTCCGTCTGACCTTAAAGTCGATGAGTCTAATTATGCTGATGGGGTGAGACAAAGCAGCCTCAATGCCCTGGAGAATCTGGCCCTTGCATTTCCCAAGTCTGCTCTGCTGAAATCCAGTCCCCATTCTGCATTTCCAGAAGCTGAGTTATCAGCCCACGGGAGCATGTCTAGCACGGCATATGGATCTATCTACCTAGCTAGTATCTGAGCCTCTCCCAGACATTAATGGATTTTTCCTCACTTCACCACTGTGAGGCAGGGCAGTGCTGTTACCCTCATTGCACAGATGGGGAAACTGAGGCACAGGCAGCCCAAGTGATTTGCCCGAGGTCACACAGGCAGTCTGTGGCAGAGCAGGGAATAGACTCCAGAATCTGTATCTGAAACCATCCTTCCTGGTGTCCGGGGTAAGAACCTACCGGCCTTGGCTTGCCCATGAGTCAATTTACTCACAAAAGACACCTAGAAGAAACAGCCATTTTCCTTAATATGTTTTATCTGCCTGATATCAGCTATGGGATTTCTATCAATAGTTTTTGTTACAGTAGCACAGAGGCCCATGAAATGTCAGGGTCCCATTACGCCAGGTGCTGCACAAACACAGAGTGAAAGAGAGTCCCCACCCCAACGAGGTTACAGTGGAAGTAGATAAAGCAACTTGCCTAAGGTCACACAGCTGGTCAGTGCTTGGAACAGAACCCAGGGCTCATGCAGACTAGATAAACATCCGATCCCCTAGGGTACGTGGACATCCTGGAGCGCATGCAGCACCCTTAGTCTCTTTGTGTTTGTGAGTTGGGTAAACTTTCCCTAATCCATAATGGGAGTATTTTAAAGCTTGGGGAGAAAGGCATACCTAGAGTCCAAAGAGGGAAGCTCAAGCCAGGCAAATTCCAATTAGAAATAAGGCACACATTTCTGACAGTGAGCGACAGGAACTATTGCAACATCCCCCTCCCCAAGACTGGGGGCCTTTTTGGAATGTGTGCTTTAATCAGACACATATTATTGGACTTAATATAGGGGGAACTGGGTGAAATGTAAAGGCCTGTGTTATATAGGAGATCAGACTGGATAATCTTATGGTCCGTTCTTGAATGAAAACCTATGAATCTGTACTAAAGCTGAAGAGCTCAATCTACAAATGTGGAGTAGACCCAATTTCTTTACAGTATCTTGATTGCCTGGAAAGTCTCTGGGGTACGTTACTTTGCCTTCAATTTGTTCTTCAGCTCCTCTCTTAGGCCTCGTCTACACTACTGGAATGATGGGATAGAAAAAACTGCATCATGGGATGTTGAGCACGCACCCATGATGCACTGCCATCCACTCCGCCTTCCCACAACTCCTAGTTTCAGAAGGTGCCATGTAGCACAGTGGGATAGCTACCCACAGTGCACTGCTCTCTCCGTCAATGCTAGAGTACCAACTGTGGACGCGCTCTGCCAACAGAAGGAGCATTGTGTAAACATGCACAAGTGATGTAATTATAGCGGGTTTTGATCATCGGTGTAACTTGCTTCAGCAAAACTCTGTCATGTAGACAGGGCCTTAGAGAGAGAAGGTGGGTAAGGTAATATATTTTACTGCACCAACTTCTGTTGGGGAGAGATAGGAGCTTTCAGGCTACACAGAGCTCTTCTTCAGGGGGGTTATGGGTTACAGATTGTTGTAATGTAATGGCATATTACAACAACCTGTAACCCACCTACCCCTCCTTTTGTCCTATGACTACAGGGGTGTTAATGGGCCACTTCCCCTTGAATGGTCCCTTAGAATAGGGGTTCTCAAACTGGGGGTCGGGACCCCTCAGGGGGTCATGAGGTTATTACATTGGGGGTCGCAAAGTGTAAGCCTCCACCCTAAACCCCACTTTACCTCCAGCATTTATAATGGTGTTAAGTATATAAAAAAGTGTTTTTAATTTATAAAAGGGGTGCTCTCAGAGGCTAGCTATGTGAAAGGGGTCACTAATACAAAAGTTTGAGAACTACTTATGCTAAACCAGGGGTTCTCAAACTTCATTGCACAAAGATCCCCTTTTGACAATCAAAATTAGTACATGACCCCAGGAGGGGGGACCAAAGCCTAAGCCCACCCAAGCTCCGCAGCCCCGGTGCGGGGGCCAAAGGTCCTGGGCAGCAGGGTCCTGTAACTTGCGCCTCGCCACCCATGGCCAAAGCTGAAGCCCTCGGACTTTGGCTTCAGCCAAAGGTGGTGGGGCTCAGGCTTTGGCTTCAGCCCCGTGCCCTAGCAAGTCTAAACCAACCCTGGTGACCCCATTAAAACAGGGAACCGCTGTACTAAACTATCTGTTCCATCTTGTATTTAGCTGTCACTGTGAATACCTTTCCTAGGACCCAGACCTGTAGAAAAGGTCTGTGTAGCTTGAAAGCTTGTCTCTCTCCCCAACAGAAGTTGGTCCAATAAACCCACGTTGTGTCTCTAAATATATATATATATATATATTGACAGAAAATGCTTTTTTCACCAAAATGATTTTTTGCAAACTTTTTGCCTCTCTGATTTTTCTGTTTTTCAGTGAAAAATTTTGATTTTGGGGGGGAATATTTTGGGAAAATATCACTTTTGCTTCCCCCTCCCCCCATCTTTTTCCCCAGTGGAAAATACATTTTAAAAAATGAGAGGGTTTTGTGTTTTGTTTTTTAATTTACCGCTGAAACAAACATTTGATTTTTTTAAAAAACCTAGAAAATATCCAACATTTTTATATTTTTTAGACATTTCATCAAAAACAAATGAAAATATTTCATGGAAAAATTTGAACACAAGAAAAACTCCTTTTCTTTGTAAATGGTTCCCAAAATACAGTTACTTTTCTTTTGTGGGGGGGCCAGTTACAGTTAAATAAGTGCCTGTCTCAGAGCCTGTAGGATCCAAGCGCACTTTTAGCAAGTAACTGACTGAAGAGGGAGAGGCTGTGAGCCAGCATTTGAGGTGTATGGAGAAGTAGGAAAGAAGAAGACAAAGGTGGGGTTCAAGGCTAATGGAGCTGAAGGGGAGGGGAAAGATTGTAAAAAGAGTCCAGAGTACTGATGGAGGGCAAGGGGTGTCCTGATGTGAAGGGCTCTGATGGTTTTGAGCATCCGTAGCTGTTATTTGGCTTGTTCTCTGCTGTGGCATACCTCAAACAGTATAAGAGAGTTCCAATCTGATTGACATTGCATCCAAACTGTATTCATCTATGCTCATCCAAAGTCTCCACTCACCTGTTAAGAAGATCTGCACTTCAGTCTGTTTGCCAGAAGCTGGGAATGGGCGACAGGGGATGGATTGCTTGATGATTACCTGTTCTGTTCATTTCCTTTGAAGCACCTGGCATTGGCCACTGTTGGAAGACCGGATACTGGGCTTGGTGGCTTTTTGGTCTGACCCGGTATGGCCGCTCTTATGTTCAGTGAAAGCAGTCACTGCAGCTCAGAGCCCTGGGTACGTGTTGCTAGTCCAGGCCGGATTCCGTGCTGCTGTGTCTTCACTGCTACTTTTAGCCATGTTAGCTAGATTATGCCTACCTGATCTGCAGTCACACCTCCGATTACAGCGTGGACAGACCCTGCATGTCCAGCTTTATATAATGCCACTGGTGTAGCCCAGTTGTATAGTGAATGCTTTGGGATTTCAATGTAATGTTCAGCAGGTGTGTTGGATTCTTGCTCATATTTCACATTGAGCAGGTAGGGTGTTATTCAAGACTGTATAAGATTTGTATTGTAGTTTTCTTCATCTGTTAGCTGTAACTGCTGGCAACTAAGGTTCTGGCTACACTAGAAAGTTGTATGGCTTTAACTATACTGGTGTACAATGCCTCTAGTGCACTGGTATAAAGATGCTTATACTAGCATGGCCTACTCCCATATGGGAATGGGAATAAGATATCCCACTATAACTGCATCTTCAGTAGGGTTGTACCACTCTGTGAGGAGCTCTGTTGATTCCAATGGGTGTTTGTGTAAAGTAAGATGCTGTTTACTTTGAGGAGGGTTCTGGAGTCTAGGCCTAAATGATTACACTCAGCCACCATGAGCTGGCAAGCTAGGAGAAACTAGCTTTTTAAAATAATAGATTAATTGCAAATAATATTTGTTGTGAATTTTGCCCTTTTTCAATTTGTGGGTGGACCCTGAATTTTTTTTTAGGTGCGCTCATTTATTTGTAATTATTCATTTTGTAGTTTGGGGGAAGAATATTCAGCCTTTGGGCTGTTCATATTGACTGTTGTTTGCAGTGTCTGATTGGCCAGCTGTGTCACATGGTATTGACTATGCTCTCCAACTGGATGAAAAAAATTTTTAAACGGAAGGTTTGGTTAATGGCAAACAATGAATAACACGCTTTCTGGTGTACCTTTCTGGCATAATAAAGATTCATTCTCAAATATATGAAACGGTCATGAATACTCCATTGTCATCCCAATGATATGAAGCCGTGGACTGAAGTTCATAGAATCACAGAAAATTAGAGTTGGAAGAGACCTCAGGAGGTCATCTAGTCCAATCCCTTGCTCAAAGCAGGACCAACACCAATTAAATCATCCCAGCCAGGGCTTTGTCAAGCCAGGCCTTAAAAACCAATAAGGATGGAGATTCCACCACCTCCCTAGGTAGCCCATTCCAGTGCTTCACCACCCTCCTAGTGAAATAGTTTTTCCTAATATCCAACCTAGACCTCCGTCCCTGCAATTTGAGACCATTTCTCCTTGTTCTGTCATCTGCCACCACTGAGAACACCCTAGCTCCATCCTCTTTGGAACTTCTCTTCAGGTAGTTGAAGGCTGCTGTCAAATCCCTCCTCACTCTTCTCTTCTGCAGACTAAACAAGCCCAGTTCCCTCAGCCTCTCCTCATAAGTCATGTGCTCCAGCCCCCTAATCATTTTCATTGCCCTCTGCAGGACTCTTTCCAGTTTATCCACATCCTTTCTGTAGTGGGGGGTCCAAAACTGGATGTAATACTCCAGATTTGGCCTCACCAATGCTGAATAGAGGGGAATAATCACTTCCCTCGATCTGCTGGCAGTGCTCCTACTAATGCAGCCCAATATGCCGTTAGCCTTCTTGGCAACAAGGGCACACTGTTGACTCATATCCAACTTCTCGTCTACTGTAATCCCTAGGTACTTTTCTGCAGAACTTCCGCTTAGCCAGTTGGTCCCCAGCCTGTAGCAGTGCATGGGATTCTTCCGTCCTAAGTGCAGGACTCTGCACTTTTCCTTGTTGAACCTCATCAGATTTCTTTTGGCCCAATCCTCCAATTTCTCTAGGTCACTCTGGACCCTATCCCTACCCTCCAGCATATCTACCTCTCCCCCCAGCTTAGTGTCATTCACAAACTTGCTTGCTGCTGCGGGTGCAGTCCATCCCATCATCCAGATAATTAATAAAGATGTTGAACAAAACCGGCCCCAGGACAGACCCCTGGGGCACTCTGCTTGATACTGGCTGCCAACTAGACATTGAGCCAGTGATCACTACCCATTGAGCCCGACGATCTAGCCAGCTTTCTATCCACCTTATAGTCCATTCATCCAATCCATACTTCTTTAACTTGCTGACAAGAATACTGTGGGAGACCATGTCAAAAGCTTTGCTAAAGTCAAGGTATATCACATTCACCACTTTCCCCATATCCACAGATCCAGTTATCTCACCATAGAAGGCAATCAGGTTGGTCAGGCATGACTTGCCCTTGGTGAATCCATGTTGACTGTTCCTGATCACCTTCCTTTCCTCCAAGTGCTTCAAAATGGATTCCTTGAGGACCTGCTGCATGATTTTTCTGGGGACTGAGGTGAGGCTGACCAGTCTGTAGTTCCCCGGATTTTCCTTCTTCCCCTTTTTAAAGATGGGCACTATATTTGCCTTTTTCCAATCGTCCGGGACCTCCCCCAATTGCCACGAGTTTTCAGAGTTTTCAGCCAACTCCCTTGGCACCCTCAGATGCATTAGATCCGGCCCCATAGATTTGTGCATGTCCAGCTTTTCTAAATAGTCCTTAACCTGTTCTTTCACCACTGAGGGCTGCTCACCTCCTCCCCATATTGTGCTGCCCAGTATTTAGCTTTCTCGAGTAAAACCTGTTTTCTTCCAACATTATGTTAAATGTAGAACTCAAAAGATTTTGCAATGAAACAACAACTTAATTGAATATAGAAGAAGAAGAACAATAGCTACTCCGAGAAGCCAGTAAATAGTCATTTACTACAGAGAGTCCAGTCAGGGCCTAATTCTCCACCCCATTACACCGGTGTAACTCCATTGCAGTTAATAGAATTGCATTGGTATAAACCTGGGGTGACAGGGTGCAGTATCAAGTTCACATTATGTAGTTTTTGTAGTGGACCCATTATGAATCACCTAGGCCCAATCCTCAAAGATTTTCACGCACCTAACTCCCATTGACTTCAGTGGGAATTAGGTGCCTAAATTCCTTTGAGGATTCAGGCCTCAGGGACAGGCTGGGACTGACTACACCAGTGCTGACCCAAATGGATGCATTCTGGGGTGATTCTAGTGAAGGAGGATTTCAGAGTGGACCAGCAGTTCTCTAAAAAAGCTAAATTTTTAAACTAGACCCTGTCTGAGCAAATCATTCATAACCAGTCATTTGCTCTGTGAATTTCAGCCTGTTCTGTCCATGAACAGAGTGTGACTTTTCTCACATTTATTCAATATTCAGAATTACTGACCAGATCTCTTCTGTAGATAATTCTTGGTTTGCATGTTGCTTGTACCATTGGGCATATTTGCATGCTTCCCTTCTCTCCTCCTTCCCCATCCCACCTCTCTCTGCCGTTCCCCGGCCTTTCACTTTTCCCTCCCCTTCCTTTCCTGCATGTCCCTAGATAGTGTGAGTAGGTGACTGATGGATAGGAAAGCTGATTATAGAATTGCTAACCCCAAACACTCAGAAATCATGAGGCAGGCCCCAAAACCATTTTGCTTATAAAACATGAGATTTTGTTTAGAGGTAATAAAATTGGCAGTCTGTTTATTTGTCTTTGGTATCTGAGCCTTTATGGTGCATTCACTTTGTGTTTTCAAGATGTTCTCTGTAACCATGAGGGCTAGAAACTTACTCTTTTTAAATTGAAACTGAGAGTCTCATGCCATCTCTTTATTCCAGAAGTTGGGCTTTAAGAAAAACACCAAATATTGTTGAGGGACACATGTTAAAATTGCGAGAGCTATGACTGGATGATGATAGACAGACAGACAGATGAGGTAATCAGATTATAGTTATCCCCAAACCGGGTGCCATAAACCCAGCTAAGGTTACATTTAAAAGAAATCCAAACTTGTTAAATGCACAGATAGGGCACCCAAACAACCTTAACTCTGCCCTGTAGTTACACCACAAGAAATTAAAAGGAAAAAAAAAAGAAAAAAGAAAAATCAAATATGTCTTTAGAAATCAGTATAATCTACAAACAGTAAAATACTCGAAACAGAATAATGTGGTTATTGCAAAGTGCCACTACACAGCAGAGTTAAGGTTTCTGATGGAGGAAAAACTTTCAATTTTGAAGAATATAGGGAATCACGACCGGCACATCCATAATATTACTACTGATTTTATAAGCTGCAAACAGCAGCCCTAGTGGGCTGACTCAGTTGTGTCCTAAACAGCCAGAATGCAGAGATTTGTGGCTGGCCCTTTAAACAGCCTGTGATTTATGGGGAAAATATCTGAAGGACAGTTGAGCCCAGGGCACAGCATTTGGGATCCAGATCTGAAGTTCCAGCACTCTCCAGTTTGGGTAAGTTTGGATGTAGCATTTTGATTCAGAGGAACATCCTCATCACGCCCCCAATTCTGCTTCCTAGTGAAGCCAATGGGAGCGTGGCTGGGACCGGACCATAATGGTATAACAAGACAGCAGACAGAAGAATATGGTGTCGGAGAAGAGGAATGCAGCTTCAAGCAGGGCAAGAGGAGGGCTCGAATGAACATCTGGCTCAGAATCTGTTTAAGCGGCTCTGCGGCTTGAGAGTGTATTTAGGGTAACAGCAGAGCCAGCCAAGACTTCCAGAGTTTTGTAAACTAGCTAAAACAAGGCAATATCGTGGCATCAACTGTGGAGAAGAAAGGAATGTTGAAGGAAACAGAGTTTATTGATCTGACATCCTGCCTGTCAGGGATGGCAAAACAATTCTGCTTCCGCCATAAATCACAGGCTATTTAAAGGGTCTGACCCAAATATATACATTGCATTCCGCCTGTGTAGGACACAGCTGAGCCGAGAGGAAACTCGAGCAAGAGCAGTTGGGGGTTAATTGGAGATTAAAGCCAGCTAGTTTCTCAATTCGTCCCCTTTGAAGAGCCTGGCCTTCTGGATGGAGCTCCGAGGACCAGCCTGCCTTGCTTTAGGCTTTGCTTCTATTGTTACCTGAGCTGGTTCAGGTCGGTCTACACGTGCTGCCATCACACAAAGGACTTGCCCAAACTTAGACAGGAAGCCTGGGGCAGAGGAGGGAATTGAACCCAGGTCTCCCACAGCATCTAACCCCTGGGCCATCCTTCTACACCAATGTCAAGCACTTGGGCTCTGTGGAAATCACAAATCCCAGTATGGTCTGCTCACCCCTTCATCCTTCTGAGGTAGGGCACCTGGGCCAAAGCCAGAAGCAATGTGTAGGTTACAGCCCTTTAACTCAGTGGCTCTCAACCTTTCCAGACAACTGTACCTCTTTCAGGAGTCTGATTTGTCTTGCGTACCTCAAGTTTCACCTCACTTAAAACTTACAGAATCAGACATAAAAATACAAAAGTATCACAGCACACTATTAGTGACAAATTGCTGACTTTCTCATTTTTACCATATAATTATAAAATAAATCAACTGGAATATAAATATTGTACTTACGTTTTGGTGTACAGTCTATAGAGCAGTATAAACATGTCATTGTCGTATGAACTTTTAGTTTGTACTGACTTCGCTAGTGCTTTTTCTGTAGCCTTTTGTAAAACTAGGCAAATATCTAGATGAGTTGATGTATCCCCTGGACGACCTCTGCGTACCCTCAGGGATACACATACTCCTGGTTGAGAACCACTGCTTTAGCCCTATTTATACTTGCTTACTGGTACCGTGAGAGTATCAGGGAGCCTAAAATGTATAATATACTCCTAGAGAAGACCAGAAGAACCTGTAAATTATGTCAATTTAGCCTCACTTCTGAAGCTGACCCACTGACTTCCAGAGACAAGGTGGGTGAGGTAATAGCTTTCATTGGACCAGCTGCTGTTGGTGAGAGAGACAGGTTTGGAGCCCCACAGAGCTCTTCTACAGGTCTGGGAAGTTTACCCGGAGTGTCACAGCTAAATACCAGATCAAACAGATTATTGAGCATAAGAAGTTAGCACATATTCTATGGGACCATTCAAGGTGAAATGACCTGTTAACACTCCTGTACTCATAGGACAAAAGGGGTGTGGGTGGGTTACAGGTTGCTGTAATAAGCCATAAATCTAGTGTCTTTATTAAGACAATTTTTTTTTAGTGTCTAGCAGAGCGATGAATTTAAGCTCCCAAGCTCGTCTTTTGAATGTGTTGTGCAGGTTTCCTTTGAGGATGGGGACTGATGGACCTTCTCTCACTGATATCCTGGGACCCAAACGGCTACAACAACAGGGCATGCAACCGCTGAGTTCACTGTGTGAGCCTCCCTGATGAGCCCTAAAGAATCCACCATCTTGTGCACTGTGCCTGGCCCCTGAAGAGACTGGGGCATTTCTTCATCGAAACAGAGCTTTGCTTGGACATCGTCCCCCAAAACATCCCCTGCTGGCGCTGTGTGGTGGTTCTGTGTGGTAGCTCCCTCCCCCGGAGAAGCTGTGTGCGTGTGGACATAGGCAGAGGAACTAAGGGTGCAGGGGGTCCTGGTCACTGGCCTCACATGCCCAGGGTCCTGGACTCAGCTCTGGGGAGGGGGGATGGACAGAGGGGGGCTGGCTTTCAGCACCCCCACTATTAAAAATTTTCCAGCGCCACTACATGAGGAGCAATCTGGGCTCTTTGAGAGGCATACAACCTCACTGGGCTCAAAGGGATGAAAAGGCAATTGTGGGCACAGATAGCCCTGCCCCTCTGACTGGCGAAAGCCCAGGCAAAGGGTGGTGGCCAGGCTGCAGGGGAGAGGAGTTCTTTGCTGGCCAGACAGAGGGCTGAGCCTGAGGGGGGAGCATAGGGGGTGAGGCCCAGATATGGGTGAAAAGCTGAAAATTCCTGATTGAGGGACAGGAACAGGCACCTCTACCGCCCTGACAGAGAGGCAAGGGACTGGAAGCCAGGTCTACTACCCACTAGGCCTCCCAGCACCGTATCGCAGGGTCTTTCGAGGTGAAACTCACGTTGGAATTGTAAAGCAAGCCTGGAGAACAGGACATGAGTTAGATCTACAGCCCGAGCTAGGCTCCTAACAGGGCAGAGACCCCTTGCAGCAGCATTTTACAGCACATCCGGTGAGCTCTGATGAATCCAGCAAAGCCCATCGCAGCTAAACAGCCAAGCCAGCTGTCTGGGCAGGTTACAAAAAGCAGCACTGTGTGTGATTCCCTCCAGCTGATGGGAGGAGCCAGAGGCCAGGGAAGTCATGATCAGCTGCCAATTAGCAAAAGCACTGGGAAAGCCCTCCAGCCAAAGGTTAAGTGCAAGGTGAGAAGATCAGGGCTAGACTGCCTGTGTTGACACAGGTGTGCTGTGGGGGTCTTCCCCCTTAATGAGCCCATCTATGAGCCTGGCAGAACAGCAGTTACACATTTGGGGGTATGGCAAGGCTGCTATGGCCCAGATCCTCAAAGGTATTTAAGCTCCTAACTCCTCCTTTGAGGATCTGGCATATGTTCCTATCCTGCCAAGGGCACATGGTCCCCCAATGGGGTTGCGGGGGAGGCAGGGCCAGGGTTCAGCCTTCATGCACCTGCAGAGCTGGCTGCTTGTGTGTGGAAGCTCTGTAGTGGGAGCTGCTGGAGGCCCAGTGTTTCCCTCCAGCACCTCCCAAGAGGCCCCTTCCCATGGTACAGCTGAGCCTGTCCCCTGGAGGAGGAAGTGAGGGGCTGGTTCCAGGACCCCAGGAGAACCTGTGCAATCAGGGCAGCAGTGCAGAGTGCCCTGGGGTTCAGTGGCATGGTGCTGAGCTTTACTCAGAGCAAGGGCAAGCACAGTGGTAATGGGAAAGGCTGGCACCACTGCGAGCACTTGTGAGTGGTGGTGTGGGGCTGGATAGGCGTACCCAGGGGATCCAACTACCTCTGTAATGTAGACCAGCCTGTAGGCAGTTGTGTTACGGTACGACTTCTTTTTGAAAACCAGACGCTCTGCTCCACCTCTGGCCCCATTGCCTGCTCGGCCTCTTCCCTTGAAGCCCCACCCCCACTTGCTCATCTCCCCCCTTCCCCCTCCCTGGATCCTCTCCACTCCCACCCTTCCCCCCCCCCCCCCCATGCCCCCCTTGCTGGGCTCCCTCTCCTCCAGGGCTGGAATGGGAGCTGCAGCCTGACGCGGAGCCTGCCTGCAGGTAGCAGGCGGCCCCAGCTGAGCATGGGATGGTGTGGGTTGATGACCCAACACCTTCCCCAACCTGCGATAATGAGACTTCTGGTGTCCAGTCAGTATGTCTGACCGGACACTGTCAGGTCCCTTTTACGACTGGACTTTCCAGTTGAAAACTGGGCATCTGGCAACCCTATGAATGGTATTAAATAAGCCCACAGTGTTATTGCAGTGGTCCCCTATGGATCACAGCCTTCACCCAAGGAACTCAACTAGGGTTGGGTGTCCGCTGTTCGACCAGAACGCCTGGTCAAAAAGGGACTCTGGTGGCTCCGGTCAGCACTGCTGACTGGGCCACTAAAAGTCTGGTTGCTGGTGCAGCGGGTCCAAGGCAGGCTAGTCCCTACCTGTCCTGGCACCGTGCTGTGCCCCGGAAGCAGCTAGCAGGTCTGGCTCCTAGGCGGGGGGCACGGGGCTCTACGCGCTGCCCCTGCCCGGACCACCAGCTCTGCACTCCCATTGGCCAGGAACCACAGCCAATGGGAGCTGGGGCGGTGCTGGCGGGCGAGAGTGGACCCGCTGGCTGCTTCCAGGGCGCAGCACGGAGCCAGGACAGGTAGGGACTAGCCTGCCTTAGCCCCGCTGCACCGCTGATTGGGAGCTACCTGAAGTAAAACCCGTGCCCCAATCCCTTGCCCCAGCCCTGAGCCCCCCCCAACCCGGAGCCCCCTCCTGCACCCCAAACGTCACATCCCTAGCCCCACTCCAAGCCCACACCCCCAGCTGGAGCTCTCACTCCGTCCTGCACCCCAACCCCCTGCCCCAACCCAGAGCCCCCTCCCACACCCTGAACCCCTCATTTCTGGCCCCATGCCAGAGCCCACACCCCCCAGTCATAGCCCGATACCCCTCCTGAACCCCAACCCCTGCCCCAACCAGTGAAAGTGAGTGAGGGTGGGAGAGAGTGAGCCACCGAGGGAGGGGAAATGTAGTGAGCAGGGGTGGAGCCGTGGGGCAGGGGCAGGGCCTTGGGGCACGGGCGGGGCTAGGGTGTTCAGTTTGTGCGATTAGAAAGTTGGCAACCCTACACTCAACCAGCTTTGTAACCTGATTGTGCTTCCTTATTGCTGCTGGGCCTGAGTCAAGGGTCCCGGCTGTGCTGCATCTCGAAATACCTGGGGAGTGGGAGAGGCTGAACAGGGCTGGTTGGGTTCCTGGTGCGAGTCAGAGCTGCCTGAGGGCTGGTACAGCTGATGGGCCTGGCCAGAGCATAGAGACACCCCTATGCTTTCCCTGCCCTGGGGGATGGGAAGGGTGGTGCAGGGCCACAATACCAGCTCCCCACTAGTCAGGGTGCCCCCGCCCCCTACTCTGGAAGAGCTCCCACCTGGGCATCAGGTTTCCAGCCCTTGCGCACGGGGGGAGCAGCACAGGCTCTGCAAAGAGTGGGGTCCTTTGAAATCAGGGGAGTTAGATGTGCAGTGAGGCAGCAGAACAAGCCCCAATTAATTAACTTTCAAAACACCCCACTGAATTTAAAACAATTATCCCTCTTACAGAAGGGTAAACGGAGGCACAGAGCAGAGCAGTGCAATGACTTGCCCAGTGTCATACGGGGGTTGGCAGAGCCAGGAGTAGGTCTCAGGATCTGCTGGTCCCATACTCTAACCACTAGACCGTCTCACACGAGCAAAGAAAAGGGCTGTGCTGCCTCTCACCATCCTTTTCTTTTTTTCCCAAGGGATGAAACCCGCAAGAGGGGGCTGTAGCAACACCACAGCACATGGATCCTTTCGGATCCCACACGCGGACTGGCTTTCACGGCACTGCCAAACCCACCCGGTCCCAGCTCCGGCCTCCAGCAGGGCCTGCAGCCCTGTCAACGCACCCATCTGAGTTTGTTGCTAAAAAGAGACACTCCCTGCCCCACTTCCCTGCCCTTCCCTGGGACAGCAGCGGGGCTGGGGCACCCCGACAGCCAGGGTGAGGACAGCGGGGCTCCGGTGATCTGAGGGTGTGTCACCCAGGCACTCTGCTTTATAACCATATATGTAGAGAATTACGGTACCTGACATGAGAATTTCTATGGGTGTTTGCTGTGTTTGATCTAGTATCTTGGCATTAGTCAATTTGTTCTAATATCCTGGCACAAAGGCATGTGCATTAGCTATTGAGTACTGTCTTGGGCAAAGCAGATCATTAAAAGTTACTGATTGCTGGAATCAATTATGACATTAACTTTTCAAGGTAAATTTGCTTTTTCCCCTCCTTCTTTTTCCATTGTTAAGAGGCTGTCACGCTAGCAGCCCTGGAAATTGGAGTTATTTGTCCTCCGAAGAGGTACAATATGGGCACTAATGGGGGAGAGACATGCACCCTGCACTGGACTTGCTGCCCCTAAGGGAGAGGAGGAGTTCATTTGCCATGGTCCGTTCAATTACTTGGCGTCGTTGCTGAGATTGCTAAGGCAGGTGGAAGTGGGCTCTTGTGATGTGGACATCTGTCATTCTGGAGTAGCAACACCCATGTTGGCCACCAGGCCCCCTATAGACAGCGATGACGCTAGGGCCCAACCCTGCAAAATTCGGCGCTCTCTCAAATCCGGAGTCCAGGGCACTCAGAATATAACAGGAGATGCTCAGCACCACACAGAATTGGATCCTGAATCACCGCTAGGTCAGAATTAACCCACTGGGCCTGATTCTCCCTTGCCTTGGAGTTTGTGCAGCCATGACACTGACACAGCATGAGTGTGAAGTGGATGTGCAATGTCACCCCTGTGGTGCGAGTGAGTGGAGAATTCTGACCGGGTGGCCATTTTACACCCACTTGGGACAGGTGTGTGTAGCACATGAGTTGTAAGGCAGGAGGCCATCGGGTCTGTTGGGTTTTGACTGAGGTTTGTGCTGATCCTCATGGCAAATCCTGGTGAAACGAGCATGCCGTGCCACGTTCCCAGAACTCTGTGCTGGCCCCAGGGCCAGTGGCACGCTGTATCCCTGCCAGCAGGAAGAGAGAGGAAATATCTTGTTTGATGATTGCATCCTGTGTTTCTAGAGGGCTTGCCATCTATGATAATCCAGATGTTTCCTGTCTCCCTGCAGTTGGGAGCAGCTATTTGCTGACTGGCTGGAAGTACTTCCTAATCCTAATGTGTCAGTGGGGATTTCCCTATGGAATCCGAGGGAAATTAACTTCCAGGCAGATTCTCTTCCCAAAGCCCTGATGACCATTTCCCCCTCTCCCTGAGGATGAGTGCCTTCTGAAGGTCACGTAGCCCAGCACCTTTGGTTGGGAGTGGAGCCTGAGGCCTCTAGTTCTGAAAGCACAAACCTCTACTGCCCGAGCTGCAAGATCCAGTTCCGTTAGGAGAGGCTGTAGCCAGCTGACCAACCTGTCTGTGAGCCCACCGCCACTAGCGGGGACAGAGCGCTGCACTGAGTGGGTCCCAGTTATTGAGCAGTGAGGGCCCCACGGGCGCACGTCCAGTGGATTCAAAATGCACCTCCCATGCCAATGTGTCTGGGGGCTTCCTGGTGTGTGAATGAGACATTTCCTAGGATGCTACCCTAGGCCATGACCCCTTGCATTTCATTCAGTGCCTGAGCTCAGGTCTGGCTGGTTAGTAAGGAGTCTGGACACCAGAGTGACAAAAGGATCCAAAATCTATAAACAAAAAGGCAAGAGGTGTGTGCCTAGATTTACTGAACCTGGCACAGGTGGTAGAGAGCAGCCAAGTGAGGCACTGACTGTTAGATACTACCCGAGGAGCCATGACAAGGCTTTGTCTGCTTCTCCTCTTCCTTACACCGGTAAAAGAAGTGGTTCTTGTAGTGCAAAGGGGCAGTAAAGGTGCTCAAACCAAGAAGCTGAAGATTGCCCCAGGGGCATGTCAGAGGGTATGGATAGGGGCCAGAGAGCTGCTCTGCTCTCGTGATTCCTGGCAAGTGGAAAGGCCCTGTGGGGGTTGTGACTAGCTTGCATAAATTAGCGCAGCCCCAAAAGATGCCCCATAGAACTCAAATTCATCCCCATCAAACTCGTATGCTATAGCTTGCATCTGTGTGTACCTCTGAATGTTAGGCATGGCACTGTGCTGCTATGGTGCACTGGCTGTGTGCCTGCCTCACATATTCACATGGAGCAGGGGGCGGCTGTGCTGCTCTCCGCATCTCTCCTGCATCCAGGCATCTGTGTCTACCACATCGAGCAGGCAGCACTGCCCCGAGCCCCGTGCAGCTTGCCACCTGCTGCCAGGAGGGACAGCGTGGGGAGGTCAAGAGGACAACTGGCATCTCCGGGTGCACTGTAGCTGGGGTGACCTCGGGGGCTCTGTGTCAAGAACAGCTGAGGGATTTCTTGAAATAAATAGTTTGAATGACTTAGAAAAGACGACGTTACATTGTAACCAGGGCTGCTTATAGCACCCCAAGCCCAGTGCTTTAAAATGAAGGGAATTAAAGCTAAGGTTCTTCATAAATCACCATTTGAAAAACCCAATCTGCACATTTCCCCCTCCCACCCCCCAGGATTCCAAGAAGTGAAATGAGGTGATCTAGAGTAAAATATTCAAAAATGCCTCAGTGACTTAGGAACCTATGTCCCATTTTCAAAAGCGTTTTAGCACTTGGAACCAGATTTTCAAAGCTATTTAGGCATCTAAAGATGTAGCTAGGGGCCTAGTGGTGCTGTCAAAAGCAACTAGGAACCTAAGTCCTATTGAATTAGGTGTCTAAGTACTTTTGAAGGTCTGCACCATAGGCACTCTTGAAAATTTTATCCACTAAAAATGTAATCCATGCCTCAGGCTGCTTAATCTCTCATATACAGCCTTAAGTACCACTACAATAACAGATAAAACAATTCCCTTTATCTGTAATGTTACACAAACACGCTGTGTTTGCTATAGGGAAAAATGCATTCATTTACGGTATCTTGTGTATTGTTTGTTGGAAAGAACCTTACGTAGTCAATGTAGTTGTTTATGGTCTTGCATTTTTTAAACACATTCACTTTTCTTAAACTTTTGACATTAATTTGATAAAAACCTAATTATTAAATATGTGGTTCTGTGCTAGTGTAACCCACACACCTCCTGGGTGTGGTGTGAGTGAGTGAGAGAGAGGGATTGGATTGGTTTGAGATTATAAATCTGCTCTACAGCCGTAGCTAACAGCCATATGGCTTTTAGCTCATGTGGTAGAGGCTCATGCACTAAACTCCAGAGGCCCCAGGTTCAATCCCACCAACTGACGTCCGCGGTCCATCGACATTTCACTAGTAAGAAATGTAAGTGAATGTCGATAGACTTCATTTCATCCATTTACTTTATTGTGTAGTCTGTGGTATGTATATCACATACAAATTTTGCTTTTCAATAAAATAAGTGGTCATAATTAAGGCTGTATAGGACAATTTAACACCATAGTAGAGAAATTAATTACAGTTTTAATAGAAAAATGTGATTATGTCAACTTAAGTCTTTACCTTTTTTCCCAAAAAGGATTCAATTTTCCAAATGAATAGTTATGAAAAACTTTAACTTTTAATTTCTTTCATTTTTAAAGCATTGAGTTTGTGGTTTTATAAGCAAACTTAACAGTAATTTCACATAGTTTCTTGTAAATCATGTTTCATATTTTCATTCATGTTGATCTTTTCATTCAAAGTAATTTTTTGGTCTACAATCAGATTGAAGGAAATAGACCATACACTCATGTTTCTTAGAGAAAGTTGTCTCTATTCTTCGATAGATTTTGTAAAGGGGGTATGTAAACATTTGCAAATTCTGCAGCACTGGATGGAGTATATACATTTGTTCATTCTGTGGTTGTACTTCAGAGACTATCAATTGCTTGAGATATATATGTTTTATTTCTATCTGTCACACTTATAAGGACCCATTACAGTAGTATCTGAGGACCTCACCAGCTGAAATTTGCTCATTGTTTTCCTTTACTCATTTGAACTCCAAGGAAATGTGCTTGCATTAAATAAATATGGAAACTATTAATAACTTCTATGCAACATTATATAACTTCTGTATCATATATAATATTATTAAACGAAAACACTTACTTTACCTTCAGTGGACTCACACTGATCCTCTGCTGATGTGTGCCCTTTTTCAATATATTTCTATTCAGATCTGCCTGCAGTGCCTCATGGGAGTTGTAGTTTGATGGCTTTATGCCCTCATTCTCTCTTACAGGCAGCTCAACTACATTTCTCATGATGCACTGCAGCCTCCCTCTGACTCAGCCATGTGGTGCATCATGGAAGATATAGTACAGCCAGTGAGCCCCTCCTGAAGCATCTGAGCTACAGCTCCCAGGAGGTACCGCGGCATCTGAGGCATTTGCAGTTTAATAGCGAACTGATTCAAAAACAAATGTTTTAATGTTTCCAAATCAAAATGTATTAGAACTTTTGCATTCTGTACAGAAGTCAGTATTTTGACTTTTTGTCCCAATTCAGGATGAAAACAGAGAAATGTCAGACTTTTTTCTCATGGGATGCAGATTCCAACATTTGCTCAGCTCTAGTTCCCAGCTAAGCTGCCTGCCCATATTTTATAGCATGAAGTGAATGCCCTTGAGTCTCCAACCTTCCCCCTTCCCTTCCCCTCTCACATCTATCCAGCAGAGCTGAAACCCCTCTGCAGCTCCAGCAGGGTTTCCTTCTTTGCCAGGGAGACTGGGGTTGGCAAGTGGTCCCCTCTGCAACTGCAGAATCACTGGCCTGGGCACCATGGTGCTGTGAATCCCTTGACAGTGTTTTATCTTCCTTCAGGGTCACCATATGGAATTCATTCAGAGGAGGCATGTGCAGAGCAGAGGATGGGGAGGCGGGGGTGGGGGGTGGCTCTCTTCCAATAGTCACTGCTCTATCTAGGTTTGTCAAAGGGACACTAGGGGAGAGCGGGCACCTGGCAGCCTGCTGGGAAGAAGAGCCTGGGTTCAGCTGATGTTTCAGTGAAATTGCTTAAGAACAGCTCATCCGTGGAAGAGTCTGATCGCGGCCAAGCTGCCGAGGCCTGGGTAGACGTGCTGCAGAAGTGCTGGTAATATGAGTCCCAAGTGTCTGTAAGCTGCTTTCCCTGGCTCCACTGTTCTCTCTCTGATTTCAGAGAGTCTGGGAATGGGGGGGAGGGGGGCTCACTCTCAGCAGAGCCAGTTTCCCTACTCCTCCCTTTTTTCAGTGCAAAGGTGGCTCAGAGCTAGAGCCTGGAGAGTGTGAAATCGGCCTATGCCTCCATCATCCTCAATCCAAGCAAAGAACAGTGGACACTGGCTAGTTACTGAGCTGGCTCTCAACACCTTGGTATCAGAGCGCTTCCCCAGTGGTTCTAAAGAGACAGACAGTGCCGAGAAACTCTCTATTCCTCCCCCAATTTGTGGGAGGAAAGTAGGATGGTGGATTGTTTCCTTACGTCTTGTTTCTCTCTCTCTCTCTCTTCTTGTCACAAATGCTGAAGGATCATTAGAAACAGCTACATTGTGGCACACGATCAAGCTGTCTGAACAGCGGGCAACAACACATTTATTTGGTAAGGTTCACCCCGCTTCCTGCTGGGGAATTGTCTGAACACGTGCCAAGAGTGCCATATTGCTGTGCTATTCAAGGGGGCTGCATGATTTGGGGAGAACAAATAGCCCCTGCTTTGTGTCCGAGCCAGGAAGTGCAGGGAGGCAGGAAAGGAGAACAAAGGAGGGACCCAGACTGTTTCCAACTGGTAAAGAGAATCCGCCAGGGGCTAAGTTTTGGGTGATGGTTCCATTCCCATGGGTTTGGCCAGCCCCAGGTCTCACTGATCAGCCTTTGGCACGTGAGAGAGGAAGGATGTTAGAGGTTGTCTCTGCCACAAAGAGCTTGCAGTTATGCTTTATTGCTTGGATCATGCAAATGCCACAGTCTTCCCGTATCCTTTGCAGGGGGTTAGTCAGGGAAAAGGAGCCGCCTCTCTCACTCTCTCCCTCTGACTACATGGTCTCTGGGTGCACAACGTGGGCAGTGGGAGACAGTAGGATTCTGGGGTACACTGGGAGCTATGGGTGACATCAGATGCATCCCTCTCCAGCTCCAAGGGCTCTAGTAGTATTAGACACGGGCCTTCTTACTGACCAAATCCCATTGGGAGCCTCCCTGGATGGGCTAAACCTGATTCTCCAGCTATACTCTGCAGCCTTGGGACAGAGAACATGGCCAGTCACTGGAGCAATAAAGGTACAACCGAGACTGCTGCACATCAGACTGTCCTCCTAGCTCAAAGGAAGGCAATCCTACCAGTATGGGAATGGTTGGCGAGGGTTATGGAGAAGCTCCTGACCTTTCAGAGAGGAACCTTGGTAGGTTTCTTTGGCAACCTGTTAGCTGGTGGGTTCTCAAAAAGCACTTACTAAAAGGGGAGAAGGGAGCTGGAATGCGGTGGACCCCCCGGGACAGTTTTTGAGAGGCAGGTGCCCTCTGAGTGTCTGGTCATAGGCCTGCTGGGAATTCAGAGCTAGGATAGCCGGCCTGTGAGATTGGTGATATACCAGTCATATATTTATGACATCTTATTTTGCAAGCAGTCGCACTGATTCTAGGGAGACTGGCCTAGAGAGAAGGAAGCTGGAGAAAGCACTCCTGGGTCCAGAGCTGAGAGTCGAGGCTGTCGTATGGTGGGGGTTGGAGAATCAGTCAGACCCGCCAGAGCAAGCCCAGGCTGGTAACACCAACCTGGGTGCTGTGAGATATTAGTACGTAATGTGCTGATTGCCCCACTGCCCCAATTAGCCTTCTTCTGTCCCAGAACTAACCCATCTGATCTTTCAAATGCCAGCACCTAGAAACCAGCACAGTCCTCACCAACTCTCCTGCAAAGGGGCTGCTTCTCCACCTGCCCCAAGAAGCAGGACAGCTTCTTTCTCCTCCTCTAATCTCAACGGAGGGGAAATGCTTCTCCCATCCGTAGCACGCCCAAACCTCTGTAAACAGCAGAAAGATCATGGAGAGAGATACTGGTTCTCAGCGCAGGCTGGTGCTGCCTCTTGCCAACCAGGGTGTTAGAGCTAAAGCTGGGGGAGAGGAGAGCTGGCTGTAGCACAGGCTCAGCATATAGCCGTGAGCCAATTATTTATCCTTTCTGTGACTCAGTTTCTCCACTAGATTTGGGAAGGAGAAATGAGGGAATGCTCATAAAGCACGTCGCGAACCTCTCCTGGACAGTGCTGGAGGGGGCAAAGTTTTATTATTATTAAGGGCGACAATCAGTTCAGTTTCATTCCACAGTTAAGCCCACCACGGTCTCACCTGAGATGCACAGCATGGATCTCACCTGAAGGCCAGTCAGATGACCTCTTTGGCTTGATTTCTTTTTAAAACGTCTGGAATAAAAGGAGAAAAAATACTATCCTCCTACATCATGTCTGGTAACACACTCGGGATGGGAAAGTGGCACAGCGCCACCTACAGGAGCAATTCAGACAGAAACAGTAGGTCCAACTTATAGGCCCGAGGAAGGATTTTCTGCAATGGGTTTGCTTGTGACAGCATCAGGGGGTGGCAGATGCGCTCACTGAAAGGATGAATTGCGCTGGGGAGAGTGGGAAGTGGTGGGGCTGCAGCTGGTCTTGGGTTCTGAGGAGGAACTAGGGAGAGATGCAGTCTCTGACTGAAGTGTTTCCTAGTCATTCCCCGACCCCAGAGTGAAAAGGGCGAGCCGTCAAGGGGTCTCGTCAGAATCTGAAGCGATTTCTCTCTTACAAAGGGCTTGATTCTCCTCTCATGCCATTCACATGGGCACATAGCTCCCTCAGGGGCTTGACTCCTGATTTACACTGGGGTAAAGAGAAGGATCACACCTCAAACCATTATCCTGACCAGTCTCCTACCTTCCTACTGCATTTGCTCCAATCCCTCAGACAGAGACAAACACCTACAAGATCTCTATCAAGCATTCTTAAAACTACAATAGCCGCCTGCTGAAGTGAAAAAACAGATTGACAGAGCCAGAAGAATACCCAGAAGTCACCTACTACAGGACAGGCCCAACAAAGAAAATAACAGAACGCCACTAGCCATCGACCTTCAGCCCCCAACTAAAACCTCTCCAGCGCATCATCAAAGATCTACAACCTATCCTGAAAAATGATCCCTTGCTCTCACAGATCTTGGGAGACAGACCTTGCTTACAGACAGCCCCCCAACCTGAAGCAAATACTCTCCAGCAACCACACACCACACAACAAAAACACTAACCCAGGAACCTATCCTTGCAACAAAGCCCGATGCCAAATCTGTCCACATATTTATTCAAGTGACACCATCATAGGACCTAATCACATTAGCTACGCCATCAGGGGCTCGTTCACCTGCAGATCTACCAATGTGATATATGCCATCATGTGCCAGCAATGCCCCTCTTCCATGTACATTGGCCAAACCAGACCTTCTCTACCCAGAAGAATAAATGGACACAAATCTGACATCAGGAATCATAACATTCAAAAACCGGTAGAACACTTCAACCTCTCTGGCCACTCAGACTTAAGGGTAGCAATTTTGCAACAGAAAAGCTTCAAAAACAGACTCCAACGAGAAACTGCTGAGCTTGAATTCATATGCCAGCTAGATACCATTAACTTGGGTTTGAATAGAGACTGGGAGTGGCTGGGTCATTACACATATTGAATCTATTTCCCCATGTTAAGTATCCTCACACCTTCTTGTCAGCTGTCTAAATGGGCCATCTTGATTATCACTACAAAAGTTTTTTTTCTCCTGCTGATAATAGCTCATCTTAATTAATTAGCCTCTTACAGTTGGTATGGCTACTTCCACCTTTTCATGTTCTCTGTATGTGTATATATATATATCTTCTTACTATATGTTCCATTCTATGCATCTGATGAAGTGGGCTGTAGCCCACAAAAGCTTATGCTCAAATAAATTTGTTAGTCTCTAAGGTGCCACAAGTACTCCTGTTCTTCTTCCTTAGCTGCGGTGCTTCTTCCGAAAAACCAGCCATCCCCAACAGCAGGTGACCCTGGTCTGATGCGTGGAGAGCTGGCATGGCCTAGTGCTTGAAACCCTGGCCTAGCACCCAGCTGTGGCAGCCTCAGAACTGGCTAGGAGGAAGATGCCTCCTCCCTACCCGTCTTTGCATGAACGTTTGTGGCAGCAGCTGACAATCAAAATTGTTGCCATTGCTGACTGTGCCACCCCCAGAGCCCCAGTTCCCGCTGCCCTCTGACAGCTGGTCACTCCACACTGGGACTAGGGCTCAGACCTTGGCCTTACCTGCCCTGTGGATAAAGAGCCCCCTCTGTTCCATATCCCCAGCCGTGCAAAGGGGAAAACAACCAACATCAGCATCGTGACCGTGCAAAACTAAAAATGAGCCTCTCAGAAAAAAGGGGCTTCAATGCCAGAGCCAAGGCCACAAACAAGCAAACACCACGAAAGCCATCTGGAAGGAGAAGCGGGAGTGCTGTGCTGGGAATGTCCTCTGATCTATTAGGAGGGGTCTGGCAGCACATACCCCTCGGGGAACAGAGCAGAGAGAGTTTACAGCCAGCTGCTGTTTCATGATAGGCCAGCCATGAGTGTGGCTGCTAAAAGTCCTGTGCCCTGAATGCCATGGTATGCTATTCGCAATGGCCGTGGGAGGGCAGTATTGCTTGTGCATGTAGCTATGGAACTGTGGTGGTTTTGTTCTCTGGGTACACTGCCTTTAAATTTCAAAGCCCTCCTCCAGTAGGCAGAGGCAGCAGCTGATTGGTGATTGGTTGCCATTTACAAAGGAGCTGCACATGCTGTGCTCTCTCCTGGTGACTTGACACGCTTCCATAGTCTAAAGCAACAATTGTAGGCGGGAGTAGATGCTACTGAGACTCGCTGGTGAGTGTATCCCAGAAGCCCCTTTGGGGATGATCCACAGAGGTTATGAGTTGGTTACAGTCCCGCCTAGGGAGAGTTGGCATTTTAGCTCAAGCTGCAGTAGATTGTGAGTTTAGCTCTGGAAGTTGCTGGCCCAATTCCTGGGGCGTCAGCCAAGGGTAGTAGCTCCCACCTTTGCTTGTTGCAGAGAGGAAAAGATGTGCCTTTTGGCAGTGGGATGCTTTGATGCTCTCCTCCATGCAACTCTTATTGACAAGCTGCTTGGTGGCCAGATCAGGCCACATCCCGATTCCACAGGGAATTTTTTCATTTGAAAATGTCAAAACGAACCATTTTGGCAATTTCCAAACTTTTCTCTTGACTCTTGTGAGTTGGGCAGTTCATCAAACCCAGCCCCGTGTCACTCACTCTTTCACTTCTGACACATCGGCATTTTCTGATGACGAAACAATTTGTCGGCACATTCCTTGCCAGTTCCAGTTACAGACAAACGACCTTCCGTGGCTGCATGTGCAAACTATCCCAGGCACCAGGGGAACACAGCAACCCTGGATCAATTCAAGTGCAGAGCCAGAGCCTTGGTGCTAATCTTTGGCGTCCAGGTGAGCCCAGTAAAAGCAAGGCTCAGATATTTCCGAATGGTACTCAGCACCCCAGGCAGGGAATCTCCTGCCCTGTATGTTGTATGGGCTAGATGGGATGGACGTGGTATGTCAGCTCCTAACACAGGACGCCGTCCTGCTCCTGTTTGAGTCAGTGGGAACTCTGCCAGTGCCTTCAGTAGGACCGGGGAACTAGATCCTGTGATTTTCATGCTGCTGCAGTGCCCTATTCACAGGGGGTGCCTGGGCTTTTCTGTAGTCCCTGTGTGCATCCCAGCGTTGCAGCTCAGTGAGTTGCATCTGCCACTGGCTTTGCTTGCTGGTGGTGCATTAGCAACTGCACCAAATGGCAGAATCTGCACAAGCAATGGTAATCTGAGCCCACCACCCCGCACAGTGTTCGGCTAACGTGCCTTGCCCTTCCGCTGCCTTTGGGTTTCCTGCCGAGGTTCGCCACAAAGGGGCCGACTGGTGTCAATCGACAGTGGCTTTTGTGATGTGGACACAACTGGACCGAGACCCGTCATCTCCCGTTCAGAGGCCAGCAAACAATCCTGTGCTGGCACGAATTGGTGATGTCAATATCATGATCAGTTCTCTGATTCCTCCAGTTCCTCTTGCTCAATCGTCTTTCAAAGACAAACTTTAAGCGTCTGTTTAAGTTTTGCCCCTTAGGAGACATAAGCCAGTCAAAGCCAAGAGGCCAGGGGAGAATTTATTTCCAGGAGATGTAGCATCTACTCCCAGTCTATAACATTCTCTGTTCCTCCAGGGAGCTGAAACATGCATGCCGTGGGCTAATTCAGCGCTTTGGCAAGTCCAACGCCCCCTTTCCATATGGCTCTTGTTCTGCTGCTGTCATGTTAGTTGGTGGGGCTGAGATGAGTCGGAGCCAATTCAAAGAACAAGCATATTTGAAATGTCACTGTCTTGGTCTCTGGGGAAATAAGAAACGTTGACTCAAAGCCCGTAAACAACATTCCAGATTAAAAATGTATTAGCTTGCTGTTTCCTTGCTCCCATCAACAACTCAGAGTCGTGTGTCTGTTTGGACAGGCTCCCAGTCACCCCTCAGCACAGGAGAAAGCAACTCACTCATGGGACAGCTGCTGCCTTTGAGGGAACTTTCAGCCCTCCAAGGATTTTAGGACTTTTTAAAAATTTTGGCTGCTTCTCTGATCCCCTCCCCTTTTCCCAGAGTCCCAGATACCGAAGAGCTGGCAGCTGGGTCACTGCTAAAGAACGTGGGAACGAGCAAAGAGCTGGTGTGATCTACTGGACCATTGGTGCCTTTGTCTTGTAGCGAGACAAACCTCAAGTGGTTTGGATGGGATCAGCACCCCAGCACATCCCTGCTTCTCCTAATCTTAGCTGATTAGTCCATAGGCGCCGACTCCGTGAGTGCTCCAGGGCTGGAGCACCCACAGAAAATAATTATCGGGTGCTCAGCACCCACTGGCAGCCAGCTTCCCCCTTCCCCCCAGCGCCCCCGCCTGCCTGCTACCCCACCGATCAGCGCCTCCCCCTCCCTCCCAGTGCCTACCGCCTGCCGCAATCAGCTGTTTTGCAGCATGCCGAAGACTCTGGGAGGGAAGGAGGGAGGGAGGGAGGAGGAGTGGGGATGGGTCATGCTGGGGGGAGGGGGCAGAACTGGGCAGGAATGAGGCAGAGCATCATGAGAAGAGGCGGGGTGGGAGTGGGGACTTGGGGGAAGGGGTCGGGTGGGGGCAGGGCCGGGGCCTACTTTTCGGGCGGTGGGGGCGGGCAGAGGTCAGCACTTCCAGAAAATCAGGTTTCTTTCAGGTGGCCCTGCTTGAAATCACTGGGCATTTTAAAAAGTCTTGCCCCAGGAGAGCAGCCTCCATGGTGTTTCAGCCTGATTGGGGCCTAGCCCATGGCGGGGAAAGCACATGAAAAGGAGGTAGAAGTTGACCAGACTTGTTCTAACCCCAGAACAAAGCGGGACCCAGGTTGTGGGGAGAGCTTTTGGGTAGCGTCTTCTCTTGTTCAAACTGCTTCACTCGTTCCTACGAGTAACGGCGAGAGCGTCTGTGACTCTGACGTGGGGACTGGGCCTTAGGACTCATGGGCTTGGTTCCCAGCTCTGCTCCTCATCATGCTATCTTGGGCAAGGCCCTGCTCTGTGCCTAAGTTCGTAAAGTGCTTTGAGACCCTCCTGTGAAAGGCGCGAGAGAATGCGACGCGCTGTCCTGAGCGGCATGACGCAGAAGGCGCAGCGTTGGGAACCTTGGGCATGTTCAGATTTAAGAGGCCAAACATAAGCTCATCTCGGTCCATGTGCCCCTCCCTCCCCCGTTCGGAGTCTTGTTCTGATGAGCAGTGCTCTGCTATGTTGTCACCGAGAGCCATCCCCCTAGTCCTGTGTAGGTCTGCCCTGCAAACTGCAAGACCAGCGCATTTTGGGGACAAAGGAATGTGTCGTCGGGGGGCAGGCTGGTGGGATGAGAGTGAAGGATGTGGAGTTAGCCGGCAGTCGGGCCTGGCTGGGTCCCTGCACTGTTCGTTCCAGACTCTCTACCTTCGGCTCTTTGAGATGCATGGAATTATCTAGAGGAAGTGCCACATTGGGCCGGCACAAGCGGGGCCCTGGACTCTTTTGGAACAGAACAGTTTTGCTTTGGGAGTGGCCTGTCTCCAAAGTCCCTACCGCTCTTAGGGGGCACAATATATGGAATCAATCACCAGATTTAACAATATGTGAGGAGCCGGGGCAGGGGCACTAGGGCCTATTGGAGGGCCATGACAGGAACGACAGCCTATTGGAGACGGCACAGTGGGGAGCAACAGCCGTGCTCCCTTGTTCTGACCCCATTGGGAGACTGGGGGAGAAGTGGGAGGGCGTCCTCGGATTCTAGCCCATCCCTGGCTTTTTGCCCTGCCCCCATACATACCCGGAGGCGGCAGTGCTGGATCATACACATGGCTCTTGCGACAGGATCAGCGATGCTAGAACCAGGATTTAGAAGTAGCCTGGAGTTTATTACTGGAAATACAATCGCCTTCTTTATTCTCCTAAATTCCTGGCCCCTTTATGCTGCTGAAATCCTGGATGTACATTAGCACTCAGCAAGGTGAAGGTGCAGTTTTCTTCCTTTGCCTGAGCTAGTCTCTCCCTGGTATGCACATTTGGGAGGCACAATCCCCAGGGCGCTCAAAGGTTCATTTTCTTAGCCGCTTGGTGGAGAGCGCTGCTGTTCCAGGGACTATTTTCTTGTATAATTACCAACGTTTTCCAGCTGTAAATACGCCCAGGGGCTTCCAGCTCTGGGAGCTTGTTTGTTAAATAAAAAGAAAAGGAGGACTTGTGGCACCTTAGAGACTAACCAATTTATTTGAGCATAAGCTTTCGTGAGCTACAGCTCACTTCATCGGATGCATGCTTCCGATGAAGTGAGCTGTAGCTCACGAAAGCTTATGCTCAAATAAATTGGTTAGTCTCTAAGGTGCCACAAGTCCTCCTTTTCTTTTTGCGCATACAGACTAACACGGCTGTTACTCTGAAACCTGTTTGTTAAATGTGGCTGTAAATCAATAAGTGCGCACAAAGTTGGGTTGCATGACAGCTTGGAGATCACCCCCCTCACCTGGGATTGTGAAAGGCAGGGGTTTGTGTTGATGTCCAGGAGAACAAGGCTCTGGCAATCGCACCAGCAGCTGGCTGGCGAAAATGGCCTGATTTAGGTGCCTTTTTCTGTGCCATTGCACGGTTTGGCTGGCCCGGAGGGGAGTGGGCAGCTATCTGGTCGATCCAAAGGGGAGTGGGGCTTAGCTTCCCAAGGAGAAAGGGGGTGTGACAAGCCTGCTGAGCAGTGATAATGTCACACCCTAGGTGGGTTGTCACCAGCTGGGACTGAACCTGGGACCTCTTGATCTTACTGTGGGGCCATCTGCTGCCTGAAATAAAAGGCCCAGCTCTGTTAGCTTAGGCTGTAGTGGCTCATCCACCTCTATACGTGGCCCAGCCACCGAGTTCTCAATGTAACTCTTGGCCCCCTCCCCATGATGGGTCGAAAGAAACTCCTAGGTCCAGGCAGCCTAGGGTTTTGGCAGCATTTAGAGGGAGTCAGAGCGCCACCCGGAGTGGGTGGAGGTTCCTGCACCATAGGGCAGCAGCGGGGAGGGGCTCTGTGGCACTTGGGAGGATGCTGGGGTTCGAGAGTGTCAGGCCACCTTCGGGGAGCAGGCATTTGGAGGTTGCTGGGTTACACAAGCTGGCATGACGACGGAACAGCTGCCCTGGGGTGACGTTGTAACACTGGAGGGTTGAACCCATGGAGGGTTGAACCCATGGCCTCTATGAATGGCTGAGCCTCTTCTGCCTGAGCTAAACGACCCACCTCTGTCAGCTGAGGCTGTAGCAGGCTCGTCATCCTGTGTCTGTGGCCCAGCCACCTCCAGGGCACAGAGCGCGACCCGGAGTGGGTTATGCATGCACAGCTGAATCAGCTGCTAATGGCAGCCACTGCCTCCGGGCAGGAAGACAGTGCAGGGGGGCCCCGATGAGGCATACCGTGGAACTGAACTGTGGCCAGTGGGACCGGCAGGGATCCCCAACTATTCCTAGGCAAGGGGACCACCCAGGGACCAGGGGAGGGGAACACTAGCCAGAAATACCCCCCAGGGCCAAACTAGGGCAGACTCCATCATTGTAGTTGGTTAAAGGAGGGAGCATTTTACCTGTGCTGTGTGTAGCTATGAAACTGTCTTGTATGACCGCTACAAAGCCTTTTGTTTTCTGGGGGCTGCATCTTTGAATGTCTAAGGCAGGGGTAGTCAATAGGTGGATGGTGGGCCAAATCTGGACTGCCAGATGCTTTTGAACAGATCCCTGTGACACTCTGCACCCCATATTCACCATAGTGATATGAGTATGATATGATTATGATGCATCTTGTACAAAATATGTCATAGAATAGAATATCAGTGTTGGAAGGGACCTCAGGAGGTCATCTAGTCCAACCCCCTGCTCAAAGCAGGACCAATCCCCAATTTTTGGCCCAGATCCCTAAATGGCCCCCTCAAGGATTGAACTCACAACCCTGGGTTTAGCAGGCCAATGCTCAAACCACTGAGCTATCCCTCCCCCCTTGTCATGTGAGGTGTCAATGGGAAAGTTGTAGATTACTGAATACGATTATCCTATTTGTGAGCATGTATCATTTTTGTATCTGGAGTTATGAATATTGACTTTGCATCTGTATTTCAAATGTGTTTGCTCCTGGATAACTCCCACAAAGTACAGTCAAGCAAGCACATTATGAATGAACTATTCAAGATAATGACCCATCAGAGAAAACAGTGGGCCATGGGAACAGCTTATCCTCACCTAATGGTCTTTCCTGTGAACATTCTAGCCAGAAAATAGGTAATGGCCCCTGCCATGACTCATTGAAGCATGCAAGGGCATGTGACTAAGTCATGTGATACTGGACTCCTGTACTTTTTCCACAAACGGTGCTGGGGACTTTGCTTGGAACAATGAAGTTCCCACCACATACAAGAAGCTATAAAAGGGGAACGTGACATCACCACAGGGCCTCACTCCTCCTCCAACACAACACCTAGGAACACCTTAGGAACAAAGACTGAACTAGGGGAGGTGGTCCCAGGTGGGAAAAAAAGGAAGCCCAGCCTGTTTATGGAAGATTGGTGGACTCTTTGTACCATCAGGGTGAGACACTGCTTGGTTCAAATCCTGTCTGGTTTATAGAATTTAGATTGCAATTTTGTTTATTTCTTAGGTTACCCAACTTTGGTCTGTACGCTGTCACTTATAATCGCTTAAAATCTATCTTTCTGTAGTTAATAAATTTGTTATCTATTTTTTCCCTAAAACAGTGTGCTGTTTGAAATGCATGAGAAATCTACTCAGTGAACAAAAACTGGTGCATGTCCTCTCCACATTGAGGGAGTGGTGGACTGGGTAATAAACATACACTGGTCAGGCTTTTGACCAGGGCGGGACGGTACAGTTCCGGGGTCCTAGGCTGGGAAGCTGGGGGGGAATTGGCTGGAGCCTCTCTATTGTTAGTTCACGAGTGGCTAAAGGAAGCATTCATGTAACTGCAACTGGACATGTCCATGTTTGTGTTCAGCTGTGTGAGTGCAAGTCCTGGAGAGGACTGCAGTTTGTCACAGCCTCACAGTGTGAGAGAGGACCCAGACTGGTATGCCAGAGGGCTCAGTGGTATCCCAGTTCCAGGTTGCACCCCGGGGAAGTCTGTCACAACCCTGAAATCTTTTAATTTACTTATTATCATTATTGTTATTATTTGTATTATTATTTACTCTGGAGTCTGGACCTTGACTATACCTTGACCGAGAAATTTGGACCTTGACAAAAAATAATTGACTACCCCTGGTCTAATGACCAGTGTGACCTCAGAGCTTCTGCAGATTGTCACAGAGGCCATGCACATTTTGCGCTTGCTCTCGGGCGTGCTCTCTTGGAGGCTTTACTTTTGTTCTTTCTTGTTGTTTGTCCTTCATCCAAAATTCAGATTGAAGTACCTGTTTGCTCTTTGTGTGTGTGGCAAAGCAACACTAGGAAAACAGTGCGCAAAAGGGATGTGCTACCTGCCTAGCACAAGACAGACATCCATCTGGCCAAAACTCCTTACATTGCAGGGTTGGGAGGTCTGGATGGCCAAGGGACTAGCCAAGACAGAAGGTGATGGATGGATGCACCATGAATCCCAGTTGCCAACAGCGGGCACCTGTGGGCCAGGGGGAAGCAAACACCAGCCTGCAGTGAGAGGGAGAAACATAGGTTTTTGATTCCAGACATCAGCTCAGCACCGCTGGGATGTCTGCCAACCACAGTTGTATTCCCTGCTGCTTCCCACTGGGTCACCTGCATGGTGAGTTAGGTTGATGATCTCTATCCTACCTAGCCCATCCCCGATGAACTTTCCCTGCCTGTTTCCATTTCCTCCTGCCCGGCCCTGTGGCATAGCTCCGTCCCCCACTGATCACTGCTTGGCTGATTCCTGAGGTTGTGGTTTTGCAAGAGCCTCTAGCTGGCCATCGACCTTCACATGCTGCACCTGCTGGTGCCTCTTCCCTGGCAGGTTGGGCACCCCCCATGTGGCAGAGGGAAGGGATTGATGGGTCATGTCCTGGGTGCACACTGTTCTCGTGTGTTTTTTCTTAGCATATTTTCCCTCCTTGGAACCATGGGGCTCCATAGCAATCCAGCAGCAGTAGGAGAGGGGAGGGCTAAAAACAGGACAACTCATCGCTTCACACCCCTTTTTTAGTATTCAGCAGCTGATTTGTTTTGAAACAATAAAAGTCCATTTCCCTCTAGTGCCCAGCAGAGGGCAGCACATGCATGGTATTGCAGGCGGCAGAGCCCTGTACCTATGGCTGTAACAATAGGGGTGTTTCATATCGCGATAGCTATTGCAAGTTAGAATCCTAGTGGAGACACGGCTCTGGAGAATTTACCCCAAGGGAGCTAGCTGAGGGCTGACCTCGACTAGCTACATCAAGGTCAGATTACCTGCACTAGGCCTCTTCGGGGGTTGTACATTGTCCTAGCTATCTTGGGGTAAGAACACACCTCTTTTTTGCAGTGAAGGTGTAACCTAAGAAAGTGGCAGAACAAGGGGAGCGTGTGGGGATGGGGAGGTCAAACCTTGGGGAAATCACCCTTCTTTCGGCTAAGGATGGAAGAAGCAGCCTGGGTACAGCCTGAGCCAGCCGGAACCGTGAGTTTCTCTACTGAAGTGCAAAGTCCATTGAGTCACTTTTCCTTTCCTGGTTTTGATCACGGTCTCTGCACATGTGTGCTCCAGCTGGGAACAGAGAGTGGAAAAGAAAACCAGATCCACACATAAACTTCTCCATTTCAGCACCCTGCTCCTCTGAGTATGGGGCCATACATCAGTCACGAGGACGGGGTGGGCATCCGAATGCACGGAAAGCTCCCCAGCGACCATCAGCCATTCCATTCGGAAGGGCCTTGTTCACTCTTTGCGCTTTCTGACGTTGCTGTTTTACATAGTTCCCTTCATCAAATCAGGAACGAGGCAAAAGGCCGTGTGATCAACCACGCACAGCCGACAACGGAGCTGGTCGCAACATTTCAAAATCTGACATTTCGATGGAAAGCACAGGATGAACTTTGACGAGAACGTTCATGAAAATTTGGACCTGTTTTTCAACCAGCTCCAGCAGGTGGCTGGTGGGAACTTTCCAAGGCGGCGAGGGGGGCAGAGGGAGTTGACTTTGACCCCAGCGTTTCGGACAGTTTTGGGGTGGGGGGATGGGGAGTTGTGAAGCAGGAAGCCAGGGCCAGAACAGGAGGTAGCAATGCAGGCAGAAGAGGGTCTGGGGAGCATAACAACGGCCGTCCTGGGTCACACCAAAGGTCCAGCTAGCCCAGTGTCCTGTCTTCCGACAGTGGCCAGTGCCAGGTGCCCCAGAGGGAATGAACAGAACAGGTTAATCAAGTGATCCGTCCCGTCGCCCATTCCCAGCAGGGTGAAGTTTGAGCAGGGGGACAGCGAGGAAAGGGTGGGTTCTGGGGATTTAAGAGGACAGACGTGACTGGGTGTGCAGTGCCAGGAAGGGGGAGCAGAGCCGGAGCTGGCGGTGAGAGTGCAGGCCTAGGTGGCTTGCCATGGTGATGGCTGGAGCGAGCCAACGTTCTGCATGAGCATCGAGCTCTTCCTTGGGGTTCGTCACTTGCTGAAGGGATTTTCTTGCCTTGTCTTGGCCTGACTTTACCAACAGGCTGGGGACTTGGATTCCTGCTGTGCTCCTAAACCCAGCGTATCGTTTGCACTTCCTCCCTGTGATGCAGGGGACAGGCCGAACCTGGCACAAACCTTGAGACCTTGGGCACACAGGCCAATGGCTAAAGCAGCACCTCCCCTGAACCCCCACTTTCTGAGGTGGGTATGGACAGAGTCACCAGTCGGCTGCGTCAGCTCTGCATGCAGCCGCTTTGCACTGCCAGAGCATCACCAAGCTGATGGCACTTTTTGGGGAATCTGGCCTGCTGATGACAGTCAGCCTGCATCACCCTGCTCAGACTCCATTGCGGCCACATCTGTTTCCTCACCACGTGGGTCTCCATTGCAACGTGCGTGAATGTCAGGTGCCCCCTTGCCAGGGCCCCGCACTGTGACCCCAGATTTGTTAGTTATACCCAACTGCTGTGAGAATGAGGCTCTTGCTTTTATTATTATTACACATTATTATTCATATTACGGCCCTTGCGCTAGGCGCTGGACAAACACTGACCCAAACGAGTTCTATTTCATTCATTTATTTGTTTCTTAAATGGCTTTTTAGGCAAAATGGAAAATTTTTTTTTTGTGAGAAACTGCCCTTCTCATTGAAAATGGTCGGGTTTTTTGTCCAAAAAACTGACGATCTTTTCCTTTGGATTTTGTTGAAAAAAGAAGGTTTTTATGAAAAGTGTCATTGAAAATGAACTTTTTTCCTTTTGGTTTTGGTCAGAAGTTTTCATGGGGATGGAAGTCATTGCCTGGCCAGCTCCGTCTGTGTGCACAGAAAGAGACAGTGATGCTTGGGGTTAGCTCTGGGGGGCAGGAAAGGAAGAGCTCCCCCCTCAATGAGCTGCCACATCTCCAAGGAGATGTGTGCGGCACCCTCTGCCCCCACCCTTCCTTTATGTGAGAGCAGACAGATGGGGTGCCCCCTGTAGGCAGCGCACGTCCTCTCCCATTGCACAGTGAGATCACATTGATTTCTCTGCACCAACAGACCAGCGGGGGAAATGGACCAGCAATGCATCAGTTTCTTCTTCCAGTTTCTTATTCTCCTCTCTGCCTGATCGGGGTCATTTTTCACCCTGATCCTGCCGTGCTCAGGTCAGAAAAACAGCTCTGGCTGCTTCCAGCAGGCGAGGGCTGGTGGATTGGGCCCTTTTGGCTTCCTGTCATGGGAACATTCTGCTTTTGGGAAAGAATTTCCCACTCGCCCATCTCACAGATAATTCAAGTCTCCAAATTGGGAAACCTCTCATGGGGAGAGGAGAGGGGAGCTGAGGCCAGAACACTGAGGATTGAAGCAGAGTCTCCGTTTAATCTGCTTAGAGATTAGACAAATACAGATTTTGACATCAGAGCCAGAGGGGTGATGAAAGACTCCTGCGTTCTCACTGCAGAGGAGCCAGATGTTCCATGGGAGCTGCTTGGACGGGTCCAAAGTACACGGCTCCTTTGTGCAGCCGGCCCTGGGGCTGCAGCCTGGGGTGGGAGAGGGGATTGACAAGTTCACGTCACTGGCTGTAAGGAAAAGGATTTCTGCAGCTTTCCTCTCTGCCCTGAGGAAACAGACATGGCATCTGCCCTGGGGGTGTCAGGCTGGCTCTGAAACTGACTGGCGCTTGTCAGTGCTACTTTGTGCCATCATGCCATTGTGAGTCGGGCCCAGCTGAGACTGTCCCAATGATCCCAGCTGAAATGCCCGCACTGAGGGCCAGACGCCTTGCTGCGTTTCTCCAGTGTGACGCTGCTGAAATGCTGCTGGATGTTGAGATCACTGGGGCTGCAGGGTCTAAAGCTGAAGAACAGCGGTGGGGATTCAAGCACAGGGCATGAGCACAGAATCAGCGCTGGGACTCCCCCTGTTCTAACCCTCCCTCTGCCTCAGGCATGTTTCTTCGTCTGCCTGCACCATGCCTTCCCCCTCTGCAAATGAGGCTACTGGGCCAAATTTGGCTGTTACAATGATGTAAATGTGGAGTAAGTAGAGTGGGCTTGAACTCCAGCTGCACTGATCACAAGGGGCAGGAGGCAATGGTGGGTCTTAGGCACCTTTCTGCTGGGAGCCTAACTGGTCCCTGGCATACGTTAGAGTAGCCACAGGGCTGCTCTAACTTACAATAGGTGGAATGATCCCCTTGGCAGCATGTCCCCAGAACACAGCATGCTCTAGCCCCAACCCCATCACACTCCCTCCCTGCCCCCAGCCAGCCCCAGAATGGGGGGGTGGGCAGATGGTGTAAACCTGACTGTGCCCCTCAGGGATTCTCCAGCAGCACAAAAGGGACTGACCCTGGGCCAAGGATCTGGTCCATTGCTTCCGACTGGCTGACTTTGGATTTATAATGGTGTAAATGAGTTTAAAATGTCATACAAATGTAGGGCTGGAAGGGACCTCGGGAGGTCATCTGGTCCAGACCCCTGCACTGAGGCAGGACCAAGACAACCTAGACCATCCCTGATGGGTGTTTGTCCAACCGGTTCTTAAAATCCAGTGACGGTGATGCCCCAGTGGTCCAACACAACCTCTGACTTTCCTACATTAGCTCAGCATACAGGCAGATCTCTGGGCTGGTCAGCCAGCCGCAGCTGCAGTCTCCATGCTACCGTTTTACGAGGAAGGGCCATGGCCCCAGTCAGCAGAGAGCAGCCCCCCACCCCAGCGTACCTCCATTGTGCAGTAGGGAACTCAGGAGAGGTCTGTATGGCTTGTCTTCTCCGCCCCATGCAGAGCTGTGTCTGCCCCACATGAGGTAACCTTGTGTTATAAGCCTCTGATCCCGATCCTATTGAAATCAGTGGAAAGAGAAGATTCCCCTTGACTTTGACAGGCCCTAGATCAGCCCCTGAAGCTCTGGACCTCTCCGCTGACGGCCTCCTTTTCAGTTTTATGGATTGGAACCGTCTCATTGTACTGTAGCGCAAGAGCCATGCTGCTATTTAATTAAATTTCAGCTCTCAGCATGAGCGCCCATAAAGCCGCATTAATGGAGTTAGAGCTCATGCTCACACTGCTAAAGAAACCGTTGTAATGTCTTTAGCGAGAGAGGAAAACATCTTGCACACAGCACACCGGGGTGGAGGTTTTTACTCCGTAAAGATGTTTAAATTGTTCCTTTAATATTCAGTAAAATTAAGTCATGTTGGGAATTATTGGCTCTACACTACTGATCTGAACTCAGCCGCACATATCCAGGATCACATCTGCAGCTGAAGGAAACTGATTTGTCGTCTAAGCTGATACAAGCCACGTCAGCTGAGCATTTGGTCTGTAGAGAGGAGCTGGAAACAATAAACCCCAATTCTCAGCTGGTGTAAATTCGTGTGTATCCACTGACATCAACAGAGCGACATCAATTTATACTGATTGCACCGGGCTATAGTGCTGCAGCTTCAGCAAGGGACATGAGCACCATTTGATTAATGGTCTAGTTCTCTTAACAGGTCCCCAGTACGGACATGCTACGCAAGAACTCATGAGTATGCCAGTGTGCGTGGGGGGGGCGGAGGGGAACTGATGTAAGTGCATCTTCCATGTGTATCTTTCGTGAACAGCAAGTGATTTCACTCTCTGGCTCACAGGCACACTCGGTAGTACACACAGCAGTACAAGATGCAACATGATGTAGCCAAGGAACAAGTGTGTGATGACATGAAGGCGATGGACCGTGCTGTCAGCAGTGTCGAAGGGCCAGATTTCCAAAGGTAGCGAGGCACCTGGAGACTCAGAGAGGGGCCCAGTGGGATGGTCAGACGTGCCCAGACACTAGCCCCTATCGATTTCAGCTGGGTGAGGCACCTGGGCACATCTGACCATCCCACTGGGTGCCCACCTTTCAAAATCCAGCCCTAAGCGCCTAACTCACTTGTGGAAATGGGGCTTTTAAAAATCGCATCCTGTATTCTGAATCCACAGAACCACGCGGCGGGGACGCAGTGCGGGCTGCTATGCACACAGCATGCCAGATGCCGAACCGCAAAAGGAAGGTAAAGTTAAGGCACCTAACTGTACATACCCTCGTCTCCACTGAGACACACACCTTACTATCCCCTCAGTTACCGTACACCACATTCTCAACGCTGCCCCCATCTCACCCATCGGCACACACCCCTGTACCAGGTGACTTCCCCCCACTGCTAGCCGTTGTGGATGTTTGGAGCAGTAGTGGATTGTGCTGGGAGAGGGTCAGTGGTGGAGCCAGGTTTTGCCACTGGGAGGGTGATGGGTCATTGGTGGCAGGCAGCAGTGGCTCCTGTCCCCTGGGGCTGGGCCGGTTCCCTGCTTCAGGCATTTCAACCTGGCATGGGGGGTCGCAGCACCATTCACATTTGGCCCAGCTGCCCCTCCATCATGACAGAGGGGCAGCTGAGTCAAACCTGAGTGGTACTGCGACCTGGCACATGGGGTCACAGTGCCACATGACCCTGTGTGCCAGGTCACAAGGCCTGGAGCAGGGTGCCGGGCCCAGTCACCACTGGCAGGTAACAGCGGGGTGGGCTCGCTTTCCAGCCTCATGGGAAAACTCATGTCATGCACCTCCTAGGGTCAGCTGCATAATATGCTAGAACAGACACCACACAGAGACCTAATGGCTGGGTGCAAGGGAGGCACTAGCCCCCGCAGTTCCCTTATTAGCTAAGCCATTGGATAAGGTAGCGTAAGGCCATGATGGAAGGATGGTACCCTTAGGGGCCAGAGTATTTGCACCTGCCCACCCCCATCAATTACACACACGTCCAATCAATTATGCACCTGTACATCCAGCCCCATCACTTAGTTTTGTGTGCACCCAGCCCCCTCCCCCATCCATCAGGTTTCTGTGCACCTAGCCCCAATCAATCAGGTTTGCATGTAACTGGCATCAATCAGACTTGTGACAGATTTCCTGCAATTTCCTGCAGTATCCTGGACAAGCCTTATTGAATTAAGTGTAAGGATCTTGGGAGTTCACTGTATTAAAAATGCAAATATTTCTGTATTGTTGTTGGGAGGCTGGCAAACCCAGAGGGGGGGAGCCAGGAACGTAGGACAAGGCTCAGGTGGAAAGCAGCAAGGTGTGCAGTAGGCCAAACCTTGGTTGCTGATGAGAGGGCCCCTGAGCCGGGACTTGGAGTAGAGGGTAGGCCCAGGTCCCCTGCCAGTCACTGGCGAAGTAGCACCGGCAGGGCAGTGAGCAGGCAGACTGCCAGAGCCCATTTGTCAAGAGGGACTTTGATACCCTGGAAGGGTGGAACAGCTATGGTGACCTGGCCAGAGACCGAGTCACGAAGAGGAGGCTGTGGTTCCTGGAGTGAGATCAGCAGGGCAAGAGGGTGACGGGAGAGATGCAGGGAGGGCACAGTGCCTGGCCAGAGCTAATGCCCAGGATGGCCAGCAGGAGGCACCACCAGTGGGGTGTGAGCCCCATGACATGGACGTACAGCCAGCTGAGTATGTGTGCGTGTTTGCTCTGTGCATGCAAAGGTGTGTGTGTGTGTGTGCACGGGGTGAGTTTGCACTATCTGAACGTGTGCATGCACACTCTGTGAGCGCATCTGGGTGAGCATTGGTGTGTGCGCACTGTGAGTGCATACCTGTGAGTGTGTGTGTGTGTGTGTGTGTGAGAGAGCATGTGTGTACTGTGAGCCGGTACAGGTGAGCACGTGTGCACACAGCCTGCATGACCACGTACAGCTGAGCGAGTTGTACAGGTGCGCACGTGCTGAGCCTAGGTACAGGCACGTTGTGTGGGCACGTACATGTGAGCCTGCACATATGAAGGCATGTGTGTGAGCACGCAGGGGTGAGCATGTGTGCATGAGCGTGCACTGGGTAAGTGCATAGGGAGGATCACCTGGGGATTTGCATGCACATGAATCAGTGTTTACTGAAGAAGCAGGGGTGTGCACAGGAATACAAATTTGGCTGCTTTTGGAGGGGCACTTTCTGTGGCCCCCTGCAGCCGGAGGCGCTGCCTCTCCCCTCCCCTCAACCGCAGCCGGAGGAGCTGCCTCTCCCCTTCCCCCACTCCCCCTGGCTGGAGTAGCTGCCTCTCCCCCCTGCAGCCCCAGCAGAGCTGGCTCTCCCCCAGCAGCTGGAGGAGCTGGATCTCCCCCCACAGCTCCAGGGTCAGAGGAGCTGTCATCTTCTCTTCCCCCCACAACACCCCCCCGCCCCCGGTCCTGCCCCAGGGCCAGAGGAGCTGGCTCCCTGACCCCCTTCCCCAGAGCCGGTGGAGATCGCTCTCCCCTGACGCCCGGAGGAGATGGCTCTCCCTCTGTGGCCCCGGGGCCGGAGGAGACCAAGCCCCTGCTTGCCCCCCTTGCGCACATCCCTGTGAAGAAGCCAATTTCACCAGAATATTCCCAACCAGCTGTAGTCACATGTCCTAAAACACAAAGGAGGGTCAGAAAAACATTTGCTGAAGTGCTGATAAAGCGATCAGTCGGTGCACAGGGCCCAGAATGCAGAGCTGGGCAGGCAGAGCAAAGGAAAGACTGGGGTACACATCGAACTCTCATTTAAAATATGACTGTCTGCAATTTCTCAAGTCAGAGCAGATTCTGTTAGTGAACAGGGAATTTAGCATATCCTCAGCTGATGTAAACCGGAGTTTGATTCCATTGGCACTACATCCATTTACACTAGCCCTAGTTTTCTCTAGGTAAACCTAATCTCTTTGCCTTCTACTCACTCACTCTGAGACAGACCCGCTGATATGAATGACTGTAGCTCCATTGAAGTTAATGCAGCTCTCTGACTGTGGGGCTGGTGCTATGCCAGCCCCAAGTAGATTAGAGCAACTTTGAGGCTGCTCTACCTTGTGCCAGCTGGTAACAGCCCCCAGTGGTCTGTCTGCCAGCTAGAAATTGCCAGTGCATAGTAATACTCCAGCAGCCCCCAACACAATCCGCACATGCCCCTTTAGGTGGGGGACCATGGCGGGAAGTGGCGTGGAAGCTGCCTACGCTGGCTTTATTCCCTGCCAAGGGAATGCACTGCCAGAGCAGTGCCGAGAGACCAGAATGCATTAGAGAACCTGGCCCCATACTCAGCACCTGAACTCTGTTCACTGTAGAGATGGGTTTGAACCAAACTTCCAGATCCAAACGCCCTCAGACTTGGGAAGAATCAGGATCAGGAGCTGGATGGGAGAGTTGCACTTCGGACCCATCTCTACTTTACTCCCCGTATCGTTGTCCATTTAGGATGGGCACCGTGGGCTCAGGGCTGCTGAGATATTGGGGCATCTGGCAGAGACATGTGAAAGAGAACAGATAAACTGAACCCAGCTACTCCTGTCATTTAGGCTGTAATGAGGATTAGCATTCCAGCTCCCCCAAAGTCTTTAATTTAAAAATAAACACTGCAGCAATTAGTTTAGCAGCATGGTCCCCAGAAGTCAGCTCACAACTGCGGAGCACAAGAAACATCAAAGCTTGTGCCAGTGACTGGTTTTGAAGAGCTGCCGTAATTGGATGACTGCAGTGCGATCAGGGGGAGCTGCTGACGCAGGTTCATTGAGGACCAGCGGAGCAATAAAAATGTCTGCTCTCTGGAGGCTGCGATGAGTCATCCCGGCCTGCCGCGTTGGATCGGGAGATGCAGGGGCTCTGCACTCTTGGCACTGCTCATGGGGAAGGAAATACACAGTGGCAGCTGCTGAACGGGCTGAATTCTGAGTCTGCAGTGAGGCTGTGGGGAACGGGAGGGAAATCTTTCCCATTGCTACAGCACCATGCGCCCTAGGGACCCCAATGAGCTTTGCAAGCCCTTATACAGGGCCTGCTTCGCTCACCACTGAAAGGGGCAGGAGACTGAAATCTAGCCCAAGGATGCTTCCTTGACAACTGATGTAGCCTTCATCAAGGATTTGGAAGGGATCTAAGCCCTCAAACTGTCCCTTGGAGCAAGTTATCCTATAACAGCCTCCTATGGCGTTTCCTGCACTGTCCTTTAAAGCTGACTACTGGACTAGATGGAGCACAGGTCTGCTCCAGGCTGGCGGTTCCTACATTCTCACTTGCATTCTCATTTTCTGCTTTCCTTAGCTCTTCAGAAACCAAGGAAATTCCCCACCAGTGACTCTGTCAGTGACCTGCTAAGGTGGCAGAGTCCTTTGCATTTCCTATGCAGTTGTTGTCTGGTTTCTCTTTATATATTTTTGACAGGCATTCTCTGGATCTGTGCTCTGGCTGTGCCCGTGAACCTGACTGACGAGCCTCCATCAGCCTTGTCACAGTTCAGGGCACCTGCCCGGCATCCCCCTGGGTAGCCCTGGGCAGAGACCTGCATCTGTCTCCTGACTGGTGTTTTTCCTGCCTACGCTGTGTTATTCCCCAGCAAGGCAGATGGCCTTACCTGGCCAGCGTCTGCACTTTGCTTTCTCTCCAAGACTCTGAACAGCGTCATTACCCACAGTTATGTTACCACCCAGCTCCTCCCCACAGAGCTGTGACTAAGCATTTTAGTGCCCAGGGCGAGCAATCATATTTGTGCCCCCTAGAGATGACGTGGGGGTGGGAAAAGTTACATGCCCCTCCAGATTTCTGCATCCCATTTAGCACAGAGGTTTTCAAACTGTGGGGCACACCTCCCTAGGGAAATGCACCTCACAGTTTGAAAACCATTGCTTCCTGCCAGGAGTCGGGTCCCTGATTCTCCGCACCATGGGATGGGGGGAGCTGGATGGCTTCCAAACACACCTCCCTTCACCCAGGGAGCGACTGCAGACTTCTTCCCTGCAGACCCCTCTGTTGACAGCTTCCTGGCTTATATAGGCTTCACCTGTTCCTGCTGTGCTGAGCCTGTTCAGTGGAAATCCCTGCTCCCTGTCTCCTTCTCCAGGTGTAGCCTGGGCAGTTAATTGGCCCACTTAGCCATCTTCCCCCCTCCAAGCCTTGTGTGGGGTGAATGCCCCATCACAGTACACACGCAGGGCACATACATCCACATGCTCACCCATACGAGCATAGGGAACACCCCCCATGTTCACCTGTATGCGCATGCGCACACACACACACACTGTGCACACACACACTGAGCACACATGCTCACACACACACACTGAGCACGCACACACACTCACGCTTATGCACACAAACACAGCGCACACATACCCATGCTCACATATGCCTGCATACACATACAAGCTCACACACACTATATAAGCATGGCGTTGCAGTCCTGGGGGAAGATGGGGTGGGGGTTGGGGGTGGGGGTGGGGGAGACAGGTTGCTTTACTCTCCATAGCTGCACCCAGCATCAGCCTCTGTCTGCTAGAAGAGAATCACTAGTCTCCCAACCCATCCAAAGCCATCCGGCTGCGTGATCACCAATACAGACGGATCAGCCTGCTCATATGAAGGATGGTCAGGATCGGGGTGCTCAGCAGTGTGCCCGCCAGGCTGCCTGACAATGATTGGACAATGGCGCCAGCTCTCAAAAACCAGCTGGGGTGGCTGGAGAGAAGTCATGGGACTTGTTTAGTTTGACCCAAAGTCCCAAAATTCCAGTCAGTTCCAGTAGGCATCCCACCATGTACTGTGAGAAAGCCCCAGAATGCATAGGGCCTCATGGTGGAACCGTGCACCATGGGATAGCTGCGCAGAATGCTGCTCGGCAATGATTGCCAAGGGAAGTAGCTTTAACCGGCAGAAACAATGCGGAGTGGATGCACTGCTTTAGGACTTTCTCCCTCATTACTTACAGCAGAAAAACATGGTCTGAAAACACTTTCGTATGCAGCCAATCTGCTGCTTCTCTCCCCAGCTGCTGGCCACTAGCAGCACTGCAGGACGCTGCTGCCTGTATTCTCCTTCCCTTGCCTTCAAACCTTTTGCTATTTTCCCTGGAGGCTGAGGATGGCATTACTGCCCCATTTATGTGGCTTTGGGGCGAGGAACCCGCCGCACACGCAGAAGCTCACAAAACTGAGGGTGCTGTTTTCAGCTGAATATCCTGATGGCTCTTTTGATGCAATACAGGGATGTATGGCTCGCAGGGTCCCATTCAGATCTGTTTATTATTAGTCATTCTGTTCAGAGTAGCAGATAATTGCTTTATAAAACCCAGAACCAGCCCATGGCCCTCACCCTGCAAATAATCACAGTGTAACTCAGACACACATAGCACACGAGGCAACAGTTCAGTGTCTGATCCCAACTCCCTGAGCTGAAATTCAGGGTATTCACAGCTCAAACCCCCCATTTTATAAAGGGACCGAACCAAACTCCGGATCCGAACTGCCCAGAACTTTGTGGTGCTTGAAAACTGGATCCAGAGTTTGTGGCTTGTGCCCATGCCTGGTTTGAAGAAAGTTTCACCTTAATCAGAGAGGAGGCCAGTGCAAGGGGTGTGCTGGGGGAAGTGTAGCCAAAGGAGGGCTTTGAACAGGAGTGGTTGTGCACTAGTCACATGTTGAGTGGGACACCGTTATTGACAAAAACGTGTAGCCAGTTGTTGTTTGACTCCACTCGCGGCTCATTCTCAGAAGTGTTCGAGAGCCCATATAACCAAATGTAGCCAAATTTATTGTTTAAAGAGAAAGCAGGACAATATGAAAAGGAGACACACATTTCCCCCTTCTGGGAAGCAATGCTTAGCACACAGCATGGTCACCTGGCACAGAAGGTGTGCTTCAAAGACACGCGTTTCATCCAGCCATATTTACAGGATGATTTTACAAAATACAAAACTCTTTACCCATCACTAAAGTCCAACCCCCCAGTTCGTTACAGTTCTGTAACTGGTTGTTTTGTTCTGTACCTTTTTTACCGTAGGTTTCTCTATGTTCAGGCCATTCCCAGCCTGTGCGAGGCCTCACCAGTTATGTATCTTGGTTTTGACAGGCTTCTGTTTTCTACTGCCAAAATGTTGTGGGATACTTGGCGTGGGTGAACGGACTAGTGGGGAGAGCCTAATACATGCAGGTGACAATCCCAACACTTTATCTATCTATAATGCATTTTATGATGTTAATTCCATGCCCATAGCACTCATTCATGTGGCGTATACAACCCCAACATGTATGTATTGGCCAACACGGTTCACTGCAATAACATACATGTTATTGTACAGCCAGCACATTCAGGGCCTGATCCTGAAGGGTGCTGAGCACCAACAACATACAGTTCCTGGGAATTAGTGGGAGCTGTGGGAGTTCATCTCCTCAGGATCAGGTCCTGAGGGCTCTGGATCAACCTCTGGAGGAGTGAATAATGCATCCAACTTGTGAGTGGGAGCCATGATCGCACCAGGGTGAGTGACAAGTGAAAATAGGTTTGCTGGCCTTCACTTATGGTAATTCCTATCAAGCCTCATCCCTACCACACATTTCAGCACCTGAATCCCTCCTACCCTTCAGATCCCCTCCTGGGCCCCTTACACTCTGTTTCCGACCCCCCCTTGCCTCCCAAACTACTGCAGCGGGACCTCACCTGCATCAGGAACTCAGGGTCTGGCCCATTAGTAAGTCCCCTCTGTCCTTCAGTTTACCCACCTGTAAGATTACTGAGCCTCACCCCAAAGTCCATGCTCAGCGTTTCCTCCAGCAAATCCCCCATTGTTGTCAATGAGATTTTTGCCCAAGTAAGGAGTGAGTAAATACTATTGAGGATTGGGCCTATGATCATGTAGGAGTGAATGCTGAGAGTCACAGGGGGACTAGCTCCTGTAAGAGAGAGTCGCAGCATGGCTGGGACTTCTCAGCTGCCTCCCAACTGGGCTTAAGGGAAGGCACCTGGGCCACAGGAAAAGGGAGGCAGGAAAAGGGCAGGTGAGAGCTGCCTGAGGAAGAAGGGAGAGACTCAGAGAGAAACAGCAGCAGTAGCAGCAGCAGAGCTGCGCTGGACCAGGGAGCTGTTGGGAAGAGCACACGGTGAAGATACTTGTTGGCGAGGAATGGCCAGAGCGGCTGAGATACAGGAGAGCTGGTGCAGAGGCCCTGAGGAGCCAGGAGAACCAGCCTGGGGTGGGGAAGCGGAGCCCAGAACAAGAGGGTTGATGCTGGAGGGTGGATCCCAGGAGCAGGGGTCAGAGTCACGGGCAGGGGTCCTGTGGAATAGAACACTGTGGGGAGAGGCCTTGTGGCGGAGGAGGACTGTGAGAAGCTGAGCCCAGGGCCCGTGGGGTGGTTGTGGTGGGATGTTCCCCGAGCAGGGGAGGACTCACAGGCGAGGAGGCCTATGGAGTGGAACACTGTGGGGGCCCCTCTCATGGGAGACCTGACTTGGGGCTCCCAGAGAAGTGCTGTGATAGAGAAGCGAATCTGGGATCTCTTGGGCAGATGGCCTGGAGGGCAGAGCCCTTGAACAAAAGCAAAAAGAGGTGGGGAGCAGGCAGGAGATGGCCTGTGGGGAGAATGAGTGGAGATGAGGTCCCTGGAGCGGGATGGGAATTGCTGTGATCTGTGGCACTTTAGGGTGTGGGGAAGAACATTTTTATCACGAGGGCTCTGCATATTATTTCACATGCTCGTGAATAAATTATCCCCAAAGATGGGGCTTTGAATGGACCCTGGGAGAGACTGTGTTCCCTTTTCTAGGGAAACTGAGGCAGGCATACTGGTTGTGCCACGGCCTGCTGCAGCTGGGGTGCTTGAGGTGGGGGCTACCCTGTTACAGTGAGGTCCCTATTGCTGGCCTCCTGGAGCCACTCCATAAGCGGCATTCTTAATAATAAAAATACCCAGGCTCCTGAGTAGCTGCTACCTCACTGCCGGAGCTCGGGCCTCTGACCTCTGCTAGGCCCACACCTTGCGTGGCCTCCTGGCATATGATCTTTGTCAAGCCTGAGTTACCAATAAGGTAGCGCTGCAGAAAGAGCATCGCTGGCAACTCACTTCACCCTGGGGCTCAGATTCACTCTTCCTAGAGTCATATCAACAGTAAATGCTACTGCTGAACATCGCCAGGAGCACGCTGGGCCCAGCAACCTTTTCTTCTTGGGCTAATGCACACTGTCAAATGCACCGATTGTTGCCTTAATTTCACTAGCAATACTCTTCTTCTCCTGAGCAGGCCGATTCCACTTGCAGAGATAGACCCTTCCCTCCCCCCACTCTCCCTTCCCTGCAATCGCTACACCAGGAACTGCAAGAGAACAGCTTGATGTTGTGTTTTAAACCAAGGACCTATTGATGTTGATTCTGGGGACATGGTACAAGCCAAGGGCCAGGTTGTGATCTCGCTTGCACCGAGGTAAATCTCCAAGGGTGTCACACCAGTGCAAATCCCACACAAGTGTGATCTGAATCGGGGCCTCGGCAGGTGAAAAGAGAAAATATGCACTATACATGCGCACGGATAGCAACATACAGACATTGATTTAACTACATTAAACCCAAAGACAGGGGCCAGATTCCAAGATCAGACTCCCAGGACATGTAACAGTCCTAACAGACAACCCTACACTAACAATCCCTTGTGGGTGGACGTATGCATGAAGGCAGAAGTGTTGTGGGCAAAGCATTGTTAGAAGCAGCTGGGGAAGTCCCATGTTCTCCCCTCCCCTTGCACTATGTGAATCCTGTTGATCTTAAAACCTCACAGCTCCAACAATCTCAGGGCAGTCACCCTGCACCCAAGGACCTGCTCCCTCCATCATCGTCCTGGTTCCCCAACCACCTTGGAACACTCTGTCCCCCTTTGCACACTAGCAGCATTAGTGTCCTTCACCAGCCCAAGCTCCCTGGGCTCTCTACCTATGAGACGCCAGGTCCAAAGAGACAAGGGATGGATGTGGTGGGGAGACACACATAGGAAAGACATGGGATGGAGGTAGTGAGGAGACACAAATAGAAGAGACAAGAGATCGACTGGAATTTGTTGTCCACTACAGCGGCTGGGAACATTTTAGATGAAATGAAATTTTGCCGACGCCACCATGTTTCGTGGAGACACAGCAGTTGCAATGACCGTTTTGTTGGGAAGAGGGCATGCTCTTCTCGTACTCCATAGCCTGGTTGTTGGTGCAGTGGCCTGGGATGTTCCAAAGTCCCTGCTTTGTCTGAATCATGCTGATCTGGGATGGAAAAACTCTGCTATGGAGCAGGGATTTAAACCTGGGTCTCCTACATCCCAGTCCGGTGTCCCGGCCACCTGCCCCAAATTGAAAAGCTCAGGTTTTGATATAAAAAAAATCCACCCCAGACATTTTGACACAATCCCATTTGGGTGAACATGTTCAAAAGGCTTTGGTTTGTTCCCATCCGAACAAAAACAAGTTTGGAAACCTCGAACGGTGCCACAAAACCAGGCTTGTCCCACGGCCGGCTCTAGTGGCCACGCATCCCCGTTTGGGACCAAACTTGCTATGCCATGTGCTGGGCTGGCCCAAGCTGGCTGTGGAGGGCGAAGCAGCTCTGTGCACCGGGGCGGGGGAGAAGAGGAGCAATACTGAAAAGGCCCTGGGAGGCTTTTCTTGACTGTCGCTGGGCCCCAGCCCCCATTGTCCGGCCAGCAGCTTGGGGGCGTTCAGAGAGGAAAATGACATCGGATAATTTGTAATTAGGCCAGTCCTGTGTCCCAAGCTTTTGAATGAAATCAGGACAATGCTGGGGCTCGAGGAGGATCTTTACTTTGGTCTGCTTGGACTTGCGTCTATTGCTCCTCTTTTCTAGTCAGGGTCATTATCACAGCTGTGGTGCCTGTGAATGTGGCATCCCCAGTCAAAACTCCAGAGATTTCAGGGGACAGTCCTGAAGCGACCTGAAGCCCCCCAAAGTCTGAGATGAGGCAGGCAGGGAGAGCAAGAACTGGATTGCTCTTCAGTGCCACCCTGTGCCTGACTCAGGAAGCGCCATTGACTGGACAGAGGAACCCTTGCCCTCAGCCGCCAGTGTGATGCCAGGACCTGTATTTAACTAGGGGTGGGGAACAGCAGAAGAAGGGAAGTGGGGTGATCCTGCCCTATTAAGAGGAAGAGCAGAGACTAGGAAAGAAAGAAATGCAGAAACAAAGGGAAGGGATGAGGAGACTGGCAAATATCAAGGGGTGCAGAAAAGTGACGCAGAACGGAGTAGATGAAAAAGGAGCCCCGGGACTGAGAAGTGAATGAATGATTTGGGGTTGTGTCTGAGTTTCTCTTGGTTACCACCTGCATGGGCTGGGAGCTGAAAGCATCTCCAATAAGTGTCCCATTCTACAGCTTTGTAATGATGCTGGTGTGTAGCAGGGGCAGCAGGCAAACCCTGGAAAGGGAAGGCAAGAGCTTATCAGGGACTATTTGAAACCAGATGCCTTTGAATTAGAAGAAGGCATGATCCAGCTCATTACTTCAGCAAACAGTTCGATCCCCTGAGGGTCGGCTGATTTTTATAACTGGATCAAGTGATTATTTGGCGTTTGTTTATAAAAACTCATTCCGGTGCTGAGCCTTTCTGCAGTTATAAACACTTTGAAATGTGCCCATCCCTAGTGTCTGCAGGACCTTAACTCACCTGTTACTGGCTATCTCAGGGCACAGGGGAGCTCCCGAACTCGAGACTAGTTCGCGGTTAGCTGCATGACTAAACCTCAGTCATCATGTCTGCACTGTAGGAGTAGCCACACAGTGCTCATTAAACTCCTAAAGTCCCCTCCCAGCTTGCATGGGTTCTGTGTAAAAACTAGGGCCCCGATCCTGCAAACACTTATGCATGCAAATATTTTTAAGCATCCGAGCAATCAGGCAGCCTGCAGTGGCGCTCCTCACGTGCTGAAAGGTACTCACCTGTTAGTATCTGCAGGCTCAGGGCTTAGGATGGATCCTCTGAGGCTGGTCTGTACCATGGTTGGCCCAAAGCCCTGGACAGGAATCTGGAGGCAGTAACCCAGGTACATAGATACTGCCCTCGTGTCTCACTGTCCACACACCCACGCGCCCTACCCCCACCCCAATTTTAATAACTGTTTCAGAGTGGTGTAAATGAGGCCACAGGGCTTGTTTTATCACTGGTTCATGTGCTGTTGTTGCAAGGCAGGCATGGATCACACACACAATGCAGCCCCTCCCCAGCCCACCAGCCCAGGGCTCACACAGTGAGCTGTTTGTTAGTATTCCACCTTAAAAACCAAAAAGGAAGAACACATGAGGTGCTTTCCTTTCCCTGTGGGGGTTTGCCGTCTCTGATCGATTCTCTGACATTATCCAAAGAGTAGGCTCGCCGCCTTTCTAAAAGCTTCTCTCGAAAATAAAGATTCATTTAATTCCCCCTGTTACTGCTAGGACTTGAGTTTAAAGCACTCCCATTACGAGAGCTAAACCAGTACTGATTTCAGCTCAGGCTGATTTCAGTTGATTGGATCCCACACACCTCCGTCTCCCTTACTCCTGGCAGACTGATCTGAATTCCAGGGCCTCAGCACAATGGTTACCAATGCCTAGAACAGGGAGTGAAGAGCCAGGCTTGCCTACACAGGAACATTATACAAGTATAAGCTAAGGTGTGCACCCTGCTCAATGGTATCAGAGGCCTTTATTCACTTTAGCTGATGTCACTTGGGAAGGAGTGTAAGCTAAAATGAAAAAAAGCCAATCTTATACCAGAATAAGGTGTCCACACGGAGGCTATACTGGCACAGCTAGATTGGTTTAACTTCAGTGTAACTAGTAAAATGTTCCTGTGTAGACAAGCCCGCAGGCTGTTGCTCTGAAGAGATCATCGTCTGAGGCCAGTGAAGTCTGAATGGAAAGTGCGAATGATAAACAACTTGTTAATCCTTGGCAATGTTTCACAGCTGATGGGGAGCCAAGTCCCTATGTTCTCTTTCCTGCCACATGTCTGCCTTGCCTGGAGCGCCCCCTGCCCCCTTTGGCCTAGATTGGTCTGCCCATACCTTGGCAATTATGGTCCCTGCTCCCACCTCCCTCCCTTGTCTCTTTCACTCACCATGTCCCATATTAACACTTTCCCTGGTGTCTCCTATCCAGCTCCAGCCTCAGGCCTTGTAGCCAATTATTTCATTTAATAGAGGTGTTGTTGTGGTTAAGTATAATTAAGTCAGGTGTGATGGAGAGGTTTACGTAGGATAGTATTGTAGGAGTATAACATTAGGTATATCAGTAAGTACTGCAAGGCCTAGAGGATGAAGCCTGTCAAATTTCAGTTTAGCCATGTTAGGTCTCAGGCGTATAGAGGGTTGACATAAGTGACCCAGGAATAACTGTGGATCAGTAAAGGTACAAGATTCCTGTAAAGAATGTGCCCATGGGTGATGTTCAGGAAAATATGCCACAATGTCTAGACTGCAAGATATTAATGTAACATCATGGGAACTTTTGCAGGAACCTCAGGTCACCATGGGGATGTGTTTACATAGATGCATAATGGAAATAAAGTAGGGTTGCCAAGCCTCCAGGGTTGGCCTAGAGTCTCCAAGAATTAAAATTAATCTTTAATTAAAGATTATGTCATGTGATGAAATCTCCAGGAATACATCCAACCAAAATTGGCAACCCTAGAATAAGGGGAACTAAGAGGGTAACCTGTGGAAAGCAGGGCACCCCAACCTTCATGGGGTGCAGAAGTACAGATAAGGAAAAGGGGATTGGAATTCTTGTACGTATGCATAAGGTGGTGGGTTTGGTTATAACCCAGGATAAAAGGGTTTCCTGCCCTGGTATGGATAAGGTGGGAAGGCCCCATCAGGAGACCCCCCCCACACCAAAGGATGGCCACCTGTTGAGAGAGCCGTGAAGCTCTCTGATATCGCTGGGTATGTGAGTACACGCTGCTGGGTATTGCACGGGTTAGCTTGGTGTTGTTTGTGATTGTGACATTGATTGTCTGTGGAGTGGAACTTGTAGTAAAGACACAATAGCTCACTTGTAGCTGTGTTTGTGGTTGCTGTGTTCGTTCTTCATCTGCTCCTAGAACCTCCAGGGTAAGTCTCACCCCGCTGATTGTAAAACTGGAGCAGCCTGGGAACAGACTTGCTCTCTAGGGACAGTGCGCTTTAACACAGAACTATTAAGATGCCAACTCAAACTGAAATAGGGCAATAGCCTCAAGCCATTGTTCCTTACTTTGCCCTCTCCAGAGGCTTGGAATAATCCCCCTCCTTTATTTAGATTGGACGATGGTGGGTATTTGTCAAGAAAGACCCCATACCAGCCCAGCAGCCCCGCTCCCCCAAAACCTCCATGCCAGCCCGGGAGATTGTGACCCAGCGATCTCTTGGTGCCACCTGGCAGAGGGCATGGAGTGCCTAAGGGTTAGAGGGATCCCCTGGGTCTGGGATCTGCATACTAGTTCACTCATGAATGTCATGTCTACTGAAAGCTTGTGTCACACTGATCATCACCATCATTGCAAGACGTATACAGGAAAACTATGCGAGGAGTTATGTGTATAGTGTAAAAACAGTGCTCGGTAGGATTGTGTTTTAAGGCAGGTCACCAAAGGGTGATGCACATGCTTCTCCCAGGCAGGGGGCAGAGATGCTTCTCTCTTTGGCTGGCCACGGGCAAACAGAATATTGTATAGTTCTCAACAGATGCCCATCTACAGTCAGAGCCAAATGCGAATCAGTCAATTGCTGGAGCTGCAGGAAAATATTAAACCAGCAGGGGGTAGCCTGTTTAGGAGTTAAGATGATGAACGTTTGAAACTATATCTGGGGAACAGAGGAATCCCCAAGGATTCCCTGAGGAAGTGGCCTGACAGTGGGATTTGCTTCAGGACAGAGGGACAGCCAGGTTTGGCTGAACATGCTGGGAAGAAAGTTGGGTGAGAGAAACTTCTCTAGGTATGAGGATAACTTGGGGGGTAAGCTTAGGTCTAGTAAGCACATGGTGATTTTATTTTCTATGTAACCATTTGTTTCCAATAGTCTTACTTGGTATCATTTGAATCTCTGTCCTTTGATAACAAACTTACTCTTGCTTTCACTAGAAATATGGCTAAGTGCTGTGTGCTGAGCGGATCTGTGGAAAGGTAAAACTTGTAAGCTGTGGTGCACCGTTCCTTTGGGAACGGTGGGCTGCGTAATTCTGGGGATAGGGGCCTGCGACACTACAGGGGACACGTGGAGGACCCAGAGGCTAATGTGTGCCTATCGCTAACCTGTACAGAAAAAGCCGAGCCCACAGCAGCCAAGGGGGAATGTTTGTGTTGCCAGTAACTGGTGGTGTCATGGAACTGAGCCCGGGCAGCTACGGACAAGGCTCCCTCACGCTAAGGGCAGGTGGTAGCGAGGTGCCTCACAAAGATGGGTACTCCTGGGCAGCATCACAGAGACCTGCTCCTCCCGCAATCCCTCCTGCCATCCCAGAAGACTCTCTCTCTTCCCCCCAACCTCTCACACCAGCCTGGGACACCAACTCCCCCAAACATCCCCCCAACCTGGGAGACACTCTCCTCCCCCAGCCCCTCAAATCTGCCCCTGCACCCACTCCCCTCCCTGAATTCCTCACCCCAGCCTGGGGGACCTGTGCCCCTCCCTCAGCCCCTCAAACCAGCCCAGGCACATGCTCCCCCCTCTCAATCTCTCACACCAACCCAGGGCACCCGCTCTCCTCCCCAGGCCTCCTGCCAGACTGGGAGAGCTGCTCCATTCCCTCCATATCAGCCTGGGGGAATTTTTACCTCAGGAAAGTGACCTATCCCTGAGTGAAGTGAAAACGCTGTAACCAGTCCCTGGGTGCAGGGGGAGGTTCAGGGAATCAGATAGAGGGGGATGCATAACAGTCAGAGCAGTCTCTGCCCTAGCCAGAATGAGGTGTTGCTGGGAATGAGACACAGACAAACCCAGTGGGTTGACCAGTCTCTGGCCCAGCCTTCTCATTAGTGCCTTTCTGGGGCTGGGTTCGCTGGGATGTTCTTTCTCCATGCAGAACATCCCACTCTCTCAGTACCGAAGAGGATTCGTGGCTGTGATACTGGGGGAGCGATCATCCCCCCTGGGAGAGCTGGGCAAATAACTGGTTTCTTTAGTCGTCTACCAATTCCGAAAAATCAGATCACATATTAGTTTTGGGTCAAGTTGATAACTAAATTCCCAAAATTTTTCCACAAATCAAAGAGTTCACTTGGTGTCGAACTAAGCATTTTGTCTGACCCAAAATGGAACATTTAACTTTGGTTTTGAGCTTTTTTTTTTTTTAACATTTAAAAAAAATAATAAAATGGAAGGAAACGTCTCATGGAAACAGCATGTTTTGAATCAAAAGAAATGCTTTGGTCAGAAAATGTTGAAATGAAACGTTTGGAGTTTTGGGAGATTTTTGGGGAATTCAGGAAGAGTTTGCGAAATATCTTGGTTGAGCCAAATCTATAGTTTTCAGCAACAACGTGTAAGTGGAGAAATGCCCCCAGCTCTATGTCAGGGCGCTGTGGGGTGGTTTTTAATGTAATGTGAGGAACAAACTCCATGAAAATGACGTGGCATCTTAGAATACATTGTCTTTATAACACAGACAGTCTCCGTTTGCCCAGGAGCTCAGAGCCAGGAGGACGGAGAGCACCGAAGTACAGTCTGCAGCATCCATGGGAGACCCTTTCCTTTCCTGTCTCAGCTGGCCAAGCCTTCCCTTGGCAGAACAGGGGCAGCTGGTGTTTCCCTTACACGTCCTTGACCACAACTATCATTGATCGGCTTTGGATGTCCTTCTTTCTCACCTCTGCCCAGATATCGGAGAGGTCCTGGATGAACTGCTGGATCTGGGGTAGAGAAGAGAGATGGCAGGGCTGGAGGTTTAGGACTGCTTGGAATGGCTTTTGCAGCGTGAATAGCAGCTGTTTGTCTCCTCTGAAAGGCACATTTCCCATGGCTTTAAATTGGTCTGCAGAGGAGGAGGACTGGACATTTGCATCCCCAGCTCAGAGCAAGTGGGATGGCTCTTTGGGGGCCAGTCTTTGAGGGCAGGGAGCCAGCTAATGGAAGCGTGGAGTGATGGCCCAGATACACAAGGGATTTGTAGCCAGTTCAGTCACCCGTGGTCCCAATTCATCCAGCCTTCTGCCTCCACAAATAGACCCTCCCTCTCCTGCCCTGGCCCCTCTCTGGAGCGAGAGGGGGCAAGGATCAACTCAGACACCATGCTCATTTATTGCTGGTGTTCACCCCCCTCTGCTCTGCCAACAGCACCCCAGCTCTGTCCTAAAGAGTCCCCTCCAGGGTGGGGTGAGGTGCCTGATACACTCTGTTTTCTCCAGGCCTCTCCTGCAGCTGGGGCAGGTGCTGCTCTCCTTCCCTGATCTGGGGGTGAGGGGTGGGCATCACCCTGGCTGTACCATGTCCAGCTGCTTGTGGGTGTCCTCCACGGGCACGCTCAAGGTCTCCTTCAGTTGCTTGCTCACACTCTGGAAGAGGTTCAGGGTGGCCATCTTGATGGTGCCCAGCATGAGGGTTTTCTTGGCGGCTGTGTTCTGAATGTGGGCCCAGCGAGACTCCTGCGGAGAGAGGAGAGGAAGGCAGAGAGCATGGAAATACGGTGCTCAGCAGAGAGGGTGGCAAAGCACTAGAGATACCAACTTGATAGCGGCCCATCTGCCACCTGGGCAGTACCCACCCTCCCCCTGGACACTACACAGCACGGATCTGTCCTTTCACTTCCATTCACACCTGGAAAAGTCTCGGCTCGGCTCGGGATCATGAGCCATAGCTGGTGATCATCATTATGAGAAATCAGCAGAGTAATGGCAAGTTCCCAGAATGCACCTGCACAAGCAGGTCAGAGTTCACAAGAGCTGGTTTGGGGAGCTAAGTCTAGTGAGCATGGTGCAGAGGGAAGAGGTATGGACAGTCCGGGAGCACTGGAAAAGGCCGGGGGAAACTTAAAAAACACCCTGCTAAAGGGGCAGCACATTGTAATGCCGCTGGGAAAGAAAAACAATTCACACCAGCAGCAGCAGCCAGCGTGCCTTCATCAGGGAATGTTCAAAGAGGTAATGATATAAATACTGTATAACAGTACTAGAAATGGGGAAGGAACCAGAACCAAACAATAAGACAGGATGCGTCGCATTTGGAAGGTTTTCTTCACTTTTCTTGTGATTTTAAATGAAAGCTTGGATTGCAGAGCACAGTTCTGCGGCCACTTCTAAAACAGGGGGAATTATGCAGCTATTTACACAGTCGGGTCATCCCATCATTCACAGGACCCTGGCTACCAACCATGAACCAGGAGGACCATGACAACTATCTGCAAATCTCTGAAGGGTATAAACAGAAAAGAGGGGTGAATCAAGGGGTATAAGGGGTATAATTTGGAGTCATGGATTACAAAAGGACAAAGCAAAGGCTGAACAGCTGCAAAACCATAGCCATGCTGAGGTTTCTGAACCCCTGGGATCCTCATCCCAGGGACTGGGGAAAGCCCCAAGACTTGAGGCCTATACAGCTACATTAGACAAAGCCATGGAGGCCCTCCTGTGGGGAACAATCCAGCCCTGGCCCTTGGGGATAGATTGGATATGACCAAATAGGTCTCTTGTATCCCAACAGTCTGGTCTAAATGAGAAAAAATGCACCCACGTCATGCCATTGCTTTATTGTCACCCCCAGGCACCTCCTAGCGTAGATGCAAGGTGACCCTGACTCAGCAAGCTATTCACACCTGTGCCTAACATGACGCGTGGGCAGAGTCCCACTGGTCCCCAGTTCAGTACTCCGATGAATCACGGCCTTACGCTGGGTTAGGCCTCTCTTAAATCAGTCTAGCTTCGGTCGCCATGCAGAACCAACTCAGGCGAGACTTAAATTGTGGCAAGGGCAGCGGCATTTGGGGTTTTCCCTGGTATAGACAGACAGATTTGAAATCGACCGAAAGGAACTCTCCTGCTATGCACAAGGGCTAACGTCTATGATTCTGTGACCCACCAGTGCCCTGAAACCCAGGGTCTGTCCTTGGCCCAGTGCAGTCACAGATTGAACCCTGGGATGACCCACTGGGTCAGGGGTGAGGCACCCACCCAGCAAACAGGGTGGCAGTATCCTGCTGCCTTGCCAGCCTCCTGTCCCACCACTGCCCAGCAAGCTGGGAGAGTCCCCCGCCTGTGTCTGCGGAGAGGAAGAGGGCTTCCCTGGGGCACGTGTATGGGGATCCCCCTTACCCAGACGATGACATCACTGCGGGCTTGGTCAAAGCGCGTCTGCAGGCGCGCCAGCTGGTTGTTGTGCTGCAGGATCTCGTCGTCCTTCTCCTCCGTGTAGTGCGACAGGCGCATCTTCGCCTGCTCGATCATCTCCAGCCCCTCCTGCGCCGACTGCATGAGGTCCTGGTGCATGCCCACCAGCGTCTTGTACCGGCCAATGACTTCCCGTATCTCCTCAAACTGCAGCACAGTGCACTGGGCGTTACTGCCCCGTAGCCCTGCACGGCGCACGGGAGCCTGTCACACTGCCACTTGGTGGCACTGATACCCAGCCCAGGCAGGGAAGGACATCCCCTCCCCTCTAACAGGGGAGAATAGCACATCTGTCCCAGAGTATCCTTACCACACCAGCACTCTCCTGTGACCCAGCTTCGTCATCACCCCTGCCCCAGGAAAATATCACACCTCCCCCTGGCCTGAGCCTCCCACGCACGCATGGGAGGGCCATGCTCATCCCAGCCTCACCCTCTGTTCCCTGGGCCAAATCCCTGGAGTCCCACCTCCACTTTGCTAAAACCTCCAGTCCCTTCCCTAGGTCCCTGCCACACAGCCCTGCTCCTTTCTCTGGGTCCTTTCTAGCACAAGGGAAACCCATCTCACCTCCTCTACACTCTCTGCACCCAGCTGCAGGGAACCCTGGGCCCTGCCTCATCTCTCCCTGAGACTTTTGCCCCTGCCCATGGTCCCATCTCAGCTCCCCATCTCAGCATGTGGGAGCCCCTAGGGTCCAGGCTCACCTCCGACACCTCAACCACCGTCTCCAGGTACTTGTTGAAGATGGAGTACTGCTGCAGCTTGTTGGAGAGCTGCTGGTGCTCCTGTTTTAGAACCGCCATGTCCAGCTTGGCCTTGGCCAGCTCCTTCACCCTCTGTTTCTTCAGCTCTTTCTCCTTGTTGGCTTTCTTCAGGGCCCTGATTCGCTTCAGGTCATTTTCCTAGCAATCCCCCCCCGCCACCACCCCAGAAAGGAAACCCCAGACAAGAGATGTGGGAGGTTAGCGATGTGACCACATCATAAGGAGATGCCTCCTATCCAGCCCCACGCCCCTCCAACATCAACAGTACTTGGAAAAGGAGAGAGACTATGGCGGCATGGAGGAGGGGAGGGGAGAAGAACCCTGAATGAGCCATGATCACGCCAATGGGCAGCAATCGAGCTAGACAGTCACCAGCAGCTGGCATGGGGTCCCATAGCTTCCACAGCCATTGGCACCTGGTCCTAAGGAGGACTGCAGAGAACACCCTGCTACCAGCACTAAGGGAAGATGTTGGCTGAGACTTTGGGATGGATGCCACTTAAACTGAGCACGACAAAGCTGGTGTTGAAGGCTCATGGCAACATAGAGCAACTCACCCCTGGCCAGCCCCTCCTGAAACCTTCTCTGGCAGAGATACAGAGAGAAGAGGCTCTGGGGGAGGAGCCCTGGCAGATAACATCATGGCTACTGCCCTGCAATGTTCATTCCTGTTCTATGCTGAGAAGAGAGTTGAGAGGGAGGGAGTCATGGGTGTGTGCAGGTGTATCATGGAGGAGCCCTCTACACATAATGGGAACAGGCGGCTGTGTTACAGCTCAGGGGGGTGTGCGGGTGTACCACACAGGAGACGTTCACATGGAATGGGAACAGGCGGCTGTGTTACAGCTCAGGGGTGTGTGCGGGTGTACCACACAGGAGACGTTCACATGGAATGGGAACAGGCGGCTGTGTTACAGCTCAGGGGTGTGTGCGGGTGTACCACACAGGAGACGTTCACATGGAATGGGAACAGGCGGCTGTGTTACAGCTCAGGGGTGTGTGCGGGTGTACCACACAGGAGACGTTCACATGAAATGGAAACAGGCGGCTGTGTTACAGCTCAGGGGTGTGTGCGGGTGTACCACACAGGAGACGTTCACATGGAATGGGAACAGGCGGCAGTGTTACAGCTCAGGGGTGTGTGCGGGTGTACCACACAGGAGACGTTCACATGGAATGGGAACAGGCGGCTGTGTTACAGCTCAGGGGTGTGTGCGGGTGTACCACAGAGGAGACGTTCACGTGGAATGGGAACAGGCAGCAGTGTTACAGCTCAGGGGTGTCTGCGGGTGTACCACACAGGAGACGTTCACATGGAATGGGAACAGGCGGCAGTGTTACAGCTCAGGGGTGTGTGCGGGTATACCACACAGGAGACGTTCACATGGAATGGGAACAGGCGGCTGTGTTACAGCTCAGGGGTGTGTTATGTGAGTGCCGCTGGACTGGTTGTACCTGTATGAACTGCTCAAATTTCTTTATATAAGCCTTCAGCTGAATCTCCTTGGCCCCGAGCTCCTCCCATCGGTTATTCAGGGCTTCCATCCTCGTCCGGAAAGCCTACAGGGATCATGGAGAAAGGCAAAAGGTGAGCCAGCTGTTCTGACTCAGTGAGCCCCCCTTCCGGTGCCAATAGTCGGTGCTCCCCGACCCTGACCCTCCAAAGCAGGGCGAGAGGCCAGTGGGACAGATTTTGCACTGTGCCTCTCAGGGGGTGCCTGAGGAGACTGGACCCAGCAGGAGGTGGAGGGTGTGCAAGAAGCCTAGCTGGTGTTGTGGGTCATAGCAGTCATGGCGGGGCTCCCTCATGCACGCCTCTCTCACCTCCTTCTGAGCCTCCATAGCCCTGTGCACCAGTGTGGCCTCTTTCTTCTTCTCCAGCAGCCGAATGGATGGTGATGGGGATTGCTCCTCCGCCACTGGGAATTTCCTGCCGCAAAGATACAAAAGCGTTCCCTGTGGGGCTGCCTGTGGCTGCGCCCATGAGCTCAGTGCTGCCTGCCCATCACAAGGGAGACGGCCTCGCCGTTCGGTCGGCCTGTGCCCTGTTGGCTCTGAGCTACAGGGCTAGGGCTGGGGTGCCATGGCAGAGCACCACGTGTGGATGAAGCCCAGGGCTCCATGAGCATGGAGACTGAATTCTACTTGTGCCCAGGGAGAAAGGCAGGATGGGAGGGAGATCGAGGGATGTGATCATTCCCCTCTATTCGGCATTGGTGAGGTCTCATCTGGAGTACTGTGTCCAGCTTTGGGCCCCTCACTACAAGAAGGATGTGGAAAAATTGGAAAGAGTCCAGCAGAGGGCAACAAAAATTATTAGGGGGCTGGAGTACATGACTTAGGAGGAGAGACTGAGAGAACTGGGATTGTTTAGTCTGTAGAAGAGAAGAATGAGGGGGGATTTGATAGCTGCTTTCCACTACCTGAAAGGGGGTTCTGAAGACAATGGATCTAGGCTGTTTTCAGTGATAGCAGATGACAGAACAAGCTGTAATAGTCTCAAGTTGCAGTGGAGGAGGTTTAGGTTGGATATTAGGAAAAACTTTTTCACTAGGAGGGTGGTGAAGCACTGGAATGGGTTACATAGGGAGGTGGTGGAATCTCCTTCCTTATTGGTTTTTAAGGTCAGGCTTGACAAAGCCCTGGCTGGGATGATTTAGTTGTGGATTGGTCCTGCTTTGAGCAGGGGGCTGGACTAGATGACCTCCTGAGGTCCCTTCCAACCCTGATATTCTATGATATTCTATGAGGGGAAAGGTGGAGGGAGGGCAAGGGAAGGTGGGAGAGGGAGAGATGGTGGAGAGACAAGAAGGCAGAAGGGATGTGGGAGAAGGACTGGATGTGGGGGAAAGGAGAGAAGGAGGTGGGTGTATGGGACAGAGGAGAGTGAAACAGTGGAAGGCCATAGAAGGCGGGGGACGGATGGGATGGGGAGGGGAGCGTGTTACTCACATCAGCAGCTTCAGGAGCTTCTGCCCATACTGCATGCGGAAATACTCCGACAGGTCCTCTTCCTCCATGGTGGCCATTGTGTCTGCTCCCCCCGGCGAGCCCTGCTCTGGCCCCACCTGTGCAGCCTCTCCCTGGGGCCCAGCTCAGCTGCCCTATGTAGGAGTTAGCGGGCTGGCGTGGGACGCACCCACAATCCTTGAGTACCTCCCTCCTGCTCTTCCCAAGGCCCTCTCTTCCCCTCCCTCCTTGTCAGAGCCCCCAGCAGACAGAGGCTTGGTGGCTGGCTCCATGTACCGTTGGAATCCATGGAACCCCAGCAGCCAGGGTTGGACAATGCCAGGTGGTTACTTAGCAACCTTAAAGCTCCTGTCCCTTAAGGGGAAATTTGTTCCTATCTGGCTGGGCTGCAGGGAGCCATCGCCCCAGGCCCCAGCTCCACTGCTGCATCCTCCCCTTCCCTTCCACGTCCCCTCTGGGAAGGGAGGAATTGGATGAGCCCCTCGGGAGGTCCAGGTCAGCAGGGCTGAAAGCCCGGTGCACAGCTTGTGCTCCTCCTGCTGGCCCCCGTGCACCGTGCCGCTAAGCCGATTGAGTTGGCAGTGGCCATGACATGAGAAAGGGGAGGAAGAGGGAAAGCTGTCAAAGGTTTAGCCATAACATACATGGCATCTTTGTAAAGACGGAGCATTATTGCTGCCAGGGTTCGGGGGACGGCAGGGGGTTCCCTCATGCTGCACAGGTGACAATTCTCCAGGGTCACCTCTCTCTGTTTCCTTCGCAACCATTGCAGTATTCCCAGCAGGAAAGGCAGCTCCTGCGTGTAGGCAGGTGTGTCCAGGAGGAGGTGAGCATCAGATCGTTATAAAATTCGATATATGTATGTGTATGTTAGTCACAGTTACAAGCCATAGCACCTCAGTCTTTTAGTTCTGGAGGTTCCCAGTTCAATCTGTGTTGGCCAACATGGGGGCAATCACACACACAGAGTAGATCTAAGATATTTGTTCAGAACAAAACATAGAGAAGCCCTGTGAAGACTCATGCTGTGATAAATAATAACATCCCAATGAGATCCGAGCCATGCAAATGGAGCATTCTACTCCCTGACCGGAGAACTGTAATCCCCAGGTCCTTTTCTGCAGAACTGCTGCTTAGCCAGTCAGTCCCCAGCCTGTAGCAGTGCATGGGATTCTTCCGTCCTAAGTGCAGGACTCTGCACTTGTCCTTGTTGAACCTCCTCAGATTTCTTTTGGCCCAATCCTCTAATTTGTCAATGTCCGTCTATATCCTATCCCTACCCACCAGCGTATCTACCCCTCCTCCCGGTTTAGTGTCATCTGCAAACTTGCTGAGGGTACAATCCACGCCATCCTCCAGATCATTAATCTGGGGTATACACTGAGTTTGCCTTGCAAGATGTATTTACAGCAGCTAAGCTGCAGTTAGTTACATTTGTGCCCTTCTCAGTGCAGCTTGAGTGACCTGATCCCTTATATCAACTAGGGAGGTTTCCTGCCCTTCACATGCTGCCCAAAGGAAAGAGGCAGGCTCAGGCTTATTCCTAGTGAATGAACAGAGAACTGGCTTGGATAAACAGTCTTTAGGGCTGGATTTCAGGCTTCAGGCTCTCCGAGGTTTGGTTCTCTCTGATACAGGTTGGAGATGGACGTCTCTTCCTGACAGTCTGTTGCACTTTGGCCTTGTCTACACTGAAAACTATTGTACCCCTTCCCAGCCAGTGGCTCAGCAGTGCAGTTTAAGTGCCAGTGTTCACATGGCTCAGGCATCTTTACTAGAGCTCGGCAAAAAGTTTTGACTAAAACGTTTGTTCAGCAAAAAAATGCAGATTCAGTGACACTGAAATCTCTTGCAAATTTGTGTCAATTTTGCCAAATTGTTTCAACTGAAAAAAAATCCCCCAACTAAAATTCTGAAAAAAATGACACATTTCATTTTGACATTTTCAAAATGACTTTTTGTTTCAAAATGTCCTTTAATTTTATTTACGTTTTTTTAAACGTTAAAAAATGTTCAAAGTCAAAACAAAATGATTAATTTGGGGTCGAACCAAACACTTCAATTGACCCGAAATGTTGGTTTTTTACTTTTTGATTTGCCAAAAATGTTGAAACCCAAAATGATTTCTTTCAGTTGTTCAGAATTGTCTGTGAACCAAAAAATCCATTCTTTGCCCAGCTCTAGTCTTTGCCACCTGAGAGCTCTTTGTCCCCCTCTAGTGGCTAGAGCTCGGGTGGCGGGTTGTGAACCTGCTATTGCCACTCATCTACCAGGCCAGGCCATTCAGCTGAAACAGTAGAGATCTCTGCTTGTACAGCCAGAGGAACTGAGGCCAGTCCTCAGGGCCGTCCTTAGGATTTATGGGGCCCTACACAGTATTATTAAACTGGTGCCCCTATGCCCGACGGTAGCCTGGGCTTGCAGCCCGGGGCGGGAAGGGACGAGGCAGCAAGGATACCGAGTCACCCGGCCCACCTCACGGTGGCGGAGAGTCACAGTTCCCCGCAGAGATCCCCGTACCTTCTGCCTCATGCAGAATGCGCCACACTAGCGCATTTGGTTCTGTGAATACGGCCCCTGCCTAAGGAGACTGCAGCGCATGCTGGGTGTGTGGAAGCCGACCTGCTCTTACCTGCTGTCATGGGCGGTGGGTGAAGCTGCCGTTTGGGGAGGCTATAGGGTGACCAGATAGCAAGTGTAAAAAATTGTGACTGGGGGTGGGGCGTAATAGGTGCCTATATAAGAAAAAGCCCCAAAATTGGGACTATCCCTATAAAATCAGGACAGCTGGTGACCCTAGGAGGCTAGCTCCCCAGCCAACCTCTTCCGCCTGTGGCCCCGCCCATATTCCACCCCTAGTCTGCCCAGGCCCCACCCTCTCCCCACGGTCTCCCTCCTCTTCCCTCCCACTCCCTAGTCCCTGCTCACCCCCTTCCAGCCAAATCCCTGAACCCAAATGAAGCAAATGATATTAGAAAGAAATTGCAGAAGAGTGGTTTTTTTTTTTTTAAAAAAAATGGAGCATGTTTTACACTCCATGCCAGATGGTAAAGACTGGACATGCAGAAGGTAAGGAGTAATGGTCTCAAGTTGCAGTGGGGGAGATTTAGGTTGGATATTAGGAAAAACTTTTTCACTAGGAGGGTGGTGAAACACTGGAATGCGTTACCTAGGGAGGTGGTGGAATCTCCTTCCTTAGCAGTTTTTAAGGTCAGGCTTGACAAAGCCCTGGCTGGGATGATTTAATTGGGGATCGGTCCTGCTTTGAGCAGGGGGTTGGACTAGATGACCTCCTGAGGTCCCTTCCAACCCTGATATTCTATGATTCTATGATTCTAAGGTACCTAATTAAAAGCACTAAACTTGGGAATAAAAATGTCAGTCACGGGGATTTTGATATACCCTGAAGTTTGTCAGAAATTTATTTGCAAAAACTTTGTAGTAAGGGCAAGTCAGCTGTCCTGCTGAATACAACATTAAATATTATGAAATATATGATGCAGCTCTTCTCTGTTTTACATTTTCTTAATCAGTATTTCTACGCTGATTTTATATTTTAAATGTACTCTTAAGCCTTCATAAAGTAATCATTCCATATTACTACACATGTAACTCACTGAAACAAAGACATTATTGTAATCAGTCACAGAGGTTTAGTGTGTTCATAACAATATTCATTGCTTTTAGAAAAAGGGAATATTAATTTACTTTGTGTGATCTCCACAACAATAGACATGTTTATGAAATTTCATCAACTTTAAAAAAATGTTTCCAAAGATTTTAGGCATAACAAAGGATTTTACATCTTACTAAGGTACTGATTTTGCTAGAGGGTTCTCTTAAAACTAGTTCATCAAATAGTCGGAAGTAAAGAAAGGGAAACTCGTTTGTCCAGCTATCTGGAACAAAAGGGGTGTTGTCCCTTTAAGAACTCTCTTCAACAGGGGGCTGAAGGGAGAAAGGGATGGACAGAAAGGACAGGAAGACTTTGGAAGCAAGTTTTTTGCACTACAGTAATTAAAATTAAAATGTGTATTTTAGATAAGGGTGGTCTTTTGAAGGATTTGTTTAAAAAATTATATGTCTGAAGATCCAAGCATTTAAGGCTAAAGATGAATACTCAAATTGTGCATCTAAAATATGCAAGGATTTTTTAGCGATGTGATTTTATAGTCTTCAGCAACACACTAATGAAACATTTTAAAGCAAATTTTAAACTAAGGTGCTGTAGACTAACATGTTCTGAGTAAATATTACAGTAATGCACAATTGGTTTTGTCAGTAAATTCAGAAACTGACAGTATATACCTAGGTTTCAGAGTAGCAGCCGTGTTAGTCTGTATTCGCAAAAAAAAAAAGGAGGACTTGTGGCACCTTAGAGGCTAACAAATTTATTTGCGCATAAGCTTTCCTGAGCTACAGCTCACTTCATCCGATGCATTCAGTATATACCTAGGAGTTGGCAAATGCCTGTGAAATGGCTTCATTACCACTTGAAAGGCTCTTTAACAGTTTCAGTGTTGTGCGGGCTGGAAGGCTTTTTCACTTTTAAGTTACTAGATCCCCTCCTGAGGAAGACTCCCCAGGCTGCAGCAGCTAGCTGTGGGAGCCTGCAGGAAGGGTCAGAACAGGGATAGGAAGAGGTGGGAGGGTGGACACTAAGAACCAGTTGGAGAACACTTCAGTCTCTCTGGTCACTCGATTACAGACCTAAAAGTGGCAATACTTCAACAAAAAAACTTCAAAAACAGATTCCAACGAGAGACTGCTGAATTGGAATTAATTTGCAAACTGGATACAATTAACTTAGGCTTGAATAGAGACTGGGAGTGGATGGGTCATTACACAAAGTAAAACTATTTCCCCATGTTTATCCCCCATCCCCAACCCCACACTGTTCCTCAGACGTTCTTGTCAACTGCTGGAAATGGCCCACCTTGATTATCACTTCAAAAGGTTCCCCCTCCACCACCACCCCCCACCCCCCGCTCTCCTGCTGGTAATAGCTCACCTTAAGTGATCACTCTGGTTACAGTGTGTATGGTAACACCCATTGTTTCATGTTCTCTATGTATATAAATCTCCCCACTGTATTTTCCACTGAATGCATCCGATGAAGTGAGCTGTAGCTCACGAAAGCTTATGCTCAAATAAATTGGTTAGTCTCTAAGGTGCCACAAGTCCTCCTTTTCTTTTTGCGAATACAGACTAACACGGCTGCTACTCTGAAACCTGTCATTATGCAAGGCATTGAATTTAGCCGTATGGAGTGGAAATCTATCGACTTCATGAAAAAACTCATACAGATATAGACAGACATCATCTTCCTTTCCAAATGCAAACAGATGGACATCGTACCTAAAGGACTGAAGGTAAAAAATCCATGACGATCTACATACCACACAGACTATGCTGACAGCTTGTGCCACACGCTCTCAAAGAAACTGTGGAACCACCTAATAAACATCCTCTACAGCAAACAGGGAAAGATTAAGAATGAGCTCTCAAAACTGGATACTCTCATAAAAAACCAATCTTCCACACAAACTTCCTCGTGGCTGGACTTTACAAAAACTAGACAAGCCATTTACAACACACACTTTGCTTCTCTACAAAAGAAAAAGGACACTAAACTATCTAAACTACTACATGCCACAAGGGGCCACAGCAGTGGTTCCCTTAACCCACCCAGCAATATTGTTAATCTATCCAACTATACTCTTAGCCCAGCAGAAGAATCTGTCCTATCTTCGGTCCTCTCCTTCTGCCCCTCCACCCCCCATGAACATGATACAGTTCTGTGGTGACCTAGAATCCTATTTTCGACGTCTCCAACTCAAGGAATATTTCCAACACACCTCTGAACAACATACTAATCCACAGAGACCTTCCTACCAACACTACAAAAAGAAGGATTCTGGGTGGACTCCTCCTGAAGGTCGAAACAACAGACTGGACTTCTACATAGAGTGCTTCCGCCGACGTGCACGGGCTGAAATTGTGGAAAAGCAGCATCACTTGCCGCATAACCTCAGCCGTGCAGAACACAATGCCATCCACAGCCCCAGAAACAACTCTGACATCATAATCAAAAAGGCTGAAAAAGGAGGTGCTGTTGTCATCATGAATAGATCGGAATATGAACAAGAGGCTGCTAGGCAGCTCTCCAACACCACTTTCTACAAGCATTACCCTCTGATCCCACTGAGGGTTACCAAAAGAGACTACAGCATTTGCTCAAGAAACTCCCTGAAAAAACACAAGAACAAATCCGCACAGACACACCCCTGGAACCCTGACTGGGGGTATTCTATCTGCTACCCAAGATCCATAAACCTGGAAATCCTGGACGCCCCATCATCTCAGGCATTGGCACCCTGACAGCAGGATTGTCTGGCTATGTAGACTCCCTCCTCAGGCCCTACGCTACCAGCACTCCCAGCTATCTTCGAGACACCACTGACTTCCTGAGGAAACTACAATCCATCGGTGATCTTCCTGAAAACACCATCCTGGCCACTATGGATGTAGAAGCCCTCTACACCAACATTCCACACAAAGATGGACTACTAGCCAACAGGAACACTATCCCCCATAATGTCATGGCAAACCTGGTGGCTGAACTTTGTGACTTTGTCCTCACCCACAACTATTTCACATTTGGGGACAATGTATACCTTCAAATCAGTGGCACTGCTATGGGTACCCGCATGGCCCCACAGTATGCAAACATTTTTATGGCTGACTTAGAACAACGCTTCCTCAGCTCTCGTCCCCTAACGGTCCTACTCTACTTGCGCTATATTGATGACATCTTCATCATCTGGACCCATGGAAAAGAAGCCCTTGAGGAATTCCACCATGATTTCAACAATTTCCATCCCACCATCAACCTCAGCCTGGACCAGTCCACACAAGAGATCCACTTCCTGGACACTACGGTGCTAATAAGCGATGGTCACATAAACACCACCCTATACTGGAAACCTACTGACCGCTATTCCTACCTACATGCCTCCAGCTTTCATCCAGACCACACCACACAATCCATTGTCTACAGCCAAGCTCTACGACACAACCGCATTTGCTCCAACCCCTCAGACAGAGACAAACACCTACAAGATCTCTATTGAGCATTCTTACAACTACAATACCCACCTGATGAAGTGAAGAAACAGATTGACAAAGCCAGAAGAGTACACAGAAGTCACCTACTACAGGGCAGGCCCAACAAGGAAAATAACAGAACGCCACTAGCCATCACCTTCAGCCCCCAACTAAAACCTCTCCAACGCATCATCAAGGATCTACAACCTATCCTGAAGGATGACCCATCACTCTCACATATCTTGGGAGACAGGCCAGTCCTTGCTTACAGACAGCCCCCCAGCCTGAAGCAAATACTCACCAGCAACCACACACCACACAACAGAACCACTAACCCAGGAACCTATCCTTGCAACAAAGCCCATTGCCAACTGTGTCCACATATCTATTCAGGGGACACCATCATAGGGTCTAATCACATCAGCCATACCATCAGAGGCTCGTTCACCTGCACATCTACCAATGTGATATATGCCATCATGCCATAAGCTGGGAAGCGAACGGTCACATCCTTACATTCCAACCTAGTCACATTGAAAGAAGGTGCTATTGGGCTGTTAGGAATACAGTCCTGTCCTGATAATGCCCATCGCCTCCAGAGAAAGGGAAGTGCCTAGAAAATGTAAAAGGAAACTTAGTTTGATAGCATCCTGTCTGGCAAGAACTCATTTATCAATAGCTGGGATGTGAAATCCCCATTTCTGTGTTGTTCTATCATTGTAGTCCCCATTTCCCTATTGTTTGTCTGTATAATCTCTGTCTGGTTCTGTGATTGTTTCTGTCTGCTGTATAATTAATTTTGCTGGGTGTAAACTAATTAAGAAAAATTGGAAAAGTCCAGCGGAGGGCAACAAAAATGATTCGGGGATGGAACATATGTCTTATGAGGAGCGGCTGAGGGAACTGGGATTGTTTAGTCTGCGGAAGAGAAGAATGAGGGGGGATTTGATAGCTGCTTTCAACTACCTGAAAGGGGGTTCCAAAGAGGATGGATCTAGACTGTTCTCAGTGTTAGCGGATGACAGAACAAGGAGTAATGGTCTCAAGTTGCAGTGGGGGAGGTTTAGGTTGGATATTAGGAAAAACTTTTTCACTAGGAGGGTGGTGAAGCCCTGGAATGGGTTACCTTGGGAGGTGGTGGAATTTCCTTTCTTTGAAGTTTTTAAGGTCAGGCTTGACAAAGCCCTGGCTGGGATGATTTAGCTGGGGATTAGTCCTGCTTTGAGCAGGGGGTTGGACTAGATGACCTCCTGAGGGCCCTTCCAACCCTGATATTCTATGATTCTATGATTCTATGTGCCAGCAATGCCCCTCTGCCATGTACGTTGGTCAAACTGGACAGCCTCTACGTAAAAGAATAAATGGACACAATTCAGATATCAAGAATTATAACATTCAAAAACCAGTTGGAGAACACTTCAACCTCTCTGGTCACTCGATTACAGACCTAAAAGTGGCAATACTTCAACAAAAAAACTTCAAAAACAGATTCCAACGAGAGACTGCTGAATTGGAATTAATTTGCAAACTGGATACAATTAACTTAGGCTTGAATAGAGACTGGGAGTGGATGGGTCATTACACAAAGTAAAACTATTTCCCCATGTTTATCCCCCACCCCCCACCCCCCACTGTTCCTCAGACGTTCTTGTCAACTGCTGGAAATGGCCCATCTTGATTATCACTGCAAAAGGTTTTTTTCCCTCCAGCTCTCCTGCTGGTAATAGCTCACCTTAAGTGATCACTCTGGTTACAGTGTGTATGGTAACACCCATTGTTTCACGTTCTCTATGTATATAAATCTCGCCACTGTATTTTCTACTTTATGCATCCGATGAAATGAGCTGTAGCTCACGAAAGCTTATGCTCAAATAAATTTGTTAGTCTCTAAGGTACCACAAATACTCCTTTTCTTTTTGCGAATACAGACTAACACAGCTGCTAGTCTGATAACTAAGAACCAGGGGTGCCCCAAATTTTCGGGTGCCCTACACAGTGGCGTATGCTGCGTATGCCTAAGGACAACCCTGCTAGTCCTTACAAATGTTTGCACCTACACTAGCACGTAAGCTCTGATGAGCAGTGCAACGTACAGTTGCTGGAAAATTGACACATAGCAACAAGCTATTAATGAAAATCATTCAAGCTTAAGCAGAGCATGTCTTCTTTCCTGTCCTAATTCAGCTCCGTTCCCTGCTGCCAGCTGTCTGAGATGACAGCTAACGTGTGTGTGTGGGGAGGGGGGGAATACCAAAAACAATCTACTGTCAACAGCACACTGGGAGCCTTAGCTAGACTAATTAAGCCCTGACTGTGCTTGGTGCTAGAAGAGACGTAAAAACGTCTCGGGTTAGAAGCGCTGGTGGGGGAGGTGAAAGTTAGTGGACTTTTAATTTTGTCAGAAAAATACCATCAGAGCAACCAAACAAGTTGCTTTGCATGGCCAATGCCCATGGTTGGCATAGGTGATTCTGGAGCATCTGGAGGTTGGGGGTTCATAGTTCCTTTCCAATGACTAAGTCTGTTTTGAAAATCCAGGGGTGCTTTAAACTCTGAGATGGTTCCTCATTTGCAAAGTCCTGTCCATGAGTAACTAAAGCCAAGACGGCCGGAGGCGGGGGGGGGGGGGGAAATGGGCCCAATTCTTGGAAAATTTCATTTTCATTTTTGACACGAGTCCAGCTTTCGTTAGGAAATCTTTTATGGTCACATCCTTGCGACCCTCTTTCACTGTAAACGGGAGTGAGATGGGAGAGCCGGCCAGGCATTCCAAACCAAGAGCAGACTGATGGGCTCGTTTGTTATTATGAGATGGCTCATTTAGAGACAAGCGACCCAAGCAAAGCAGAAGAAGTGCCTGGCTTTTATCACTGGCATTCAGACTAGTCATGTCAGCAAACAGCCATTTGCTTCAGGGTCAGCAGAAACTGCTGTCTAGTCCTTTCAGGCTCCGGGGGTCCAAGCAGAAGAAGAGCACCTGAGATATTCCTAGGGGGGTGTTTGGCAGCAACAGGGTTTCTTTTAGCTCAGGGGCCTTGGCTCGTGTCTGTCTTTATAACCCACCTGAAGTGGGTTTGGTGGCCTCAGGGGTCCAGGTCCCCTTTAGAAATGCCCTGCAAAGCGTCCTGTCCCACTGGGAGGTAGTGCTCAGGAGTAATCAGGGTGCAAAAAGAATTGCTTTCCAAGAATGACAGCTAGGAGTTAGGTCCCTGCCGGAGCAGTGTGTGTGTGTCGAGGGGTGGGGGGGGGGGGGGCATGTTCAGCAGCATGGGACCCTCACACCCTTCGGGGGCAGGACTTTTCCCAGTGATGCCACCTGAAAGAGCACAGAGATTCATCCCAGGAACAAAGACCGGAGGAAACAGCAAGGAAGCTCCCGTAGGTCCGTGGTGATGTTTGTAGCTATGTAAACGTGGGGGAGATGTTCCCATTCTGCTCTCTGTGTCCATCCAGCACCTGTAACTATAGAGGGATGGATGCTCCGCTGCCCTGCGCCTTGTGCCATCAGTTAGAACAATGCACAGTGAGCATGTCCAGCGTGGCTAGACCGAAGTGGGAGTGCTGCTTTCCCTGCAGTGTGCACTGGGGTAAATGGCTGCGTGAGGTGCAGGGCTTTTGTGACTCAGGCACAAAGAATCTCCCTGCCCCTCCTGGGGAGCCCAGAGGGAGAAGTGCTGTCTGAGTCAGTCCAAGATGAGTGTCACAGTCTGTGCTCTTTCTCATTGAGACTTTACATTTGTTCTTACTTGGTTGTTTTCCTTTATTTCCCCAGACTGGACAAGTGTTTTACTCTCTGTGAGCCTGATCCAAACCCGCTGCAGCCAATGCAAAGACTCCCGTTGTTCTCAGTGGGCTTTGGGTCAGGGCCTGTGCAGACGCACTCCCTCACACTCATACACACCCGGGGGAAGATACTGCAATTTCTCCTTCACCTGTTGCATCCTTAGCCCCTTCCCCAGGCGAGCGCCTCTGCCCGGAGCGCTGGGTACAGATACTGGTGTCCTAGAGATACACCCTTTCCCCTTTTCCCAGAACAGCAGGTGAAAGTGCAGGACAGAGAGCCTGGCCTCTGCGGAGGAAGCACGGGAAGGATCCTGGAGCACATCTGACAAGAAAGCCCCCAGCCCAGCTGCCTCCCCCTTAAGAGTGAGGGGGAAGCATCCCCATGTAAATGAGTGTGCACATCTCTCTCAGGCCACCTGGCCAGTCTCCAATTCATTACTGAGCCAGAGGGTTTTATGGATCCCGTTGAGACAAGGCTCCCTACTTCCAGCTAATCACAGCCGGAGTCCTGCAGCTGCCAGCGTGTCACCTCCTATCAAGGCTTCATCTGTCTCTGCTTCTCCATGCTGGGCTCCTGGACCTTTCTCATTACTGAGGATATGGGCATCTTCTATTGCTTTCCCAGCACTGCAGAGGAAAATACAAACAGCAATCGTAGCAGCCAAAAGAAAGCTCTCCCCCCACCCCCGAGGGAATGAACCCGGGCGGCAGCTCATGGGCAAATCCCTCTCGCTGTCTGCTGGGCACCCATCAGCATCTGCTACAGCACAGGAATAGCCAGGCTGGATCAGAACCGAGGTCCAGCTGCTACCGTATCCTGTCTCTGACAATAGCCAGCACCAGATGCTTCAGCAAAGGGTCCAATAAACCCCACAACAGACAGATATGGGATAATCTTCCCCTGTAAAGTCTCATCCAAATCCCTAGTGGTTAGAGATTGGTTAATGCCCTGAAGCATGAGGCTTTATGTTCCTTCCAAAACACTTCTTTTAGCATGAACTGTTGTGACTCTGGAAATTTCTGTTATCCATATAACCATTCAATGCCTCATTGAATCTTGCTAGATACTTGGCCGCGATGACTTCACCTGGCAGCAGGTTCCACAGTCACTTTTCCCACATGGTGTGTAATTAATTTCCTTTCTCAGTTTTGAATTTGCCACCCTTCAGTTTCATGGAAAGTGCCCTTGTTCATGTGCAATGAGGCAGGGGTGAACAGAAGCTACAGATCGCCCTTCTCTAGACCAGTCTGAATTTTATATTCTTTTACTTTATAACATTGATTAGCCCTGGAATTTGTGCTTCTGCTCTCATAAATAAAGGCTCACTGAATGTTTGTGAATACCAGGGGCCAGGAAACTCAGGGAAGTGGGCTGTGCATTGCACTCAGGAGGATATTCACAAATACGGGTTTGTTGTAGAGCAGTGGTTCTCAACCAAGGGTACGTGTGCCCCTAGAGGTTCTCCGAGGTCTTCCAGGGGATACATCAACTCATCTAGATATTTGCCTAGTTTTACAATAGGCTACATAAAAAGCACTAGCAAATTCAGTACAAACTAAAAGTTCATACAGACAATGATTTTTGACAGTGACAGTGACAGTGTTTATACTGCTCTATATACTATACACCAAAATGTAAGTACAATATTTATATTCCAGTTGATTTATTTTCTAATTATATGGTAAAAATGAGAAAGTCAGCAATTTGTCACAGTCAGCTGGGACACTTTTGTATTTTTATGTCTGATTCTGTAAGTTTTTAAGTGAGGTGAAACTTGGGGGTACACAAATCAGACTCCTGAAAGAGGTTCAGTAATCTGGAAAGGGTGAGAGCCATTGGTGTAGAGGCCTGGTTCCCTGTGTTCTGGGAAATGGGGAAAGGATGTCTCTTTAGGACAGGGGTATCTGTACCCAGTGGTGCAAGTAGAAGTCATTTCTTGCTAGTACTGCACTCATGGGAGGGACAGAAGGGGAGGCATGTGACCTCCCCATGTGACCCTCCATGTGACTCCTTACTGCCCCACCCCCAGCCTGGGACTCCACCCTCTGCCTGTCCCCTCTGATACCCCTCTTTGTATATACAAACATCAACATGCTTAACTACTCACTTTCCCCCCAAAAATGTAGTAGTATTCGGTCTGTTTATATGGAATATGGGAGTTGGGTGAGGAGCCATTTCAGCATATGTATGACTTATTAAAAGACAAATTTTAAGTAGAACTGTATCCTAAACTGCTTTACGGTATTGTACCCAAACACTGCATTGCAATGGGGGATTCAACTTGCTTTACAGGAACAAACTCCTGAAACTCTTACCAGCCCAGAAAGGTGGTCCATACTCTTGCAAATAGTCCCATTGTCTTCAATGGGATTGATCAAATGATTAAGGGTTTACAGAATTAGGTTCCAAGTTTGTAAATTGTTCTGGATTAAACGCCTGAGCTGTCAGATCAGAAGGAGCTTCATTCAAATAAAGGTGATAAGTCTTAGCTCCATTGCTAAGATGAGGAACATATTTTCAGCAAAGTTCTTGGCAGATTCCTGAGGCAGCTGGTTTAAGGCTGTCAGTGTCCGGCATTATAATCTTCGCTTATAGTTCTCTCACCGACGAAGCTGGAAAATGAGACAATTGTTTTCTTTGTTTTGCTGCTCCAGTTCCAGTTAACAAAATGCATGTTAGGCTAGTTTGGCTGCAAAGAAGAATTCTAGGTACACTGGGGACAATACCTGATTCCCATCAGGCTGCAGAACTGGGCTGACATCAGAATCCAGACACCCTCTGGTCAGTGCAAGCAGAGGCATTCCTCTAATGATTTGGACTTGATGTGCTGCAGTATGGATGTCATGGATAATTCAGACCAATGGGGAGAAACAGAATCAAAAACACTGTTTAGACACCTTCTGTCCCCCCCCCCCCCGCCCCACACACCCCCCACACCCTATCTCTCTTGAGGACTCCTGACCAATGTAACAGCATAATACATACGCTAACAAACTTAAACAAAGCCTTTGTTTAAATTTGTTAGCATATGTATTGTGCTGTTAAAGCCATATAAAGAATGAATGTCCTCCCTCACCACATTCTGCTCCTTTAAGGAGCAGAGTACAGCCCCCACCCCCGGAGGGGAGGGGTTAGCCCCAAGTCTTTCCGGTACCCCATACCCGCTAAAAATCTCTTGCCGGTACTGCGTACTGGAGGGTACCGTCCTACTTGCACCCCTGTCTGTACCCAGCACACATAGCAGAGACACTCACCTGGAACGGATGAAGGAGCGATTGCTGTACCTTCTTCTGGGTGTGTATGAGTGTGAGGGAGTGTGCACAGCTCTGTGGGCATGAAAAATTTCAGCCTGAACAGATAGTTTGTCAAAGTTTTACACAACTGAAAACAGGGTCTTATAATGGGAAGCAGAGGACAACCTTAATAACAGGCAATTTTTAGCAGCCCCACCTATAATGACAGTAAGAATAGTAAGAACTTGTAATATAAATGACAGACACAGTCTAAAGGACAGAGGATGCCTGAACTTTACAGCCTCTTAGATCACTGACTGTATGTTTGTTCTTAGTCACTGGAACCGACACACCTACAGCCACACTGCATACTCTTTAACAAAAACCCATCGAAGAAACTTCATCTCCTGTTGCATTTGGCTTTGCTGTAGTTCTGCTGGTCCCTAGGATTTGTTCATGCCAACCTGAGCATTGCAAGCACGGCCTGTAATGGAATGCCAGCTGTTTCCATTTCTTGCTAAAATACCCTCCGGGAGCTGTTAGCTCAGTGTTCACGTTCAGCTCAGTCCATGCTGAATATTTTCAGCGATGTTCTTGCTCACTGCAAATTTATGAATGAATGAGAATTCATTGTAGTGGATTTTATCCATACTGATCAAAGTAAGTTGCCCCAGGGTCACGGTTACTGGCATCCTGGTTTGCTCTTTCACAGGTCTGTTTGAGTGGGAATGTGATACAGTGGTAAGGTTACCAAGTAGTGACTCAGGACACTTGCATTCTAGTCCTGGCCCCGTGCCTCAGTTTCCCCATCTGTAAAATGAGGGTACCTGCTTTTTTAGCCTGTTTGAGATCCAGGCTCTAAGGATGTTGCTATCCCTGGCTCTGCCACCGGTGTGTTGTGTGTGAGATCAGGAACAGCACTTCAGTTCTCTGTGCATCAGTTTCTCCTTGTGGAAAATGAATCTAGTGATACTTAACTGCCTCCCAACCCCTTACTGTCCCCCAGCTCCTTCCCCATTTACATTTCACAGGGAGGTTGTTGTGAGGTTTAATTCACCATATCCCTAAAGGTTCTTGAGACCCTGGGATGTACAATGCCATAGACATGTGAAGAGTCCCTCTCTCCGTCAGAGCATTGAGGGCTAGAGGCCCTGAGGGAGAACCTATGGGCACTAGCCTTCCGAGCTGACGGACTGAGGAGCGTCACCTCCAATGCAAGTAGCGATCGTCTGGGTATTTCATACTCTATTTAAATATCTGAGATGCAGCACTGGCAGCAAACACACGGAGATGGGGTTCTCTGCGGCCTTTCCTGGGTGTGTTGAAGCACAGCTTAGGACTGGTCTCCTTCGGCTCTTGGGGGCTACTAAGAAATAGCTCTCGCTGTCCCTTATAACATTCTGTTCATGTGACATCGGAGCTGGTGAAAGGTGCTAGACAGGCAGGGCTGGGATTGCTGAACTCTTTATCTACAGGGCAGGGGCAGCAGCCATGGGAGCTTCCTATGCCCCACCAACATGCTTCAGCCTTCTGTCTTTCCCTGCCCCCACTGCCAGCAGACACCCATCATCCATACCCTCCTGTCCTGGCCCCCACCTCCCAGAACAGGCCCCCTGACGTTCTCCTTTCCCACAGCCAGGTGACAGCCCCTCTACCATATCTTGCATCCTGGTCCCCAGCCTCCCAGATCTTCCCCCACTACATCCCTGCCCCTTCTGCCCCCCAAAGCCTTCTCCCAAATCCCCCCACCTCTTTACCCTTTACACCCCATGGGATCTGTGTGGGTGGGAGTGATTTTGGGGAGCTATCAACTTCCCATCCCTCCCTTGGACCCCTCTGCCCCATATCTCCTCCCAGGCCTCCACAACCCTCCCCCTCCCCAATGACTCCAAACCCCACCCCTGAAATCCTGCTCCAAATCCTGCAGTCCTTATTCAACTACCCCAGCGGCCGCTCTGAATATATACAGGGTAACTGAGCTCAGAACTGAGCTTGGGGGCACTTTGAATGGGTGGACACCAAGAAGGCCTCAGGGTATGGCTCTGCAGTATGACGGGACAGACTGGGATCTCACTTACGGTGGCACAAATCAGTGGAGTTACAGCGGATGGGAGAGCCAAGGCAGCACTTGCAAGGGGAGGAAGAGGCTGCTGATGGGGGCAGTTTTGGTGTTTTTTACAGTTGCCGTGAAGGAAGAAGGAAAGAAAGAGCTAGACTTGGTAAAAAGGAAAAGCGAAAGTGAAGAAAACTGCTATGCTCCAGGTATGCCATGTGCCACAGAGCCTCCATCTTGATAACCCCGTCTCCAGCACCACACTAGGCTGGATCTGATTGAGACAGTGATGCTGGCCCCTGTAAGGCACCGCTAATCATGCCAGGTGCTTGTCTGGTGTGCGCTAGGTTTAAAATCCCCTGTAAAATAGCTCTTAAGTTCCCAAGATGCAGACGCAACAGACGGTGATGCTGAGAGTTTTGCTGCCTGGTAGGGAAGAGATTCCCTTCAGCGATTTATTTCGTGGAGCTGCGGCTCATGCTGCCCTCCATACGTGATGCAAATTGAGCACAGGGCTTTACTGACTCTGCTGATGTTCTGTTTGGTGGGCAGGAACGGGGCAGGGATGTAAAGCCCTCTGAATCCAGCCTGATCCTGGGCTCCCCAGTCAGGAGTAAGTCAAGAGTGTAAGTAAGATCAGGCCCCTGATTTCTGCTCCGCTGCTGTGAGGGAGAGGAGGGTTTTCTTGGACTGTCCCTAGTCACCATTTGCTTCTTTCATCCGCACACTGTGGCTTTCGCTCTGCTCCTTTGTCAAGCGCTTTCCTCCTCAATAGACTGAAGATTTCTTTTTAAAAGGGTTTCTATCATGCTCTCCATAGCAACTGCATCAGCTTGCCATGAATAAATTACCTCTGACGTGACATGGCTTATTAGAATATCGAAAATATCATTTCTGAGTCAGATCTTTCTAGTGGGAACATTTTCAGTTCACCCTCCCCTCATCCAACCCGGCCTCCACTCTCTCTTTCTAAAGAAAACTGCATTTTTAAATCCCCTCTGCAGGCTGAAGCTGCCAAGGGCTGATTAAAAGCCAGGGTAAAGTTTCCTTTCCTGGCCTTCGGGGGCTGCTGGAGCACCGGAGAACATCTATGTAGGTGGATAGCTTGTCAGAACAGCAGAGCTAGGGCTCAGCGTTGGCATTAACCTTGAAGTCTGTTGTCCTGGCATCTCCTCTTCGCACTGTTGTTTCATGTATTTTTTCAGTTACCAGCCTCCCCTCCACATTCGCTGTCTTGGCTGCTGCAAGTTGAAAGGACGTGGGACGAATTCTTCTCACCTTTACGTTGGCTGTAGCCCTTTGACTCTGGATTTACCCCAGCGTGGATGAGAATGAGATTTGGCCCTTTGGAATCTGTTTATTTCAATTCAGATAGTTTCCAGTGGGGAAATCCACATTCACTTTCTTTCAAATGAACTGGTGTCTCTAATGCCACAGTCATAGCTCGGATGTTAAGGCTGTGCCGTTCGAATGAGGTGCGGGGTGTAATGAGTTGGGTACAGATGGGCTTCAGGTTTGCAGCTCAACCCAAGCAAGTGCTGAAGTCTTGCAAGCTTGGATCCCACACACTGCACGTCTCCTGCCCTGCACCTCTCCCGAGATCAGCTGTTCTCCTGAGATCAGCTGTTCTTGCAGGAGACTGCTTCTATAAGCTGCACCCAAAGCAGATCAGGATAACAGGGCCTGGTCCCTTTAAGGGGGCATGAGTCCAGTTCACCTGTAACTAATTAGCCACCTCCCAATGCGGCCAGGTCGAAGGCAGGTTATATATAAAACCCCAGGCAGTGGGGAGGAAGACAAGGCAAGATGAGGGAGGGAACTGTGTGAAATCCCCCTCCCCCCAGGGAGCAGGAGCTGCTGTGGGGAAGAGCTGGCACAGAGGAAGAGCTGTCAAGAGCTGGTGGGACAGGACTGTCTGGAGCTGGGGGACCCTACTGAGCTGAAGGCTCATGTGGTAGCCCCTGAGCAATGGGGAAGATGCAGATCAGCCAGAGGCCGGCTGATCCCAAGAGAAGAGGTCGTCTGGAGGAGCTGCCAGGAGTGTAGGACTTGCAGGTAGACAGCCCTGAGGTGAGGGTTGTGGGGGAAGAGTTGTAAGGAGCTTGGAGAATGGCCAGCAGGGTGGGGGCCCTGGAATGGGAGGGGGCACAGGGATTACTCTCTCTCAGGGAGGTAACTTGCAGAACGTGTGTCCTGCAAAGGGGAAAGCAGAACTGGAGAACTGCTGCCTTTTTAACTTTGGGGTTGGTGACCTGTTCCACTCTGAGGTACCTGTGAATAGAGGCACTTGTGTTAACCTATAAACAGGACTTTTATTAAACTCTGGGAGGGACATTGTTCCTTTCCTGGACCAGTCAGATGACTGCTGGCCTGGATGCCTCAGGGGACTGAAGGGGAAATTGAGACAAGGTGCATCTATTGCTCTGTGGATGGCCACTTGAGGGGGTTCTGGTGGGGTGAGCCCTATGACAGGGCCTCTGTTGCTTGGGATCTGACCCAGCCTCCAAGGCACAGGGGCAGCTTTGGATCAGGGGGTTCACATCTGGGCTTTCACTTTAGGTCCATCTCTCATTTTGATTCCAGATGAGCTTAGAAAGCTGGGTGTGGGTTTCGCAGAATCTCCTCAGAACCAAACCCGTCCCAAAGCCTGGGGCAGTTGAACACTGGTTCCACTGTGTCCAAATTGCTGAATTTCTGGAAAGTTCAAGATAAAGGTTTGGTCTGGGGCCATTTGAACATTTCTATTTGACTGAAGAGCTTGTGTGCAAAGCCTTGAGTTTGCTGAGTTCTCTATTGTCACGCACAGGCTGAAAGGGATCTTTCCCACCCTGTGGCCATCCATGGAAATCTAGAACTCTTTGGAGCTCCACTACTTGGTGATTGCAAGGGAACGATGGGCCAGCCGCAGGAGGTCCAGAGCTTTGGATGGGTTTGGAAAAGCACCTAAAGCCAGATCCTCAGCTGGGGTCAATTGGCATAGGTCCATTGACTCCAATGGAGCTACGGCAATTTGAATCAGTTTAGAATCTGGCCCCTAGACTTTTGGGTGCTTCTCCAAACTATCTACATTCCTTGGGCCTGCAACATTCAGTTGGACTCTGAAGATAACATGCTCTCTCCTTGCATTTCTGATACTTCCTGTTGCTGTGCCAGGCAAGTAAGTATCACAGGATCAGCCTCTTCGACTCTTGGCCTGAAGCAGGCCATGCACAGTCCGCTGTGGAAGTGGAACATACTGGGCTGGAGGGGTGAGACAGTTAGCTGAAGTCATTTCCCCCCTGAAAAAGGGAGGGGCTCAGACAGAGTTTGTTGCAGGTTTGTGGGTCAGTGGCGGGGAAGGAGAGCAGCCTCTTAACCTAGCTGCTAGGGTTAAGGATCTAAAAGTTCTGCTGGTTTTCTGGGAGTTATTTGAAAATTCCTCAGACTCTGAAAATCCTGGGATACTTCTGGTCTTCCCTGGCTTATCTTCACTGCAGTGTTAGCTCGAGTGTAACTTGAGTGTTGCCCTAACTCAGATCCCTGCCCAAATCTCTGGCTCCAGTTAAGTGCTCTTTTAAACTCAAGCTAGCTGGCCCAGCGGCACCATGGGTTAGACTTGCTTGCTGCTGATGCTCCAGCTAGTAATGCAGCGGGGATGCGGCTACAGACTGCAGCGTAACTCGTCAGCTGCTAATGCAGTGCCTCTGGGCAGCTCAAGTGCTGTTTCGCTGTGTGGATGCTCTAACTTAAGGGGACTAAGCTGAGCTCGCTGTTGCAGTGCAGACAAGCCTGTGTCGTCACTTCTGTTCACGTCCCAGCCTGACCTTGGAAGTCACCGGTGCAGTATTACTATTATGTACGTTCTGGTAGCACAGTTGGCCTAGCTGAGGCCAGGATCCTGTTGTGGTGGGCTCTCTAGCTGTAGAAGGTAGCCCCAGCCTCAAAGACCTTTCAGTCTCAGTAGACCAAACCAAGGGTGGGAGGGAAAGTGGGGAAGTGACTTTTCCAGGGTCACAGAGTTGACCAGTAACAGGACTGGGAACGGAACCCAGCACTCCTGATCCCCAGCCTGTATCTGAGCCACTAGGCCACACTGCACCTGCCTCTCTGGTGCAGGGCAATGAATTAAAAAGTTAAAGGGATGTCTTCCTGCCTCAGATCCAGTGTAAGTGGGTGATGAGTTTGGTTTTCTCCAGACCAGCTCCCCACACCCCAGTCTCTTGCTTCAGTCTGGAGACGAGCCTGAAACAAACCCCCAAGTTTGAGCAGCCTCAACTCAAACTTTGGGTCAGGATCTGGTTACGAATGTCCTGGCAAACCCCTGTATCTGTGATGGGCCAACCCAGAACGCTGACTCTAACCCCCGAAACTTTGACGGGGAGCCACTGGGGATGGGGTGGAAGAAGAGGATTAGGAAGATGGGAGCTGAGTGACTTGGCTGCCATCCCTTGCCTGGGAATCTTCAGGCTGAATATTCTTGTTCTCAGGAGTTTTAAGGGTTAAAGGAAAATTCCGCAGTGCTCCAATGGCTCAGTGTTGTACATGTCAGGGGAGCACAGTGAGCGCATCAGAGCCTGGGGAGGGAGACGTTGTACAGATTAGTGGTGACGCAGGGCCGGCCTTGCTCTCCAGCTCTGCAAGATCGTATCGCTTTCATTTCACTTTGCCACTGTAGAACAATAGCGCAGACACGCAATACAGCAACAGAAAGGGTTCTTCTGTTGCTGTAGTTAATCCACCTCTCCGAGCAGTGGTAGCTAGGCTGTGGGAAGAATTCTTCCATTGACCTAGCAGTGTCTACAGCAGCGCTTCGGTTGGCTTAACTATGTTGCTAAAGGCTTGATATTTTTCACAGCCCTGAGCAGAAAAGTTAGGGCGACCTAGCTTTGTCGTGTAGACCAGCCCCAAATATCTTTCTGAAGGTAAGCCTTTTATCCAGCTTCAGGGGAAATTTTGTGGTTGTGTTGGGTGGTTGTGGTGGTCCCTTCTGGCTTTGTTCATCCCCTTCCTTCATGGGCCAGGGGGAGCAAGGTATCACCTTTATTGCCCTCAGCATGCTCCTAACACCTGCCTCTCTGCATTAAGCTAACGATGACTTATCAAATCTCATGCTTCAGGACTTCAGCTGCAGGGGTCAGGAAGGACACACCACACCAGAGCACAATTGGTCAGATATATTCTGGGCACAAGGGGGTGTTTCACCTTCCTCTGAAGCATCAGAGATTGGCCATGGATGGAGACAGGCTGTCAGATGGGATGGAGTGGTGTTCTGAGGTGATACAAGGAATCCTTTCTGCATGCCTGGCTGGTGGATCTTGCTCACGTGCTCAGGGTCACCAGATTTAGCGTGAGGAAGGAATTTCCCCCCCATGTCAGACTGGCAGGGACCCTGGGATTTTTTTCATCTTCCTCTGTAGCATTGGGCATGGGTTGCTTGCTGGCATCAGCTGGGTATGGCTCATCTGATCAGTTCCATGCCTTTACAGGGGTACATGGGTCACCTCACTCTGAGAGTGGCACACAACACTGTAGCTTCCTGAATACTGAAATGTTCAGGTCTAACTAAAGGCTTTGGGTGTAATACAGAGGTCTCTAGGTGAAATCTCCTGGCCAGTGGTTAGAGGAGGTTACAGGAGATTAGAACAAATGAGCTGATGGCCTTAAACTCTATGAAAAGTGCTGGGCTTCCTGGTGAGCCTGATTCACGAGTGTTCACTAAACAGTGCATTCCCTGCATGGCTGAACTACCCTTTACAGCCTTCCCTTCCACCCCAAACAAAACAACTTGTGTTTCTTGGCGAAATAAGTTCCAGGGCCTGCTTTCGATGAATATTCAGACAAACAAAACCGTGCTCAGACAAGCATTCACCAAGAAGGAAAGAAGAGGGGCTGCAAACAGAGAGAATCTATGGCTTTTATTTGAATGAACAGCCATTCATATATTTTAACATGCCCCCAAACAACAACCACTATCCCACGGGAGATGGTGAGGACCAGTGGACAGCACATTGGACTTGGACCCAGGAGACCTGGGTCTTATTTCTGGCTCTGCCACTGGCCTGCTAAGTGACCTTGGGCAAATTATTTTCCCCTCTCTGCACCTCAGTTTCCCCATCTGTTAAATGGAAATAATAAAACTGACAACCTTCACAAACCACTCTGAGATCTACAGATGAAAAGCAGTAGGTTTTTGGAATCTGATACTAATTTATAATTTATTGAATAATATTTTTCAATAGTTTGGTAACCATTTCTTTAACGTTAATTAATTCATTAGTTAATTAGACTCAGACTATCATGGGACCATCATGATTATCTAGTCTGATGTCCTGCACATCGCAGGCCACAGAACCTCACCCACAAACTCCTGTCAGACCCCCTAACCTCTGCCTGAGTTACTGAAGTCCTCAAATCCTGATTTAAAGACTCCGCCATTTACACTAGTTTAAAGCTGCAAGTGGTCCATGCCCCATGCTGCAGAGGAAGGCCCTGAGTGAGGTCATCCACATGGGGGTTTAACAGGGTTTAACTTATGCACAGCAACTTCACATCTTTAGCTGATTCACCCTAACTTTCCTGAGTGACCCTGTGTAGACGTGGGCTCAGTTCCTTTTAATGCTGAAGCAGCTGAGTCTGAGTGCAAAGTTGCCATCCGGGTGCGGAGTTTCGGCTGTCACCCTAGGAGACTTCAGAACTATTACTACATTAGCCAATTAGTTATAGGCATGGGTAAAATGGCTGTTTGCATCTCTGATGGCTTCCCATCCAACTTGCCACTGGGACAATGCCCTAAATGTTTTAGGGAGTTTCCACTAGAGGCTTGAGCTACACTTCTAGCTATGCTAATACAGGTTTTGTCAGTCAGGGGCATGAAAAAGCCAGCCCCCAGCTGACAGAGCTATGCTGACAGAAGAGCGCTTCCTTGGGCATAGCTAATGTCAGTCAGAGGGGTGGTGGTCCTACACCGGCAGAAACACTCCTGGCAGCATAGACTGTATCTAACTTAGGGGGCTATGCTGCCCTAGCTGTGCCAACAGTCTATGCTCCGGAGCCTGTCTTTGTCTACACTGGCACTTTAATCACTAAAACTTTTGTCACTCGTGGGTGTGAAAAAACACATCCCAAATGACAAAAGTTTTAGCAGCAAAAAGCACCAGCGTGGACAGCACTTTGTTGGTGGGACCTGCGCTCCCGGGGATGAAGCTACCTCCCCTTGTTGGAGGTGGTTTTATTTTGTCACTAGGAGAGCTCTCTCCCGGTGACAAAGAGTGACCACACAGCACACCTTACAATGGTGCAGTTGCAGTGGAGCAGCTGAGCCGTTGTAAAGTGGACAGTGTAGACGGAGCCTATAGCCTGAGAGTATTGCAAAGTGGTTTACAAGCATTCCTGTATTCGGCTTTGTCTACACTAGAAGGTTGTACGTCTTTAACTATGCTGGCACCATTTCTAGCCTCGCTGCCCCCTCCCAAAAGAAGGCAATAGATCCTGGACTTAACAGAGCTATTGAACCAAGGCTTTTAATCCTCCCTAAAGTCAGGGGATAAGTATCTGAATGCACAGAAGGAGCAGATCTGCTGTGCAAGAAGGTGTCAATTTACGTAGTCACTGTTAGACCAGAATCCCACTCAGGGCATTAGACATTGTTAATATTTTTCAAACACACACACACACACACACCCCGCCCCAACCCATTCACTTTCCTGAACCTCCAAGATTTGGAGCTTTGCTTTGGTTGTGTGATTGTACCCCACCAGTTCCCCCATCCCTGCATTGCCCTGCATAGCTGCTGCGTTAACTCGTGTGAAATTGTCACCGCACTGGTCATAGCATGGGAGTGAAAGCAAAGCTGAATGGTTACTGCAATGGAAATTGTAATAACAATAGGAAGATCTTTGATCGGCTCTGCCAAGACAGCATGGGAGGTAATCCAGGCCCAGCCGAGCCTGCAGAAACAGCCTGAGGCATCCAGACTGCACAGGTGATGCAGAGCCAGGGGATCTTCTATAAACCCTGTTTTAATTTTCAATTTGGCAGCTCATTTTCCCACCCGGCTTTCATCTCTTGTGAATTTCCTGCCATTAATGCCAGCCGCTGACCTCCATGGCCTGTCTCTTTCTCACATCCTCCTCCAGCAGCACCACGGAATCTCTTTCTTGTTATAATTGGGGTGAGCAGCCAGTTCAAGAACATTTTATTTTTAAAGTACAAAGAAGACCCTTGCCCCCGCCTCCTTGCTCCAGTCAGAAGGATCACAAATTGGAGCCGTGCTGGAGATAATCGAGCGTCTGATAGGAAACTCACGAGCGCTAGGCAGCGCTCCCACAACAGCAGGCACCTCTGCACCGCATGCCTGGCGCTGAGTGTCTCCTTCAGGAGGCATTTCCTGAAGGGACACTTGGTTCAATGCAGCACGAGCACAAGCAGGGACAGAGTAGCTTGATTGTTTGTTAGTTTCTTTTGGAGCTGACTGCAGAGGCTCAAGGATCTGCTTTACAATGGGTCAGTTATTCGGGCAGCAGCAGCTGCTGTGCCGGGTAATGAGCGCGGCAGGGAACGGGTATTTTATTTTCTGAATACCCTAGTGGGTCCGAGCCTGCTGCCCTCAAAGACAACGGCAATGCTCCTGCTTGGCAAGCGTGGGACCAGGGGTGGGCCACGGCGGCTGAATAGTGTGGGCTAAGTTCAGCCAAGGTGCTGCAGGGAGGTTTGTCAGTGGCACCTGTAACTGACCCCACTTCAGGCCGTGGCCATTGGATGCCCAGAGGGGCTCAGTGCCCACACATGGAGCCGCAGTTTCAGCTTGCCGTGTGCGCGTTGAGGGCTGAGCACAATGGGAAACCCAGCTCTTACGTGAGGTGCCTAGAGGGAACCCCCTGGGGGCGGGAGGGGGGCGAAGAGCTGCTCTCTGCACCACAAGCTCGGAGGCCAGCGCTGTGGGCACCCCCAGCCCAGGTCTCTATGGGCTCCAGCCCTCGGGGGGGGGGGCATTAGCACTCGCACACTCTGGGTAACAACCGGCTGCTTCACCAGGGCTGCCAGCAACAAAGGATCAAAGACCCTCAACACAGCAGTTTCACCGCTTACAGCAAAATGTACCTGCCCAGCCCCTGGGGAGCCCAGCCGAGGGTACGGGGGTCCCTGTGTCTCTGCATTGTCCTCCTGCCAGCAGCCACTGCCCTCGGTCCTTCCACTTCAGCTACTGCAGCCCTGCCAGCAGCAGGGTGCATCTGCTCAGCTCCCTGGCTCCTGCCCTGCTGCTCTCACGCTGCCTCTGGCTCCCTCCCCAGCCTGGTCCCCTCTGGGCTCAGCATGTTCTTGCCATGTGGTGGGCACCATGGAGCCCTCCACTGGTTGGGTGTGGAGCTGGGTAACGCAATCCCCCTGCTGGCTAGATCCATCCCTCCAGCTCATTTGGGGAGGGGGACGGTACCCAGGAATGCTCCAGCAGGTTCATTACAGGCCTTGCTCTGCCGGGCAGGAGCCCTGTGCCTAAGGGGAACCGACCCCCATGGAGGGAATGTGCTACCCTCCCCCCACTCCCTCAGGGTCTCTGTTAAAGGAGGGAGCATCACTTCACAAGCAGGGCCCATAGCCGCTCGGGGGCCAAGGGTGCTCAGAGAGCTGGGGCAGAGACGCTCACTCTCTCCAGCTGAGAAAGCTCCCAGCCCACATCTCGAAGGCCTCCAAGGAGTTCTCTGACAAAGGAGGAAGGGCAAGACTTGCCGCTCCTCCTCCCTCGGTAATGCCAATGCCCTGGGTGAGTCATCAAGAGGGATTGAACCTGGCACCTCTGCACCTCTAGTGCCTGAACTAACCAATCTGGTTCCATTAGCCACAGCTGTAACAAGCTTATTAATGTCTGTATGGCCCAGCCACCACTAGACGGGGACAGAGCCTCCTCCCCCCCACCTTGAGTGCGTGGGGCATGTGCTTCCAAACCAGATAACAGAATCCCTCTTCATGCCGGGAAACGTAACAATCGGAACAAAGCTACCAGACTTCTGGTTTCAAGATCAGCATCATGCTTTGCAACAGACCTGTAATATCCTAAACAAACCTTATGGAATTAAGATAAAACGTTACTGAATTAAGTTAAACCTTACTGAAATAGCGGTAATACCTTTGGGGAACGTGTGTATGTGGCATAGTTCTCTAGTAGGGAAAGGGGGATGCTGATGAACTTCCTCTATTTTCAGCCTCTGAAGCTACCCATCTCCTGGGAGAGATATGCATATACTAGTTCAAACTGGATTCTCCAGCAGAGACCAACAGACAGTGAAAAGTCTTTTGGATAAATAGCCTGAGTTTAAGCTGATTTGGGACCTTCTTCTTAATCCAGCCAGTGGACTGGACCCTGGTCCACAGAGGGCCCCAGTCCTTAGGGGAGGATTGGAAGGACTGGGCCCACTGAGGCCCCATGAGACAGGGTGTTTGTTCTGAGCTGAAGTGATGAGCTTGTAACCACAAGGAAACCCCTTAGGGTGGGGTGTTGAAAGATGGCTCCTGCCAGAGCCCATGTGAGAGTTGGAATGAACTCTAGTGAGCTTGTTACCACGTGTATAGGTTCTTTTACTGTTTCTAACATGTTTCCTCTGGAATGCTTGTCACCGTAAGAATAAAGTAGGCTTGGTTAGAAAGAGCTGTGTGATAACTTACAGCTGTAGCAATCTCTGGTATCAGTCTCGGAAGCGAAAGCAGGCAGGTCTGTTTAGGCAGATTGTCTTTGCTGGGAATAACACAGTGAAGGCAGGGAACTGTTCAGCCTGGAAATACCCTAGTCAGAAAGAAAAGAGAGGCAGATCTCCACCCAGAAAGGCAAGGGCTGGGGAGCTGGAAGCTGGGAGTGGGTGCACTTGCCGAACCACTATGGGGAAGTACAGGTGCAATTGCCCTGAACTGTGACATGCTTTTCATCAGGCAAAAGCCACAGTGACATAACTCCATCTCCTCCTCTGTTAACTCTCAGTATTACGCAGTCCATTCAACTTCAGCCACCCAGGGCCACATTTGGTGCAACTCCACAGATTCGTGCCTGGTCTGACACTGGGCGTTCTGCCTTACCCTGCAGGTTTCTGTATGTCATACAGCTGATTGCTCAGAATTATATTTCATTTTTTGCAGCACCAAAAAGCAAGCAGGTAACTTATTGCAAGTGTGTGGTCGAATGAAGTTATTAGAGCAACCGTGGAGCCTGTTGTTCCCCTTTGCATCCAGATAACAAGAAAACATGTGACAGCAACACAAAGAGGCAGGGCTGACGTTCAGAGACGCCACAATGCTGAATAGCGTTTACCTTGAAAATATGCCAGCCATTCTTTGGCACTAATGTACACAAATGTAAAAGCACAGAACTGATAGGCCAGCAGATATTCCCGTTCTGTGCTGTAGCTATTCACAGACTTCAGTCGCCAAGGCTGTCTAGCCAGAGCCAAGTATTTGGCTTTACACAGGTGTTAACTGGAGTTATTCCTGCTTTAACCCAATGAGATAGGAGAATCAGGCCCAAATGGCACTCAGGGCTCAGATTTGAGGTCAGCGCTGAGTGATAGAGCAGATACAATGTTCACTAATGGCCTCGTAACTAACCCCATCAATTCTCTTCCATTTCCTAGGGAGATAGGGGGTGGGGGTCCTTAAGCTGATTCCCCTCCTCCCATTTACCACAGTAAATCAGATGCAGCTCCGTTAAAGTCAGCAGAGTTAGGTGTGAAAAGTGAGCTCAGAAAGGCAGGGTACCCTCTCCTACACACATGCACAGGAAGGTGGTGGAGCTCAATCATCAAAGACAGCCCAACATATACAATATAATCTTTTTTTCCATAATCACATGAATTTGGGGCAATCTTATGATCTTTGGGTTAGCAACATTGGGGATCCCTAAAGCTTCTGTCTCTCAGCTGCACTGCAGAGACTTTGTCTAGAGCCTTCCCCAGGCCTATCATCCCTAGGACAGGATTAAAGACAGAGTACACCCGATACTACCAGTTCCTTTGCTATTCCCAGTCTGTCAAGCCCCACCTCACTCCTTTGCAGAGCATCACTGCCAACTGTTAGCCTTTATGTACACTAATGTGGGGCCAAACATTTCCAAAATTTCAGTCTTGACAAAAAGTTTCAGCCACATGTTGCCCAGAATTTTTGAAAAATCTTTCAACCAGCTGTAATAAATGTGACCATTGCACTGCGGCAATTCCCCAGCCAGTCCAAGCTGTGATGGCTTGCAGTTCCCCTAGCGTTTGTAAGGGAGGAAAGAGGGTTTTCCTTGCGAAGTTCCTATCATTGCAGACAGAATCATGGAGGAAGCTGATTTTGCCATGACTTCCTTCCTTCCATAGTCTGCTGTAGATAATATCTATAAAACTGACCGCTGGCGTGCTGACACCACTGGCTATCACACTAGGCAGTATTATCTCATTATTTCCTTGTGCTCCCTCTCTCTGTGTCCATAGCCCTCTGTTGTCTCTGGTTTTATACTTGAAATTTAAACTTTTTGAGGCAGGGTCTTGCATTGTGTTCTGTGTTTGTACAGCACCTAGCACACTGGGGGCCTGGCCCATGAATGGGACTCCTAAGAGCTACCACAATACAAATAATTAATACATTATTAATAATAATAATAGTGACAGACCTTCACCTGGTGTGTGGAGTCAATGGAGCTACACCTACTGAGAACCAAGCCCATAGCAACTATTCAGTGGGGCCAGTTGTGCTCAGCCAGGGAGATGGAGTACATGCAGTCCAGTAGGACTTGTACCTCTCTAACTCCTGGAGGTCTTGTGACAAATGACAGAGATGCCGGCCACACACATGCTGAGCCAGATTCAGCTCTGATGGAGCAGCTGTAACCCCATTGATTCAATCTGGAGTTAAACCCACCTGGGACTTGACTATCTTGAATAGTTTTGTATCATCTGCAAATTTTGCCATCTCACTGTGTACTCCTTTTTCCAGATCATTTATGAATATGTTGACTAGGACTGGTCTCAGTACAGACCCCTGGGGGACAGCACTGTTTACCTCTCTCCATTCTGAAAACTGACCATTTATTCCTACCCTTTGTTTCCTATCGTTTAACCAGTTACTGATTCATGAGAGGACCTACCCTTTTATCCCATGACAGCTTACTTTGCTTAAAAGCCTTTGGTGAGGGACCTTGTCAAAGGCTTTCTGAAAATCTAAGTACACTATATCCACTGCGTACCCTTTGTCCACATTCTTGTTGACCCCGTCAGAGAATTCTAGTAGATTGGTGAGGCATGATTTCCCTTTACAAAAACCATGTTGACTCTTCCCCAACAAATTATGTTCATCTATGTGTCTGACAATTTTGTTCTTTACTATAGTTTCAACCTGTTTGCCTGGTACTGAAGTCAGGCTTACCGGCCTCTAATTGCCAGGATCACCTCTGGAGCAATCCTGAACTCTGCAGCTGTGTCAGTCTGGAGCTGTCTGGATCCATTAGAGCAGGTGACACTAAGAGGTCAGAGTGCCTGGGCTGGAGGGGGTTGGAAAGGCAGCCCTGGAATGGACTGGGTAGATTTATGGCTCAATTCCTAGCCCACTGGGTTACAGCTACTATCCCTGTCAGGGGAGGGATCCTGCAAAGCTGCACACCTGCGAGGATTCCCTCTGACTGCTCACACAATTCAGGGTTTGCAGGCACAGGCCCAGTTCAGAGCCCTGGCCTCAGGCCTAGTGAGAATTTCTACTAGCTCACAGCTAGTTTCCACTCAAATAATGCATCTGAGCCAGTACAGATACTGGGTGCCCAGAGGGATCACACATTCCCAGCATGCACTGGAGGGGCGGGGGGGTTGGCATGTGTCCCCACCCCATACAACCAGAGATGTTAGTTAGAAATGTAAAATATTCTTGCTGGAAGGTTGCAACATAACTTCATTTCATAGAATTCAGAATAAGAAAATACACAAAACAGACAAAGCAGGCTGCTCCCCGAGACAACAAGGCATAACCGTAGGTGCCAAATCCATGGGTGCTCCATGAGCACCCACGGGGAAAAATTAATGGGTGCTCTGCACCCACTGGCAACCAAGATCCCCTCCCCGCCCCACCTCACCTCACCTCCGCCTCCTCCCCTGAGCGTGCTGCGTCCCCACTCCTCCGCCTACCTCTCAGCACTTGCCACTGCAAAATAGCTGTTTTGCAGTGTAACAAGCCCCGGGAGGGACTGGGGAGGAGCGGGATCACAGCGCGCTCAGGGAAGGAGGCGGGGCTGGGGCAGGGATTTGGGGAAGGAGTAGAATAGGGGCAGGGAGGGGGCAGAATGGGGGCGGGGACTTTGGGAAAGGGGTTGGAATGGGAGCGAGGCAGGGGCGGGAGGGGGCGGGGTAGGGGTGGAGTCAGGGCGGGGCTGGGGGCAGCGGTGGGTCAAGCACTCACTGGTGCCAGCAGAAGTCAGCGCCTATGAGCACAACCCACCTCACCTAACTCTAGGCTGTCTGTCTGCAGACTGACTTTGATTGCATGCTTCCCTACAGAATGCCCTGCCTTCAAGCAGGACCAGGAAAACCACTGAGAATTTAAAGTGATAAATCACATTTTTAACACAGTTTTCAATATACCACATCTATAAACAGGAAGATAAATGGAGTCTGATGAAAGGAAGAGCTGAAACTTTCCTATGAAGACATCAGAGAATATTCATTGACCATTGACTACAGATAGCTTTCCATTTTTAAAACCTTTTTTATTGAACAAATAAATGTAACAAATGTATTGTAACAAATAAGTTACAGAGGACGTAATGTACAGTTTGTTCATGCACAAGCTTAGAGTGGTATGTGGAACAAAAGGATAAGAAAAAACAGCAGGGACCAAAAGCAAAGTACAATCGGCACCCAGAGATCCTGACGGCAGAAATAATCCTTGGAGTATATTAGAATTTATATACACGTTTTCACCTAGACAGACAATAGATTCAGCTCTGCTTAGAGAAACATGAAGATGGCTGATGTAGTTTATTAAGGGTGAATCTGAATCAAAACTTTGGATGTTGAACAAAGTCAAACTTTAAAAGCTAAATTGGCTCTGGCTCTGAATTCTAAGACTGCCCTTTATACAGAATATTTGTAAGACGCAATCAAGCTCTTTTAAGGAATCAGGTAGCTGAAACAATAGGAGCCTCCTCCTAAAACATAGGCACATGGCAAGACTTGAATAGAAGCTGGACCATGTGGCCCAAAGGATTTCCCTGGAGAATGGCATAGCAAACACTGGGGCTGGGACATTGGTTGGTGGAGCTGTGTGTGTCTGTGTATGGGTGAGAAGCAGCAGAAGGATACAGAGAATGAGGAGAGAAGCCCCAGACACAGCCAGGCAAGTACTGCAGTGTGACTCTGGGAAAAAAGTTAAGAGAGATTTTGGGTAAAGTGCTGGCTGAGAAAAGACTTAGAACTGTGAGCAAAGAAACAATCTCCTGTTGTTTGATTCCTACTGTGTCCAGGGAAACTGGACTTTGTACATTATTTCTTTGCAAATTAACAGGATTGCCTCAAAGAAATGCCTGACTCCATCATCAATTTCTCCTACCCACATTCCCTGAAAATTGGCTAACCGCTTGGGTCAAAAAGGAATAATGATAGAAATAGAATATAATGCCATTGCTTTGTTTGTTAACAGAGCTGATTGACTAGTACAAAAAATGATTCACAGATGTTTTCAGGAATAAGAGCACTCAAGTTTGACTGCTCCTGCTAGGGTCTTTATTCAAGAACCTACACACAGCCAGGGAGAGGTGTACATGACAAAATTCACAAGTCTTCAGTGTTTCATGAATTCTCGCACAAATGTTTCATCAAAAACTTTGAAGATGAAAGCTTGTTATTTGCTATTCCTTAAATGTTTCATCCATCCAATCAGGGAGCAGAAACAACAGCATGTGTCATAGGTGACCAATGGGAATAATGAATAGTCGCTGAAGGTCAATCAGTGAAGACTTAACAAGCAACCCAGAGTCATGGGTAGTGCGTGACTCCTGGATTTGGGGAGGCTGGAAGCAAGTGCCGGAAGCTCCCTAGACGTGGGGAGGGCCACAGGTGCACAGACAGTAGCCCTTCCCCCCTGCTCTGTCCTGAGACCCGCCCCTGCTCAGCCTCCTGTCCCCCGAGACCCCACGCACACTCCACCCCAGGCCCCGCTCCGCCCCCTCCTCCGAGCCCCCCCCAAACCCTCCTCTCCATCCCTTCCTCTGAGGTCCCCCCCGTCCACTGCTTACTCCTCAGAGAGGGGGTGGAAAGGAGCGAGTGGCGGGCGGGGGGTTCTCGGGGGAAGAGGCGGAGCAGGGATGGGAAGAGGAGCAGCGCAAGTGGGGACACGGGGGAAGAGGATGAGCGGGAGCAGGGCCTTGGGGCAGGACCACAGCTCAGGTGCCCTTTCCTGGTTTCCCAGGTGTGCTGCATCCTGTTTGGGGAGGCTTAGCCTCTCCAGCCTCTTATACCTGCCGCCCATGCCCAGAATCTGGAAATGGTTCATCTCTCCCCCATTCAGTGAATGCTTACAACCAATGAGCATGTTGGTCCCTCCTGTTGGTCTAGCGCAGGGGGCTGGACTTGATGACCTCTTGAGGTCACTTCCAGGCCTACATTTCTATAAGTCTGTGTTAAATGAAAATCAGGATGGTTTGCAAAAGATTCAGTTACAGGGAAAGGGGCTAAATTGATAGTGAATGTTGTACATCATGAATAGACTGGTAAGTTTTCTCACTGTAGCTTTTTGTGTGCAGTGATCAAGGAGCTCTTTTCTAAGTGGAGTACAAAAGCAACATCACCATTCTGGTGGTTGTTAGGTCTTTCCTGCAGTGGTTATAAGGAACCCAGGTTGTCTGATACTGCACCCTGATCTTTCAATACTGCAACCCATATGAAAGAGAATTTAAAGTCATGCCTGTGACAGAGATGGCAATTTCCTGCAGATTCTTGGGAGACCTTATTGAATGAAGATTAAGTATTTTTGCAGTCCATTGCATTAAATGCAAAGTTTATGTATTATTGTGGGCAAGGATTGTATGTAAGCTGTCCGGGGCTGGTGGGGGGAGATGTGATCTGAGGCCTGAGAATTCAAAGAACTGTATTGAAATTGTGCCATATGAGAATGGAGTTTTGGGACAGTAAGTGTGAAGTGGATTTCTTGGAGAATCCCTAGTGGAAATTCCCACTGCTGATTAGGCAAAAACCCAGTCATTTGAAGCTATGTCCTTATTAGAGGGGATTTGTCTGCTGATTACATGTATCTGGAGACTGGAGATCAAAAGCCAGAGCTGTATAATGAAATAGCTGAATTGCCCATGCTTCCCAAACGTAAATTGTCCAAAAATCCCCTTGCACCAGAACTTTGGGAAGACTCAACTTCCCTCCCAGGCATTGTGTCCTGGGGAATCCTCATTTGAGAATTTCAGTACACAGCAAATATTCACCATTCTGTGGTGGTTAAAGTCAGGATTTGGGTTGATGTCTGCAGAGCACATTTAATGAGAATGAAAAGTCAGACTCAGGCTTTTGTGTTTCACATGTTTGTGTGCAGCATGGATTTGTCTCATTATCCAGAGATTTGTCATCATTATTCACCGCCTGTGAATTTGGAGGTTTGATGAATGCCAGGGGAAAATGTACAGCATAGTGGGTGAGGGAATGAACCCTTCAGAAGTTGTCTACACAGTGTACAGCCAATGTGTGTAACTCTACTCACTGGTGCCTGTGGTTTTCTTTGAACAGAATCCCGCCCTGTACACCCAACCTCCTTACCTCCCCCCATCCTAATGAAAAGTGCATGGGACTAAGAAGGGTGAACTGGTTAAGGTAAATGAACCTAATGCTCAGCCATTCTGCCACCAGTGTTAACTACCGTGTATCACAACGTGACTAAAAAGTCGGGTGTTGACGTCGCCATGGCGTCTCCGAATAGGCTGGCTTAATGGGTCACTCACAGCTCTTGGATGGAGCACTGTCACGCTGGCCAAAGAAGCAGACGTATAATCAATAGATTCTAAGGCCAGAAGGGACCATTAAATCACCCAGTCTGACCGCCTGCCTAACACAGGCCTGAAAATTTAACCCGTGTACTCTTGTGTTGAGACCAATAACTTGTGTCTGACTAAAGGGGGAGGGATAGCTCAGTAGTTTGAGCATTGGCCTGTTAAACCCAGGGTTGTGAGTTCAATCCTTGAGGGGGCCGTTTAGGGGTCTAGGGCAAAAATTGGGGATTGGTCCTGCTTTGAGCAGGGGGTTGGACTAGATGACCTGAGGTCCCTTCCAACCCTGATATTCTATGAAAGCGTCTCTTCCAACCTGGATGTGAAGACTACAAGAGATGGGGAATCCGCTATAATGGCTCACTGTCATCATGCAGAGGTTACCTCAGTCGGTCTGGCACCCTGCTGGGGCAGTGGCAGGGAGTGAGTCTGAGAGACAGGCCAAAATCCAAAAGACTGTACAGAGTTTTTGGGATGGAGCCCACACACCAGGGCTGGAGACAGACTAGGTGCTTGGAGAGCAAAGAGCGAAAAAGCTGGGGTGGAACCCTGTATGGTATTTGAAAATACAATGATCATTGTGAATGTTTGCTCTTGCCATATCTGAGACTGTAAATATGTGAATAAACTTGACTAGGAATACGGTATCCCAAGTGCGGTTTGGCACCTCCCTACAAAGCAAGAACTCATCCCAGAAGTCCAACTCCTCTTCAGCCATCAGCATAAGGGCAATAATTACTCCTCAGCTACTGCATGTGGAAGGAGAATACCCTGTCGTCTGAAAACTTAACGTCTGAGAGGCCATGTACTCGTTCTGCTACATTACCATTGTTCTGGGAGGTGAATGGCAGTTTTCAATTGAGCTGGCTCGTAAAAGAAAAAGGAAGCGAAGCTTTATACATATGTGCACACGCACATTTTCCATCATTAAGTTAGCTCTGCTTCAGTTGGTTCTCTCTTCTGTAAAGTGGGGATAACAATACCTACTTCACCTGGGCTTGGGAACCTTCATTCATTAATGGTTGTAAAGAGCCTTGAGATGCTTCAAAGGAAGTGCTACCTTAAGACACAAAGAACAGATAGACCCCCCTGAAAGAGCTTACTCAGTCTAAACAAGACAGACACAGAGTAGGTAGGCAGTTTAGAGGATACAAGAAGAAAGGGGCATTTGATTAAATGCAAAAGTGAGGAATTCAAAGCAGCTAAAAGGAGATACTTTTTCACACAGTGCAATAATTACTTTAGACTGTGGAACTCATTGCCACAGGAAATCATCGAGACCAAGAATATAACAAGATTGAAAAAAGGGGCTGGATCATTATCAAGAAGATCCAGAGTTACCATAATTAATGACAACACAAATTTTGGAAGAGATAGTAAACCTTGCCCTTCAAGGCTTGATCCGATCTCTTTTAGAGGCCAGGATGAGACCTATGCAGGGATAGATTATCCCACATGTGCTACTGCAGGAATCTTACATTTTCTTCTGAAGCATCTGCCACTGGCCACCGTCTGAGACAGGATACTGGGCTAGATGGACCAGGGGTCTGATCCAGTCTGGCAGTTGCTGTGTTCCTGTGTGGAAGCATAGCACTATGATTTCTATTCTAAAAATTATTATTCATGTTATTGTTGACTCACTTATTATAATGTGTTAGGGCAGCCCCAATAGAAATCAGGGACTCACCATTCTAGGTGCTGCAGCTACTCCTAGAAAAAGCCAGTCCCTGCCCCAAGGAGCCTACAAGCTAAACATACAAGTGGTGAGAGGAGTAGCAGGGGACACAGGCACGAAGAGGGGATGCAAACCTGCCCAAGGACACACAGCAGGTAAATGGCAGAGGCAGCAAAGGCCTGGTCTCCCGACTCCTAGCCTGGTTCCCTATCTACTGGAGCACACAGCCTCCCTCTGCACCGCAGACAGCCTAGAAGTGAGTGGTTAGGAGGGGTTTTAATGAAGTCAGGCTGTAGGCAGGGGGTATCTCACATCTGGGGAGGGGAGACAGAGGTGAGTACAGCAGACGACCTGGGCACCAAGGAGGGTGTGGTGGAAGGTGTGAGCGGAGACCCGACATACTAGGGCAGTAAATGGGAGGCTGTCTGTCGACTTCAGCAGGATTTGGATTGGGCCCTAGGCTGGAGCTGTGACGGCAGAGCTGTGTATGGCCTCATAGGTCATAAGGGGCCATGTAGGCACAGGAAATAATGTGCTGTGGCCATGCCATAGTACTCATCCCCAGCTCTTTTCTAGCACGTCTCCTCAGTAGATTCCAGGCCTCATTTTCTGTGCAACCGCCCCACACACACAGACGCACACACCCCCGCCCTGCACTGCTGTCTCCTGAGGAGGCGGGGAGGGCAGGGCGGTGATGAGAGACTCAGTAGCTGTGAAGCACTTTAAGCCAAGGAAATCTGATTCCCTTTGTAATGAGATTCACTGAGCAGCGTTTGTTTTCATTTTGATGGAGTGACTCACTTATTGGCCCAGAGACAAGCAGCCCCGGGACTGGCCTTCATGGTGAGTCTGGAAATGCTCGCTGGTTTGAGAGTTTCCTAGGGAAACAACAGCAGGTGCAAACTGGCAGAGCTGCATTAAAGACCATGGAGCGTCCCTGATTTCTTGTTCCGCTAGAGCCAAACACACAGAAACAAGAGCAATGGCCATGACTGGGTCTCTCTGGGCCAGGTGTTCTGGGGGTGCTGTTGGCTCAGAAATGTAGCATTGCAGAATTAGCAACAACAGCAATGGAGCGCCAATCTGATGTCCGCCCGCCTGCCTCCTGGCTCATCCGAGCTGCTGGAGATGGCATCGGGCATTTTGGCACTGCCCGTGTCCCTACATCCTGTCAGGGCATTGACATTTCCAAAGGGGCCAGGCACATTTGCATTCAGCAGGGGAAAGACAGACAGGGGATTCAGCCATTCCCCACTGCCTGTGTTCGCTTGGAGGCTCCAAGAGCACACTGCTACAGATAACAGGGAAAGGATGGATTCTGATCAGCAAATAGCAGAACGGGAATGATTCTGAGCCCCTGAGCTCGTGGCTCAATGTCTGACGTGTCTGAGTCAGCGAGTGAGGCTGTCCTCCAGGGATCGGGCCTAGAGAAAGGGACAGCATAGGCCAGATTTTCAAAAGGCCCCTCAGCATGTTGGGTGCTGCTGCTCTGTTTTGGAGGCTGGCACTTGTTTCGGTGCCTAAAGCCTGAGCTCTTTTGAAATTCTGACCCTGATTACCGGTGTTGAGTGCTTGAAAATCTCCCCTGAGCTCTTTTGGAAAGCTGGCTCCTAGCTGTCACTGTGACCGAAGAGAGCTCTTCTTAAGGTGTAGTGGAAAAAGCCTGTGGTTTGGGACCTAACGACCAGCATTTGAGTGCTAGCTTCTGTGTGTGTGCACTAGACAGCAATTGTGTCTGTTCTCGTTAGCGCCTGGATTCTTGTCAGCCGCTGGAAGGGCTCTCCCAAAGACTAATGCGCAGTGGAGTTGCTGCGGGGTAATTTAGAAGCTGATGACAAGCATGTGATGTGTCAGAGTAAACCGTTCTCCTTGTTTCTGTATAATATGCTGTCTCAGGCATTCAGCCTTTCGGCTGTGATGCAACATCATTCCCCCATCCCCTTCCCATGGGCTGTGTGTGTGTCCTCTGCAGCTTTCTGAGCCCTGCATGCCACAAGAGCACGTGTACTGTTTCTTTAACAGTGTAGTAGGAAGCCAGGTGGGAAAGGGACTCAGGAAGGCCCTAGGCAAGCTGAGATGGAAGGCCCTGTGCTGCAGCTAAAGTTAACTGACCTTAGCGGGGTGAGTTAATGCAGCGCATGCCAAGATACCAGGAGTGGTCAGGGTAGAAAATGTTTTTGCATGTGTAACGCCAACAGACCCTGGTCATCGGCGGGTGGGATCAAACCTGAGGAGCCAAATGCATGAGCCTCTACTTAATGCCATATGGCTCTTAGCTAAGGCTGTAGAGTAGACTCATTAACTCTCTCTAACTGGTCTTGATGCCACTTAACGGGACAAAACACTACACCCAGGAGGCACGTGCGTTATATACTTCCCTCAGCTGAGGAAGCGCGTCCCGAGCTTCAGAGACTTCCCAGTTGATATCCTGGATGAGCGCCCACTTGTAATGCCAACAGACCCTGGTTGTTGGTGGGCAGGATCGAATCTGGGATCTCTGGAGCTAAATACATGAGCCTCTACTGCATGAGCTAAAAGCCACATGGCTCTTAGCTAAGGCTCTGGAGCAGACTCATTTTCTCTCTCTAAGTGGTTTCGGTGCCACTAGATGGGACAGAGCACCACACCCAGGAGATGTGTGTGTTACACATGCACGCACAGACACCCCACTCCCCCGCAAGGAGCCAAGCAAAAGGCTGGCCAAGCAGCACAACAAATAATGGCCCGCCAATGAGAACAGAGCCAAAAAAAAAGCCGAGCAGTGCAGCAGTAAGGTCCCTGCCTACCTGCTTCTAGGACTGGCCCTGGTGCATACTTGAGAACACTAGATGGGACCTTCAGTGAGGGGAAGGGGAAGCAAGATGGTGGCGCGGCTCGTTTCTTTTGAGTGAGCTAGGTACTGTAAACTAGCTAGAGTAGCCAGATTAAAGCTAGCACGGGTAGGCCTACCCAAGCTCCCATTGCACCTCTGCCTGCAGTGTAGACATACCCTTAGTGCTATGCTGGGAGAGCTGTCAATCAGAAGGCGTTTCCTTCTAGCTTTTCTATCCGTTAGCCCTAGTCTCATCACACGGCTTGGTATGGAAGCTTGCAGAAGAGCTTGTACTCTGGATTTTTGTCGTCTGCTCTCAAATTCAAGAGCACATTTGAAGGAGGCTGGGCAGTGTGGTTGCCCATAGCAACGGCAGCCTCTGAAGTTGGATGAGTCTCCCGCACTGGTAGGCACCCATCAGTTCACCCAGCCTGCTGCCGTCTTTCTCGTTGTCAAGAACTTTCCCTTTTGTTTTGTAAGCCTTGCAGAAAGAAATCTGGGTGGTGATTTGCAGCTGACATCAGCGAGTGAGAGGAGAGAAAGGAGTGACTGCAAGGGTCTGACATTAATGGCTGTCCTTGTTTTTGATATTGCCTTGAGGCAATTCTTGGGGGAATCTTCTGCTTGGTTTTCCCTTTTTCCTCCCTCTGGCTGCAGGGAACCCTTTACACTAGACTTTTCTGAGTGGTTGTGTAGTTAGCTTCTGGTATGGTGTTCGGTGGCACTTTTGGATTCCACTGAAAACTAGGAATTTCCCCATTTCCACTGGTGGAGGTACCTGCCTGAGGAACCTGGGCAGATCATTGTGACATTGAAGGGCTGGGTCAGAAGCCATCCCTTCCAGCTCCACTTTCCACGGGTGTTCTAGGGAAAAAGTCTACACACAGGAATGCTTGTGGGACATTTTAAGCAAATGTTTGCCAATAAATATATGCTAGGCATAGAATCCACCGCAATAATACGTACTCCGTGCATGGTGTTAATATAAAATACATTATATATTAGTGTTGGGAAGTGACAGTAACTGAATGTATTATGCTCTCCACACAGTTCTGTTCACCCTCGTCAAGTATCCCACAACACTTTGCAAAGCTGAAGTCAGCTTTGGCAGTAGAAACTGGGAAACTTGTCAAAGGCAAAATATATGAATGTCCTGCCCTGGTACAAGCTGGGGTGTTACCTTCACTGACCAGTATCTGGAATGCTGGTATCCGAAACAAAGATAAGGAAGGTCCAGAACAGTATGTTAAGGAAGTGGTGGGAACTGGTGGGTTGGATTTTAGTCACGTATAAAGAGTTTTGTAACTTGTAAAATCATGCTATAAATACTCCTGGATGAAATGCATATCTCTGAAGCACACCTGCAAAGGTGACCACGCTGTGAGAACTGGCTTCCCTGAAGGAAGCTGTGCATGTTTCCTTTTCATCTTGTACTGTTTTGTCTTTAAATTTGGCTACGTTTGGTTATTTGGTCTCTTGACAAGTTCTAAGACCAAGTTGTGAGTGTAGTCAAACAATTGGCTATCCCCATATAATCAATACAAATATAGGAGAATATTTCCCCAAATTGTGGCACCTGATTCTGATTTACCCTCATGCACTCATGGATCAGAGGCCCAGACTGTCAAAGGCGACTAAATCCCTTTGAGGATCTGGGCCATAAACAATGCTATGACTATTGCAAGCCAACATGACTTATACTGAAGCTTCTGGAGGCTGAATCCTTGCAGTGAGCAGCCCACGACTGACTTGGAGGCTGAGAACGACTTGACAAATGCAGCAAATAAATGAGCAGGACCTGCAAATTGCTCATGAGCAGCTGAAGGAGGAAAAGAGGAGAAAGTAAGTCAGGGAATAAATTATTTGCTTTGAATCGTTCACTCTGCTTTGTCATCTGCACAGGGCCACCTTCGGCTCCGACCAGCCTAGGAGGGATTTCTGCTTGACCATTTTACTTGCTTCTCGGATCCCCAGAGTGGACAGGATGGATTTGCTTGGCTGTGGATTAGTTCTGGCTTTAATAAAGGGACTGAGCTGTTTAGCACCTCTAGGATTTCCTTACTTTTATCACTACTTTCCTCCCCAAAAGAGAGGGGAAGAAATACTTCCCTTGGGAAAACAAGGACCTGCCTCTGATAGGGCTCTGAGGACTCACTCATCCGGCATGGCTGTCAGTGACCTTTGCCTGAATTGAATTGCCTGGGGCATGAGGGAGGGCACTCGCTGGCTGCTCCAACCTGGGCTGGGGCAGGGAATCAGGGAGCCATAAAAAGCTGTTAGTTCTCATGGCTTCCCCTTTTCCCCTCTCCGGGGCTGTAGGAGAGGGGAGCCGTCCTGTGCCAGGGACGGCCCTAGCTCAGGCAGAGCCAGTTGAGCAGGGAAGCAGAGGATGCTCTCTCATCCCTCCCCTGTGATACGGAAAGCAGCTAGTTGGGGAGCTTCTCTGACCCTAAAGTCCCCCTCCATCTCTCACCCAATATGCTCCGTCCAGCCCCACTTCCCTCCTCCCCCATGCACAGACCTGAGGGAACCGCATGGAGCTGTGAAGCCTGCCATGAAGGGGTATGTACCCCCAACTCCTACCGCCCACTCCCCTGCTCAGCAGAGACAACCCAGGTCTGCTGCCTGGGAGACCCCCAGAGGATGCAGCAGGATTGATGCCCTTCAAGCAAGTGATTGTTGATTGTCATGAAGATGTAATTTCCTGTAATGTTTCCTACCAGTGATTCCTATTTCTGGTGCTGAGTGAAAACAAAGGCTTTAAGCAGCATGATTCATTTAGCCATGAGAAATGAACTGTGGGCTAAGATTACTTAATCAGGCACCTAGGTTAAGGATCTATGCTGCTGCATATAATAAATAGCTGTGTGTTTTAATTGCCTGCCCCCTCCTTGGGAAATTGTAGGGTTTTTACAGATTTCTTTCTTTTGGCAGTGAGACGAGATGGTTAAAGAACTAAAATAAACCTACAGTTTGTTTTGTCTTATGTTAACAAAAAATCCCCAATATTTTGAAGTGTTGCATATTGGTTAAAGCTGGAATCTGTCAACATCTATTCTGAAGGGTCCTATTATTCCATCAGCTGTGGGCTTTAACTCATCCAATACAGTCTACACAATTCTCACCTCTGCTATTATCTAGGATTGCTGCTGAGAGCTAGTGAAGTGACCTGACGTGTTTCACAGCAATGTTTTTGTGTGTTAGTCTATAGTGTCATGAACTAGCTAGGGAATATGTGGTGCACCCTCACCCTCTACTGAGTGAATCAGAATTGCTTGATTGTGTGTCATAGCCCCTGTGACACAGGCAGTGACTCTCCTCTAGCTCATGTGGTAGACAGAGGCTTGTGCTGATAGAGCAGCAGGGTGTGGATTCTATCTCTGGTGACACCATCAAATGCTGCGTGGCCACGATGGGAAACATAAACCATAAAGCACTGATGGCTGGATTTGCTGCAGCATCTATTGTGAGGATTAGAGGTCCATTTGAAAGACTAGCTGCACTGAGCGTTTGCTATATGCTACATGTTTATTGGTAAACAGATGTACAGAAGAGTTCAGACACCTGCGTTTATAACCATCTGATGGTACGGAGCTATGCTGACGAGCCACAAGTCCATGACACTACTATCAGCTGGGGGAGAGGGGGCAGACCCTCTGGTTGCTTGTGCGGACAACAGCGAGGTTGGTGAAGAAATACAGCAGCCCAATGACAATACTGTGTCTGCTACCAATCACTCTACCTGGCCTGGCCTACATGTGTCCGAGCTCTGGGACTGGCTCTCATTTAGGATTCAGGAGGTCCCTCTGTCCCACATTAGACCTCTTCCTAGGAAGTAGAATATGGAGGTTCTGGGCTGGGGGCGGAGGATCAAAAATTATTTTTACAGTGTTAAGCTGAATTTCCTGCTGGTGGCAGGTGCTGGCTTGACAGCCCTACAGTTTGAAGTCCTCTGTTGATCTGCACAATGGAGATAGCACGGGCAGGAGCAATTTACATCCCCCGCCCTCCATTCTTCTTGCCCTCAATATGTCTCAACTCCAACCTGGAGGACCAGAATTAAGCTTCTCATTCTTTTTCTGGCATCTCTGCTACAACTGCTACCAATGTGGCCAGCTGGTCCCAGTCAGGTGGCCTTCATGCTGCAGATACCCCTCCACTATGGAATGAGCTGAGAACCTACCCATTCATTGACCTGGAATCATGGGCTGTCAGTTGGCAATGACTTTCTCTGTCTACTAGCCTGGGCTGGATTGCATAAACTATAGATACAAAGTTCTCTATCCCGTTATCAATGACCTGAGCCATCTGCTCCCTAAAATCAGTGTATTGCCATTGAAGAAGAAACTTTCACACTTCACTGAACGTTTGCTTTTTATTTTGACATCAATAAATTGTCCCCATTAGGTTATTTATTTACAGCTTTTGGGAGCAGGGTCCAATGTGTGATCTGGAGAGAGAGCAAAGTCTATCACGAATCTGCATTTGCAACAAAGTGGAAGTGAGCTCTAGACTTGGTGGAGAATGGACATGGTGGAGAGTGCATTCTCCATCTCTGTTTTCTTGGATATAATCATCTTTAAGTGGAAGGGACAGATCCTCAGCTGGAGTATAGTAGTGTAGCCTCACTGACGTCAATGGCGCTACACCGATTTATGTCAGTTAAGGACATGGTCCAGTGTTTTAAGTTGAAATAATTGCAGAGACCACTGGAAAGCCCAAGAACAGCTACTTGATTTTTACTGATATCAGACATAGAAGCCCTGCATGGAACGCTGAATGTTGAGACGATATCTGCTCTCAGTTTAGTCCCAAACGTTTTTCGTATGTTTGAAGTCATTGGCTCTGTAATAAACGATCCCCCCGCGTTTATCATTGCAGCTCCCAGCAACACATGTGCAGTGGCAAAATGATTATACCCAGAGCAAATTATCATAGAGGGCTGGATTCTCCACCCTGCTTGGGCGCTGCTTGGGCACAATGGTGGGGTGGTGGGCCAAGATGTTGGTCAGAATTCTGAGACCGTGTCATCAGGCCCCAGCATAACACAGAGCTTTTGACGAGCACTTCCAATTTAGATCACTGGCATAAGGGCCCCCAGTGACTGTATACCTATGGCGGATCAGGCATCACAGAGATCTACCTGCCATCCCTCCCCCATGCCCTCTCTCTCCCCTTATGCAGAGGGCAGGGGGGTGTTGGTACAGGAGCAGGGTCTGCTTCCTCCAACTTTCTGCCAGGGAGAGCTCCCCCATTCAAGGGAGTCTCTGCTGGTCATTCCTGGTTAGTTTAAGCCCCCTTTGCATGGCAGGAGTGGACCAGTGAATCCGGCCCATATGGTGTGCAGTGCAATTGGATCCTGGATAGCAGATGGAGTGTTTGGCCACAGGCACTTCAGTGAACGGCTCAGTATCAGGACCCAGGGTGACAGCTCCATTCCTTAGAGCACTGGGAAATTTTTCCAGTCCCCCAGAGAAAAAAACCCTAGCCTTTGTGACAATGCAGGAGGATCTCACACCTGTCTATGGTGGGACCCACATCTAACTAGAGACATTGTCTCTTGCAAAACTCCCCTCCCATTCACTATCAGAAAGAACACCTGTCCTCTCATTCGCTATCAACATGGCCCCATCTCCCCTCCCACCGGCTACCACAGGGATTACTTGCCTTCCTATTGACCAATGCAGGGACCACATCCCTTCCCATTTGCTATCATAAAGAACACCTTGCCTCTCATTCGCTATCATGAAGACCACCTCCTCTCTCATTGGCTATCACAGGGACCACCTACCTTCCTATTTCACACTGAAGGGACCACGTCCCCACCCATTGGCTTTTGTATACGATCCCTTGGACACCTTCAGCCATTGCACACATGGCACAGTAGTCTTAGGGGAGTGTTTAATGTATTCATTGCTGTCTTTCATGCCATGCAGCTGGAACAAGAGGGAGGCACCCCCACTGCAGGACCAGCCAGCTCTCCAGGGCCCACTAGCAAGCACATAGGGAGCAGTGATGTGCTGCGAGCCCCAGATTGGGAACCACTGACATAGCACAAGAGGTATTCAAATGACCTTGGTTCCTGTAGGGTCTGAATAGTAGATCACGCTTAATGCAGTTAGGGTTGCCAACCCTCCAGGATTGTCCTGGAGTCTCCAGGCATTAAAGCTCAATTTTTAATGAAAGATTAAGTCATATGGTGAAACCTCCAGGAATAGGTCCAACTGAACTTGGCAACCAATTGATCTTGCGTGGGAATTTGGGGACACATAGTGAGTGACTGGCACCTGGCGGTAGCTTTCTGCTGTATGCTAACAGTTCCGATCAGCTGCTGAGCCAGATACGTGCCCTGCCCGAGGTGCTCCAGAACTCAGAGGTGCCTGCGTGTTCCTAGTGCTCCCGCCATCGGTATCAATGCTGAGACGGCGATGCCAGCTCTCCACACTCGCATTTCTGAGGCCTAGCTATGTGCTGGGCCGTCACATCCTGTGCAGTGTTCGCTTGTTTGACAATAGTAGTCAAAGATCATCACCTTTAAACCCTAACACTGAAGACCTTGACAGTACTTCCTACAAGTGCCCAGTAAGGTAGGGCAGGGTTATGGGTTAGGTGTTACCACCCTGTTCTCTGTCCCTTTGCACAGCCTGATCCAGGCCCTGCAAGTGCATGATGTAGCTATCATCTGGAGGCTGCACACAAGGCTTACAGTGGGCCGGGCAGGGTCTCCAGCCCCTCTAAAATATTAGACAGCTTGGAGGTGGGGCAGAGTAGGCCATCGCTGATTTCCCAGCTGGCTACTGAGCAGCGCCCCGCACTGGCAGACGGGGAGTGCGGGATCGGGCAGTGCTCCAGGTTATGTCTGCACTAGCTGTGCGTGTGTCTCCATACTCGCGGATACATACTCATGCTAGTTCCATGAGCATCATGCTTTGGTGCCTCAGCACCCTCTGCTTTGCCAGTCCATGCCCCTGCACCTCTCCGCCATTGCCCTTCAGGCTTGACCAATGGCCTCCCTGCTAGCCCGTCCTGGGCATGGCATCTGCACAGCTCTGCCAATACACCTCAGTGACCCTCAGCACCCCTGCTACCCTAATCCAGGCTGCCACATAGCTCTGCCAATGCACCTCAAGCCCGACTCACAGCAACCCCAGCCACTGCATTAATGATCCGTCATACAGCTCTGCCAAAGGGCTCAGTCTGAGCTCGAGCACCCTGGCTCACGCCCTGAAACTCGGGTTCAGAAACCCAGCAGCTCCCATTGCTCTTAAAAAATGTTTTGCCCCCCAGGAAGGGGTTAAAGCAGATTGAAATAGGAGGCAGGGCTCATTTGGTGCTGGTGGCTGCCACCCTCTGTATGGAGGGGGCTGTGTTATCAGCTGATGATGGGCAGAAGCAAGAACAAGAGAAGGGGGAGCTCAGTCCCCGCTTCCCCCCCACACCTCTCCCAAGCAAAAGTGTAAGTGCCCTGTGCAGGGTTGGGGGGGGCATCCCCAGCATCTCCACCCCCTCACCTATAAACGGCACCATTTAGACATGCTGAGGACAGAGAATGCAAGATCAACAAATCAAAATGGAGACTCTGGGACTTCTTGCCCTGGAAAAAATGTAAACCCTGGAGGCAATTTCCTGCGTTTGAAGCCATTTCAAGACTATTTCAAAAGAAAAAATTATGCAAAGGAAAGTGAACAAAGGGACTTGAGCTGATATTTAACTGTGACTGCTGGAGGCTTTCTCTGTCCTCCTGTGCTATCAAGCCAGTGGATGACACCAGAGCAGGTTCCCCACTGTCTGTATGGATGTTGGGAGCCCAGCCTTAGCTGCCATCTCAAATCCCTGCTCCTACACAGCCACGTCCCCGGCATCGCTGTGGGTAGGGCTGTCAGATTTCGGCACCAGGCTTCCCAGATATGTGTATTTGTTTGGGTTTAAATAGAGCCACAGAAAAGCAGGGTGCTCCTTTATGCGAGATCATACTGCACCGTTAGTTCAAATTACACTACACAGCCAAACCAGCAACATATTGCCCTCCTCCCCACCCCCAAACATAGTAAAACCACAGGAAGAAAACACAGATTACAAAACAGATCAAAATCCCCCCAGCCTCCACCTAATCCAGCCACCTCAGCCCTCCTCAGATGCCTGCCCAAAGAGCCAGACAGCACTGGGGGGCCCTGAAGGACCACACATTTGGGGCATTTCAGACCAGGTTTGGGCGTGAGCAGCAAATTGAATGTCTCTTACAGAGACCGCCCTCCCTTGGCGACCAAGGGCCAATGACTCAAGCAGCTCTACTGAGCCCAACTGCAGCACTGTGGCATGGGGAGCGGAGCGGTCTCTCAGGTCCCAATCATTTCGGGCTTTACAGGTGACGACCAACACCTAAATTCAAGAAGGTGTATGACAGGAGAGCAGCCCGGGGCCCTTTGGCCACAGCACTCCAGGGATCACAGAGCAGCTGGGAAGCAGCCAGATCAGGCCTGGATACCGTAGCTCATGGCCTGAGACGTTATCCTACTTTGCTATGGCCTGGGCCATAGCTCAGCGAGCCCAGAGACACGGCAGCTCGGCGACAGAGTGTTGCATACTCTAGGAAGTGCCAAGCTGCCATTGTTGCAGGCACTAATCTATGGGAATGAACCAGCCAATAAGTAATTAATGCAGGCACTAGGCTGAGACCACTGAACTCATCCCTTAGGTGAGCCTGTATTGTCTGGCTGCAAACACAGGCAAAGCACTGAATAAACCAGCTGGAGAGGAATTTAAGCAAGACGGAAAAGCCAACGGGATGCCCGCTGGCAAGGTGAGGAAGCCGGGCTGATACGCTCTGTGTTTTGGCAGTGCTGATTAACTGACATGCAAGGGACTCAGAGCTGGTTCCGGACGGGATGGAGAGGAGATTACTGTCTGGGCGGGGCATAGTTGGGATAAAAATGGCACCAAGTGCATGGAGCAGGAAATGCATGGAGGCTTGAAGCGGTATGTGACCACGCAGGTTCCTCAGCTCAGTGTAAGACACGCCACCAGCCAGCCCGCAATTGACACACTGACAGGCAAAAGCAGACAGGAGCTTCAGCGCATTGCTGGGAAGGCTTTGCTGCAGAGCTGCAGGGCCAGCCTGTCAGGCAAAGAGCTCGTAGGCCACCGTGTGCATGGGAGAGGATGCTCCAAAACGTCTGCCAGAGAAAACCTTTGCCAGTACGAACGGCAGAACACAGGCAGGGTAGAAACGCTCTGAATGAAGTCAAATGGCAGTGACCTCAACCTCCACTAGCAATGATGGACAGAGCAATGCAGCCCCAGCCCTGCAGGACACATGGCCAGAAAAGGAAGAGGGCATCTGTCCTGCTGAGCTACTGCAATAATGGCTCTGACTGTGATGGCAGCACATTGGCGTGGGATAGGAAGGGTTAAAATGAGGCCTGGATTAATCCGGTGCAGCTCTGGCCTTTCTGACCCTCTCAGATGATGTTTCCAGGTCATCTAAGTTCCTTGTCCAAAGGGTGAGTCAATGAAAAGAATCAACACGGGTTCCTAGCCACAGGGCAGCCAGCTACCAGGCAGAAGAATCCCAAGGCTAGACTGGCACAAGTGGGTGCTACAACTAGGCCAGATATTCTCCTCTCAGTCACCCCACTGATTCCCATAGGGCTGTGCTGGTGTAGCCGAGGGCAGCAGCTGAGCCACTGTACCGAGGCTGTCAGTAGGAGTTTCTTGCTGTGCCTTTCCCCATCCCTCTCACCCCACCATCGCTTTCTATGTGTTTTTCACTCTGCTCTTTGCTCTGTTTTTCTCTCCTTCCTCTCTGCTCCGTCACCTGTTCTCCTCTTCAGATCACGGACCCAGTAACACTGGGGTTGGGACAGAACCCACAGTGCTCCACTGAGTTTAAAACCAGTTTGCCCCACCCCAGTTTGAACACAGCAGGGCCGTACTCAGGACGTAAGCTGTTGAGAACGTGGGTGGTGTGGCATAGTAGACAGAGCAGTGCACTGGGAGTCCGGACACCTGATTTCTATTCCCAGCTCTACTGCTGGGTCTCCTTGCCAAAGTCACTTCCTGCCTCAGTTTCCCCACCCCTAAAATGGGGCGAATAGTACTGACCTCCTTTGGAAATCACTGAGAGCTGCTGAGGAAAAGCTCTGTATAAAAGCTAGGTATTATTATATTATCATTCAAACCCATACGGACATCCCTCCTGGACTTGAACTCTGACCTTTCTCCGAGCATTACCCAAAACCAGGACTACAGGTTTGGCATGGTGAGAAAAATGTCCCAGATACCAAGATCTTCCTTGTCCGTGACTTATCTTTTTGTCTGTGGTTTTAATAAACTCAACCCACAGCAGCAGCTCCTGCCCCATGGGGCTGGGCCTGGCTCTCCGCTCGGGGCATTGTGACCAGGCGCATGGGTCACAGCACTGCTCAGGTTTGGCCTGGCTGCCCCTCCATTATCATGATGGAGGCGTGGCCAAGTCCAACCTGAGCAACGCTGAGACCACATGTACCAAGTAGCAGTGTGGGGAGCAGGGCCCAGCGCCATGGGACAGGGAGGGATGGCTCAGTGGTTTGAGCATTGGCCTGCTAAACCCAGGGTTGTGAGTTCAATCCTTGAGGGGGCCCTTTAGGGATCTGGGGCAAAAATTAGGGCTTGGTCCTGCTTTGAGCAGGGGGTTGGACTCGATGACCTTCTGAGGTCCCTTCCAACCCTATGATTCTATGACAGGAGTCACCACTGACTGAGGGATAAAGGTGGGGTGGGCTCACACTCCACCTGGGACCTTCCTCCTCGTTTGTCATGGCAATTTTTATCCACAATCCCAAACCAGTGACTTTTATAAATTGACCATGCCTGAATTGTGACTTCTGATACAAGATGCTGTGACAAATCTGCAGCCTTACCCATAACCACAAAGCCCGTGACAATCAAGCAGAGTGCAGATATGTCTAAAATCAAGGCTTTCCTGGAACGTGTCCTTTGGAGGCAGCCCATAGAACAAAAGAGCCATGAAATGGTATGAAGCTAGAGGCGTGCTTGACACCCAGCTGCAGCATCACAGTATTTCAGGTGGGTGGGGAGGGGCGGGGCCGACGGTCACTGAATGTAAACTTTCCAAGGTCTTTTTTGATCCTGTTCAGTTAAGAACAAGAAGCAAACCCACTTCAATTGCACCTGATCTGCTGCTGGATAAGCCCCGTCCATGCTGAGATCAGACGGAATTTGATTTTAATGTCATGAAGGCGACTCCCACTTAAGTGGCATCAAGAAAACAAGCCAACGTCCAAGCTTGCACCAGCCCTCTTGGAAATGTCTTTCCATCTTTGTGCTGCTGTGGGAAGCATGAGGAATGAAGGGAGGTTGAAGCTGTCAGGAGCCACAGACTCTGCCTGCAGGCCTGCTGGGAAAGGAGCAGAGAGAGCAAATGGATGTGACACAGGAGTCAAACCACCCCCCACACACCCGACTGAAGGGCTGATCCCACGTGGGCAGTGCCCTCCCCTCCAGGCTCTAGAGTTGTCCTCATGCACTTTCCCTGTCTCAGTGACTATTCATCATTCACAGCGGCAATTCGTAGACATTCATAATGACAGCAACTAGTCATTGGGCCAGGGAACACAAGCGAGAATGACAGGACAGCCTGGTGTCTAGGGATCGATGTGGCATGGGAGTGACTCAGGCTAGCTACCCGAGTCTCGGCTCAAGCTAGCTACCCCTGCGTCTGAGCTCTGGTGGCTAGCCCAAGGGCCCCAATCCTGATCAAAGCTTCTGGGCACTTCCTAAACAAAAATAATCAAAGTTTGAAAGTATGGTGTTTGGACAGCTAGTTTGCTAGTCTCCTTAGCATATCAGTCTCTTGACAGCATCAGTAGGAGTTATGCATATACATTCCCTGGGGTAGAGTAGTGTTACGGAGCATTGCTTTTATTCTGTCCTTAAGAAACTCTGTTTGTAAAATAAGGTCTTACGGTTGTGCGCTCTGTTGTTGCCAATGCTAGGTAACTCCTGTAGATCTTGGTGGCTTATAGGTAACCTGCTAATGAGAGGAAGATGGGAGGGACAGGCTAGAGTCGTTTTTGGGCTGGACAGAAGGACCTACTGGACAGAAAGACCGGCTGATTTCTCAAGCTTTCAGCGTGTTAGGTGAAAAAGACAGAGGGCCAGTTACATCTGTGCTGTAATGCCATCGACCTCAGTTACACCACGCGCGAGATCAGTTTGACCCAGGGATCCTTCCTTTCATAGGTGCTGAAAATAGGGGTGCGGCAGCACCTCCTGGCTTGAAATGGGTTTCCATTATATCTAGAGTTTACAGTTTGGTTCAGTGGCTCTCAGCACCCCCAGTATACAAATTGTTCCAGCACCCAAGCTTTCTTTAAACACAAATAAGTCCAGTGGCATCTAAGCAGGTGGAGGTGGGAGTGTACTGAAGAGGAAAGGTCAGGACAGCCCAGGCCTTCCCTTGCTTAGCTGGTCGGGGATTTTTCCATCAGAAACTGCCAAGTCGTCAACACCACAACTTTTCATGAGGTGGTTTTGATGAAGTTTTTCAAATTTTGGGGGGGGAAATATTTTTTGGAAATTGTTGAAACATTTCATGTCAAAACTGTAAAACTCTGGTTGGTGTTTAGAAATGCAAGCTAATTTAAGTTAAATTTTTTTTTTCATTCTCAAATTTTAAGCTAATTATAGTTTTAAAAAGTTTTTTAAAACATAGAAATGTTTCCATCAATTCAAGTTTGCAAAAAATTTAGAGATTTTGCATTTTGGTTCCCGATTCAGGAATATTTGTTGATCTCTCAAAATATTTCAACAGGCAGGAAACCCATTTCCTGCCCCACGGGGCTCCCCAAAGAACGACGGTAAGGGCGGGACCATGAGGAAATTTTGCTGGCTTCATGGTTGGCTTCTCTGAGAGCAGGGAGGTCTACGTTACCCATGATCTTGTCCTGTGCAGAGGAGACCAGGGAGTGAGTCTACATAATGGAACAGGTGAAACCGCAGCATTCCTTGAGCAGGGTGAGGCCTGTTTTGGTCATGTATGGTGTGGAGGTTTGCTGTCCTCTGGACGTCATCTTCTTCTCTTTGACAGGGGCTGTTAAAAACATCTTGTTATCGTAATGGTCAACAGCAAAAGACCAGAAGGAGGGCTAGTGTCAGTGTCACCTCGTAGGGCTTCCCTCACTGGATGGGACCTGGGTCCCAAGAGGTCAGGGCTGGGATGTACCTCCCAAATGACCAGGGCTGAGACATATGTCCTTAGGAGTCATGACACATGTCCCATGTGATCTCAGATGCGATCGAGTGGGCCCAGACTGGACTTGCCTCCCAAACAGTCATGGATGGAAAATGCCTCTATTATTGCCAAGGATGTGCACATCACACTTGGCCAGTGATCTGCCTCCTCTGTGGATAAGGAAGAGTCCCAGAAGAAGGAGATCTGCTCTGAATGACCCTAGATGGAACATGGGAGACAGACTATCACTATTTTTATTTTTGAGGATCTGGGAGTGCTCAGATAACAGGATGATGGGGGCCACATAAGTAGCTGGGTAGAATAGCAGACACGTTAAATACCTGAACCACAGAGGGGACAGCCACCCCAACCAGCCCCCAAAGCATCTTTGTGGAAAATCCAGGCAAGAAGCAGAACCGTGACATGTATATCAACCTGACATCTTCCTGGGATATGACACTTAGGCATCAGAGACGGGCAATAGCCCCTCTGTTGAGTTGCAACTCCCCTCCCCCTCTTTCTTCTGGTGGCATATGGTCCCAGTGTAAAAATCGCTGGTCTGTTTATAGCAATTAATTCTTGGGACTAGCCAGCTTTGTAAACAAGATAAAGTGCCAAAGAGATGTCTGTGTGATGAATAATATGAATCAGGCACCTACTTGCTTTCTGGAGGCAGCTTTTGGAGAGCTTCGTTTGCAGGAATTCAGCCATTTCTTTGTCTTCTTCTCTTTCCCTGCGACAGGAGGAAATTGGTTCTTGCTTAATAAATGGGCCAGTGAACCACGCAGGGTACACAGCAAAATAACCCCACGGCAGCCAGTCTCAGACACCAGGTCAACTGACATGGGCTTGAGGGGTTTGCGCTTCTGGGCTGGAAGTGGCAGTGTAGCCGTTCCCTCTCAGACTGGAGCCTAGCTCTGAGCTCCTCCCCTAGGTGGGTCTCAGAGCCTGGGGTCCAGCCTGCACGGGAATGTCTACACTGCTGTTTTTAGTGCAAGTCCAAGTCAATTGACCCTGGCTCTGAGATTCACTGCCGTGGGTGTGTTTTTTCCCATATAGACGTACCCGCAGATGCTCGTTTTGAGCAGGGTGACCATATTTCTCAAAGGGAAAACGGGACACCACGCGGGGCTAGTCCACCCCCAACCCTCCGCCCCTGCGCAGGGCTGGCCCAAGCCGCTTTCCCGAGCTCCCGCCTCCCCTCCCCGCACAGGACTGGTCTGAGCCATTAGCCTGAGCTCTGCCTCCTCTCCCCGCTCCCCCGCCGCATGAGGCTGGGGTCGCTGATTGCCCAAGCCCTGCCTGTCCCCTGCCCGAGCCCTGACTCCCCCCCTGCGCAGGGCTGGCATCACCACTCGCCCCCCCCATTCCACATCCCACTTTTTTGACAAAAGTGGGCATTTGTCCCATTTGTTTTTGCCAACTGATCAAGTGGACAAGAGCAAACAGGACAAATACCCATTTTTGCCAAAGAAGTCGGGATGGGACAGGACAGGGCTTAAAATATAGTCACCCCAGTTTTGAGCCAGAGAGGCATTGTCTGATTGGAGCACAGGACTGGGAGCCAGGAGATCTTGAGTTTTGATCCCATCTCACCATCTGATTTCCTTTGCAATCACAGGCAAGTCTCTTCACGTCTCTGTGGAGTGAGTGTATGGGAGAAGGGGGCCGATTTCAACTTGTACCACTGGCACCAGTCAGTGTGCTACTGTCTGGGACATTCAGTGGGGACTGGCACCTTTGAAAATCCCAGCTTTTGTGACAGCTGCCATCTTGGCCAATGCACTGGGGATCGAACCGGGGACCTCCAGAGCGAAAAGCAGGAGCTGCTACATAGCTTGAGCTAAAGCCTGTGTGGATCAGCTCAGAGGGGCACCTGTGACTCACATGACCAGTGGATTACACTTTGAAGATGGCGACTGACCTCCAAGTGCTAAGAGCTATTGTTTCCCCAGTGTATCATAAAACCCTTTCCTGTTGACCCAGCATGGACCTAAGTGGTAAGCCATCTAGCCTCTGTTCTCTCCAGGTGACCCCCTCTTCTCGTGTGAGATATTGGTGTCAGCACATTAGAATTAGCCACGTTACTTTAACATCTTCAGTTGGTTTCCTTTCTGCACTCACAGTGTGTTCAATAGTGCAGGGCTCTCTGCCTGTCTGGCATTTCGGGGTGGGGCCTGGCCCAGCAGAACTGGATGTCAGCTGGACCGCCTGATCAGACAGCTTTAGGACTTGCCCCTCCATGCAGGGATGGGGATTAATGACTGGATCTCCACTTAGCTATGATAGATCGGCAATACACCTAACAGTGCACAGAGAAGAGAATCGGATGCTAAAGCTCAGAACTCTGCCCTGCACCAACGTGGGTTAGCTTTGTCCGCTAAACCTCAAAAGCAAGGTCCTTGTGTGGAGGGGGTGTCTTGTCTTGTGCTTCCCTGTCTTGCAATCCTTCATTTCTGCCTAGTGCCAAGAAACCTCCACATTCCCCAACCTCTAATGTTTCCTAGCTGACGTCTCAGACACTGAAAACCAGCCTGCAGCATAACCCCTCTGGACTCTTGGGGTGTCATTCTCCCTCACCCCACTTCCTAGCCATCCGCCCGCTCCCACAATAATCCAACAACGTCCCAGCCCTGGACCTCTTAAACATTTTCCACTTGGCAGGGAGCTCTCCAAAGCTGAGCCCAGTGTTCATGTCTGTGTATAGTACTGGTGGATAGAGCACTGGATTGGGACTCAGAAGACCTGGGCTCTGTTCCTGGCTGACCAGCTGTATGAATGTAAGGAAGTCACTTCACCTCTCCTTGTGTCTATTTCCCTTCCCACTCTTTGTTTCATCTAGTTAGATTGTCGGCTCTTGGGGCGGGGCCTGTCTCTCACTATGTTTGTATAGGTCCTAGCACCAAGGGGGCCCTGAGTTTGGTTAGGGCACCTCCGTTCGACATTATACAAATAATAAACCAACCCTCGTGCATACCACCTGCAGTAAAAGGAAACACCTTCCTCTCAGAGTCTACCCATCAGCTCACCTCTTGTGGCAGGTCACCAGTGAAATCTGACCAGGTCACAGGCCCCTGCTATGCATTGTGATCTGGTCAGATTTCACAAGCTAGGCAGAGCTGGAGCTGGTGAGCTCTGGGCTGAGAGCACGCCACAGTCCTGCCACAATGATGTCAGCACAGTATCAGGCATCCTGGCTTACCAGACTTAGTGCATGAGACTGTGGATTTCCACTGGCCCTATACACTCTGGGACATGGCAGCTTTAGAGCTCTGTAACTGCTAACTGGCAGGGAGGCTAGAAGGGTGTTCTGGGGAAAGGGACAGATAGGCTGCCCCTAAAATCCAGCCAGTAAAGGGTTTATAGGAAACTGGCCACTCCACAAAGACTCTGGGAAAATTAGCCCAGCAATCTGGCTCCTACGGGAAGAAATCAGCCTGGGTTTTAGTTAAGTGCTCAGTGCAGACCTCATCTTTCCACAGAAGCCTGCTTGCAGTAACTGAAGCTGAAGAATGACAATGTGGGACGGGGAACCAGCAAAACAAAATAACTCCCCTCCTCCCCACAAATATTTCTCCAAGCAAAAAGCCCCAGCCCCTATGATGGCATCAGCCGAGGCCATGTCAGATTACATGGTGATGGTTAGCTTGGAAAATGAATTTGATGCCAAGATACAGTGCCCAGCACTATACATGTGGTAGACAGACAGACAGAGATACACTGCCTCGCAGAAGCACGGTGCGGGGAAAGCAGAAAATATAGAGGCCATTTTGTGATCTAAATCTCCATGGAGGGAGATGGGGGGGCGGGTGTCAGTTAGCTGAACATTTCAGGATCTTTAAAAATGGTTGCTTGGCAGGGCAGGGCAGGGTAGGGCAGGGCATGGGGTCATCTCCTAACTGGTTCCCCTGTCCCTGATTATCACTCTGCAGTTACTGCACCCCACAGCGAAGGAAGCAGTCCCACCACCCGCAGCGTAACTCCTGCGGGAGCCACCTCCAGCGCTGTCTGTCCCCAGGAGTTACCTGCAGCACCTCGCCACGTCGCACACACACCTGAGCAACAGTCTGGCCCTCCCTTCATTTCTCACGTCCCCCCGGGTTAACTGGGGCCAGCAGTAACAACGAGCGACCACAGCCCCCCAAGCCCCGGCGAACAGATCCAGCGGGGTGGAGGCGCCAGCCCGAGGAGGCATGCACCGTAGGTGGCAGAATTAAGGAGACATCTTAGTTTGCCCAACAGGTGGCAGAGCACGGCTCAGCAGCGTGCAAGCGAGGGGCTGCAATGTGCTGTCCAGATGGCATGATGAACAGGAATGCCCCGGGCCCCCAGCACAACACCCGTGGGCAACTACGTGCGACGGCAGAGCTCAGGTGATTGGTGTCTGCAAGTAGAGACGTGTTCCAAAAACCGTATTACATTCCGCTTGAATCCTCAGCGAAGGCTTGCAGGGGTGCCGTGCTTGCTGGGGAGAACACAGAGCCCTGGGGAAAGCCAGAGGCACATGCTGCCTCAGCTTTGAACAGGCCTGAATGGTTTCGTTCTGCAGCGGCTGACTGGGCCCTGACTGCCCTTGCTTCCTGCCTGCTGCGGCATGACTGAGGGCTCTGCAGCAACTTACGAAGCCCTCGTGCAGACAGACCTGGCTTGGAGTTACCCCACCCTTTGCATTTCAGGACATCTTCTTGCCCAGACTTGGCATGTCATAGAATCATAGAAGCTACGGGTTGGAAGAGACCTCAGGAGGTCATCTAGTCCAACCCCCTGCTCAACTCCCATAGCTAGCAGCTGCCCCTTTGCTTAAAGCCACGTCCTGCTCAGCCTGTTTGCCAGAAGCTGGGAATGGGCGACAGGGGCTGGATCATGGATGATTACCTGTTCTGTTCATTCCCTCTGCGGCACCTGGTGTTGGCCACTGTCGGAAGACAGGACTCTGGGCGAGATGGGCCTTTGGTCTGACCCAGTATGGCCGCTCTTATGTTCCTTCTATCACCACCAGTGCACGCTGCCTTTCCCCTGCTTCTGCCCCATTCTACACCTCTAGGCCGGCTTATGGCATAAGCACTGCAGACCGTATACCTGTGGTCCCAGTTCCTAGTCATGCGATTACATCGGAATCTCAGCTTTCATTTTAATAAGGAGTCTGAAGAAAAGCTCAAAAATGTGACCCGAGTGTAATCAATGCTGCATGGTCTGCCTGAGTCTGCAGACAGCCTGAAACAATAGCTCTGAGAGGTGTGAACTGCCCCATACCAGCTCAATGGGGTATTGGCTCCAGGACCCACCGCTTTGGGGATCCCCTTCCAAAACCTTGCCAACAGAAGACTCAGCACGTGGCAAGAGGAGAAGAGTGCAGTGGGGCTGGCCCACCCAAACAGATACACCTGGCTGCTGGAGTGAGTCCAGGGGAGCCGCTTTACTGCCCCCCTGCCACTCTGGGGAAGGATAAGGGTATGCCACTGTCCCTACCTCTCTGGAAGGTGTCCCCTTGACACAGCCACTCCATGTGGGGGATGGAGCCACAGTGTGCGGAGGCTGGGCTGCGAAGGTAGTGCCCTGGGGGGCAGTGTTATGATGTGTCTAGTGTCCCGGGCTGCCTGAATCCGACCCTGCACAGCTCCCTAGCCGCTGAGCTGTTCTGTGCATTTCCTGCCCCCAGTGCAGACGCTGGGAGTTTGACATGCTGGAGCTCTGCCAGCCCCTGCAAGTTTCAAACACACTTGAGTTGGCTCATCCAGGTACCTCAGTCTTTCAAATTCAACGTCATCCACCAGGAAATCCCGGGTTTCCACCAGCTTGTGTATCTGCTGCACCAGCTCCTCCTCCCTCTGCTTCTCCTCGTTGGACTTTTCTTTCTCTGCAGCACGGAGAACACAAACCACTGTTTGTTCTAATGCACCGAAACATAGAAACCTGCGATCCTAACTGTGCTGCAGGCAGGGCTGGCTTCTTAGGGTACGTCTGCCCTGCAGGTGGAGGTGTGACTGCAACACATGATGTAGACCTGCCCAAGCTGGCTTTGGTCTAGCTAGCTTGACGAACAATAGCAGCGCACCATTTGTTCAGCCTGGGCTGCCTCCCACACTGAACAAGTCCCACTGACTTTCTGTGAAAATCCACAGATTCAAAGATACTAAGGCCAGAATGATCCATTATAATTAGTCTGGTCTCCGTCCTGCGTAATGCAGGCCATCGAATCTCTCTCAGTTGATCCCAGATTTTCAGTGGTGCTAAAGGGATCTGGATGCCCCATCTCCCATTAGAATCAACAGGGACTGGGTATGTCCATCTCCGAGGCAGTTTTGAAAGTTTTAGCTAAAATCCTCACTGAAATCCCAAGGGGTGGCCTAACCCTCAGCAGCCTGGATAACCTCCTGCGTCCCTTTCCACTGTGCACAAAATCTGGGCAACCTTCAAGTCCCATGTACATAAAACTCTGGTAAATACACAGAAATGTGGAGATGATTTAAGCAGCATTAAAGATAAATTACTGAAAGACTGAGATTGTCTGTGTATGCAGCTGTGTTTTTTAAAACCACCCCAGAGTTCAGGCAACCACTTCCAAACTCAATCCAGCACCATGTGGCTTTCCATCGGCAGTCCTCCTCCAGCTAAGTAAATACACAGTGCAATCTGCGATGTGGAACAAACCTGTAGGCTGGATCTCAGCGGCGCCTAACTGGGTATTGACTTGCAGTTTAAAGCCTTCTATATATCGACCCGAGACACCGCTGCTAGGGGCTGAATGGGAGGAATTGTCATCATTATTCTACAGTGTTAGCAGCCTCCGTAGGCCACAGAAGTTTCTCCTGCTTCTCGGGTGAAATTTACCCATCAGCACAGGCCTCTCTTACATCCTACTTCAGTTCAACGGGTAAACCACAAATGTGTGTCCTGGAGGAAACATATGTGGGGTTTCCAGATTAGCATGTCTCTACAGAAAAAGGGTTGTCCAGTGAGTAGGGCACTAGCCTGGTTGTTGGGAGGTCTCCAGTCAACTCTCTGCTCCGCCACAGACTTCTTGTGTGGCCTTGGGCAAGTCATTTAGTCTCTGAGCCTTAGTTCCCCATCTGTACAGTGGAGTTAATAGCACTGCCCTACTTCACAGGGATGTTGTGCATATAAATAATTCAAGTTCGTAAGATGCTCAGATACTCCAGTAATGGGGGCCATATTAGTACCATAGATAGATGTCCAAACATGTTAGTTAATCTGAGTTAATTGACAGTCAATTAACTTGAGTTAAAAGCTCTAGTGAGGCATATTCACTTTTAAAAATATGCTTCTCGTTTGTAGTTTGAACTTTGCTGGCTTCAGATTCCATCTCGACCTTGATATGCCTTTGTATGTCAAAGATATCCTGGCCATGTGAGCTTTCTAGCCTAGAGAGGTTTGGTTAAGCCCTGGGCAAGCACCCATATGTTTGGGGTTCTTATCTGAACCTAACCTCTGCTGGATCTGTCTTTTGAAGCGCTACTGCGAGTCTCACAAGTTCAGTGTTTCTCATGAGATTTGCAGCATGTCCTGAGTTGACTCGCTGGATCCAAATTTTGCAAATGGCTCCGGCCTTTATAATGGGCAGACCTGCTATCCCCCTGCCCCGGTCGGAACATCCCTCAGTTATAGGATCAGGTTCAAAATCTGAATCGGGACCTACATTTTGTGGATTGAGCCCATCTCTAACCTGAATCAATCTGCACGTTCCTGGTTTATAGCCATACCTGAAGCAGCAGTGATATGGCACAAGAAAGACTCAGGCTTCAAGTCATCCTAGATCTCGAGATGCCCTCCAGGCAGAGAACAAACAGAGTCTTGTAAATGAGCTGAGATGCTGTTCTAGGAGACGAATGTATAGACCCTTCCTGCTTCAGGGATTCAAACAGCACAGCACTGCGCTCTCTAATGCTTCATTGCAGCTCCTGGGACCTGTCAGATCTGCAGAGTGAGACTAGTGGCTGGAACAAACTTAAGCCCAGACCCTACTGTTTATGGCCCCAATACAGGGAAACACTTCAGCACGTATTAGGCTCATTCCCATCCAGGAAAGCGTATGATTAAGTGGTTTCCTTAATTGGGACCTGAATTAGGAACGCCTGACAGGAGCCATTTCCTTAATGACACTGACGTGACCAGCTCTGCGATGAAGTTATTTTTACTCATTATTATTTAAGCACTGACAGTGAGCTGCTGCTGTTTGTAGCCTAGAAGACCTGGCTGCTGTCCAAAGAGGATTCAGTCGAAAGAGATGGGCAACACACACAACACACTGGGAGACGCAGGGGAAGGTCCTGCCTTTGGACCTTTTTCCCGTTTACTTCAATGGGCTTTGGAGACACCCTTTAGAGAGTGGGGTGTGGCTTTGTCTTGCTTTGTTTCTCCCCCAATGCTTTTTTTCCCTCTGTGGAAGGATGGTGCATCTGCCAGAAGTCAACATTTGAAGGAAAGATTTGAAAGGGGGAAATCTGGGCACCCGGGGGTTGGATAAGGAGTTCCAGACGGAACGGCAGAAAGCTTGAAGACCAGAGTGAGAGAAGAGGTGAAGGAAGAGGTGGAGTGCAACTCGGCAGAGTGATGGGGGCAGGGAGAGGACACCGTTTTAAGGTGCTGCATGATATAGGGAGGAAAGGGCAGAATTTCCTTTCCGAGGATGTTTTGATTTTCTGTTTGGCTGGTTTTTCTCTCTCCAAAGGGCACCTGAATGTTGGGTATGTCCATATCAGGGATCTCTCCACACTGTCTGGACTGGATCCTCACACACGTTAAGGCCCCGGTACTGCACTCTGCCAGTGTAAACAGGCCTTGGTGTAAAGGAATATGAGGCCCTCTCCTTTCAGTGGACGTACTTACTCCAGTTACCCAGTGAGAGGCTTTCTGAAATTGTCAAGCTATGACTATGAATCCATTAGCCGTAACCCTTATTTACAAAGAGACTAGCTACATTCCCAGTACATACCTGCCACAATGTGGGCTCTGGTGGTTCCGCTATCTCCGCCTCTCTGAACTCGGGCTGGACAAGAGCTTTTAGGTGCTGAAATGCACAGCCCTCCCCAGGACAGAAGGGTGTATGACGCTCCTCGCACATGCCAAGCTGCTCGCTGTCTCTAGCCCCCTGTGATTTCTGGCAGGCTTCCTCCACCAGGGCCTGCAGCATTTCCTATGAACTCAAGGCCAGCCTGCCATCTGCCCCATCTCCTCGCTGTCAAAAGGCTGGTGTTAAATTTCTGCTGTGTTTTGTGGTAACACACGAAGAAGAGGAGAGTTTTCCCCAGCCACACCGACATCTGATGACTCTAGATGCTTGGTCCTGCCTTTAAAGGCCTCACTCCCCTCCCACCACCAATAGAAAACTTCCAAAGGGGCCCTCTACCAAGGGATTCCAAGAATTCTCCTCCTTCTGCTCCTGGGGTGCCATTTGGAGTGGTTGGGGTTAACTAGAAACCCTGCACAATGTGAGAGGGTAGCTGGGCCTGTAACAGACTTGTGTCCTCTGTGGATTGGGCACAGAAGAGGATCCTGTAACATACACTCACCAATGGCTTACAAAAAGATTTGGGTAACAATTTTTATTTCCTTATTTCTTTTCCTTTTCTTGTTTCTTGACGCTTCCTTGTTTGGACCAGGACAAGCAGTGGAAGAGGCAAACAACCACAGAAAGAGATGATCTAGTGACAATTCCCGCCTAGCCAGGAAAAGAAAGTCCCAGCAATATTGCAAGAAGAGCTGCTTTTGTGAAAGAGCCCCAGGCCAACTTTGCAGACTCGAGAGGTACAGAGTTGGATCCAAATGTCTGGTTGCTCATCTGACTTGATCGCCTGAACTTTTGGAGTCCTGCCTGTTACCTTGTGTGAGCACATCCAGGAATAAAGGGCCTGATCAAAAGCACTCCCATCAACTTCAAGGGCTTTGGGATCAAGCCACAGAAGCTTTCCAAAGTATCTGGGCCTTACCTGGGAGTGCGATGAGTTTCTGGAGCTCCTTTTTCAGCCGACTGATCTCTTTGCAAAGCTGAATGTCATCCATCCTGCAGAGACACAAACAAAACCACTTAGGGCTGGTCTACACTACACAGGCCAACGTAAGGCAGCTTATGTCGATCTAATTATGTCAGTGCAATGACGCTGGAACACTTTTACTCGTGGGGGTGCTGAAACCCAGCCCTCTTACCCCTGTCCTACCCTGTCCCCCCCGATCTGAGGCCAGAAGCAGGGCCGTGTCTACGGGAGGGGGGAGGGGCCTGGACAGGGCAAGGGGGCCGAGGCTGGGGATGAGTGTAGGGCCAGCAGCCAGGACCACATGTGTGGGGCTGGGACTCTGTGTGTGCGGCTGGGAGCAGAGCCCCATGTGCAGGGCAGAAGCCAGGACCCTGCATGTGGGGCCAGAAGCAGAGCTTTGGGTTCAGGGCTGGCAGCTGGGACCCCGTGTGTGGGTCTGGGAGCAGAGCCTGGGGCACGGGGCCAGCAGCTGGGATCCTATGTGCAGGGCCTGGAGCAAAACCCTGGGCATGGGACGGGACCTTGCTTGTATTGGGCCAGAAGCAGAACCCCAGGCAAAGGGCCTGGACCCCGCATGTGGGGCTGGGAGCAGAGCCGGGGTGGCAGCTGGGACCCTACATTGGGGGCCAGAAGCAGAGCCCCAGGCATGGGGCTGGGAGCCCGCATGCAGGGCCAGGAGTGGAGCCCTGCATAAAATCTGGGGGTGCTGGAGCTCCCCCCGCAAACCCCTAGTTCCCGCGCCTATTTGTCAGTGTCTAAGCTACAGCCTTCCTCCTGCCGATGTAAGTGCCCTACAACACCAACACAATAACTCCACCTCCACGGAGGCATAAGGCTTATGTTGGTGTAGTTAGGGCAACCCAGTGTCTGTGAAGACACCAAGTCCCTTATATCAGCTGTTGGCTGTCTTGTCAATTTCACCGAAGGCACCCTGAAATTAACAAGAAAACTGGGCAGCTAGAGTCCTGCTTCCGCCCCCCCCCCCCGCCCCGCCCTTGGAGAGCTGGGCAGCTGGACCCCGCTCCCGGCTGGAAGGAGAATGGACCCCACTCCTGGTTGGGAGGAGAATGGACCCCGCTTCCAGCTGGGAGCCAGAGCGAGAAGCCCTGATGGCTTCAGACCCTGCTCCCCGTCAATTTGACAAGGCTGCCCAGCTCCCGGAAGGGAGAAGGCAGGGGTGTGTGGGAGAAGCTGGCGCAGTTGGACCCTGCTGCCCGGGGATGAGACGCCCCAGGCAGCTTCCCCTGCTCCCCACACTGCTCCTCTTAAGTAGGTGGAAGAACTGCTGGTGAGGATGCGCACTGCCGACCCAAGAAGGGTAGTGTGGACATGCACCGCCACAATAATTACTGCAGAGATTGTAAGTTGACCTATTATAGCTTTTGTGAGTATTAAATGGTTTGCATCATTGGTCATGTCAAAGCAATCATTGCATCATTCTAATGGGACCTAACAATGGAGCTTTATTAAAGCCTGGCTTATTCTCTCTGTCCTGACAGTTGTGGACAGCTTCCAAAACATCGTGTCAAAGGGATTCCTTTTTCTTTGTACTTATTTAGAAATTTTAAAGCATTCAAAATAGAAAGTAAGACAGTAGAATCCTTGCGGAATTAAAAAATGTAACAGAATTCATATTTTAAAAAACAGGACATTTGTAGGTTTCTAATAAGAAGCCTGCAGGTTTAAGCAAGAAAAAAGAAAAATCATCCAGTCTGCACACAATATAATGTCACAACCTAATCCTGTCTGCAGAATTCCATTTCAATGCCCTACTAAAACGACCAGCACACCGTTAATCAGCGAGGGTGATGGTGATAAGATAGCCAAGAATCAGGCACAAACCAATGGAATGATATCAAGATTCCAATCCAAATGTACCTGAAGCGCCAAGTTGGGATCCAGATTCAAAGTGCCCCAGTGCTTGGGGGTGCCTGCCACTAGCGCTTAGCTTGGGAATTGTTTCTAGTTAAAAGGAATAGTCTTTAGTTAATGATAGCTCCCGAAGATGAAATTTCTCAGCAGCTTGAGCCCCAACTTGTGAGCATTTCAGCTGGAGCATCATTAGCTGCTGGCTTCTCACCTGGGTTTGCTATCTGGAAAGGAGCAGCGTAGAAATGAGCATTCATTTATCTAAATGAAAAGGGAGCTCGTTAGCCCATGCGTTTGCTACAATCCAATTGTACGATCACCAAAGAAAACAAAAGAAATAACAATTGTTTGACAAAACCCTGGAGAGATGTTGGTATCTTCATTTAAGGGCCCAATCCAGCAAACCGTTTTTCACTTAACTTCAGTAGGGCTACTCACATGAGTGAAGTCTACCCATGAATGAGTGCTCCTTCTGAGGGATTGAATAGATGGGGGTTTCCATAAGCCCCTTGCTATGTACCTGGTAGACCTTGTGCACCTTCAAAACTGGATCAAACTTAGATCCCCCATCCCAGATACAATGCCAGTTCTCCCCATGCCATCCGTAACACCAACAGCCTGAGGTTTTTGCTGATTACTTGATTTCCAGTTTTTTGTTTAGAATCACCCTCCTTTTCACTGAAACAGCACTGGGATATTTCATGCTGTCCAGCCCGAGGGCCAAATGATCGAATCAATTGCTTATAGTTTCAATGATTTTTCTCACACACAGATCCATAGATTATGCAGCCAGAAGGGACCATTGTGATCATCTAGTCTGACCTCCTGTATCACACAGGCCAGAGAACTTCCCTGAATTAATTCCAGTTTCAACTAGAGCAGATCTTTTAGAAAAACAACCCATCTTGTTTTTAAAATGTCCCCTGATGGAGAATTCGCCACACCCCCTGGTAAGTTGTTCCAGTGGTTAGTTATGGTCACCGGTAAACATGTACTCTTTATTTCTAGTCTAAATTTGTCTAGTTTCAACTTCCAGACATTGGCTCTTGTGTGGGGTGGGGCTTTCTACACAGGTTTTGGTTTTTCTCAGTTCCTTGGCAAACACCCAAATTTTCATTGTGAAGCTGAAAATTTATGGATCAAACACAAGAAAGAGCAAGAAATTAAAACAAGCATTTATATTGAAACTGATACTGAATGATTGTTTGTTTTGCACAATCAAAATCTGTCAGGTGTTTCTCCTTTTGGAGGCAAAATATCAGAGTCTTTTATTTTCAGAAAAACCTTCATTGGATGAAAAGGAAAGTGGGTTAATTTTAGTTTCAGTCCTGATGGGTGAAAGGTATTTACTTCTCCTGTTTCTAACAGAGACACTCACACAAAAGGTGAAGGAGAGATAGGATAGAAAATGTGGCGGAAATACAGCTTTTGTTGATGTCTTTGGAACACTGGACAGCAGGTCGGTTACAAATGGATGCTTTGGCTAGCAGGTCAACCGCAGCACCTGTTGCTTAGACCCTGGTTCCCCTTCAGGCCAGGGATGTCATCCCATTGGGTTTTTTTCTCCTTAGGGCAGGATTGTAGTAATCTCATCTTGCTGTGCTGATGCAATGCAGCTGCTTTCAGGATTGGATGGAAAGTCGAGAGAATGAGAGACAGGATAGGAGGAAGGAAAGAGCATGAAAAGCAGCCCAAAAGGAAGGGAACAGAACTCTGCAGTGCTGGCAATTAGGTATCCCCACTGATGGGCTGAGGACAGGATGTCATGATGATGTGATGATTTTCGGAACTTATGAATGAAAAACAAAGTTCTTTGAACAAGAGCAAGGCTTAATGACTTCCCTGTCAGAGGAAGAAAGCCTTTCAGTCTGGTCTGTTCCTTCTATTCTGGGATCAGAGAAAATGAGACAAGATGAGGAGAGATGCCAGCTGGGACGGGAGATGGGAGATAAAAATGTGGTTTTTTTCAAAGTCTCTTTTTAAGAAAACCAGAAAGGGAAAACGTGGACAGCATAGTTCAGCCCCTCAGTATTTTGTCCATCATGCCAATTTTGGTCCATTAACTTCTGGTTCCATGTCTTCTGCTTTTACCAAGCATGATTTCAACAGTTCTTGAACGATATCAGCAGGTCCTTTTTGTTTGCACTAATCCAGCTTCTCTGTCTGTCTCTTGCCCTTGTTCATAATATCCATTTATTAAAAACAGCCTGACCATATTTTCCATGGTTGATTTCCAAATCAAAAAGTTTTAGATTATTGGGACATCTTATGAACTTGCACATATTTATTACATTGAAGCTTACAATTGGGGTGAATTTTAAAGTCCAATAATCAGAACAGCGCTCTTCCAGTGCCCCCAGCTTCTGCTTTCTCAAGACTACATCTCTTCATTGCCTGATCCACAGCCCACAGAAATCAACGGGAGTCTTTTTGTTGATTTCAATTGGCCTTTGCATCAGGCCCTATCTGTCCCAATGGTATTTCTAAGGCAAAATTTCTTTCTTGGCATCTAAGCTCCATGGCATCTAAATCCATGAGTTGGAGACTTTCACTGTACATTTATTTGTATGGATTTTTCAAATCTGCAAATATAGATCTATACTGGAAAATGTGAATCCTTCTTACAGTGCTTCCAAATTACAGGGCAGTGACTCTTCTGATCGGCACGTAACTCATGGTTCGGGATCGGCACGCAGGCCTGAGAGCCAGGTGTCTTGGCTTTGTTTCCTAGGTCTGTGACTGGCCGTTTGTTACCTTGGCCCAATCACTTAGCTTCTCTGTACCTCAATTTCCACGCATGAGGCGTCAAAACCGAGCAGCATCTAATTTCCTCCATGTTTTGCATGTAAAGTGCTGTCCCAAACGGTACACTGTGTTTTTCATTTTTATGATAACAAATTAAGGAATAACAAGTTACAGTTCATTTGGAGCCCAGCTCCCCTGGGAATTTCCTTGGCCAAGCAGCAGTGATGCCAACTGCTTGAAGATTTGGCTGGGTTTCCACGCCAATGTGAAGATGTGCTTCCAAAGACATTTTCCTTTAATTAAGAACTAGTTGATGGACTTTGACAATTAGAGGGTTATTTCTAATTCCACACTGAACTCTTGCTGAATGACAGTGGAATTCCCCAGGGTTGGTTAGTTCCATATTCACAGAGCTTCAGGCCTGATTTCCCATCAGAGCAACTGTCAGGTTTTTTCTTGCATAGCTCCATCTGCCATATTATCAGTTCTTTCTCTGAGGCCAGACTGGGTTCAGCATCAGAGAAGGTGATTGCAGGGGAATGGGAGAGCTGTGGAAGAGGGAGGGGTGGCATTCTGGTGTGACAGGTGTCACAACACACATGCACACCAGGGACTGGATTGTGCGTCTTGTTCCTGGAGTGCCTCAAGGAGTAGGTCCCTTCCCCCACAGGCCACTGCATAACTTGGTTCTTGTGCTCTTGATGTATGTGGCCTGAGTAGTCCTGAGCTGATAAAGGGACTAGAAAGCCCACTACAGGCAGGGAGGGGTTGCTCAAACCCTGAGCAGAGAACAAGTCCGTCGGCAGAAGGAATGCAGTCCTGGGCGACCCCAGGACCAGATATGGTTCTACTCTAACAGAAGCCGTCACTGTATATTCCCCCAGGGCTCCCAGCCTCGCCAGCCAGGCAGTTGCTCATAGCCACAATCTATCACAATCTATCACTATGGCCAGATGGCCAGTTTGATTAGCAGAAGAGCTGACTTAGACATTCACCTGGGGCTGGGGAGGTGAATGGAGCCTAGCTGCCTCCGCATTGGGGTTGGGAGTTTTCTGCTGTTTGGAGTGTTTTTAAAAATTGTATCCATGTCCCCGCACTACATCCTCGCTTCATGCAGGACAGGAAATGAACATATCCAGGTATAATGGTGATGCTTCTCTCGGGGTACTCAGAACTGTGTGCCACTGTCTTCCAGCTCTCGGCCTCAGCAAGGGAGAGCTTTGCTGCACACAGCAGTTATTAAGTACATAGTACACACACCAGCCTATTAGGTTAGCTGAGAACTCACTCTCCACTTTATACATTTTATAATAAAACAAGAATCAGTCTATTAGCAAAGGAGAGAGATGTAAGGGATAATAGGTACAGGTGAAAGAGATATGGTTCCAAGTAAGACAAAACAAAACAAGCTTTCTAGTGACTAAAACCATTTCAGCAAGTTACAATCTCTGTCTAAGCAGGTTTCTCACTTATAGTCAGTTTACAACTACTTTTGCCTCCCTGTCCAAGAGGATCCACTTTTCACGAACTCAAAGGGGGCTGCTCCCCTTTGTACCGTAGGTGATGGATGACCCAAATGTCTCTTTGCTCCCCCTTAATATTACCCCAAAGTTCACTGTTTCTGTTTCAAGAGCCTGGAAGGCTTCCTGGGGGTGCAGACTCCATCCCCCGTTGAGGCTGTTAAGCATTCATCTCCCCCACTTGCTAGCTTGATGGCTTTGTTTACCTGATATGTCCTCTGCGATCAAGCTGCTCAGATAGGTAAACAGACATGCCTTTGTCTAGGCCAGACTGTGCTTTATGCACTGCCGGCCAAACACATTTTAAGAACATCTATAACTCTTTGTACACACCCCGTACATATGTCACGCAAGTGTGTTACCAGTGTGCATAGGATATTTTACACAACACCTTTTACGTACGGATTATGAGAACAGTGAGTTGGGGCACTGAATGTGTCAGGCCTGATGTGAGGTATGGTCTGGTGTGTCCTCTGCCAGTTGGTACTGAGGGGCTCCTGGGGACACAATGAACTACGTGGTATTGCTGACCTGGCCAGCGTCTGGAATAATTGCTAGTAACAGTATGGTGTGGCTGCTCTTCTGCTGCCATTGTTTCTACTGTGCTGTTGGTACGCGCGGCATTTCACTGACACGTGAAGAGTAGATATGAGCCCAAACTAAAACTCATGATCTGAAGATACACAGCCTTTGGGCAACCTTTAGAGGTCAGACTAGATGATCACAATGGTCCCTTCTGGCCTAGCAATCTATGAATCCAGGTCTAAAGTTTGTGTCTCATGCTTGTCTGTAACAAAGCAGTCCTTGCAAGGTTCATGCCCCAAGAAGCATACAATGTAAGGGCCTTATCCTCAGAAGTGCTAAGCACCTGCAATTCTTGTTCATTTAACAAGTCCACCATCACCTCAGATACAACTTGTCACCAGGGCCCACCTCTGCCTCAGAGACACCTGAGGCCTGGGCCCACCTCCACCTCAAAGTCTCCTTGCACTGGGGCCCACCTCAGAGACCATCATGATCAGGGCCCACCTCTTCTGCAGCTACACCCAGGTCAGGGCCAGGGCCCACCTCATAAACACCTGAGCTGAGGACCCAACTCTTGACACAGAGGAACCTGAACCTGAGGCTCGCTCCTTCCTCCACGGCTTTGCTCAAATTGGGCAGATGATGTGTGTTAGAAAACATGTTAACTAAAATATTTTAATTAGCAGGCTGTTAACCACCACCCAACACCTAGGATAGTTAATCCAGTCCAGACAGCTGTCTTTGGATGCACTACAAAGTTGAGTGATGTTAAACAGTGCTAATAAAAGGGTGTGAGCTGACAAGTTTACTAACACAGCTCATTTTCCCAGTCTAGACTAAACCTGAACATTGTAAATTTTGCAAAGCCCTACTGATGCCGTAGAATCCTATCATGGTTCGGACTCACTGGAATGTGCTCAAGCCCATTAAATGTTTTGCAAGTCCCCCAGAAAAGCCTTCAATCTGTGAGAATGCTGTTGACATTTCTAGGTATCCAGGCCCAGTGGTCTGAGTGACAAGCAGCTGTATAGATTCCGCTACTTATTAGCTTGTGCTGCCTTCAGCTGATATGTCTTTAGTTCACTTTAAAGTGTGGGTTGCTAAGCATCCATTCTGCAGTTCAAACAATCCTGTGATTCACCATCCTTTCACCCCTTTGGGAATGAGTCATGTTTGGACAGAGCTGCCTAAAGCTGCAGCATTGTCAGCTGAGCGGAGAACATCAAAATGTTAATTAGGGAAGGGAAAATAAACAAATAGAAAGGAGAAGAGCATTAGTGGTGCTCCTGGAGTGACCGGGACCTGCATGGCTCTGCTGTACAAGCAAAATATACCAGCTGCAGGAGCTGCTCAAGCAAAATATACCAGCTGCAGGACATATATATATTTCCTCTGGACTCTGTCATCTTCTGCTGAGTCCAGCAGCCCGTTGACTTCTTTGGATGGCAACAAGCTCAAAGAAAATAATGAGGGTGTGTGTTGGGGGGGGGGGGGGAAGTTTAGCTTGTTTTAAAGAGTATTCTCCAGCTGCTGTGCTAGCCATTGACTAGCTGCAGAGGTGCTAATTTCAGAATTGTGCATAGGTTGAGCAGGAAGCCAGCTCTCTATCATCTCTCCATCCCATCCCACTCATTTGCGTACTAGCTAAGCACAGAGTTCGGGTTGCATGAAAAAAGTTTGCATTGCCATGACCACTTAATGATGACAGGTGCCTTCAAAATACTGTCAATAGACAGATCAAAATGCACAAAAAATAATTGCTGCTAGACTAGGGAAAAACGAAGAAGCAAACCACCGGAGGTGGGGGTGGGAAGGAGGACATTGTGCAGAGCTACCTTAACATAGGAACTGCCAGAATGGATCAGATCCGGGCCCAGCAGCCTGTCTCCGTCAGAAACCGGTACCAGATGCTTCAGAGGCAGGTGCAAGGTAGTAGGCAGACATGTGATAACCTGCCTCCAGGGAAAATTTATTCCCCATTAGAGAGGAGCTTGTGCCCTGAATCTGGTGTGTTTATACCCCTTCTAAAATTCTTGTTTTTATTATTCCTTACTACCATAACCCAGGATGTTCACACTACAGTATTTATATAAATTCTGTGTTTGAATCCTGCTAAGCTAAGGCCTGGTCTGCACTAGGAAATTAGGTTGGTATAACTGCATCACTCAGGGGTGTGAAAAATCCAAGCGACGCAGTTAAACCAACCCCAACCCCCGGTGCAGACAGCATTAGGTCAACAGGAGAATTCCCCCATCAACCTAGCTTCTGCCTCTCGGGGAGGTGGAGTAGCTATGCCAACGGGAGAAGCCCTCTGGTTGGCATAAGTAGCATCTTCACTGAAGTGCTACAGTGGCACCACTGCAGCGTTTTAAGTGTAGACAAGCCCTACGTAGCTCATAACCTTATTTCTCTACCCCTGGCCCTCCTTTCCTATGTTTCCCCAAGCCTCATTGTTTGCGTTCCACTTCTTGTCACATAGTAACTTTTATTTAGGTTGCAAGCTGTAGCGCCAGCTGGCAAAAGGGTTCACTGTTCTTTACGAGCAACTCTTGGCTCAGACCCGACAAACTCACTACAACCAATACACCATTTGCGTGGTATTTATCCATGATGGGTAGCATGTGAGGGCTCTGCTAAATGCTATATTTTCATTGCAAAACAGGATGAAAAGCTGAAATTTCAAAAGTTTCCTTGGTACAGAAATTCTGAAGTATTTCGATTCAGAAATGTTGAAAAGTGTCGTTCTGACATTTTCACATAAACATAACATTTTGGCATTGCAGGAATCAAGGTTTTTCATTTGGGTTTGTTGAAACGACCCGAAATGTTTCATTTTCAGTCATGTCAACATTAAACTCCATCTTTGTATGGTGATGCATCATGGGAGTCACATAAGTCTGAAGCCTTATGGGAGTTGTCAGGACCCTGACGCCTCCAGTTTCCCCTATGGGCCAGCCCCCAGTCAGACTACAAATCCCATAATGCACCCAGAGTCATGTGATACCAATGATTCACCACACAACACTGTCAGAATGAAATCAGCACATAGCCTTATGGGAGTTGTAGACCTACAGGGAGCCTGGCCCATAGGAGAGAATGGGGGCCAGAACTACAACTCCCATAAGGCAATGCACCATGAACAGTAAAATGCAATTTAAAGTTTTTTAAACTTGATTAGAAACTAAACATTTTGGGTCAGGTCAAAAAGTAAAATATTCTGATTTGGGTCAAACCAACGCATGAAAATGAAAAATTTCATTTGGATTTCATAATTTTTCAGCAAAATCAAAATTTTTCTGTGGAATATTTTGACTTTGCAGAAGTTTCGTTCGCCACCAGAAAATCATTCTATCATAAAAGTCCCACCAGCTCAAGTTACACACACATTGTAGTACGGTCCTGCTCAACGTCCCATATTCTATGTCTGAGCCAGGAATAGAGCTCAGCTTTTCTGGGTCCCAGTCCAGTGCCTTAAACACAGACAACAGCCTTTGACTTCTTGCAATCCTCTGACTCATTCACTGACCATCCTGTGCCATGAATGAATAAGGACTCCTGTAGAATAAATAGCGCACAGTCATGTAATAAAAGACTGTAGGCAGGATTAAAAAGAACCTTAAGTGACTCGAGAGCCGAAGTTCCACTGACTTGCCATGAGAGTTGTGCTTTTCAATAATTTATGCACTTTTGAAAATCCAACCTTATATCATAATGCACAAGGACAAATAAGTCAAATGAACAGGTTGCACAGGCAACCTTAATTCTGGCATTCCCTAATTTTGGAGTGTTTGAGGTTACAATCTTAACATGCTTTAATGTAGTTTTTTGTTTGTAATTTCCTATGTTTTTTAAAAAAAGAAAACTGAAAAAAAAAACAAAACCCAGAGAGTGGCATTTTCAAAAGCACTAGAGGATTTAGGTCTCTGTCCTCCACTGAAAGCCAATGGGAGCTGGACACTTAATTTCCTTAGGTGCTTTTGAATATCCCATCCTGAAATTCCATTTTGTGGAATCGTGCCAATCCCCCTGCATAGGCCATCAGCGTGGCTAAAACCCCAAGCCTTTAGATCCACAGCAAAGCCCTCTATCAGTTGAGATAAAGGATTTATTTGTGCAGCAATAGGTTGTTTCCTCCATGTGGACCAGTCACTAGAAGGAGACATGACGCACACTTTGCCAGTGGTTTACACAACTAATTGCTAAACAGCAGAGCAGTGTTGGGACTCAGGAGCCCTGGGTCTTTACTGTCCTATTCTTGCCTCCGGAGGGCAGTGTCCAGTGGTTACCCACAGCAAGCCAGTCACATGGATTTGGCACATTGGTTCCGATAGGCAGTGTGGCTGGGTGGATGAGATTTGCCTTCTGAGGGCGCCCAGATGAATGAATTAAAGCTGGGAAGTTAATGCACATAAATTCAAGTGCATGAACTCCCTCCGCCGCCCATGTGACAGTAAAGTAGCCTTAGTTTGCTGTAGCTTAAGTATCAGAAGATGAAGCCACAGCAAAGTAAGGCCATTTTATTTCTGAGGGAGAGCTTCCACATGGGGGGGTTTAATGTGCTTTAATTTTCGCAGATTAACTGCACACCTTTAGGTAATCTACATAGTAAAATTCCAGGATTGTCACACTGAAGCCTATTGTGTATGAAGAGTCAGTGTGAAGTGTTGGAAACAGCTACAAGCATGGCTGAGAGCTCTAAATATCACCAGGTTGAACTATCGCTGGGTTTCACTGTCTGTTACCAGCCAATTTTTAAGTTCCCAGCCATTTTGCCTTTACGAATTACGGTGAAGTGGCCAGCTACAGTAAGGCATGTATCTATGACATGCCAAGACTCCTGGACCATTGTGATATCATAGGTGAGTCAACCAATCGTGACCCTTACCTTACACCTAATTTGCACACAGCAATTTCATTGGTTGTAAGAGAGAGACTGCACAGATGGTGGATTACTTGGCCCAACTGCCACGCCCATACACCCAACTGCCACCTGCATACATCAACAATCTCCCACCACAACCCGCCCTAGACACAAATCCACACAACTACCACACAGCAACACAACCAGTAGACAATAACCACAAACACAAGTAGCCCCTCACCACAGCACACATTCCTCATTCGCCACCTGCACAAATCAAGACAACTCTCCCAGCAACACACAACCCACGCACAAATCAACACAACCACCCACACAACGCAACCAGCAGACACAGTAACCCCAGACATTACTTGGTAGCCATTCTAGTCCTCTAAGTCAGAGTGAAGCAATGGAAACAGCTGCAAGCCGGCTGAGAGCTCTTTTTGTTCAGAATAGCACCACATTCAGGCCTCACGGGGATTCATGTTCTCTTACCGACCAATTTTTTAAGTTCTTCACCATTTTTGGCTGCATGACTTTATGAATTACACCCGTGTGCCAGCACAGACTTTCATTTGAACTTTCCCGAGCATCCCTGCATAGAAATGCCCGTAAGATCTAAGGTCAATGCCCAGCTCTGTCAGAAGTGACCTTGTCGAACCTCTCATTACCTTATTTGTAGACGGGATGAATGATACCTTCAGGGCTGGGACGGGCACACATTTATCAATACCAGCCAGTTGAGGAGCTGCGATTTGAAATCACAGTTCCCTACTGAATCCCAGTACAGTGGTGGCTGCTGCTGGTACATGCTCCCATCCGGAGCTCTCGTGCTATGCCTACCATGTGTGAGTCTCCATGGGGGCTCAGATTCCTGTCTTTGATCTTCCACAAAACTTATAGGAAACCCTAAAGGGCATCCGCACAAACCATGGCAGATGTGGCTACTTGATGCATCAATGGAAAATTAAAAACTCTCCAGTGTGCAACTGTGGTCACCCAGAACAGATCATGGAACATATAACGACTCAATGCGCAATTCACAAATAGGAAGGATCATTTCACTCCACTACTCCTGACGCGATTATCTGGCTTACCCACCTAAACGTAAAATTATAGTTCTTGCTCTACATCTCCATCAACCAGAAGAAGAAGAAGAAATGGGGCAGGCTGTGGGGCTGGAGCACGCTCAGTGCAGCCTTTTTAATTTTTAGAATCATGTATTTACAGTGGGAGGGAATTATAGACATTTATCGTCCCCCATAAATGAATCCTTCCAGCCCTTTAAACATTTTCCTTGCTCTTTTCTCGGTTCTCTTTCATTAGTTTATATATGTCTAGTGATGAGGACCCAGATCCTCAAATGAATGGGCAAGGCATTGAAATATCTTTGAGGATCTGTCTGTTGCTGAAGATGATTTCCCAGGGGCAGTCTCAGCAGAGCTAAACAGATTGGCGCTATTTCCTCCTTCCTCCATGATTCTGTGTCTAGCATACGTGGCCCAATGTCATACTGGCTTTTTTATGACTTTATGTAAGGGGACTGTTGCCCCCTTACTAACATTCAGTGGGGGTGTTTTAGTTGGCTAGCTCCCAGTACTAAAAGGGGAAGCGTCTATGGGAAATCAGGACTCTGAGACTGACAGTCCCCAGGAACAATGGGGAGAGGCCAATGCTCCAGGTCAGCCTGAATGACAGGCCGGGCAGGCTAATCAGAGAGTCAGGAGGCCAGGGAGGTGCCGTCCTCCACGTGAGCTGGATTTGCCTGGGACAGACGGAGTGGGGCCGAGCGAAGGAGAAAGCAGGGACCCCGCTGAGCTGTGCCAGATCCAGAGAGAGCAGACCCTGTCCTGGGAGCAGAGCTGCAGCCCCAAAGCCAGAGGCACAGCCCAGAGAGAGCAGACTTGCCCTGGGAGCAGAGCTGCAGCAACCAGAGCCAGAGGGGCCAGAAAAGCAGCCCAGGAAGCAGGTCCGTGCTGGGAGCAGAGTCACAGAAGCAGCCTGCAGAGCAGACCTGTCCCGGGAGCAGAGCTGCAGCAACCAGAGGCAGAGGGGCCAAAGAAGCAGCCCAGGGAGCTGGAGGCAGAGCAGCAGCAGCAGTGCAGAGACAGAGTGGTGGAGCTGGGGCTGGAGCAGTCTGGAGCTGGGTGCAGTGGAGTGCTGGGGAAAGCGAGGGGGGACCCTGGGCAGCGGGCCCAGCACAGGGAGACGCCTCAGCCAAGAGGCTCTGCAGGCCAGGCTTGAATCGTAACCCCGACAGTGCAGGGGCGACACTGGGAAGAAGGGTCCTACCACTTAGAGCCTGAGAGCGTGTGGCCCCTCCAGAGCAAGTGTCCAACCCACAGCATCCCTGCTGCGCAGCCAGGGCCTGAAAAGGAGGCCTGGGACTTACCAGGAAGAGACTGTGAACTGCCCTGACGTTCCAGAGACACTGTTTGTGATGTTCCCGGCCACAGAGCGGGTTGATATGTTTCCTTTAACCTTTCCCATTTTTCCTTATTCTTTTTAAAATTGATTGTTGATTAAATAACTTGCATTTGCTTTAACTTGTATGTAATGGTCAGTGGATCAGAGAAGTGCCCAGTGCAGAGAGAGTACCCGGAGTGGGGACACCCTAGCCCCTGTCCTAGGTGACCACAGCAGGGTTGGGGGTCGAGCCCCCCAGGAATCCTGGGCCCAGCCTTGTTGGGGTTACAAGGACTCTGCCAGACAGGAGAATGGAAGGGGAGTCCTCAAGGGCAGGGAGGCCACTGGGTAAAGGAAGTGGGAGCGAGGACTCAGATCCTTTCGCTAGCCCACTTCACCGGGGTAGTGCAGAAACCTGGAAAGTTCCCCACAAGAGCGGGACTATTCCCCCGCTTACATTTAAGCAGGGTCCCTGTAGCCCACATGCTGTTCCCAGTCTCTGTGCCACACCGGTAGAGGTGACCTTGGGCTCTTAATCTTATTATAGCAAAATTAAGTCGAAGAGAAGGTGACTATTGATGGAAATTCTCCTGTGTTCTGCATCGCTGTATTTAGTCCTTTAGAATCAGAAAGGTAAGTGCTCAGTGAGATTATTTCTGTCCGTAATGTGGCATTAAGGAGATTAAATTACTTTCTCACAAAAGTTGTTTTGTACCATTGGCTGACCCCTTATAGGAACATGAAGGCCAAAGAACTAATGATATTCTGGGAGCACAATGAAGGGAAAAGCGCTTTTATCTTTTATGTACAATAAATAACAAAAGAATGGCTCAGTGTATAATGTGTAATTGTAGGCACAGTTTCTGAGACTGTGCAGGAAGATCAGACCCCCAAGGTGCTTTTCAACATATCTATGAAAAATGTTCTTCTGTCATTCTAGGGACTGTCAATTTCTTTTCTGATCAGTGATGCATTAACGCTTTCAGTTCTGCAGGATGTAAATGGGCATGGCCAGGAAACGTTCTCCCATCCCACCCCCAGCAAACGTGACTGGAATTTAATTTGTCACCTTAAGAAGTCCATGTGTAAACTTCTGATGATTTCTAGTGTGATTTGCAATCAAGGACCAATGAGCATGACCTGGTCTCTCACTCACACTTGTGCAAATCAGGAATAACTGCCTGGAAGTTGATGGACATTTGGGTTGAGGGGGAAGCCAGGCCCCAGTCATCCGTATAAAAGGAGCACATCCAATGCATGCAGTTGAATGTACCCCTGTGTCCACACCCTACACATTATTGTAATAATCTTTGTACAAAGTAGGCCTGGTGAGGTATCATTTGAAAACTCATAATTTGCTGGTCATTATTGTCCTGATAAAATGCATGCGGCAACATTGTATGTGAAGTTTTAAGATTCCCCCGTACGGTGTTGTAAACACATGTTCCTAACTGCGTCTGGCAAACAGGTCTGTCTCAAACAAAGGAATGTGTGCTCTGCTTAAACTGCACTTAAGCAGTAAGCTTAGGGCTTGTCTACACTGGCAAGTTTCTGTGCAGTAAAGCAGCTTTTTGTGCTCAAACTGCAGACGTGTACACACTGCCAGCCACTTCGTGCGCAGAAACTCCTCAGTTGCAGCGCTGCAAAACACCCACCTCGGCGAGAGTCGTAAGGCTATTTGCGCAGAGACTCCAGTGCTCTATTGCCAGTGTAGACACCTGATTGCATTCTGTGCTGTAATTGGCCTCCAAGGCTGTCCCATAATGCCTCGAGTGACCGCTCTGCTCATTGTTTTGAACTCGGCTGCCCTGGAGACATGTGCCTCTCCCTTTTCAAAGCACCATTTTGACAGCCATTGTCATGCTGTTGAACACAGAGGCAGGTGTGTGTGAGAGATAGAGAGAGAGCAAGCGAGAGAGAGATTGCCGGCAGAGAGCCCAGGGAGGGAGGTGGGGGATGATGTCGCGGTTTCCCCCTCCCCCTGCCTCAGGACTGGTTGCTTCCTGCCACCATCTGAACTTACAAGACAGCATGCTGACACACGCTCTGTCCCCCAAAACACACTGTCTCTCCCCCTCTCCATACACACACACACTCCCCGTCACACACTCTCCCCCCCCACACACACACTTCAGCTGAAAAGCAGCTGGTAATGTAGTAGGATGCCCATGGAACAATGGAATTGGGAAAGCTGCTCAGTGCCCTAATTCATGCCAAACCCGGGTGGGATTCAGACCCTAGCACTCTGCCTATCTCGCCTGGAGGGCCTGCTCCGATCAGCGTGCTCTGAGCACACAGGACAGCTGCGGGTGCGCAGGTCAGGAATTTGGAGGGCAGGCTGGGTGTGGGTCTCCTACAATAGCCAGTGGCCAGGGCACTCACCTGGGAGGTGGGAGAACTAGATTCAAGTCCCTGCTCCACTGAATAGTTATTTATGCAAAGTGGAACAGCTCCAATAGGAGAGATTGAGAGAGCCCAGCCCGGAATACCCAGCACTCTGGTGGTTTGAGTGCTCCCCTAGAAGAGGGGAGAGCTGGGTTCAGGGTTCAAGTCCTTGCTCCAAACTAGGGCTTTGTACCCAGGTCTTCCACCTCCCAGCTGAGTCCCCAAACCACCAGGCTACTGGCTCTGGCCTGCCTTAGTCTAACTCCAGGAGAGGGTTCCTGGCTGTGAATCCCGAGTGGAGGGAGGCACCTCCCTTCAGCCCAGATGTAGGCACCCAGCTACCTCTGAGGGGCAGGGTTTAGGCCACTCTTCTTTCCTTGGCACTTCACTCCTGGCTAATTTAGCCCACACCCCCCCCACACACACACACCCCTCCACTTGCCAGCTTCTGTGAATCCCATTCCTCGTGACTGACTCCCCAGGCCTGGGGACCTAACTTGGGGCTATGAATTCCACTGGGCAGCAGGAATCACGCCGTGGAGCCCCACTTTCCGTTGGTCTCAGCTGCTTTAGAGTGTAGCCAATGAAGGACGCTGAGATGCCACACCCTGTTTACCAGGTAATCTCTGATTTTAGGAGCAATCGTCTGTGCTGAAATTAACAACAGAAATAGAGACACTAGGAGAAAGGCCCATTCTCTGGCTGTCTTTTCCTTCCTTCCTCACTCACAGGCCAATTAGCATAGCAATAACCAGCTCCCACTCACCCTGGCTGTTGTGAAGCGAGGGCTGTCAGCTCTGCTTTGGGTCACAGACATACGTGCAAAGGAAACCTCCTGGGCTGAGTGGAAGAAATGTTTCATTGCCTCTTCGCTTAGGGTGGAGATGAGGGATGCTGCAATGGCAGCCTCGTGCAACCAACTCCATGGGTGCTCTGGGGCTCAAGCACCCATGGTTCAAGCCCCAGGACTGGCGGCCGATCAGCTGCTCGGGGAGCGGAGAGGAGAGAGTGGCAGGTGGGCAGGGGCTGCCTCGAGGGAGGAGCAGGATTGAGAAGACGCGGCGCACCCACCGGGAAAAATGCAAGTCAGGGTCTGTGACCCCTTCCCTCGCTGCCAATACAAGCATGGTCATGTCCTTCATTTGGCACATCCTGCTGGTGGCAGGTGCTTGTCAGGCTCCTTCAGCACTTTGTTTAATGATCTGTCCACAGGGTGTAGAACAAATCCCATGTCAAGTGGATTTCAGGTATCCAAAGAAACTGCAGCTCCTCTGATCCTGCCTGAAGCATTCAACTAGAGACTAGTGTGAGCTGCAAAGTGGCTATGGAGTGCACTGGGCAACATGATTCGTATGGCTGATAGACCGCACCATTAACGGGGCACTCGTGAGCTGAGTGGCAGGTGTTTGCAATGAGGATTCTGAGTTCACCTCTTAGTCCAGTCAAATTGCAGGGCTAAATGGGTGGTGTCTGCACCCCTAGAACTCTGCCTCACACCGGCACATAAGCAAATAAAGTCACCATGAAATGCATTGACCTTCGTCCCATTCATAGCCATGTACCATTCATAGCTGATACTTCAGTGATTCCTGAATGAACATACGGTTATTTTCTACTGGATCTAGGGCCCAATGCTGCAATCTTCCACCAGCAGGATGAGCCAGTCTGTTAGAATTTGGATAGTGAGTAATTCTCAGACTTATTTACATCCCTGAGATAGCAGAGAAACCACACAGGAGATGCCACTGTTTCTTGGGGAGTTAATTCAAGTTTTAAAACCCACCGACGAAGGGAGTATATTTACTGGTTAGAGCAGAGGACTTGGATCTAGGACTCACTTGAGTTCTATTTCTGACTGTCATTGACATGCAGGTTACCGGGGTAAGTCACATCACCTCTCTGTGACTCAATTTCCCCATCTGTAAAATAGGGAGAATTATACCTATCCTACACAAGAGTGTAGGACGGCATAACTAGATTGATCATTTGTAATGATATAGTTTGTAGAGTGCTTTGAGATCCTTGGATGAAATGTGCTGCAGAAAAGCAAAGCAAACGAACATAAAGCTAAACTACAGTGAAATAACCAGCTTTGACACAAGCCATCAAAACCTGAGTAGTTCAGACTGAGGGGCTGGTATCCTTCCGTGACTCCAAATTGTGCTTACTCAGTTCCTGTGCTTGGGGCAGAGATGGAGTTAAGATGGGGGGGTTAAGGTGGCTTCAAACCACTTTTGTGCTCCCCATATCCTGGGGCCATGCAGGGCCATGCTCAGCCTTTGGTATAAGTTAGAACACCCTAAAGGCTGCTCTAACATATAGTCTATTTTCCATGGCCCTCTATGAGTGGGGAATAAATGCAGGGCAGCACAAACTAACTACAACCCCTCCCTAACCCTGCTCACTGCCTCCCACTTCCCACCTCCAATACCCATTCCGTGTGAGCGGTGGGGAGCAGGGCTGACACAGAGCCCATATGCCAGCTCTAGCGTAGCTGGGGAAGCCTTTTTCTTAGGGAACTGTTTCTGACCTCTGTAAGGCCCCTGTACACTGCTCAGCTCAAGATGGAGCATTGCATGCTGGGACCTGCAGTTTGTATAGGCCACACCTCTCTATTAAAGATGTGGGCAGCTCCCGAACTATGTGCATTGCAGTTCAGCTGTCTCAGTCACTGTGTGACTCAGGATTTTGTTCTAACACAGACTGTTGAGTCCAGCAGTGAAATCAGTCCCAGGGAAAATCCCCTTCCTTGGCTTCTGGCTGCAAAGGCTGCAGCAGTCACTGTGCTGAATCAGGGAGGAAAAGGCGATGGCGCAGGTGGGGATCAGGCACTGATGCTAATCAAGCCTTTCATGTGCAGTGTTTCCCCTTTGTCTTGATTTGATCAGAGAGGATTCCCCAAGGAGGCCCTGGGAAGGGGAAGCATAGGAGAGTTTTAGGAAGAGGCTTTACAGTGATGCTACAGTTCAGTGCAGAAACAGGTATGTCCAAGACATGCGGCTATATGACAGCAACATGTAGACAGACACGGATATCTGGGAGTGCCTCTTTCTTGGCGGACCACTAATGTGCTGCGCTAGATTCAGGTTCCCATCCCAAGCCCCAGTTCATGCTCCCCAAACGACAGCAGCCAGGGTCACTGTGGACATGCCAACAGGGTGGGGGCATTTAGTCCCTCATCACCGGCCAGTTCAGAATATCTTTCTGCATCCCATGGGGCCTCATTGAAAGCTCCCTCCACTGGGGAAGGACTTGAAGAAAGGGGAAATTATACTCTGAAGCACTGAGGAGACGAGTGGAGGGGGGAGAAGGGGGAAATACCAAATATACTTACCTACCCTTGTACATGTCCCCATGACCCTTTGCTGCTGTAAAAGTCCATGCACCCCAGTAAGGGGTTAAGGCCTGTCTACATGAGAAAGTTATACCGAAATAACATGAATTGGCCTTTAAACTGATAGTGTTAAACCAAAAGCTGCATGCACACTCTTATTTTGGTGTAAGAATGGCTTATATTGGTTTAATTAAACTTGTTCCAAATCAACTTAAGCTAAATAGAATCCCCTCTTACAGCAAAATAGGTAGAGTTTGTGGAAATTTTTTCAGTCTGAAAATGCAGTTTGTTAAAATCAAAACATTTTGCAAGAACATGTCAAATTTCACTGAAATTTTCAAAGGGAACACTTTTGACTTTCTTGTTTTGTTTCAGTGATGTCAACCATGTCATTCCAATAAAGTGAAAACGGTTTGTTTTATTACAGTAAAACATTTGGTTTAATATTAAATTTCATACCCCACATAATCTATTAGATTTAATGTTTCAATACAACATAAAAGTCTAAATTCAGTGGTCTGACATTACTGAAACAAAACATTTCAATGATACCAAATGGAAATTTTGGGATTTTTTTTCATTCCATGGGAAATTTCAAGATTTTGGCTTTTTGTTCCAATTTGGAATTATATTTTTTAAATTTCGGAATTTCCCATGCGATGGAAATTCTGCCTTCTGACAAGCTCGAGAAATAAGCGTGTCTCCTCAGCCTTTTGCACAGCTTTAACTATATTGGTTTAAATTCTCAACTCACGCTATAGCAATGCAACTCTCTTGTGTAGTTAAGATCCTGTCATGTGAGTCATGGTTCTGAAGTGAAGGGAAGGCTCATCCCTGCTGTTAGCCAAGCCACATCTCAGCTTCCCGCTGTTGTATCGCTGATGCTGGCAGTTTAAATTCCCCCTTTAGTGCTCAGACAGCAAGCGATTGCATGAGTCATAGTTACAAATAAAGTTGCGGGGAATCTCAGCAAATCTTCCAGTGACCTTGGGCTGGGTAATGGCTTCATTGTCATTTCAGGTTCTGAAACAAATACTTCTCGTTGCTCTAGTCACAGCCTGCTGGGTTCAGTTGGATCCTTGAGTATCAAGGCCTTGGGGCCCTCAGCAGAAGCAGCCTTAGCGTTTTGAGAGGTGGCCAGAAAAATTGTGTTGTTTACCATCCTTCACCTCCACCAGTCAAAACCGAATCCTGGCCACCTTGATCACACTGCTCTGCACAGGCCTGGTGTCAGGATTCTGGGCCTGGTCACCCCAAATTTAGCTGATTCCATTTACATATGAACTGTGTGTGTGAATCCTTCATTCCCCCCACCAGCCTCTTGCTGCAGAAATAGATCCCAGCTGTTTATTCCTTTCAGTTCTAGTGACTGGTCTACATTGCTTTGTGTCAATGACATGCTGAAGAATCTTCACAAGAGGAAGGGCTACAAACTTATGTAAGCAGAGTCTGAATGAGCTCTCCCCTGACATCTAGTGGTGAGCTGTGGAAAAGGACTTCAGGAGCTGATCTCATTTGCATGGACACACCCACCCTGCCTAGATGCTCAGCATGATGGGATTGCTTGCCCAAATGATCAGTTGTGGCTGGTGTGGGATCCCCAGTCTCCTTGTTATTGAGGCAGGAGTAATACAGTGTTGTTATCTTTGTTTTGTGAACCAACGGCAGCAGAACTCTACCTGGCAGACCCCGATGGAGGGACTCACCCTCAACGTAAGTGCTGTCGTTAGGTAGGGGACATGGGTTCCAAAGCCCAATGAGTTGAGAGGGGGTGGGATAGTTGTACTTGGTGGTGTGGGCTTTGTTTAACGGTTGTAAGCACCATTTGTCTCTTTCTACAGTAAAATAAAAAAGCTAATTTAGGCTGAGTTGAGAGACTTGTTACGTGTTGCAGAGCTGAAATCACTGATATCTAGGTCTAAGTATTAGGCCTACTTTGGGACTGTGTCTCTATAGCAAGAAACTGCCCAGTATGCACCAGCAGTGAGGCTCCCCCACTAACAGCTGAAATCATTGAGAGCTCTTTTAAGTGGGGGGGCCCTGAAGACATCTTGGTGAGTGGCCAGCTGGTGGAGAGGCACGGCCCGCAAGGCGCTTGGTGGAAAGAAGTGGCCAGCACGGCAGCTGGCGGAGAGGGCCAGAGCAAAGCCCCACAGAGAGGTATGGCAATCGGCCACTGGGGCGACGAGCGAGTGCCCGAGCAGCAGAGCATGTATTGTGCCTCCTTACCCCCTGTTCTATCCAGGGTGGGAGGTGAACTCTGCAGATGAACCTCTGAACTCTGGGGCTGCACTGGCCAAGGACAACAACTGTGAGTGGGGTGCATAGAAGGTACAGGCATGTTAAAGGAACTTTTGGGTTGCTGGACTTAAGACCCTAAGGGGAAAAGGACACTGCCCAACTTACTTGGGGGTGAGTCTTGTGTTCATGGTTTATGTTTATGAATCCTAGTTGTGTTGTTTCCCCAAATGAATGCTAAAAGAAAAGGAGGACTTGTGGCACCTTAGAGAAATTTGAAAATTTATTTGAGCATAAGCTTTCGTGAGCTACAGCTCACTTCATCGGATGCATTCAGTGGAAAATACAGTGGGGAGATTTATATACACAGAGAAAATGAAACAATGGGTGTTACCATACACACTGTAACAAGAGTGATCAGGTAAGGTGAGCTATTACCAGCAGGAGAGCGGGGGGGAAAAAACCTTTTGTAGTGATAATCAAGGTGGGCCATTTCCAGCAGTTGACAAGAACGTCTGAGGAACAGCAGGGGGCTGGGATAAACATGGGGAAATAATTTTACTTTGTGTAATGACCCATCCACTCCCAGTCTTTATTCAAGCCTAAGTTAATTGTATCCAGTTTGCAAATTAATTCCAATTCAGCAGTCTCTCGTTGGAGCAAATTAATGCTGTTTTACTTCCCTCCTTTTATTAAAAGGTTTTGCTTCACACAGACTCTGTGCTTATGAGAGGGGAAGTATTGCGTCTTAGAGGCACCCAGGGGGTGTAATTGTCCCAGGTCACTAGGTGGGGGCTCGAGTCAGTTTTGTGTTGTATTATTGAAAAGGAACCCCTAGATACTGAACCCAGCCCTTGTTGCTGCTGGCTCCACCTGGCAGAAGGGTTACACTTAAAAATGAAAGATGAAACTCCCCTTTACACTCCTTGCTCCGAATGAATGGCTCTAGCCACCAATACTGTGATGTATGAGTGGTGGCAGAAACAAAAGCATCCAAAACACAAAACGGCTAGTCTCATGGGGATCCTAGAGTTTGTGTCTGGAAGCCAAAATTCACCCCTAACTTGCCAGTTTGGATGGCCTATGGTGGATGCACACCCTCAATCAAAGGGCTGATATGACTATGGCCTTCTCTGGCTGCTTTCCCCCAACCCACCACCATCACCTCACCAGGGATGTGGTGTTTTCTCCATCAATTGACGTCTTTAAAACAAGATTGGGTTTCTCTTTCTAAAAGACATGCTCTACCTCAACCTGAAGTGGTGGCCCTGATGCCTGGATTACTAGGTAAAATTCTACAGCCTGTGTTATGCAGGAGGAAACCTCAGTCACATCTGGGTTGAGCTCCAGACAACTTATTTTCACTCCTGCCCCAGTCTGCATCAGGCACTGGCTATGGCACTGAACCAGTCACACGAGACACTGGTGGGAGAATTTCTCAGTGACATTTTTCACCAACTCCACTGGCTGTTTTTCACAATGCAGGAATCTTGTTAATTTTGACAAAATGGCTGGTTTTGCTCACAAGTCCTGAATGTCGAGCCAGATTCGCTCCCAGGTGGGCTCCTTTTCAAATGGGAAAACCCCCCTGAGCTGAGACCCATTCTGCAGTTCCCTAAGGATGCTTTTCACTCTAATGGCTGATGCACCACCCAGGGGCCAGAAGAACTCACAGGAAAATCCAAAGGAGGAGACAGGAAGCTGGCAACCTACTCACATGTATCTCAGCTCTGATTCCCTTCTCACCAGGACCTCTCTTATCCTCTCGATTTTAAAGAGCTCCCCTTCTATGTCATCCACGGTTGTAGTCGAATCGGCCATGGAAACAATTTCTTCTGCAAATGAAACGTGAAATGAATTGGGTTAGAAAGCAGGAGACAAGAGATAAAAGTGGCTTGTTGATCTAGGGGTTTGATTCTTGCTTTGGACACAAACAGGTTTCTTGTTCAAATCCCAGAGAAGCCCGTGCAAAAGCCAGGAATGGTCCTGTACCTTTGTTTAGCTTAATAAAGAGAAAGTTAAGGTGCGACTTGATCACAGTCTGGAAGTACCTGCATGGGGAAGAAATATTTGAAAATGGGCTCTTCAATCTCGCAGACAAAGGTATAACCAGATCCAGTGGCGGGAAATTGAAGTGAGTCAAATTCAGACTGGAAATGAGGTGCATTTTTTTTACAGTGAGGGTAATTAACCTTTGGAACAACTTACTGAGGGTCGTGGTAGAGTCTCCATCACCTGCAAGTTTTAAATCCAGATTGGCTGTGTTTCTAAAAGATCTGCTCTAGTTCAAACAGGAATTAATTCGGGGAAGTTCTCTGGCCTGTGCTACACAGGAAGTCAGACTAGATGATCACAATGGTCCCTTCTGGCCATATTGTCTATGAACCTATAGATGTATGAAAACAACTCATGGAGAGACTGGGTCAGACATTGATCCCAGGACACCCAGGCTCAATCCTGCAAACTGCAGGATTCCCCAAGCCAGCACAGCACACGTATGCACATGCTTACTTCAGGCTCATTGGGCCCAATTCTCATTGACACTAAGGCCCCTTTGCAACATTCTGAAAGCATAAAGGGGCCTTGCAGTGATGTCAATAGAATATATTGCCTTTGGAAGCCCCCTTTGCCCTGGCACGGTGTTGCAAAAGAGACCAACCCTGGCTTCGCACCAGCATTTAAATGGGGAAGTGACAACAGTCAACTTGACCCCAGTACAGTGGAAGGCACACATGTGAACAGCCTGGCCGGTCCTGGCCTCATGCAAAGCAGAGTGGGATAGCTGTTGGAGGACTGCCAAGCGAGCATGAACAAGCAGTGTGTACACACAAACATGAGTCCACACTAACTCAGCACACAATGAATTTTCTACACTTTTAAAGTGGACTAAAGAAGGTGTATCATAGTGCACAATAAACCCCCTGTGTAGACAAGCCCATTGCTTTCAGTGGAGTTCTTCATGGCTTCAGGTTCATTGCTGGATTGGGGCAAGAGAGTTCTGCAGCTTGCAAGCCAGAGCCCTAAATCTGGTGCTACTTCAGTGGTGCCACTCTAGATCGTGATCAGATTCAAGATCAACGTATCCATGGAAAGCTGCTGGGGGGCTGGATTTCTCCTTTATTTCTATTTCCTAGACTTTGCCTGATGTGCCCCTCATTGGAACGGATCTGCTCAGCACCCACATTACCATCGAGGCTGACTCAGGTAGCTATTCTCTCCTCCTAACTAGTATGCAATATGCATGAAGGGCCCACTGTGACGGCATGCTTCTGAAGCAGGCAAGCCAGAGAGGCCGAGCATTAAGGAAGCTCTGTCATTTTCCCTTCTTTCATTAGATTCGCTAATTATTCTTTCAAAGCCAATGAGTCACCAGACTTTATTCTGACGGCAAATACTAAAAACACCAGAGACCTCATCCTCCATAAAGCAGCAAGACAATTAATGAGATAAAAACTGCTGGAGGGGGGAAATGAATCTGCATCTCTGAGTCTTCTGATAATCCTAAAGTGCTTGTGTTTTGCCTGCTGGAGATGAGGAAGGCACATAGACCATGTTTTTTGCCATGAAACATGGTAAGAGCAGGGACACACCCGGCCTTCAGTTATCCTGCTTAGGGTATGTCTACACTACGAAATTAGGTTGAATTTATAGAAGTCGGTTTTTTAGAAATCGTTTTTATATATTCGAGTGTGTGTGTCCCCACAGAAAATGCTCTAAGTGCATTAAGTGCATTAATTCGGCGGAGTGCTTCCACAGTACCGAGGCAAGTGTCGACTTCCGGAGTGTTGCACTGTGGGTAACTATCCCACAGTTCCCGCGGTCTCCGCTGCCCATTGGAATTCTGGGTTGAGATCCCAGTGCCTGATGGGGCTAAAACATTGTCGCGGGTGGTTCTGGGTACATATCGTCAGGCCCCTGTTCCCTCCCTCCCTCTGTGAAAGCAGCAGCAGACAATCGTTTCGCGCCTTTTTTCTTGAGGTACCTGTGCAGATGCCATACCACGGCAAGCATGGAGCCCGCTCAGATAATCGTCACCGTATGTCTCCTGGGTGCTGGCAGACGTGGTACTGCATTGCTACACAGCAGCAGCAACCCATTGCCTTGTGGCAGCAGAAGGTACAGTAGGACTGGTAGCCATCATTGTCATGTCTGAGGTGTTCCTGGTCGCCTCTGTGAGGTTGATCAGGAGCGCCTGGGCAGACATGTGCGCAGGGACTAAATTTGGAGTGACTTGACCAGGTCATTCTCTTTAGTCCTGCAGTCAGTCCTATTGAACCATCTTATGGTGAGCAGGCAGGTGATACGGATTGCTAGCAGTCCTATTGTACCATCTTCTGCCGGGCAGGCAAGAGATGAGGATGGCTAGCAGTCCTATTGTACCATCTTCTGCCGAGCAGCCATGAGATGTGGATGGCATGCAGTCCTTCTGCACCGTCTGCTGCCAGCCAAAGATGTAAAAGATAGATGGAGTGGATCAAAACAAGAAATAGACCAGATTTGTTTTGTACTCATTTGCTCTCCCCCCCACCCTGTCTAGGGGACTCATTCCTCTAGGTCACACTGCAGTCACTCACAGAGAAGGTGCAGTGAGGTAAATCTAGCCATGTATCAATCAGAGGCCAAACCAATCTGCTTGTTCCAATAAGAACAATTACTTAGGTGCACCATTTCTTATTGGAACCCTCCATGAAGTCCTGCCTGAAATACTCCTTGATGTAAAGCCACTCCCTTTGTTGATTTTAATTCCCTGTAAGCCAGCCCTGTAAGCCATGTCATCAGTCGCCCCTCCCTCCATCAGAGCAACGGCAGACAATCGTTCCACGCCTTTCTTCTGTGCAGACGCCATACCAAGGCAAGCATGGAGGCCGCTCAGCTCACTTTGGCAATTAGGAGCACATTAAACACCACACGCATTATCCAGCAGTATATGCAGCACCAGAACCTGGCAGAGCGATACCGGGCTAGGAGGCGATGTCAGCGCGGTCACGTGAGTGATCAGGACATGGACACAGATTTCTCTGAAAGCATGGGCCCTGCCAATGCATGCATCATGGTGCTAATGGGGCAGGTTCATGCGGTGGAACGCCGATTCTGGGCTCAGGAAACAAGCCCAGACTGGTGGGACCGCATAGTGTTGCAGGTCTGGGACAATTCCCAGTGGCTGCGAAACTTTCGCATGCGTAAGGGCACTTTCATGGAACTTTGTGACTTGCTTTCCCCTGCCCTGAGGTGCAAGAATACCAAGATGAGAGCAGCCCTCACAGTTGAGAAGCGAGTGGCAATAGCCCTGTGTAAGCTTGGAACGCCAGACAGCTACCGGTCAGTTGGGAATCAATTTGGAGTGGGCAAATCTACTGTGGGGGCTGCTGTGATGCAAGTAGCCCACGCAATCAAAGATCTGTTGATATCAAGGGTAGTGACCCTGGGAAATGTGCAGGTCATAGTGGATGGCTTTGCTGCAATGGGATTCCCTAACTGTGGTGGGTCCATAGACAGAACCCATATCCCTATTTTGGCACCGAAGCACCAAGCCGGCGAGTACATAAACCACAAGGGGTACTTTTCAATAGTGCTGCAAGCTCTGGTGGATCACAAGGGACGTTTCACCAACATCAACGTGGGATGGCTGGGAAAGGTACATGACGCTCGCATCTTCAGGAACTCTGGTCTGTTTCAAAAGCTGCAGGAAGGGACTTTATTCCCAGACCAGAAAATAACTGTTGGGGATGTTTAAATGCCTATAGTTATCCTTGGGGACCCAGCCTGCCCCTTAATGCCATGGCTCATGAAGCCGTACACAGGCAGCCTGGACAGTAGTCAGGAGCTGTTCAACTACAGGCTGAGCAAATGCAGAACGGTGGTAGAATGTGCATTTGGATGTTTAAAGGCGCGCTGGCGCAGTTTACTGACTCGGTTAGACCTCAGCGAAACCAATATTCCCACTGTTATTACTGCTTGCTGTGCGCTCCACAATATCTGTGAGAGTAAGGGGGAGACGTTTATGGCGGGGTGGGAGATTGAGGCAAATTGCCTGGCTGCTGGTTACACACAGCCAGACACCAGGGCGGTTAGAAGAGCACAGGAGGGCGCGGTACGCATCAGAGAAGCTTTGAAAACCAGTTTCATGACTGGGCAGGCTACGGTGTGAAAGTTCTATTTGTTTCTCCTTGATGAAACCCCCTGCCCCTTGGTTCACTCTACTTCCCTGTAAGCTAACCACCCTCCCCTCCTCCCTTCAATCATCGCTGTCAGAGGCAATAAAGTCATTGTTGCTTCACATTCATGCATTCTTTATTCATTCATCACACAAATAGGGGGATAACTAACAAGGTAGCCCAGGAGGGGTGGTGGAGGTGGGAAGGAAAATGCCACACAGCACTTTAAAAGTTTACAACTTTAACATTTATTGAATGCCAGCCTTCTGTTTTTTGGGCAATCCTCTGTGGTGGAGTGGCTGGTTGGCCGGAGGCCCCCCCACCGCGTTCTTGGGCGTCTGGGTGAGGAGGCTATGGAACTTGGGGAGGAGGGTGGTTGGTTACACAGGGGCTGTATCGGCAGTCTGTGCTCCAGCTGCCTTTGCTGCAGCTCAACCATACACTGGAGCATATTGGTCTGATCCTCCAGCAGCCTCAGCATTGAATCCTGCTTCCTCTCATCACGCTGCCGCCACATTTGAGCTTCAGCCCTGTCTTCAGCCCGCCACTTACTCTCTTCAGCCCGCCACCTCTCCTCCTGGTCATTTTGTGCTTTCCTGAACTCTGACATTATTTGCCTCCACGCATTCGTCTGTGCTCTGTCAGTGTGGGACAGCATGAGCTCAGAGAACATTTCATCACAAGTGCGTTTTTTTTTCTTTCTAATCTTCACTAGCCTCTGGGAAGGAGAAGATCCTGTGATCATTGAAACACATGCAGCTGGTGGAGAAAAAAAAAGGGACAGCGGTATTTAAAAAGACACATTTTATAAAACAATGGCTACACTCTTTCAGGGTAAACCTTGCTGTTAACATTACATACATAGCATATGTGCTTTCGTTACAAGGTCGCATTTTGCCTCCCCCCACCGTGTGGCTACCCCCTCAACCCTCCCCGTGGCTAACAGTGGGGAACATTTCTGTTCAGCCACAGGCAAACAGCCCAGCAGGAACGGGCACCTGTGAGAGTCCCCTGAAGAAAAACACCCTATTTCAACCAGGTGACCATGAGTGATATCTCACTCTCCTGAGGATAACACAGAGAGATAAAGAACGGATGTTGTTTGAACGCAAGCAAACATACACTGCAATGCTTTGTTGTACAATGATTCCCGAATACGTACTACTGTCCTGGAGTAGTAAAGTGTCCTACCATGGAGGACGCAATAAGGCTGCCCTCCCCAGAAACCTTTTGCAAAGGCTTTGGGAGTACATCCAGGAGAGCCGCGAATGCCAGGGCAAATTAATCCTTTCACATGCTTGTTTTTAAACCATGTATAGTATTTTAAAAGGTACACTCACCGGAGGTCCCTTCTCCGCCTGCCGGGTCCAGGAGGCAGCCTTGGGTGGGTTCGGGGGGTACTGGCTCCAGGTCCAGGGTGAGAAACAGTTCCTGGCTGTCGGGAAAACCGGTTTCTCCGCTTGCTTGCTGTGAGCTGTCTACAACCTCATCATCATCATCATCATCTTCATCCTCAAAACCTGCTTCCATGTTGCCTCCATCTCCATTGAAGAAGTCAAACAACACGGCTGGGGTAGTGGTGGCTGAACCCCCTAAAATGGCATGCAGCTCATCATAGAAGCGGCATGTTTGGGGCTCGGACCCGGAGTGGCCGTTCGCCTCTCTGGTTTTCTGGTAGGCTTGCCTCAGCTCCTTAAGTTTCACGCGGCACTGCTTCGAGTCCCTGTTATGGGCTCTGTCCTTCATGCCCTGGGAGATTTTGACAAAGGTTTTGGCATTTCGAAAACTGGAACGGAGTTCTGATAGCACGGATTCCTCTCTTCATAAGTGAGAATGAGGGACGTTTCCCTCTGGTGCCTGAGGCAGACAGGCTAAAGCACCTGTCTGTAGAGCCAGGTAAAGGAGGGCTGGCATGGTAAAGGCTTGATTTGTCAGACCTTCAGGACAATGGTTCTAGTCTCACATCCCCACGTATGTGAGCTCTGTGGTGATAGATCTGTTGCCTGCAACACTGGGTACATATACACTCTGTAATAAAAGAACCATGGCACAGCTGTGGCTGGCCTAGATCAGCTGACTAGGGCTTGGGCTGCAGGGCTAAAAATTGCAGTGTAGATGTTGAAGTCCAGACTCTGAAACCCTGTGAAGGGGGTGGTCTCAGAGCCCAAACATCTACACTGCCATTTTTAGCCTGAGTCAGCTGAGCTGGGCTCTGAGACGCAGTGCTGTGGGGTGTTATTGCAGTGCAGATAGACCCACTGAGATCAGCCAGTCCCCTGGTTCTTCAGATCTTTCTCACAGCCCTAATATATCAGCTGCCTCATTATAATTCGCCTTCATTATCAGAAAATCTAAATGAGACTGGTGAGTGGCTAGGAAACAGATGTCTCCCAGGACAAAAGGGCACCAACATGATGCTAGCTCTCCCTCGGGGATCATTGAAATGAATCCTTATTTGAATTGCAGGAGCGACTAGCAGCCCCATTCAGAGCACCATTGTGCTAGTGTTGTACAAACAGAACAAAAGGCCATCTCTGCCCTGAAGAGCCTATAATCTGATACTTCATATGGTTCATCCAAGGATCTCAAAGCACTTTATAAACATTCATTGAGCCTCACAATGCTCCTCTGGGATATGTGCGTTTTATTATTCACATTTCCCGGAGGGTGAAGTGTCTTCCTCAGCCATTCGGCTGCAGATTTTCTCAGCCCTCCTTGTGTATTCACAATTATTCAGTGAATAACCTACAAGGATAATTCTTGGGGTGTGGACCAGCAGCTGGCAGGGCTGGATATCATAGAATTATAGGGTTGGAAGGGACCTCAGGAGGTCATCTAGTCCAACTCCCTGCTCAAAGCAGGGGCAATCCCCAATTTTTGCCCCAATCCCTAAATGGCCCCCTCGAGGATTGAACTCACAACCCTGGGTTTAGCAGGCCAATGCTTAAACCACTGAGCTATCCCTCCCCCCACAATGGGTCAGAAGTGGGATTTGAACCCATGCCTCCATACGAAGACCAGAACACCCAGTCCTCAAGAGAGGAAGGCACTTTAAGCTTTGTGCCTTAGACCACTCAGCCATCCTAACATTGATATCTGCAATGTGATCAGCCTGGGTTGGTCTGAATGGACACGTGGCTCACATGCTGTTGTCCCTGTTCCCTGGGACCATTCCAAAGCCTAGTCATGTTAATGGGAATCTTTCTACTGGCTTCAGTGGTCTTTGGATAAGGTCTTAATTGAGAACGACTCTCATTCTTCAGCTCTGCGATGTGTGCGCGGAGGGCAATAGCACGGCTGCATTGCGAGTGAGTGTGCTAGACATGGGCCTCGCCAGAATCAAAATCTGCTCAACCCCATGGAAGGCTTTCCATGGACTCCAATGGGCTCTAGGTCATGCCCTTATTCTGGAGTGTCATGATGAGGGTGGGCTAAAACCTGGAGATTGGCATTGTGTTGGCTGCGAGTGATTTCCTGGCCTTTTACCGCCTGGGTGGCTGTGGGGAAGTACACTTGAGCAGCCTCAAGTGTAAATTAACAAAGGGTTTGGTGTGGGTACCTCCAGCACATGTACAATCTGCTGAGGTTTCACCTTTAATCTCACTCCTGATTCATAAATACAAAGTGCCGCAGGAGAGCCCCATTCAGTGTGGAACGGAGCTGGTTTGTTAGACAGATCATGGGCTAAAGTCGCCCTGTACCAACAGGAGTCCTCGTTTCCAGTTCCCCTGTTCCTCCTTAGTCACCCTCAGGCTCTGGTCGGTCACACAGCTGTCTGCTAACATCACCTCCCTAGGAGTTGATTGCTCAGTCCTGGGATTGGGGCACAACCAGGGTTATTTCTCTGGTTCCTTTAGTGTGTCTTGGCTTTGCTAATAGTGTAAAATGAGCTACAGCCTTAACAGCTTTTCCCTGCACTGTGTTTCAAGGGTACTGGCCCTAGGCAGCCTCTGAAAGGCACATTACCACAGCAATGGGTGTCAGACACTGGGATCTGGGTGGTCATCCCTAGTGGTTAGTGCAGGAGTCAAGCCCAGTGGTTAGCACAGAAGTCAGGAATAGGAGCCCAGGATCAGAGCCAGGTTACCTGGAGTGAGGCAAGGCAGGCGCTATCACAAACATGAGCAAACGCTTTGAGCATTCACCAAACCGCTGCTGGGTTTAAGAGCCGGTCTGCTGACTCTTCCCACCAATCAGGCTGTGTGGCCAATCAGGCAGCCTGCTACAGGCCAGCTGTGCTCATTAGGTTGCTTAGAGGCTGGCTCTGCTACTGGGCATGATTCCTGACAGTGGGCAAACCCATCAGCCCTAAGTATCTGGGGCAAAGAGGAGATTGTCTTAATCCTGCTACATTTCACCAGCAACTGGGCACAGGATTCCTCATCACTTCCTGCCCTAACGTGCTGCTCAGCGCTGTTAGTGTATAATGACTGCTACATTTCCGCTTGGAGACGAGTGTGCCAATGTGCTGTAAAGGAATTGGCTAGTGTGTCTGTGAGCCGTTGTCCTCTACCGGATGGAATCAGAAATGCTCCACTGTGTACAACGGGCCCTCTACCACTAATTCCTAAAGGAGATCTTCCTTTAGCTCAGTTGCTAGGGGCCTTCTGCCCATGGTGTTAGGATTACTGACCACCGCAAAGTGATAAGTGACTACCGGTTTGTTACAATGCAGTACACCTGCAGACCCAGTCACCCTGGGGTCTTGTTCTTTGCCGGACATGTGCTATCTAAATGTGATTACTCTTATTATGACGCTCCGGCCGAGCCTGCTGCTGATTTGTTCTGCTTTCACCAAATGTGTTTCACTGCACTGCCAGATAACGGGGCGAGTAATGAAAATAATGGTCTGAATGGCTTATCCACTTCAGCGCCTCATTCACTCATATTATAGATTTTAAATGCAGCCCTGAAACAGCCATGAAATTGTGCATTTATTTACGTCTCACTTCTGGCACCAGACTTAAAGGACTAGGCTGATGGTTTTATAGCTGCTCTGATAAGTAACAACTGGGACTTAATGCAGGTTTCATTAGCTGAGGACACAGGTGTCATGGCCAGAAAACGGAGCTACTTCTAGAGTGTAAAGTTTCAAGCTCCAACGTCCATGAAAGTCCATGGGAGCTAGGCTTCTAAGTCACCCAGGTGCTTTTGAAAATCTTACCTATGGTCTGTTGGTCTGAACAGAGCACTGGATGGCAGAAACTCCTGGAAAAAGAATCCCCTGCTGTGATGAAAACTCCCTCTGTAACCTTGGGCAAGTCCCACTGATTTCAATGGGAGACAGATGCCTAAATAGCTTTGAGGATCTGGCTCTTAGCCACAATTTTTCCAAACTGCCCTCTGGTTTGGTTGCAGAGTTACAGTTGTCTGACTGTTGTGGTAATGGATGGGCGGCGGAGAGAGGTGGGGTGATGCATGTAGCTGTATGGCTTTTTCCTGGTTGTTGTGGTTGAGTTGGGCATTATTTGCCTTTAGCAACCTCCACTGCATTTAAGAATATGTACACTGCAGTACTGGTCTGAGAGTACCAGTGATTTTGCATCCAGCAATGTAGCATGGCTGGCAGGTGCATGGTTTTTTTTAGTACGTTTCATTTTGTTCCTATATGGTGCTTCGTCCACCCTCTGATTCTCTGTTATTTACTGACAGGTTTCAGAGGAGCAGCCGTGTTAGTCTGTATTCGCAAAAAGAAAAGGAGTACTTGTGGCACCTTAGAGACTAACAGATTTATTTGAGCATGAAAGCTTATGCTCAAATAAATTTCTTAGTCTCTAAGGTGCCACAAGTACTCCTTTTCTTTTTGTTATTTACTGTACCTGGAAAATACAGAGGTGACATTCACTGGCGATGACATACGGAGGAACAGGGCTGCTTCATGGAGCTCCAGACACAAGAATAGCCCATTTCTCACCTCATTTGAAAACACTTGTTCCAGTGAAAATTGTTCCAGTCAACCCCCAACCTGTCACTCCTGGCTCCTGTGAGCATTAGATAAGGACCAAGGGATTGAAAGTTGCCTTTGAGTTGTGCCAGTGCTCTTTGGACAATAAGGGACACAGAGAAAATAATTGTCCAGCAAGATTGTCCGTTACATGGAATTGCAAGCGAAGAATTTCCTTTGGCTCAGAATGATGGGAAGGAGGGACCCATCCCAGAGGAGTGGAGAGTAGAGCTGTGGATGAGAGGACATAGACCCCTGTTATTCCACAAAAGTCTCCTTGTGCCATTTAATTCTGATTCAGTCAGGAGAAGCCAGTGAATATGTATGGAGGTTTAAAAGTACTGGCCATGGTCTAGGCCAGGACACTGGACTGGAGGGACCCTGGTCTGATCCTACCTGGAAGTTTCTGTGTTCCATTTCTGATGGGAAAAAAGATGGCCCCATCAGTGGGCCTATGATCACACTGTCCTGCTCAGACAGCCAGGCATCCCAAGGCATTTTGCACATGACAACTGAGCTAGACAACAGGATCAATAATGTATTACTGGAGCAAAATGACCTCTCCACAGGCCCCATTTCAACCATGCAACCCAAAGAAGAGAGCAGAGTGTTGATTTAAACCCAAAGGCAATCTGATCATCACACACTGTCCTGGGGAAGAGAACATCACTAATGAGGAGTGTAATAGCTACAGATTTTCACTGCATACAGCTTTGGTGGAAACATTTAGACAGCCATCAGCCAGCTGGGTATGACTCACAATAGCGCTTGGAGCAGATCTGTTTCTAGTGAGCTACATCATAGAATCATAGGACTGGAAGGGACCTCGAGAGGTCATGTAGTCCAGTCCCCTGCACTCATGGCAAGACTAAGTAATATCTAGCCCATCCCTGGCAGGTGTTTGTCAAACGTGCTCTTAAAAATCTCCAATGATAGAGATTCCGCAACCTCCTTAGACAATTTATTCCAATGCTTAACCACCCTGACAGTTAGGAAGTTTTTCCTAATGTCCAATCTAAACCTCCCTTGCTGCAATTTAAGCCCACTGCTTCTTGTCTCCCTCCTGCTTGTAACAACCTTTTATGTACTTGAAAACTGTTATGTCCCCTCTCAGTCTTCTCTTCTCCAGACTAAACAAACCCAGTTTTTCAATCTTCCCTCATAGGTCATGTTTTCTAGACCTTTAATCATTTTTGTTGCTCTTCTCTGGACTTTCTGCAGTTTCTTCACATCTTTTCTGAAATGTGGCACCCAGAACTGGACAAAATACTCTAGCTGAGGCCTAATCAGCATGGAGTAGAGTGGAAGAATTACTTCTCGTGTCTTGCTTACAACACTCCTGTTAATACATCCCAGAATGACTTTTGCTTTTTTTGCAACAGCATTACAGTTAACTCATATTTAGCTTGTGATCCACTATGACCCACAGATCCCTTTCCACAGTACTCCTTCCTAGGCAGTCATTTCCCATTGTGTATGTGTGTATCTGATTGTGAGTACTTTGCATTTGTCCTTATTGAATTTCTTCCTATTTACTTGAGACCGTTTCTCCAACTTGTCCGGATCATTTTGAATTTTAATCCTGTGCTCCAAAGCACTTGCAACACCTCCCAGCTTGGTATCGTCCGCAAACTTTATAAGTGTACTCTCTATGCCATTATCTAAATCATTGATGAAGATATTGAACAGAACCAGACCCAGAACCGATCCCTGTGGGACCCCTCTCATTATGCCCTTCCAGCTTGACTGTGAATCAATGATAACTCCTCTCTGGGAATGGTTTTCCCACCAGTTATGCACTCATCTTATAATAGGTTGTGTTTCCCTAGTTTGTTTATGAGAAGGTCATGTGAGACATTGTCAAAAGCCTTACTAAAGTCATGATACATCACGTCTACTGCTTCCACAAGCCTTGTTACTCTGTCAAAGAAAACTACTAGGTTGGTTTGACATGATTTGTTCTTGACAAATCCATGCTGACTGTTACTGCTACTGGGGTCATGATGAAAGACGCCTGATTGATTGGCAGTCCCAGGGACTGAGGTTCTCTCCACACTGTGAGCTGCCGGGAGTTGCTGAGTGCTTTCAATTCCTATTGCAATCAGTGGGAGTGGAGACCTGGCGGAATCAGCCCTTTAGCCACATCCACAGGGTGCACGTAGCATGAGCGGCATATATTCCCCTTCCCCTACAGTGTTGTGCCACAGCCTTGCCCTAGAGGAACCCAGAATTGCCCACAGTATTCAAGATGTGGGCGCATCATGGCTGTACATAGTGTCTTATTATCTATGCCTTTGCTAATGGGTCCTAACATTGTTAGCATATTGAGCAGATGTTTTCAGAGAATGCTCCACGATGACTCCGAGATCTCTTTCTCGGGGGGGTAACAGCTAATTTAGACCCCATCATTTTGTATGTGTGGTGGGGTGATGTTTTCCAATGTGCATTACTTTGCATTTATCAACATTAAATTTCACTGGTGTCCAGTCACCCAGTTTTGTGAGATCCCTTTGTAACTCTTCCCAGTCTGCTTTGGACTTATCTTGAGTAATTTTGTATAGTCTGCAAACTTTGCCACCTCACTGTTTACCCCTTGTTCCAGATCATTTATGAATATGTTGAGCATCCCTAGTCCCAGTACAGATCCCCACTATTTACCTCTCTCCACCATAGGCATAATTTGACTGCTATATTTGGGGGAGGGGGGGCAGCACACACGCACGTGTGCACTGAAGCCATTTCCCTGGCTCACTCCCCCTGCCTGGAGTGGTAACTGAGCTGCCAGTGCTAGTGGTGGGAGGAGGGGATGGGCCGACTTAACAGCTGCTTCTACTGCCAAGGGGACACTGCATGCCGGGCTCCTGTTTCCCCCTCCCGCATTCTTGTGTCCCCTTCTCTTCCCCATCCCATCCCCCTTCCACTCCCACTGTCCCCTGCCCCGATCCCCATTCTCCTGCCCCATTCCCCATCCCCTTCTCTTCACCCTGCCCCATCCCATCCCCCTTCCTTTTCCACTGCCTGTTCCTCCCACCCCATCCCTTTTCCACTGCCTGTTCCTCCCACCCCATCCCTCTTCCTCAAGTATTTCTTGTGAGTGCTGTGGGTAGAAATAGAGGGGTGTGCAAAGGGAATATGAATAAAATCATAAGCAGCCTGACCTTGAAACTCCCATTGACCCAGGGAATGGGAAAGGGCTGTCTACCTACCTATCTACCTTAGGGTTTAGTACTGCTGCCCATCACCATAGTATCTGGGTGCCTTCCGTAGAAAATCAATTGCAAAGTCCCTAATGGACTTCATGGCCCCTCTGGCTCTTCTCTCTTTCATGGCAAGAGCTCTGCTGTATTGGGTCAAAGGGGGGGTCAGTGTTGGGGTTTGGGGTATAAGGGGGTCAGTGTTTAAGGTTGGGGTGTAAGGGAAGGTCAGTGTTGGGTGGAAGGGGGTCAGTGTTGGGGTGTGGGGTAGAAGGGGGGTCAGTGTTGAAGGTTGGGGGTGGAAGGGAAGGTCAGTGTTGGGTGGCAGGCGGTCAGTGTTGGGGTGTGAGGTGGAAGGGGGGTCAGTGTTGGGGTGTGGGGGTCAGTGTTGGGTAGAAGAGGGTCAGTGTTGGGGTGTGGGGTGGAAGGGGGGTCAGTGTTGAAGGTCGGGGGTGGAATGAAAGGTCAGTGTTGGGTGGAAGGGGGTCAGTGTTGGGGTGTGAAGTGGAAGGGGGGTCAGTGTTGGGTAGAAGAGGGTCAGTGTTGGGGTGTGGGGTGGAAGGGGGGTCAGTGCTGGGTAGAAGAGGGTCAGTGTTGGGGTGTGGGGTGGAAGGGGGGTCAGTGTTGAAGGTCGGGGGTGGAAGGAAAGGTCAGTGTTGGGTGGAAGGGGGTCAGTGTTGGGGTGTGAAGTGGAAGGGGGGTCAGTGTTGGGTAGAAGAGGGTCAGTGTTGGGGTGTGGGATGGAAGGGAGGTCAGTGTTGAAGGTCGGGGGTGGAAGGGAAGGTCAGTGTTGGGTGGAAGGGGGGTCAGTATTGGGGTGTGAAGTGGAAGGGGGATCAGTGTTGGGGTGTGGGGTGGAAGGGGGGTCAGTGTTGAAGGTCGGGGGTGGAAGGGAAGGTCAGTGTTAAGGTTTGGGGGTGGAAGGGGATATCTGTATGTGAGTGTTGGTCTCACGGTGCAAAGGCTTTGTTGAGGAAGAAGGTTTCACAGCGTTTTTTGAAGCTGCTCAACCTCTGGATTCACGTGATCTTCGTCGGGTACTCGTAGCACAGCTGGATCCTACGGTCTCTGCAACAGAGTGCTAGCTGTAGAACCCTGGTCACTTGTGTCACAGAGAAGATATACTGGCTTAATTGGGAGCAATTAACCTCTTATGGTGGAGATTGTTGACACTTGGGGACAATGGCTGGGCTAAGGAGGTAATTAGTGCAATAAGGGAAGATATGTAATTGGCAGAAGGCGGAAGCTCAAAGAATGGCTGGATGGAAGGCTCAGGAGAAAGGAGCAAAGTGTGAGCCAGGTATGATGTCAGGCTTGTGAGAGGGGACATTAAGATGAAACTAGAGTCCGTCAGGAATTTTGGAATGTTACATTTTTTGTTGGAAAATGCTGATTCATCAAACCAAAACTTGTTCAAGGAAATATATTGGTTGCGATGCCACTTTGGTCAGGAAAGGTTTCTCAGAACCAGGGTGGAACTTACTGTCAAAACAAGACAGACACCTGCCCCAGAGCAGCCTGGTGGCGTGGGAACTCATCTGGGATGTGGGAAACCCAGATTCATGTCTCTGCTCCAGATCAGGGACTTGATCCGGGCTCTCCCACATCCCAGGTGACAGCTCTTGCACTGGGCTATTGGCTGTTCTTGAGTGGGTTTCTCTGACTCATGAAACATTTCAAAAGGTCTCTGTTTTGTTCTAATTGGACCTGAAACAAATGTCAAAACCTCCACATTTTCCGCAAATCAGAATTCTTGTTTTCTGGTCAGCCCTAGATTTGGGCTCCACTCCCTGCCCATTGCTGAGATGGAGAAAGCACAATATGAACAGTACAGCATTACCTCTGTATGATTTCACTGCCTTCCATACAAAGAAAGCATGAATTAATTAAGCCTCACAAGCCCATCTGTGCCCCTGGGGAGGTAAGATTTCGGACACAGTCCCACATGACATTCTCATAGGCAAACTAGGGAAATGTTGTCCAGATTAAATTACTATAAAGTGGGTGCAAACCAGGCTGACAGACTGTACTTAAAGAGTAGTTAACGATTTGCATCAAACTGGGAGGGTGTGTCTAGTGGGGTCCTGCAGAGGTCGATCCTGGGTCCGGTACTATTCAATATTTTCATTAACGAGTTGGATGATGGAGTGGAGAGTATGCTTTTAAAATCTGCAGAGGACACCAAGATGGGAGGGGTTGCAAGCACTTTGGAGGACAGGATTAGCATTCAAAATGATCTCAACAAATTAGAGAATTGGTCTGAAATTCAATAAAGAGAAGTGCAAAGTACTTCACGTAGGAAGGAAAAATCAAATACACAACTACAAAATGGGGAATAACTGGCTAAGTGGTAGAACTGCTGAAAAGGATCTGGGGGTCAAAGTGGATCACACATTGAATATGAGTCAATGTGATGCTGTTGCAAAAGAGGCTAATGTCATTGTGGGATGTATTAACAGGTGTGTTGTGTGCAAGACCTGGGAGGTAATTGTCCCACTCAACTCAGCACTGGTGAGGCCTCAGCTGAAGTACTGTGTCCCAGTTCCGGCTGCCACACTTCAGGAAAGATGTGGACAAATTGGAGAACGTGAAGAGGAGAGCAACAACGGTAAAATGTTTAGAAAACATGACCTATCAGGAAAGGTTAAAACAACTCGGCACATTTAGTCATGAGAAGAGAAGAGCTCATAACAGCCTTCAAATATGTTAAGGGCTGTTATAAAGAGGACAGCAATCCGTTGTTCTCCACATCTGCTGAAGGTAGGACAAGCAGTAATGGGCTTAATCTGTAGCATACAGATTTAGGTTAGATATTAGGAAAAATTTTCTAACTCTAAGGGTAGCTAAGTTCTGGAACAGGCTCCCAAGGGAGATTGTAGAATCCCCGTCATCGGAGGTTTTTAAGAACAGATCGGACAAAAACCTGTCAGGGATGGTCTGGGTTTACTTGGTCCTGCCTCAGTGCAAGAGGCCAGACTTGATGACCTCTCGAGGTCCCTTCCAGCCCTACAGTTCTGTGATCATCCCCATTTCACAGGGGGAGAAACAGATACAGAGCGGGAAAATGAGGTGCCCGAGAAAACAGAGCAAACGAGCAGCTGCATCTGGAAGAGAACCTTGAAGTCCTTGGCTCACTGCTCTAACCACTAGCCCACACTCCCCATGCTGTTACGTAGCAGCTGCTAAAACAGCTGCTGCTGTGTGTCTGAAGACACCATATACTCGGCATAAATAGTCTGGATAAATGGATAACCATCAATCTCCCCACCACAGCTGTTGCCGGAACCACCAGCCCTGCGATGCTCACTTGGGGAACCGTAAAGCAGAAACTAATAATATTTAGTAGCGTGGTGAATGTGTAAATTCCTGAATCTTACCCTCATCTTCATTATTCACCATGACGGTCTCAAGAATCAAATTAACAATGGGCCATTGGAGCCAGGAGGGGATCATTTTTCAAAGGTAGTCACAGCTTCAGGAGGCTCTGGGGATTGATGTGTTATCTTTTAATAAAAAGAAAAGGAGTACTTGTGGCACCTTAGAGACTAACCAATTTATTTGAGCATAAGCTTTCATGAGCTACAGCTCACTTCATCGGATGGCTTATGCTCAAATAAATTGGTTAGTCTCTAAGGTGCCACAAGTCCTCCTTTTCTTTTTGTGAATACAGACTAACACGGTTGCTACTCTGAAAGCTATCTTTTAATACTTTCTCCACCCAGAGAGACAAGCTAGGACATTTCTCATTTACTCTAACCCAGTCATCCACCCCTTCCCTCATCTGCATCCCCAAAGGCGCTGGAGTTTTGCCACCTCTGTGCTCCCGCCTGGAAGAGCTGGTGTGAGTTGATTTTGTGAATGAACAGAGAACTCTTGGTTCCCAGCCAGGTTTTCCTACTCATAAGCCTGATCACCTGCTTCCTCCAGTGCCTGCCACTATTACGTCCCTACTGCTGAGCAGAAAAGGACTGCTTTGAAAATTCCTATTGCCTTCACCCTGCCAATGAGCTATGCAGGCACCCAGAGACCCCCCCCCCCAGTGCCACCAACAACCCCCTAGCTCTAGGGGAGGAAGATGGGAAAGCCCCTGACTTACCCTTGTGAAACTTTCAAGGTGATGAGAAAAACCATCAGAGGCACTGAATATTTCTAAACACCCATCCCCCTCTGATTGCTATGTACCCCCATCATAGTCACTAGCGGGGATGGGCATAGAGAAGGGAGCTAGGAGACCAGTCCAACTGAGGTCCCGCTCAGACCGCATGTTATTCATCAGCAGGCTCTGCAGGCATTGAGTGCGGATTTGAGTCCGTTGCCTGGAGAGGTGGCTGAGCTCTCTCATCAGGCTGGGATCTCAGGGGATGCCTGGCTGCTCCACATGCATGCAAAGCGCTCTCACCTTTGGCTGGGTCTGCAGCTGTCCACTTGGTTGACTCCAACGATCCATAGCGGGTAGGCGTCCTGCTCTCCTTTTCCATCCTAGTCCCTTTCTTATTTTTAATAAGACCCTAAGAAAGGTGTTGTAAAAAAAAAAAAAGAAAAGAAAGAAAGAAGAAGAAAGCAAATCCTCCTGAGCCCAGAATTCCTCAGGCAGATGCACTTCTTAGGAGCCGGTTCCAGAGGGAAGCCAGAGCCCACCCTTTGAAAAGAAATGTATTAAAAGAGAGAGAGAGATCAAACCAAAAAGAAAAGAGAAGCCTGACACCTGCTATCTGATGATTAGTCCTTGAGATGCTTTTGCAAAGCTGCACGGATATGAAATAGACCAGAAGCAGCAGGAGGCGAGATGTAAGTGTTCATTATTGGACAGAGGGGCGCCCTCTGGTGGAAGCAAGGACAAGAAGCTTTCTTGAACACCGTTAGTCCTTTCTAAACTTACAGGACGGCCCCCTGTTACTATGATGCTGTGCCTCACAATCTTTAACATACCTGTCCTCATAACATCCCTGTGAAGTTGAGCAGTGGTATTATCCCATACTTTAAAGAGGGGGAATTGAGGCACAGAGAGACAAAGAGGGAGATTTTTTAAGGCACAAATGGCACTTGCTGTCCATTGAAAGTCAATGGGAATTTAGTGCTTAAATGACTTTGAAAATCTTCCCCCCATGTGGCTTTCTCAAGGTAGCATAGGAACCCTGTAGAAGAGCAAGGAATTGAACCCAGGTCTCCCAATATGCCAGCTAACCTAACCACTGGGTCAGCCTGTGCTCCTACACTTCTACCACTCACCTCAAGACACATCCAACAGAGGCCGAGTTGAAGGAGTAACCATTCTGCTATCAACTCCAGAGTTATCTCCTCCCTGGACAAGACCACACTAAATATGGGAAAGTCATTCAAGCTGTCTGTCTCTCTGACCAGAAATTCCATCCCGACTTGAGGAAATTTTTATCAAAACTGGTATGACAAATCAGCACTTTCCAACCAAAAAAAAAAAAAAAAGTTTTGCCCAAGAATTCCCAACCAGCTCTTCCAAGGAGGCAATAGAAAACACAGTTGGTTCTTAGTCTAGTGCTGATGTGCAGGAAAGCCAGGCAGTACTGTGTGGAGAGTCAGGCTGACAAACAAACAGGGATTTTTGTAAAAGGCAGAAGGAAACCAGAGAAATCCCACCACTAAATCATCTGTTCTCTGTTACTGTACAGTAACACTCCAGTCAGAGACAACGAGTTCATTTGCCCCACCCATCACCCTATGGCATCGAGGTCTCTCTGTGACACTTCCCACCCCAACTGCTCCTCACACTATGGCGACCTTCATTTATTGTTAATAATTAATCAGCGCCTCAGCCACAGACCAACCTCACTGCACTAGGTGCTATACCGACACAAAACAGTCCCTGTTGTGAAATTCCTGTATATCCGTTAAGTGCCCAGTGCCCCTCATGTACGCTCCCCAAAAGCCTTGTGTAACGAATACCCTAAGGGTGCTGGCTTCTGTACCCATGCCTGTTGACTACTCCTTCCATCTGCAGCTCACAATCCTTCCAATCCAGCGTTTCTGAAACTGGGGTCAGAGGACCTCTGGGGGTCCCCGAGGGTACTCCAGGGGGTCCACAGGCCCGGCTGATCAACTCCTCCTAGCAAGTCCAGCGGCACTGCAGGGCTAAGGCAGGCTTCCTACCTGCTCTGGCTCCGCGCCGCTGCCAGAAGTGGATGGCACATCCCTGCGGCCCCTGGGGGGAGCAGGGGGTCTCCGCACGCTGCCCCTTCCCCGAGCGCCAACTTCACATTGGCCGGAAACTGCGGCATGGCCTGTGACCTCCCTCTTGGGGCCTCTCTTTCTCCTTCATTCTCCTGGAGATCCAGTGCCTTCAGCAGGTGACCAGCTTCTGATGCCTCTCTGGTTTGCAGAGCATAAGACTCAGGCTAACTTAAAGATTGGCTGCCTCCCTGCAGATTCCTATTTAACTTGCTGCTCCCAGGCCAGATTCTTACACTTGTAAGTTTCCCAGCATATCCCCACAGATTTCCCATTTGAGTTCTCTGGCCCCAGGCTTCCTGCTGGTTCCGAATGGGATCTCTAGGTAGTGAGCGTGCTGCCCAGTTCCTCCCCATGCCTTTACAGCAAGGAAGGCTCGTGCCACTTACAGTCCCACCCCTGAGCCCATCATGTGTTTTGTGTGATAGAACTATGGGCCTGTTAGGATTTTAGCACACAACACCTTTATAAACCTCCTCTAAGTCCTTAAACCTCACTGTGCCTGGATCCTGTGGGACATGGTAGGCATTAGTGGCTACCAAAAGCACCTTTCCCAGCACAGTTAAAAAAACTGATCTTTTCATGCCACTGTCTTCAACAGCATCTGCATGGAAAGACAGCACAACTCTAGCCAGATTCTTCTTTTGCATTAAATTGGAGGCCCTTCACAGACCCATAAGTGGCCATTTTGCCATTCATCTGCTTTTAAGTTCTCTTCTCAGAGCACCAACACGAAAACTCTGGTTATGCTTTAACACGAAAGAAAGAAGTCCCTAGTGTGTGGGTCTCCTGTGGCACATGCATCTGAACTGAAAACAAAATGGCAGGTGCCTCCTGAAGACAATGGATTCCTAGAAATGTAAAGGAGTGTTACACAGAAAACAAAGTAGCAACAGGTACATACCCCGCTGCTTGGACCTCAGCCTCTCTATCTGGATGCCCTGTTGCTTCAAGCTACCACACATGTGAGCTAAGAAACTTCAATGAGAGTCCCTGAGGACTTCAGTTCTCCACCTCTCATCATACACAAGGATAATCATCCTGGCTAGAGTTGGTGTGATGAACACAGGAGAAATTTGTATTATATTTTATAAATATTGTGTGTATTTCTGCCTCTGTGATTACTATTGTGCTGTCTGGTGCATGCTGGCAAAGAGTTACCTCAATTGTGGGTTGTTTTACACCTCTCCAGAGAAGTGAGAGAAAAACAAATATTCTGGAACTTTGCAGCGTAACACTACTGGATTTTGTAAAATTCAGAATGATAACAAACATAGACCCCATACCACAGAGAGAAAACAAGCTGCTTCCTAAGGCAGAGCTTAATTGATTTAAGCTAACTCTTTCCAGACTGATGCTGCTCACACACTTTGATACAGAACCCCCTGGCCTGCAAGAAGGATCAGGAAACCTCCCCACTCTTAAAGTGATAGCTTGCAATCCAGGACTGCAGATAGTGATTCTCTCTCAATTGCAGGTCTTAACAGACAAATCCACTGCTGGAAGGCTGCCTCTGATCCCCTTGGAGAGATGCATAAATCAGATTGACCAGGTTCAGGGGTCCCAGGACAGGCAAAGGAATTTTGATATGGATCAAAAGATGGTGTTGTAACTCAGTGGGTGAGACACAGACAGAGAATCACACTGAGCCCACGGCAGCCGCTGCAGGGGCACAGTCTGCCTTGCCCAGCTCCAGTGCTGTGGGATGCCTAGGACAAGTGGACCTACTGAAACTGGAAAAGGTTCAGGTTTAGGTAAGGTAATGGGTGTATAGGCCTTTTGTTGTTTTAACCCTTTCATCCCTATGTTCTTATGGATAAATAAATACTTTATTTCGAAGAGACTGCATTTTCATACTGCAGAAAGGAAGTCTAGAACAGGGCCCAAAACCCAGAGGACACAGCACAGGTGAATATGGGTGCTGTGACTTAGGGACTCAGCCTAAGGTGCGCTGAATCATGGAATTCGACCCTGAAAGAAATACAGGTGTAGGTCCTAGTCAGTTGGAAGGGTGCCCATGGAGAGAGGGAATGAGAGTTCAGTGGTAAAACTTACGCTGGAACCATAACAGCTGGTCAAAAATTTTCCAGCAAAACTGTTTTTCTGTAGAAAAAGGGGCTTTCTACTAAATTAGTTTTTTGGCAATAAGCATTGGCTTGTTGGAAAATTCTTTTGATTTTTTTTTTTTTTTTTTTTGGAAAACTGAACACCTGATAACCAGAAAAATGGTGGTTTTTTGGCCCAAACCCAAAATATTTTTATTCCAAAATCCCATGGCAGTGCCTCATTCCCCCATTCTCTATAGGCTGGGCTCCCAAGCTGAACTCCACGTTCCCTGATGCATGCCAGCCACATGATGGGAATGATGCACTACCTCCCCTCACCAAGAGGGAAACCCATGGTGTATCAGGAGAAATGTAGGCCAAGTGGGGAGCCCAGTATAAGGAGGAGAATGGGAACATGAGGTACCCAAACTACAACTCCAATGAGGCATCACAGCAGGATTTCAGAATCAAGACTAGCGTTTGATTTTTTGCCCAAAATTTTTTTCTACAAGGGGAAAAAAAACATTTTTCAACCAGTTCTAATTCTGGTAGAGCTGTGTTCCTACACTTTCAGAGAGCAATGAGAAAGACCAATTTCCTGTGTAGACTAATAGAGGCAGCCTGACACATATTTACAATTTAACTCTGGGTTTTTAGACTACAAAATGAAAGCTTGCACTTTGCATTGCCACAGTTAGACTGGACTTTGCCTTGCAGAGGAATGGTTAGGAATTAATTGTGATACAGAAAAGAGTTGATTAGAAATATGGATGTGACAGTCTGCACTCTTATGTTCACCCCTTTTGCAGGACTATGATAAATTGTGTACAAAGTATGCCTTGTGAGGTATCATTTGAAAACTCATAATTTGCTGATCATTACTGTCCTGGTAAAATATGTGTGGAAATATTGCATGTAAAGTTATAAGATTCCTCTGTATGGTATTACTAAGACATGTTTCTAGTCTGGGGAAGCAGCCACAAACCAGGTTCCCAGAAACAAAAGTCTAGCCAATGCTTCTGCCAGGTGTCAACAAAATCAAATGGACCATCACCCAATTAAGTGGCCATTCTTTGGCAGGAAATAGGATATGGGCAAAAATCTACATCTTGACAAAGAAACAGCTGCGGGTTCCCATTCACACAGACTCGCTGCCTCCTGAACCTCAGATGGAGATGATTCTCGAACTATAAGAAGGGAGAGCAGGCAACCCAAATTCTCTCTCCCTTTCTCTCTACCCACTGCATCAATAACACTTGAAGATCAAAGGAAGCAGTACTGGACTGGGGGAGGGATTGAAAATGAAAGAAATTCAGCCAGTAAGACTTCTGAAACATGTGGTGAGAGAGATCTTTGCTTTGAATTCACTTCGCTTGTTAAGTTAGGTATTAGTTACACTTTATTTTTATTCTCTTGGAACTAATTCTGACTTTTATGCCTCATTACTTGTAGTCACTTAAAATCTATCTTTTGTAGTTAATAAATTAGTTTTATTGTTTTATCTAAACCTGTTTGTTTGGATGAAGTGTTTGGGAAACTCCATTTGGGATAAGAAGATTTCTGCATATCACTTTCTATTAATAAAATGACAGACTTTATATGAGCTTGCATTGTCCAGGAGAGAGCCGGGCAGTACAAGATGTACATTTCTGGGGGAAATCTGGGACTGGGAATTTATTGGTGTTGCTCTGCAGTGTAATTCATGAGTGGCTGGCCACAGCACTCATACAACATAGCTGGGAGTAACTTACATGCTGTGTGAAAGCAAAGCAGTGTAAAAGGCACCCCAGGGTGGAGAACTGAGGGGGGAAAGCCGTTCTTTGGTCCAGCTCATACCCTAAGTCAGTGGTCGGCAACCTTTCAGAAGTGGTGTGCTGAGTCTTCATTTATTCACTTTAATTTGTTTCGCATGCCAGTAATACACGTTAACAGTTTTTAGAAGTCTCTCTCTCTATATATATATGTATATATTATATAACTAAACTATTGTCGTATGTAAAGTAAACAAGGTTTTCAAAATGTTTAAGAAGCTCCATTTAAAATTAAATTAAAATGCTGATCTTACGCCGCCGGCCCGCTCAGGCTGCTGCCGGCCTGGGGTTCCATTCACCTAGGCCGACAGCAGGCTGAGCGGCGCCTGCGGCCGGGACCCCGGCTGGCAAGGGACCGGCAGCCAGAACCCCAGACCAGCAGCAGGCTGAGCGGGGCCGGTGGCTGGGACCCCAGACTGACAGTGGGCTGAGTGGCTCAGCCCGCTGCCGGTCTGGGGTTCCATCCACTGGCTGCTGCCAGCCAGGGTCCCGGCTGCCGGCCCTACTAAGCCCGCTGCCGGTCTGGGAGCCCGGCCCTGCCCACATAGAGTGGATACCTACCTTCTCCCTGGTTCTAACCCATTCTCTTCCTCTCTCTCTCTGCACTGAGCTGAGGGTGGGAGTGCACTGAGCACAGGGCTGGGGGTGAAGGAGCAGGCTGGGGGTTGGGGTGTACGGTCTGGCCAGGAGCTAGAATGAGGGAGGGGGCTTAGGGTTGGGGCAGGAGGTTTGGGTGTGGAGTGCTTACCTGGGCAGCTCCCATTTGGTACGAGGGGTGCAAGTGGGAATGTGATGGGGGTGGTGCTGGAGCTCCTGTTTGGTGCTCAGGGTGGGAATGTGGGGGGTGCAAGAGTCAGGGCTTGGGGGGGCTGGGTATGTGTGGGGGGTGTAGGAGTCAGGGCAGAGGGCTGGGGGCATGTGAGGGGGTGCAGGAGTCAGGGCATGGGGTGTGGGGTTCTGGGTATGTGTGGGGGGTGCTGGAGTCAGGGCTGGAGTCGTGGGGGGGGTGCAAGGATCAGGGCAGGAGGCTGGGGTGTGTGTGAGGGGGTGCAGGGGTCAGGGCAGAGGGCTGGGGGTGTGGGCTAGGGTCATGGGGCTGCTCCCAGCCCCCTGCCCAGAGCGGCTTACGGCAGGGGGCTGGAGGGGATACGCCCTGATTCCACTCCCCTTCCCCAAGGCCCCGTCCCCACCTCGTCTCCACCTCCTCCCCAGAGCAGCGAGCGCGCTGCAGCTCCGCTTCTCCCCCTCCCTCACAAGGGCCATCAGTTGATTGGTGGCAGGGAGGGAGAGGAGAAGGGGCAGGGATCCAGCATGCTGGGGGAAGAGGCCAGGGAGAGGGGACCTTGCCTGTCCTGCAGCAGCAGCCAGCAGGACCAAGCTTCTTCCTCCTACCCCCGCGGGGGTGGGGGGGGGCACGTGGAGAAGAGTGGGCCAGGGCAGGCAGGATTTTTAAAGGCACGCTGCTGCCTGTCAGGGTCCCGGCCGCCGGCCCTGCTCAGCCTGCTGCTGGCCTGGGTTCAGCAGCGGGCTGAGCGGGGCCAGCGGCTGGGACCAAGCAGGCAGCAGCGTGCCATTAAAAATCAGCTCGCGTGCCGTCTTTGGCACGTGTGCCATAGGTTGCCGACCCCCGCCCTAGGTAATGCCACACTGGAAAGGATTTTTTCTTACACTAACTTAGAGTTTAGGAAAGACCCAACATTCTGTTTGGACAAGGGAGGATAAAGCCCAAAAGATGTATTTAAAATGAAGGCACTTTATTATTATTAAAAACAGGAAACAAGGGAATTCTGCTTCTGTGTCCCAGCCAAGTTCAACAAGGAAGGCTCTTATAATCAAATGCTGGTGTTAACATTTACAGTGTACCTCAAAGGTAGGTGTGTGTATGGGGAGTATCAATAGGTAAGCTGGTGTTCCGGGAACCATTCCTTCCCAGAGGCGCATGACCCTCAGTACAAGAAACAGAGATGTGCAAAAAGAAGATGTGTTAGCATTTTATAAATATTCTCTAACTTAAGAGTGAGGGAAGGATGATCTGGTACTGGACTGGATCTCACAAGACGTGGGTTTAATTCCAGGCTTTTCCAGAGATTCCTTGTGTGGCCTTGGTTTAATTGCTTCACCTCTGTGTGTCTCACTTCCCCTCTGTAAAGCACAGAGAATACTGACCTAGTTCTCAAGAATATTGTGAAGCTAAATCCATTACTGTTTGAGAGGACTAAAAGCTTGAGTGAATAAATCGGTAGATGTAGACAAGAAAACATCCATTACAGCTAAATTTCAGGCATTTAGTATCAAACTCTTTTTTATTCCAAGAAATACTTTTGTTTAGTTGAATATAAATTGAATTGTAATGGATTGTTTCATCTGGAGAAACCATTGGATGGAGGCTCTTGAGGAAAGAGACCGCCATTCTCTTAAGGGAGGCAGAGAAAGATGAACACGACAACAGCAAATGTGCAGGTGAAGGGGAAAGAGAAGGCAGTGTGGTCTCCCCTCTGAAGCAGTGCCGCAGAAGGTGCTGCAGGTACTGCTGAGGCACAAGAGGGTGAAATGATCTGTCCTACAGCTACAAGGCCCCATCATAGGAATAGATTCAGTGATCCCGATGCAATGTTACCAAGTTAGGACCAATATTTTTAAACCCAAGTGCCCAAAAGTCACATACCTAAATACATATTTAGACACATAGATAAGTGTCTATATTCTCAGGGGTGCTGCACGCCCATCCGTGCCAATAGGAGCTGCAGGGGGCTTGAGACCTCCTAGTTAGTTGCCTACATTTGAAAACACTGACCACAGTTGCCATTGGCTGCAGTGAGATTTTGAAGATGAGAGCTGGCATGGGCTGGGATTTTAAAAAGCATCTTAAATGACTCAGGTGTACTATTCCTGTTGACTTTCTCTTGACAGTGAAAGTCATGTAGGTGCTTTTGATAATCCCACCCAGGAGCCATACGGCTCAGTATGGGATGGAGTGGTGCCCAGTGCCAGCACAGCACTGACCCTCTGCTCAGCTGGAAAGATGGATTTTTTAATTATTTTAAATACTACTGTGGTTGACTCCAAAATACCATGAGTGAACTTCACCCACAGAGAAAACACAACCCTATGGCTGCAATGATAACCATTAGAAGTCATGAGGTGGTCACAGGTTCCAAGGGCACAAGTCATGGAAGTAAACCAGAAATACCAAGTCACCCATAACTAAGAGCAAAGAGAAACAGCCTAGTCTTAAGTCAGTCAAGGATTTTAAACAATACAACATTTCTGATTAGTTAAAAAGGTATTTATTCTGCTTGTAAACTCAGTGCAAATATATACAGATGACAAATGAGGAAGTGTTTATGAAAGGCAGAGGATTCTGGAAATGTTGATTTCAAATTGAAAGACAGCAGCAGAACCCAGCATGGATGACCTGTGATTATTCACAGCAGTTGACGTGAATACCCTTTCCCCCTCTTAATAATCAATGATTTGCAAATACAGTACCATCACTTGCCCTGTATTAATGCAGTAATTTAGGGCATTAAGGAATGCAATATCTGGCAGTTGACGAGATTGTGTTTTTTGGAAAATATATAACCTCAGTATTTTCATGAGCTGTTCAGCCCCAGGAGTACCTTGGGCTTCCTAGTTCATGCACTAAAAGTTTTTAGGAGTTGCACTGTACTTTTCAACTTTTCGTCAAATCATTTATTGTTAATGAGGCAAACAAAATCTCTGCAGAGGCAGGAAACGGCTGTTTCCTGTACAAGTACAAACACCTGTTGGTTTATTTATACTTCAATTTGTTTTTAAAATCAAGCTGCTAATTATTGTACCTCAATTAGACATGTAAAATGTAAAAGAATCCCAGCATCTGCCTGTGACTCAACTCATTTAATGAAGATCATCTGCCATAAAACCCATTTGTGAGCTCTCAGTGAGAATCACCTCAGATTTGTTTTCACTGCTCTGCATTGCAGGGAAAAACAACAGTGTAAACTGTTTGATCAACAGAAGAGTTGAATATTTACAGGGATATTCTCTTCTTCAGGAATGTAAATCAGTATTGGCCAAAATGAGAATGTTTTAGACATTTATACTGTGCTACTAAAAATACAGGATTTAATCTAGCAACAGTTAAAGAATCACATGGCTGAGTTTATGATCCAATTAAAGCATGAAGGTCAGTTTGCTCCACAGTACACGCTATCATCATCAAATAAAATCACTTTGCAAAATGGACGGCAGAAGTAATTTCAAATGAAAAAGTTACATTCAGATGTGTTGGACGTTCCACATGGTAAGGTTGGAAGTCAAGTAGCAAGCAGGCCAGCACATTTATGTTCCAGTCAGCATGCCCTGTGCAAATCAATTCTCAAGTATAAAGGTGTAAGTCTGACTACAGGCACAGCCTTCCTAAGTCCTAGAATTCAAGGCTAAAAGTCTTTAATGGACCTGGTTCTAAAAGGATTTTAACATTAGGCTGCATAAGAACTGATTTACTAATAGCAACACTTCCAGTGTAACTGAATAATATGTCTTAAAAGCCCAACTATTTCTCTGTACATAGTTATTTCTATAAAAAGCCAAAAGGTGCATGTACATTGATATCCAGTAGAAAGGGTACATATATTAAAGTGCATTGCCCAGTTCAAGAAAACAGTAACACAATCTCTATGGTATTTGAGATATGCTGACAAATGCCAAAAAGAATAAACTGCAGGTGGGAAAACATTAAGACAGACATGGTGATTTAGAGCTCTTTAAAAGGCAATTATTTGAGCAGACAATAAGAAATTTTCATATAGAGTCAAGGCGTACACAACAAAATACACAAGAATCAAAGCCTTCAAAAATGCTTCCATGATGAAGCAAGGGCCATGTACTGTCAATTAACCACCACATTATTAAACTTCTGCCTATGATCACATTCAAATATATCACTGGGCAACACAAGGCAGTGATGGTTACCTGCAAAATCTAGGTTCCTACATCCAGGTTTTACCAGCTCTGTTCAGTTTGGTGAACCTGAAATCCTATTCTTGTGGAAGAACTATAAAATAAATGTTTGGCTCCTGATTACTTGACAAGTCATGTGATAATTCAGCTGTTTTCTATTGCTTAACTCCATAGGAATCAACAGTAGGGAACTCTGGAATCATCATTAATAAGTAGATTGCATATGCAAACAACAGTAACATGACTGGCTCAGAGGTCAATTACAAGATGTTTCTGAATTCATTCTATGTCCAATCAAACCACATACACAAAGTTCTGTTACCTGGCTGGCTGGATCACAGGACTATACTTTTTCACTAGCCATCTAACATTATCTCCCCGTTAGACTGGGAGGGAGTAGTTTTAGATACTAGAGTGATCGTCACTATAGAAACCCTAGAAGAAGGAAGTTAGAATAAATGAAGAAAGCAAACTGTTATACTAGAAATCCATAGCCATAGCAGAAAAATTTCTAAATATTACAAATGAAGCCATTAAGATTAAATTTGTAAAGGTGCCTCAATCTAGCCTCTATTTTTGGGTCACAAACTACTAGCATTTTAGGCATTTCTTTACCTAATTTGTATGCATCATTGACTTTGGGCACAGTAACAGTATTTGTATTACAGTAGTGCCCAGAGGTCCCAATGAGGATTGAGGCCAGTTAAGCTATGCAATGTACACACACACATAGGAAGACTTAGTCTCTGCCCCTGAACAAGTAGAAACTGGGTCTTTAAAAATATGTCTTTTTGAATGAATGTAGCAATATATACTGTATGCCGACTTCATGTTTAATAAGCTCCAAGAATTCTCAGGGTAAATATTGATATCTGTCTCAGTCAATATTTATCTCTTGGGTTAGTTCCCTATATGTTCACCTATTCAAGAGTCAATACTTGCTTAATATCTCGAAGTGTGTACAAGGTATCTTCAATTATAAAGTCTACAGAAGGTACCATCTGGAGAATTTGCAACATTAGCAATTCAATATCGAGTTCCAATCTTATTTCACTCTTCCAAGAGCTTAAATCTGATTTGGAGCACACCATTCACACAGCCCTCAGAACAGCGTATATTTCAGAGAAAGGCAAAAAGAATGAGCAGCATTTTTACTGGTAAAGTAATATGGAAAGTCTTAGTGCTGAAAGGCAGCATATTCCATGATAAAAGAGGGCAGATTCAGGAGAGCTCCAGATTTTAAGTTTTGGAACATGCAAATATTCCTATTTGTAATAGAACATTGCTGAAAATATCTGACATTTTTGTGAAGTTACAGCTAACTGGAGCCACCCTAAGGTAATGGACTAGAAGAGATCTATTTGTTACAAGCAGAGCTGGGGCAAGTGTTCATTACAAAACCTGAAATCCTTTCTAGAAACTCACCTGGCTTTATATTTCATTACAAACTCAAGTGAAAAAAGCTTTGTGGAAAGGTTTCCTGAGTCCACTGAATCATTTTGGAGCACCCAGGACAATTCTTACAATTCTGAATCAAAAGCCTGAAAAATTTACAATTTCACCTGAGTTTTGCTTTGAGATTGTAGTTCTGTTGGAACGTGCAACTTTAAGGAAATCTCAGAAAATGTGAACCACACATGAATAGAAACTAAAGGAAAAGTTTCAGCGTCACACTGTGAAATGAAGCCACCCTGCTGCACACAGCTCTGGTTACAAGGTTTGTATAGGACACAGATGAAAAAGCTAGAACTTAGAATGGTGAAGAAGGTAATTTTCTTAGGTTTCAGTGATAAAAATCAAAACATAAGATGATGCAACCAGTTATTCAAATTCTGGCTATTTGAATCAGAGTTGTGTAATGTTCTGCAGAGTTTAAAGATTAGTTATAGTCAGCAAAGTGACTATGTTGACACCTTCTTACACAACCAATTTGCTGATTTTAGTGACTGAGGCCTTGCCTACCAAAATCAATCTAATCTGCTCTTGAAACCTCAAAAAACAAGGATTCCATAATCTCCCTTGGAAGACTATTCCAGAACTTAACTATGCTTACTGTTCGAATTTTTTTCTTAATATCTAACCTAAATCTCCCTTACTGCAGATTAGGCTCATTACTTCCTGTCCTACCTTCAGTTGCCATGGAGAACAATTGTTCACCATCCTCTTTTAACAACCTTTTACATATTTGAAGACTTATCAGGTCCCCCCAGCGACCGCCCCCAAGTCTTCTTTTCTCAAGACTAAACACATCCAGTTTTTTTAGCCTTTCCCCATACGTCAGGTTTTCTAAAGCTTTTATAATTTTTGTTGCTCTCCTCTGGACTCTCTCTAATTTGTCCACATCTTTCTTAAAGTGTGGTGCCCTGAACTGGACATAGTACTGGACTTGGCCTCTCCAGTGCCAAGTAGAGCATGACAGTTAGCTCCCATATCTTACATATGACACTCCTATTAATAACAATAAATGATAGTGAAACAGGAAAACATCCAAACAGGAATTTCAATAATAATTTTGGGCTATTAGTAGTGATCTAAGTACATGTTGTTGATGCGGGTGTATTTCTAAATCCACCAAGCGTACCCATTCGTCACTTATTTTACGAGAGTGAATACGTACTCTACACGATGGCAGTTTAGTTGACATGGGGTTGTTGTTTTTTGAGTCCTAATATCATTAAAAGCCTTGACAAGGTTCATAGTGGTTCAAAGAATGCTAGGGATATGACAGAAGCCAACTAAAGCAAATGGAATTACAGCTAAAAAAAACCAACTAAAAGGTGTTAAGTGAATGTCAAGGACAATTAAATTTTGTCCCTTGCTTTGGTGGGTGGAAGGGCCTGGGGATGCTGTCGAACCAGCAAGTTGAGCCTCTGAAGGGCAGGAGAATCACCTATTATTCTGCACACTGCCCTCACTGTTCATTGCTGGGGCAGGGAGTACTGGAGAGATAGACACAGCCTCAAGCAGAGAAAGGGACGGGAAGTGTCTACACAAAGGTGTTGCACAGATTTAAGTAGAAACAGACGTAGTTAATGTCTGTTGTAGACGAGCCCTGAGTCAGCTTCACTTCCAGATTTTTTGTGCTGTAAAATCTAGAGTTTCAACCACTGAAGGCGATTGTTTCTGATTAAAAAAAACTGTTTTCACTGGACTTTAAAAATGTACATTTCCATTGGTCTGAGGTTTTACAAAAGCCTGTTTTTACTAAATTTTGGGCCAAATTTAAGTTCTCTCTACTTATCTAAACATCCCCGTGTATCAGAGTGTCTAACAGATGCTGTCCCTTTAAATACTGTACTCACAATTTCTTTATTTTACTTATGGCTGCTGTCAGATACTTTTTTTTAAAAGTTAAAAGGTAATTAGTGCTAAGTACTACTGACCACCACTTGCTGATGAGGTATCACGCAATAATAGGGCTGAGATGCAAACTATTTTGACACTAAAATTGTTCCCAGCTTGTTTGGTTTGAATTCCTATAAGATAGTAACATTTTTTTTTCCTTCTGATGGACAAGATAACGTAAGTTTTGTAGCTATTCTTGGCACTAAGACAATTCTCTATATAAAGCATTTCTAGTAGAGTATGCTGCAAGGCAAAGTGGATTTGTGCCAGCAAGTTGAAGGCAGCTTGTTGGGTTGAAATGACTGACATACAGATCAGTAGTTATTGATGTGTAACTAGCAACAAAATACCACTCAATGGTATCCCCTTTTCTTGCTGATCACTTCTGTACCACTTCCTACTGAATTAGGAAGGTGTTAGGTCAAACATTAATTAAGCCAAGTGCATATTATTTTATTTACAGCTCTTTTATGAGCCCTGCTTCTATTGCATGTTAAATGTGCCAAAATATTTAGTTTGCTTGCAGCTACCACTCTCATGGTTTGTAAAACTTTAAGCGTGAACTAGCAAACTATATCTAAACACCCACTAAGTATTAAACCTCATCCGTCTGCAAAGGAAGAATGTAAACTTTTGAAAGACAAGATAACTACTACACTGGCACTACACTCAACCTTAGCCTGAAGGGCAAAAAGACTCATGGCCCATTTTTAATGAAGTCTAATATGGACATTTTGGTGAGGTCAGCCAAATCATTTTTATTTTGTAGGTGCCTATGAAGAAAACTATGCTGGCATTTGCATGCTTTTGAGATTATAATTGGACAAATCTCAGGGGTTCTTTAAAGTTACTCATTTACCAGCCCCTGAGAACTGCAGATATATTCCTGTCCAAAGGCACTGAATAACGTACTTTAAAAACACACGTTGCCCAAACTGACCCCAATCAAAGGGGTGTAAAAAGTGCCATGTTTAATTTGCACAAAATAAAGCAGGTAGCAGCTATCTTTTGAAAGATATAAAAGATGGGGCTCTATCCATCTCTACCCTTAATATGGAGATGCAGTCTGCACAGAGTCCAGGTAGAGGAAGGATAGCACTGTGGTTACAGCAGTGTCCTGGGACTTAGGAGATCTATTTATTTTAGCAAATGCATATCTCAAAAGGCCTTCCACTTGGATTTGGGAAACATAATGATTAAGTTAAAAAATGCTACAAATATTTACTATAAATTAATCTTAAGAAAATAAAAGATTTATAAAACATAGTTTTTATACATGGCTTTCCAAGCAAATATGTACACTGTATATTCCACCACTTAGGAATTATTAGTCATTCCTGGGCATTTCCTTCCCTCTTGCCTAATAATTTCACCTTTACACTCTGAATCTGTTCTACTGCAGATTAGCTGATCAAATGTGATTATGTTACCAATTCCTATTGAAGTTCTCATCTTTCATAGCTTTCACTAGCCAGTCCCTTTCCTTCTCCTCGTCTGAGTCACTCTCATCACTAGGATCTGCAGCCAGGAGACGAGAATAATTAATTTTTTTCTGCCGAGGCAACTTAGACTGGACAATCAGGAACAAGATTAACCACAGTGCCAAACTTATAGAGCATGCCCTGTACAGAACTGCCAAGCCAAAGTTGCTCACAACAAATCCCCCTGCAAAGCTTCCCACGGTAGCTCCACAACCATATGAGAGGCCCTGGAGGACAATGTGCAGAGCTCTCTCCGTCCCAGGACTGGCTACATCGTCAACCAACATATTAACTGCCCACCATAAGGCACCGTTGCTGAAGGCACACAGCATCTGAATAGGCAGTACTGACCACGCATTCCACAGGAACGAATAGTACAGAAGCTGTGCTGAAAGGCAGCTTAAACTCAATGCAACAGTACCACTACTTGAGAGAGCCCTTAGTAACTTGCTTTTGAAGATATAAAGCAGAATTTCGGCAATCAGTCCAATAGCCACCGAGAGACCCATGTATAATTCACTACTGCCTCGGTCCTGCATTTGCCAGAAGAGAAAATTCTGCACAGTAGATCCAATGACTCCTGTAAGGAAGACGGTGACAGCAGAGAGAATTGTTCGGCCATCACTTCCAATGAGGTTCAGAGCTTTGACAGTTTTGTTCACATGCTCTGTTTTCTTGGAAACATGGATAGGGAGAAAGACACTGATGAGCAATGTGAGTGTGATCAGTACAGCATAGCCATAGAAGTGCACAGAGAGACGAGAGATTTTAGCACTGAGGAAGCAGTTCAGCTGATCCACAAATATGGTGATACTGCAGGCTCCTCCAGATGCACCCAAATAACTCCAAACCCAAAGCTTCCCATATCTGTCAGTTGCGTCAACAAAGTCAAGATATTCATAAAGACTGTCATCAACCATCCATTCGAGAGGAGCAGCCAACAGCTCCCAAAACACAACAGCACCTAGCACCATGAGAAAAATCTGGTGCTCACGGTCAAGAAAGCTAATATCTTGTAGGAGCTCAAAGTTGACATCCCGAACTTTCTCAGAGTGACTCGACAGATTCTCAAAAACATAAGAAGCTCGACCAGCAGGGTGAGGGTTTGTTTGAAATAAAGAAAATTCAGTACTTCCACCAACAGAAAGGTTTTTCTCAGGGTTACCATTCACATTCAGCAGCTCAACCTCTGGAGTTTTGGTTTCCTTCTCAAGCCTACGGATTTGTGTTTCATTTGAAGCGAGTGTCTCAAGTTCTTGTATCATCTGGTTAATTGCATTCATAGAAGCTATCTTGCCAGAAGGCCTATTATGGTAATGGTCTGCAGTTGTGCCCACTTCACCAGTTCTTTCACCATTCTTCTTTTGTGCATCCATAAAGGTAAACAATTCTTGGAAAGCTGAACTTGTTAGCGGTGGCTTTCCACTCATCACCAAAACATTTGTAGCTGTTCTTAGTGTTTCTGCAGATACCATTTCTTTATTGGTAACAGTATTGGGATTTACAGCACTCAGATTGTTCAGACTCATGTCAGGCACCTCTATTGCATTCAATAAGCTACTTGATTGCTGGCTTATATTACAATATTTGTACATGACATCCTTGCTCAAGGGTGGGACAAGTGTAAGCAGCAAACCAGTTCCCACTGAACACAGCAATGATCCAGTAATGAGAACTTTCCTTTTACTGTGGCTCTTTGCAAAGTAGGAGCATAGTGGAGCCCAGAGAGATGATATCAAGTGCTTAATTCCTATGATAATACCTACTAAAGGGGCTGTCAACCCCAGCTGCCGGAAGTAAAGAGTTAAAAATGGAATGACACAGGCGTTTCCTGCACTGTAAAGAAAATGGAAGAGGCTGGCAACAGCCAGCGCTTTGTTAACATCCCACTGTTTATTTGTACTCATGGCTTCAGTTGCATGCTTTTCGAATGGGACCTGAAAAGGAAGAAGACACAAAAACAAACCCTTTTTGAGTATTTCATAAATAATAAGTTAGAAGAGAAACAGGCTTTTTAGAAAGTGTCAAATATTTCACTACTTATAAGCCTGGCAGTTCAAATGCCAAGCTCTGAAATGTTTAAATTGAAAAGTTTAAAAATGAAGCGAGCTCACAAAAAGAGGGTTGACTCATAGACTAAGGTCAGAAGGGACCATTGTGATCATCTAGCTCTAGTCTGAGCTCCTGCACATTGCAGGCCACAGAATCTCCCCCCTCCCCCACGTAATAGACCCCTAGCGTCTGGCTGAGTTACTGAAGTCCTCAAATCATAGTTTAAAGACTTCAAATTACAGACATAAGAGATATTAGTCCAAATGAAAAGGCTGAACATAAGAAGAGTCATACTGGGTCCATCTAGCCCAGTATCCTGTCGTCCAACAGTGGCCAATGCCAGGAGCTTCAGAGGTGAACAAATAAAACAGGCAACCATCGAGTGATCCGTCCACTCCCCGCTTCTGGGGGTCAGAGGCTAGGGACACCCAGAGCATGGGGCTGTATCCATGACCATCTTATCCAATAGTTGGGCCCCACCAAATCCACGACTGTGAAAAATGAGTCACGGACCATGAAATCAAATCTCCTCCGTAAAATCTAGCTATTGGAGGGGAGGGGCAGGGCTGGGGACACCCCAGCCGGGGACTCCTACCAGGCTCTAGCTGCTAGTCCGAGCAAGGCTGCGGAGGGACAGGATTTCCTCTTCCCCTGCATAGCCGCTCTCGGGGGGAGATCAGACCCAGCTCTGGGTACCTCCCCCAGCTGCAGGAAGCTCCATGGTGCCAGCCTTCAGAACCCAGCTCTGAAGGAAATGCACAAGTGAGGGTGGCAATCCAGTGACCCTCCCCTACAACAGCTTTGTGACCCCCTATGGCCCCCTTTTGGGTCAGGATCCCAATGGTTACAACACAGTGGAATTTCAGATGTAAACATCTGAAACTATGGAATTTACTGATTTTAAAATCCTAGGACTATGAAATTGACCAAAATGGACCTTGAATTTGGTAAGGCCCTAATAGCCACTGATGGACCTGTCCTCCATGAACTTATCTAATTCTTTTTTTAACACCATTGTAGTTTTGGCCTTCACAACCTCCCCTGGCAAGCAGTTTCACTGGTTGACTGTGCGTTGTGTGAAGAAGAAACTGCTTTTGTTAGTTAGTTAGTTAGTTAGTTAGTTACAAACCTGCTGCCTATTAATTTCATTGGGTGACTCCTGGTCCTTGTGGTACGTGAAGGAATAAATAATACTTCCTTATTCACTTTCTCCACATCATTCAAGATTTTATAAACCTCTATCATATCCCCCCTTGGTTGTCACTTTTCCAAGCTGAAAGTCCCAGTCTTTTTAATCTCTCCGTATATGGAAGTGGTTCCATATACTTAAATCATTTCTGTTGCCTTTCTATGTACCTTTTCCAATTCTAACAAAACAAATGGTAACAAAACAGCACAAAGTTCAGATACTGTCCCCATTCCTCAGTTTATTGTAATAGAGCTAAAAGACACTTAAGAAATGCTATCATCATTTCTAGTATTTGTGATCTAGCCAGTTTTGCAGCTACACTTTTGAAAAACTCCACTAACTGTACTTTGTTCTACATCAGTGAGGAGGAAAATCATCTCAAATTCATTGTATTTTGTGCCAGAAGCACTTTTCAAACTGTTTATAGATTTATGATACCTGGCGCTCCATGTAAACTCTGAAATTTCCTTTAACAAATCCTCACCGTACACACATTTGAATTTTCCTAAAAAAGGAGACAACATATTTCTGTAGCTCTGCTGGGGATTAGATGCATCTGGAAATGTTTTAAATTCTCCACACCCAGCAGCTAGCAGGGCAGAATGATACTGTAGAAGGAGGTATACTTAGATTTCAGAGTACAGAGAATTATTAACATAGTATATACTATTTGTTTAACAGTGGCAGCATGAAGGTTTCCAAGTCAAAATGGTAAATGAATGGTACAAAGACTCTGTACTGGTAAGTGATAAGAATGCATGTGAGTAAGCAACTTACACAATATTTCTGTGGTGCTGGGATCAGGAAGCAGTGTGTGAATCTGGTCACACTTACATCACTGTGAATCAGAAATAATTCCATTAATCAAAGAGTTATACAGTTGTGTGCAAAAGAGAGACCAGACTCGGGCCCAGACGTACTCCAAGACTATTGCTGCTGGATACTGGGAACACAAGTCCCTAATCAGTTTCCTGTTCTACGGAGAATTATACAGGGATATGGCACACAGGTAAGCACCGGACCAGGGCTCCCTACGGAGGCTGGGGGATCATAGAATATCAGGGTTGGAAGGGACCTCGGGAGGTCGTCTAGTCCAACCTCCTGCTCAAAGCAGGACCAATCCCCAACTAAATCATCCCAGCCAGGGCTTTGTCAAGCCTGACCTTAAAAACTTCTAAGGAAGGAGATTCCATCACCTCCCTAGGTAACACATTCCAGTGTTTCACCACCCTCCTAGTGAAAAAGTTTTTCCTAATATCCAACCTAAACCTCCCCCACTGCAACTTGAGACCATTACTCCTTGTTCTGTCACCTGCTACCACTGAGAACAGTCTAGATCCATCCTCTTTGGAACCCCCTTTCAGGTAGTTGAAAGCAGCTATCAAATCCCCCCTCATTCTTCTCTTCCGCAGACTAAATAATCCCAGTTCCCTCAGCCTCTTCTCATAAATCATGTGTTCCAGTCGCCTAATCATTTTTGTTGCCCTCCGCTGGACTCTTTCCAATTTTTCCACATCCTTCTTGTAGTGTGGGGCCCAAAACTGGACACAGTACTCCAGATGAGGCCTCAGCAATGTCAAATAGAGTGGAACGATCACATCCCTCGATCTGCTGGCAATGCCCCTACTTATACAGCCCAAAACGCCATTGGCCTTCTTGGCAACAAGGGCACACTGACGACTCATATCCAGCTTCTCGTCCACTGTAACCCCTACGTCCTTTTCTGCAGAACTGCTGCCGAGCCATTCGGTCCCTAGTCTGTAGCGGTGCATGGGATTCTTCCATCCTAAGTGCAGGACTCTGCACTTGTCCTTATTGAACCTCATCAGACTTCTTTTGGCCCAGTCCTCCAATTTGTCTAGGTCCCTCAGTATCCTATCCCTACCCTCCAGCGTATCTAGCTCTCCTCCCAGTTTAGTGTCATCTGCAAACTTGCTGAGGCTGCAATCCACACCATCCTCCAGATCATTTATGAAGATATTGAACAAAACCGGCCCCAGGACCAACCCTTGGGACACTCCACTTGATACTGGCTGCCAACTAGACATGGCACTAGTCTATTGGCACTAGGCTGCCAACTAGCCATTGATCACTACCTGTTGAGCCCGACAATCTAGCCAACTTTCTATCCACTTTATAGTCCGTTCATCCAGCCCATACTTCTTTAACTTGCTGGCAAGAATACTGTGGGAGACCGTGTCAAAAGCTTTGCTAAAGTCAAGGAACAACATGTCCACTGCTTTCCCCTCATCCACAGAGCCAGTTATCTCGTCATAGAAGGCAATTAGATTAGTCAGGCATGACTTGCCCTTGGTGAATCCATGCTGACTGTTCCTGATCACTTTCCTCTCCTCTAAGTGCTTCAGAATTGATTCCTTGAGGACCTGCTAGGTCATCTAGTCCAACCCCCTGCTCAAAGCAGGACCAATCCCAGTTTTTTCCCCCAATTCCTAAATGGTCCCCTCAAGGATTGAACTCACAACCCTGTGTTTAGCAGGCCAATGCTCAAACCACTGAGCTACCCCGCCCCCCGAAAAAAAAAAAAATCCGCAGCCACATGCAGACCGACCCCCCGACAACGCCCCAGCCCTTTCCGCCCTCCCCTCGCAGAGCGTGGGGTGGGAGTCCAGGTGGGTGGAGGCGGGAAGAGGCAAGACGGGCCCCGGCCTTTCAGCCCCAACGCAGAGAGGGAGGCAGGGTAGCTCCTCTCCGTCCTGGGCTTCCCATGGACCGGGGGAGGGGGGTTGGGGCGGGGGGGCTGGCATGGGGGTACCAAGGGGGGCATTGGCATCCTCAGACGTCCTTCCCTCCTCGGCGGTCCCCCTTCCGCCCTCCCCGGGGCCCCCTCATGGGCGCCCATGGGCCATCTCAAGCCACACAAGTCTTTGAACCACCACCTTCCACGGGCCGTGAGGCTCGTGGAGAGCGCTAGATACCTGGCTCCTGGGTGAGGGAAACGGTTCCAATCCCTCTGGGGCGTCCCCCTCCCCTCCCCCCCGCCGCCACTTCCAGCCTACGGGGTAGGCAGGCGAGCGACGGACGGCACGCGGAGTGGTGCCCGGCACCCGCCAACCAGCTCCGCATTACCTCGGGGGGGGCATCTCGCCCCACTCCCAGGGATCCGGGGTTTCCCTCTGTTCCCAGCGTGCCTGGGAGGCAGACGTGACTGGGGCCACCGCCGTTTTTGCGTCCACCCCGCATGTGCCATCCCGGCCGCACACCCCACGTTGAGCTCCCTGTCCAGTGTTGGTCGCCCACGGCCCGGTCCCCGTCATTCCCCACACGCCGAAGCGGTGTGGAGGACTATCCCAGCGACCGGGGGCAGACCGCACGGGCGGACAGCATCTCCGAGAGGGCGGGCAGCTCGGGTATGCGCACAGAGGGGATAGTGTGACGGTGGCCCGGCAGCGGACCAGCACGGATGGAGGAGACCCCCTCCGCCGACCTCAGCCCCGGCCCCTCCCAGCTGCCTGGGAGGGGGGCACAGAGCAAGTGCGGAGGGGGCGCCCGGCCCTCCCCGCGCTCAGGACCCCGCCGCCGGGGTCCCATCCTGCACACGGGGAGGCATCCGAGGCCTCGGTCGTCAAGCTGCGACGCCGTCGGGGGACCCCGAGCCTCTCTGGAGCCGGATCTCTGGAGGTTTCTTAGAACAGGTTGGACAAACACCATCAGGGATGGTCCAGGGTCACTAGGTCCGGCTCGGCGGGGGGGGCTAGACGAGATGACTTCTCGAGGCCCCCTCCAGCCCCCTATTCCTGGTTGTAAGATGCGGAGCGATGGCGGCTCTTCCACCCACCCATGGGGCGGGGCAGGGCGGGGCAGGGCACCACGGCTGCCCCCCATGTCCCTGCTCTGCAGGGACAAATGCCCATTGTCAACCCGGCCACTGGGCCACCAGGGAGAGCCCCGCCAGCCAGCCAGGGCCACCAGGGGCCTACTCTGGGCTAGGAACAGGGGGCCCTGCCAGCCAGGTCCCACGGGTGGGGGCGGGGGCTCCCCCCACGGCTCCTCATCCGTGGGCGACCTCCCCTCCCGCCGGGCAGGCACCTGCAGACCAGCCCCCCGCCCCTGGTCCTGTACCTGGGGGTTGGCGCCTCACGCGCTGCGCCGTACGGGCTCACCCCGGCCACGCACTGCGCACGCGTCACCTGCGCGGGCGTGGCCCCGCCTCCTGCACCTGCGGAGGGCGGGCCCTCGCTCGCGCCCCTCCCGACACCTACCCAGGGGCCGGGCTCGGCTGCCGCCCGACCCCACGGACCACGCGCGGCGGCCTCGGCAGCGAGGGGGCTGCTGCTAGGAGACGGCCAGCGACGATCGAGCGGCCCTGCTCCCGCGGGCTAGAGGGGCCTGTAGCGGGAGGGGCAGGGGGAGAGCGCAGCGCCCCCTGCTGGAGGGGAGAGCGAACTGCAGCCCGGACCCGCCCGACTCCTTCTGTCCTCCCCCTGTTCTGCCCCACTTCCCCCTCAGGCCCTTCTCCCCTCACATCACCCCTCCCCCTTCCTCCACAGGACTTTCCCCTCCCTATCACATTGCCCATCCCCCTTCCCTTACCTTCCCCCACAGGACCTTCCCGTGCCCATCACATCACCCTTCCCCCTTCTCCTCAGGACCTTCCCCCCACACACCACTCTTCCCCTCTTCCCTTCCCCCCTCACATCACCCCTCCTCCTTCCCCCACAGGACCTTCCCATCACATCACCCCTCCCCTTTCCTTTTCCCTTCCCCTCCCCCACAGGACTTTCCCCTCCCCCTCCCATCACTCTTCCCCTCCCCATCACATCACCCCTTCAGCCACAGCCCTTCCCCTCCCACCTCCCCACCCTTCTCTCAGTCCAGCTGAGGCCTGGCAGAGGATGGGGTGTTGCAGGCCATCACCACCACCACCCCTCCAAGACAGTTCAGAGGATGGTGTTTGCCCCTCTCTCTCTACTGGGCCACCTGTGTTAGGACCAAGGGCAAGCACCAAGGGCAGGAGTGGTGCCACTGCCAGGTCAGTAGTAGCATTAACCCCCTTTGAACTGGGACTGTCCCACTGGCTTCAAGCAGGGGCAAGGCCAGGATCTAGCCTGGCCTATGCTAAGGGATGACAGGGAACCATACCAAGCACCGGGGAGAGCAGCAGGCACCCACCTCTGGGGTATGGCAGGGTAGCCCGAGTGATGATAGGCCCAGTGGTCACTTGCAGCCTTCGTGTGGGGTCAGCAGGTGGCCCCTGTCCACGGGTGGAGATGACAGGCTCACCAGTGCAGTGTGGCCGGTGCTAAAAGTGGGATGCCTGTCAAAATCTAGGAGCAGCAGCTTTGGTAAGATAGTGCTTACAGTGCAACCCTCAGCAACCTGGCTCAGTTAAAAACATTTTTTTTGCTGGGTTTGTCACCCTTTATGCCCCTTCCCTCCTATTCTACACACATATTAAGCACTGAGCGTGGCCTCTTCAGAGACAGCAGCTTTGTGTACTCCACAGAGACAACAGGTCCGAGCACTCACTGAGACCTTGTGATCCATACTATATGTTTAATAAATGAGGGTAGCCCATAGGTGATAGCACGCAGTAGACCATCACGTGCAAGAACCCGCTGTCTCTGCATGGATCAACATGTATTCTTGCATGGTGGGACCTCTAGCGACTGTAGATTCTACTTCTGTGTTAAAGAAGAGGGGCATCTCTGTAGGGCCCTTTCTACAGTTTTGATGACTATAGGTTAGCCACCCCTACAATAGACAAACCCATCATTTTAGACAAGCAACGCTGGGGGGAGACCCTGCTAATCTTACTTATTTACCTCCTTATCTTTTGATCTCTCCATTTTCCCATTGCTAGAATTTAGCTCTAGTAAATTATATTCTTGTTTAGCAGCACGTGACCAAAATCTGGGATTCTAGTGGCATTAGGCTGTCTTTGGTTTGGGAACATTTTCTCTAGAGCTGGTCAAAATTGTTCATTTTCTAAATGAAAAATTTTGACCCTTTTTTTGCTTTTTAATTTTATCATTTAAGACGAAAAGTTGATTTTCAAAAACAAGATTGAATCTGAATTTTTTAACAATACTTATAATTTTCTGATCAGCTTGTTTTGAGGCTGTATTAGGCTGGCTTGCTGGATAAGGCCCAGGACTGGTCAGAAAACTGGATGGCCTTTGGCAAGTCACTTAATCTTTCCATGCCTCAGTTTCCTGAACTGTATAAATGGGGATAATGACACTTATTCAACACAGTTAAACACATTAAGATCTTATTTGAAGCAGTGCAAATAGCGATGCCTATAGTTAAAGGCGGTTTGAAGCATTTGATTATAAAACCCCGTTTTCTGTTGCTTATAACTTTGCCCAACCTTAACCATTTAGCTGAAATTGTGAGCTGACTTTTTCCATGCTAGCTGTCTGCCTAAGGCTGAAGATTTTTTGGAAATTTTTAGCAAAAATAGTTCTCCTATTTCTCAGAAAGAATTTAGGGAAAAGTATTATTTTGCCCATGTTGAAAAATTCTGAAAACTATTTTGTTGAGAAATCCTAATGCTTCTATTCTTTGGAGCAGGGAGATGAAATTTGTCCAGAGGGTCATCTTGGTGTCAGGGGGATGTTCCTTTTGCTGTCCCCCTGAAAAAACGCCCAAGTTTGGCAAGAAGCACACATGCACAAACATGTTCCAACAAGCAATTTTTTTTCCTTTGGAACTTGAACTGAGTCACATATGCTGTGCGAGTTCATGTCAAGGCCAAAAACCCTAAAACCCTACATTTTATTTGTTGTGTGAATATGAACAAAACTATTCTGCTAGCTCCTACAAGCCTGATTCTGTTCTCACAGGATTTACATTTCCCCTCTCACTCACCTTTTCACAAAACCATTGTAAAGTTCCAACACCCTCGGTTTGCTTTAGGTTCTATACTAGTCCTCTCCTCCACAGAGCCTGAGATGCTTTGACACAGATATGTCTGCTGTACACAGCAATCACAAACGGAGATTGCTGAACAGAACACAAAGTTCATCAGCTATAGGCCAGGGATTCTAATCTTATGACAAGGCAGACTGGGCTTTGATTTTACCTGACTCCCTGAAAATCTCTCACACTCTCAATCTCCTCCCCTCCTGGATGAGGATCAAAAAACCCACAAAAGCCAGTATTGCTTTGGCCAACAGAGGGTAATTCTGAAATCAAATTAAATACTTGGCTTAGGATAATTGTGGAAATGATGTAACAGATTGGCTGGATGTGCAGCAAACCTCTTTCAGCTTGAAGGTATGGGCGGTGGGCTTCCATCAGAGCCACTTACCCCTCTATGCCCTGATTCACGATTCACCCCCACCCCCACACACGGTGTTTGCAATGTAAAGAAATCTCAGATAAATGGAATTATAATAAATTTCACCCAAAGACACTTGTATCTTTTTTTTTTTATTTAAGAGAGTGTATTTGCAACCCTGGAAAATACTTTTCATATAGGAGTCTTATTTTTGCTACTATACATTGCATATTAAGAAAGTGATCTTGCATTTTTACAGTGCTTTCCATCCAATTGGACCCCTAAGTGCTTTGCATATTGTGCTGTTTACACAAAACTGTATTTGCAAGAGTAACTTTATCCGCTATTGAAATGCAGTTACCTCTAGGATAGAATTTCAGCTACTGTTAAAAACCACAAAGCAACACAATCTAGCTGTTTAAGACAGGAAACAAGGAATAGCCTATCCAATTGAAATTACAGAGGGAATTAAGACAGACAGAATATGGCTACTCCAAGCTGAAATTTGACCAGCATACCAGGTTTAGTACTATGGAATTTTCAGTTATCACAAAGAGTCACAGAACAGCATTCCGTAACAGCTTGCCGGTGTTTTGGACCAGCACTGACTCAGAGGGAAGTACCTGTCATCTTCTTAAAAAGAAAAACCACAAAAATCACACACCATCCCTCATCATTGAATTGCAGCTTAGAACCCATCAGAATTGATTGAGTTGGAAATGAGGCTGTGGTGGCATTACACTTTCACTCATTTTGAGAGACCATTATTAGCTTCTGTTCTCTTTAGGTCTTATACTGAGCTCATCACCATAGTATTTAACTGTTTTAAGGTGCCTGTCGAATGGATAGGCGCAAAATTGTCTGATTTGGGTGGTGTATGTACGTAGCAAGTTCAGGCAGCTTCCCTGAAATAGGAAGGAGAGTTCTGGCTGAGTAGGAGGGAGCTGAGCATCATTTCAGTGGGAGTATTAAATATTGATGGGTTTTTTTTTAACATTGATGTCACTGATTTATTTAAGGAGCTGTGCAGTATGCTGCTGGTGATAAATCTTTCAGAGGCCAACCTCATCCAGTTGTAACTGTGTTCTGGATCTGCAAAGTCTTTTACTACATGTATTTCTGCTGTTAAGTCCAGTTCACATGTGGAATGTCACAGCTGATGGAAAACATGGGGAAGACTTGAATTCTCCACCTCCGCTGTGAAAATGTTCTACACAATAATTTGTATTGCCTTGTGTAATTTCTAACATGACTGCCTCAGTGATTAGCTTCTCTCAGGAGTAAGGCTTTTTGGGGCAGGATGTTCTATGAGAAAGAGATGATTCTTTCATATGTTGTTTAATAATTCACAGTTGATGAGCCTGTGCTTTTTGTCTTTCAACCAACCAAATCTGCCCTGTCTTAAAGAAGGCGCAGGTAGTTTTTATGAAATAATTACAGAAGGAATATTCAGATTCCAGACTAATTGTTCCGATGGACAGCAGGGGATCCTACTCGTGGGAGGTGAAATAAAAATCACAATACTGATGTAACTGTTCTATTTATTGAATAATCCACTCGGAATGAACAACAAGGAGTACTTGTGGCACCTTAGAGACTAACAAATTTATTTGGGCATAAGCTTTCGTGGGCTAAAACCCACTTCATCAGATGCATGGAGTGGAAAATACAGTAGGCAGGTATATATACACAGCACATGAAAAGATGGGAGTTACCTTACCAAGTGGGGGGGTCAGTGCTAACAAAACAATTCAATTAAAGTGAAAGTGGGCTATTCTCAACAGTAGAATACCCAAGGGTGGAAAAAATCACTTTTGTAGTGTTAATGAGGCCAATGTAATCAGTGTGGCCCATTTCAAACAGTTGATAAGAAGGTGTGAGTAACAGTAGGGGGAGACGTCAAGAATTATAACATTAAAAAACCAGTCGGAGAACACTTCAATCTGCCTGGACACTCAATAGCAGACTTAAAAGTGGCAATTCTTCAACAAAAAACACATTAAAAACAGACTCCAACGAGAAACTGCAGAACTGGAATTAATTTGCAAACTGGACACCATCAAATTAGGCCTGAATAAAAACTGGGAGCAGATGGGTCACTGCAAAAACTTATTTCCCCATACTAATTTTCCCCTACTGTTACTCACACCTTCTTATCAACTGTTTGAAATGGGCCACACTGATTACATTAGCCTCATTAACACTACAAAAGTGATTTTTTCCTCCCTTGGGTATTCTACTGTTGAGAATAGCCCACTTCCACTTTAACTGAATTGTCTTGTTAGCACTGACCTCCCACTTGGTAAGGCAACTCCCATCTTTTCATGTACTGTGTATATATATTCTGCCTACTGTATTTTCCACTCCATGCATCTGATGAAGTGGGTTTTAGCCCACAAAAGCTTATGCCCAAAATAAATTTGTTAGTCTCTAAGGTGCCACAAGGACTCCTTGTTGTTTTTGCTGACACAGACTAACACGGCTACCACTCTGAAACCTGTCACCACTCTGAATGGTGGATATCAGGTTTCAAGATGCAGTGTGGAGGTGCTGACTCATCCTGGAAGCCAGACAAAATAGGGTTAATCTTCATCTCCAGTGGTGAGCATGGTATAAAGTTCTAAGCAGATAGGTAGGAGTATAAAAGGCTGTTTCCCTCCAGCTAGAATGAAGGAATGATAGGAACTCTTGCTAGGTGAAACTCTAGGATCAGCCATCTCAAGCAGTAATGCACTGAGAGGTTTATGTTTGTAAGTACAATCCTGCCTCAGGGCTTTATTACATATCTGGTCCATTAACCAAGTGTGTGTGTTCACCATTTGTTCCTGCTCACCCTCCAGTAATCTGGTCAGATTCCCATCTGATACTAGAAGACAAGTAGTTGCAATAGCTAGGATTATGCTCTACAATGAGCCTTGCAACAGTCATCCATGACTTTGTCACCATGCACTGTGCTCCATGTTGGTCTTCACCTTAACACTGCCTGGAAACTGAAGTTGGTTCAGAAGGCAGCATCTTGCTTGCTAAGCAGAGTATATTGCCATGAGCATCTATGGTACTGTTGCTCCAGGATCTGCGCTGGCTGGCTGTGGTTTCCAGGCAAAATTTAACCTATAACTCCCTGAATGGATTAGGAGTAAAGGTGGTCAATAATCTTCTGACAGAACAGTTTTCCATTAGAAAATGCTGATTCAACAGAATCAAAATATTTTGTGGGAATGTATTAATTTCATTAACATTTTTAATGAGAAATTATCAATATGTGTCATTTCTAAAAAAGTGAAAGTGACAAGGTCAAAGTGAAGTATTTTCAGTAAGGAGCTCGCTGTCTCTCACACTTCCCTAACACACACACACTGTCTCTCACACACAGACTGGCTCTTACACTCACATACACTCTGCCTCTCACAAGTCAGTCTCCCAACACAGATTGTCACAAACACACACACACAGAGTCTCACACTCCCCAACACACACTATCACACAGTCCCCCAACACACAGTCACACACACACACTGGCTCTCTCTTTCTCTCACACGCACACACGTGTATTATTGTTGGTACTTCCTGTCAAAATGCTTGTGGTAAGCCAGGAGTGGATAGGGGCTGCAAGAGGGCCGTGGGCTCTGGCAAGATGCAGCCCCCCCTGTAACAGTGCAAAGCCTGCCTTGAGCTACTCCATCTGCTGTGTATAAAGCTCGGTGTGTGTCAGCAATGGGGGAGGGGGAGAATTTTGGGGGTCCACGGGCAGGGGTGGTGGCTGTGCCCCCTCAACACACTGGGGCAGTGGCGCCAGCTGGGGACTGCCTTCAGCGAAGCATAGGGGCACCAGTGTAAAAATACTGTATAGGGCCCCATAAATCCCAAGGATGGCCCTGTTCAGTATATTTTGTTTAGTGAAAAATGCTGAGATTGACGATTTGGAACAAAACAAAATTTTGAAATCTCAGCATTTCCCTCAGGACAGAAGTTCCATTTTTCATCCACTGTTAATTAGGAGCTATGTACCTGAGAGTCGTTTCTTTCTGCAGTGTTACCACAGTTGAGATCAGCAGAGGCACTTGAGCTAAAGCCCTGTTTAAATGAGAGGGGGCTACTAACAGGATGTTCTCTTTGGTTGCCCTGTGAGTGTGTAAATAAATTAAATATATGAGTGAGTTGACACTATAATCCATTGTATGTGTGTGCTGCATTGGGAGCAGGATAAGGACTCACTCATTTACATCTTGGTATTTCCAGGGCACCAGTCTCCAAGATATCGAGACATTACAGAAGGCTGTAAGATTGCAGAAGGGAACATTTGAGGCCACTTGTAGAGAGACCCCTTAGACATAACTGAAAGTCTTCATATGTAGCCTGGTCCTTCTTTGGCAGTGTAGTCTTCGCTGCCTGCATGTTGCAGAATTTGCAAGTAAAGATGTTGAGCAATATTTTCAAAACTACTTAAGGCATAGATTCACCAAAGGACTTAGGTGCCTAACTCCCACCTTAGGTGCTGAAATCCCAGAATCAGCCCCCATTGGAATTCCCCCCCTCCCCCGACACACACACACACACACACACACACACACTCAGCGGCTGCCACATCTGTAGGTACCTAAACTTGCTTGGCACCTCCATTTTTGCAGTAAAAGATCCCTAGGCACTTACGTTTGTGCCTCTGTGCATGCGCAGGCATCTGGATGTCTAAATTCTAGAGCGAAGCAAAACCCAGGGGAAATATAGGCATTCCTCCACTTAGCTCGCCTGCAGGGCCCTAGCCAGTAAGCATTCTTAGAGCTCACCTACTGGATCAACCCCCTAGCGCCGAGAGGGGCGGGGGAAGCTCTCATAACTTTTAGCCCAGTGGTTAGAGTACTCACCTGGGATGTGGGAAGTACCCAGTTCTCCCTCCCTGTGGGGGAAGAAGGTATTTGAACAGGAGTCTGCCACCTCTCAGGTGAGTGCCCAAGCCACTGGGCTATGGGATATTCTGGTGTGGGGTCCCTCAGTCTCTCCTGTTGAAGCTTTGTCACGCTGAATAAATTTCAGAAATTCATTGGAGCAGGGGGCCTGGATCCTGGGTTCCCAGTTGAGTGCTCTAACCACTAGGCTCCAGAATCACTCATGCTTGTGTTCTTTCTCCAAATCATTCTTTCATTATTTACCCACGGTGGAACAGCTTCAACAGGAAAGCTTGAGGGAGCCCCACATGGGAATATCCCATAGCTCAGTGGTTAGGTCATCCTCCTCCTTCACCGCCCCCCCCCCCCCCCGGCTTCTTGCAAAAACAGCCTAGGCACCTAGCCCCAAGAGAGGGTTGAGAATCCCAAGCAGAGGGAGGTGCCCCCCCTGCAGCCCAGATTTAGGTGCTGAACTTCATGAGAGCAGCAATACTTAGCACATACCCCCTGGCTTGGCATCTCCCATTTAGGCAGGAAGCCACCTAGCATGCTGGCTTTTGTGAATCCCTTTCTGAGGCACCTCCCTCTCCCCATTCATTGCAGAGGAAGAGGAGGTGCCGAACTCAGGCTTTGTGGATCCCAGTGAATTTCTGGACACGTAAAAGGTAGGTGTGGCAAAGCTCAGCATCACCAGGCCTACATTTCTTTGTGGATCTATCCTAAGTGATTTAGAAGGGGGAGTCACACTGAAAATCAATAGGCTCTTAAGTCACTTTTGAAAATGGCACTTAAGCTTCTAAGTCACTTAGGCATTTTTGAAGGAGTTACCTGTTAGCTTTGTTTATCCAGCATCCATTATCAGACAAGTCTGCTCACTCTGACCCCTTGCCACTTCCCCAGATTTCTTTCTACCTTGGCTTGCCTCTAGCAGGCCCTTTCCCCCAGCACCTTTCCAGGCTCTGTAGAGTCCTCTCCAGCTCTGGTAGCAAGCAAACACTTTCCTCGTGGAGATCCAGCACCAGCCCTGTGATCTCTCCATGGCTCTGCTGGCATATTAGCAGAGTTCTCTCTCAGGAGAGGCTCCCAAGGCCAAGTAGCCTCTCCCCCTGGGCTTTTTTCCTCCTTCTGCCCTGAAACCCTTCCTTTATGTTAATTAGCCACCCAGTTCCTCCCACTGAGTCTCATCCTTAATTGAGCCTGACACATGCTTTAGTTGCCACCAGCTGCCACAAGTGACCTCTTCAGCTCCCCTTAAGCCTTTCAGTGCCTGTGTGGGGTATGCAACCCATTATACCAACCCCAACCCCCCCTCAGCTCTCTACTTTGGAGATTTAACAGAGATGCCCAGAATTAAAGAGAAACTAGGGGGCTGGGGACTTCCCACTTGGCTTCTAACATATTGGCACACAGGGACTTATGTGTACTCCTCTAATTGCTTACTGCTTGGAAATGGAGTCCATCTCCTAATGCAGGCTGTACAATCTCACAATAGGGACAGCAAAGGGAAGACATGGAGAACAAAACTTACTTGGCCACTTTGATAAGTAACCTCTTTCGACCCGGACCATCTCCCCTTTCACACACATGCGCACGTGCCCACACACATTGGCACCCATTTGGGTTTTTTTAATGCCATTTTAATCAAATAGGTAAAAAGATTGCACTTTCCAATATATATAATCCATTAAACCTATACAAATAATTTATAATCCATCTACATCATATACAACTATACATAGTTAATACCTATATACATCAGTACAAATTCAAAGCTATCGTACAAGTCTCTGGTTATGTCTAGCGTGCCAGGCGAAGTGAACCTATAGTTAAATCCCAAGGCAGGCGGACATGTGAGGAGCTGTTTGTCAGCCTCTCAAATTACTGCCCTACATAGCAGCTCATAGGAAGAGAAGTGCTGGCTTCATCCAGGCATTTCTTGACCTCCTTTTCCATCATTAGTCATGGGGTCTCCCTTGTATGTGTCTCCCTCTGGGGCAAAATCCATCTCTTTTCCACATAAATTTTATGTTGTTGCTTGTCAATAATTTACAATAAACCATGAGTAAACTGAGGTTAAAGACGATGCTGTTTATGCTGAAGACACGAAAGCCCTGTTGCTGAATGCTTCTGGCTTTGTTTATCTTGTATCCCCTAGTTAGGACTCAGGAGGCTGAGGTTAGCTGAACTTGGAATGAGGTGGCTAAATCTCCTAGCATAACAAAAATATCATTTCCTTCAGGGGCTCTGGTGAGATCCGAATACAAGGAAGTGCAGTGCAGTAGGGGGAAGGAAATTCCCTGGATTAAACTTTTGGATTATTTTTGTAACCCCAGTGATTATGGGACAACAATAGGACTTGGCTTTTTTTTCCCTCTAGAGGAAAAAGTGCAATATACAGTTTTCATAAATGGAATAACAGACTTTGGGGAGCATAGCTCTTCGTGAAATCACAGTTCTCGAGTACTTGAGTCACTTGGCAGTACAGTGAATGTCTCAATACACACCCAAGCCATGAGTGTCTCACAATGAGGATGCCCCATGGTGTGTGAGAGATTCTCACACACACGTTTACTTTTTTTGTAATTAAATGATTTGGGGGGCTGCCAGGTTCTCCTGTTGCTAGGGAGCCTCTCACCTGCCATCAGCTTTAAAGGTGATTTGCCAGCAGGCAGTATATTTCAATAGCACTTGCTGGGGAATTGTTTTCATTGTAATAGTTTTATGCAATATGCTAAGATGGGAGTTTGTAAAACTTTGGCTAGAAAGTAAAAGATAAAAATTTTGCAGTGAGGAGCGAGAGTAAATGGTTGTTTCATCTTAAAAATCGCAGAGCAGGGCAGCGATGGGAGCTGCAGGAGGGCTGAGACAATCTTTAAAGCCTACATGGGGGGAAATTTAACCCAAACTTCCCAAATGTCCACAGGGCCTAAATGTCCAAGAAATCCTAATGTCATCAAAATATTTGGGCCTTAATCAAGGCAGTTCTGTGAAGGGTTATTTAGAGGGGCCCGATCTAAACATTGCAGTCCAACATTTCAAACTTGGATACCTAAAGTTTGGTTGGATACATTCTGATTCCACATTTAGGCACTAAATTAAGTAGCCCCTGACTGTCAGAGGAACAGTTCCCATTGGCCAGACACAAATCACATCCCAGCCTGGCCACCTGTTCCATGGCAGGAGTGTGGAGTCACCTCTGGGGGGAAGGGGGGATGTTGTTTTCCCTGCCATAGTCCTGTAGGGATTCTGCTGCGGGGTGCAGCCTAAAGTTCCACCAGCAGCTCTTGTGGGAGTCTTGCTGGCTTAACCCTCAGCTGGGACGCACTGACTCAGCACTCCCCTACGGTCACCTTCATCAAGCAGCACCATCCCCTGTTCGGGCTGCTTTGGCTATGAGCAGAATCTCTTGGGGAGCATGTGCTGCACTTGAGACCTTACAGAACCGCAAATTAACCTGGCCCAATATGCACTACACTACAATGCATTACCACCTGTAAACTGCTCTGGGCTCTCAGGCACTCTTCACCAGTCTATAGCATGTGAACCAAAGAGAAAGCACATGAAGGCCAAGAAACTAGAGTAGCCACTGATGGGTTCTTTGGGTAGCTGTTTCTTGCATCCCTGTGACAAATCAACACTGGCAATGAGGTGTGGAAGCAGAGAACAATTTGGGGTTTGTGTAACCCAGTGTTTAGGAGCAGACACTGATAGTCTCACGCAAGGAAGGTTTAATGATCACATCTATCAGGATTTAAGGGAAGCTTTGTTAGCGCTGTCCTGGATGTTTGGGATTAGATCTGACAAGTTAATGAATCTACACTTGGTATCTGAAATGACTTCAGCTGGCAATGAGCAGGAATGAAGATAGGAACTTGTGCACCTGCTACTATGGGAGCTTTGTTCGTTGCTAGCCAAAGTCACTAGCATGGAAGTCCATGGCAGTTTTTCCCACAGACCTCAGTGAGAGCTGGGCAGACCCTAGTGATGCACATGTTCTGCTCAATTCCAATCAGCCCTTACAAGCCTTCTTCTTTGCTGAGTGAATGTTTTGAGGCAATTGCCTGTGTCCCCAAGGTGACTCAAATATATTGCTTTGGAACAGAGACCGTAGCTTCAGGTGTATCTGTGCAGCACCCAGCACAATGGGGCACTGATCCCTGATTAGGGGTTTCAGACACTACTGTAACATAAAATATTAAATCATAATAATTGCACCTTGTGCCACACCTAAAGCAAGCAGAAGCCAAACTCTGCCAGCTTGTTTCCAATCCTTCTACCGAAGCAGCCCCTCCTCCCCTCCCAAGGTATTTTACAGACACACACAGGAGAATAATAATCTGACTCCTGCTTATCTCCCTCTGTGCTCAATTCCCCAGCCCAGCCGCACTCTCCAGCATTACAGGAACTCCCTGCTCTTCCACCTTCCCCGGGGCTCTGTTCCTTGGCTCAGCCCTAAGCCATGGCATTAAAACAGTTTGCCTGATTTTTACTTTCTTCGTTGAGCCCTAACTTCCCGCAGAGTTGAAGCTTTACAAGAGAAATTGTTGTGAAGTCACTGGAGGGGGCTTTTAGTGTGTTCTCTGGTCCCCATTCGATTGTGACCCAACCAGGGATTCTTACAAATGCCTCTCACGCCAATTTTTTCTTATCTTCTTCACTGGATGATGCCTGCAAAGGTGTTGATGGGCAACAGCAAAGATTTGGGCATGTATTTGGCCAGTCCCACACCCTCCGGTTCATGCAGGCTGAATTTCATTGTCCTAGTCTTTTGCAAGCAATAGCTGGGTTCCAGGCAAGGAGAAACTTCCACACTGCAAGAGAAGAAAGATACTTTCACTAAACATGCTGAATCATGGGCCAAATGCTGCTCTCAGTTACACCAGTGTGTATCCAGAGTAACTCCATTGGCTTTGGCTGTTGCTTTGGATTTACATCCATGGAACTAAGATGTATAATCTGTTTGTAATCTTGAACTGGTTTTTGCTAGAAAGATTATCTAATTCATATTATTGTTATTATTTGATTTACACAGTGCCTTAGGCTAGCCTTAGTTTGATTCGGGGGAATGCCCAGTGTATGTACTACAGATGGGCCTGAATCAAAACACCACCTTCAAACTCCCCCGAACTTTGAAGGCATTTGAAATCCATGCACTAATACCAGTTTGCACACCCAGCTATCAGAGCTGCATATGCATTTATGTGCACAGTTATGTGAGCATGTGTAATGCTCTGGTCTAGTGTATGATCCCACCTCCTCTAAGTGGCTGGTTTGTGACCGTACAGCCAACTTTTGTCACACAAAGGGCTTTTCCTTCAACTCAATTGTTGAGCCAGTTTAAAAAAGGGACACATTTTCATCCACAAAAAAGAATCTTCCTTTTCTTCGTCAAATAATTTTGACTGTTGACATTTTTCAACCAACTCTACTCGAGTGGTCGCTTGCGTTTTTGTGCTTAGAGTCCTGGGTTCAAACCCCTGCAGATGACTGTGGTGGCTGCATGTGAATTGGTACATGATACATTTTTGTTGTGGATGCTACTTGGGCAAAATTATGAAATTGTGGTTTTTAAAATACAAAGCCAACCTGCACAAATTCTTGAAAAAATCCTCATTTTTTGCTGCTATAGTATCAAAGCTGCTCACACAGACTACCCACTCCCACCTTCAGATTTCTACAGTGCCTTTTATCCTGAAGGATCCAAAATCACTCCACAAGCTGTAGAGAAGAATCATTTCCACCACCACGGAAATGCTGCCACTGCTGGGGTAGAACTCAAGCAGCTCTTTAACAGTAAACAACATTATACGACGGTTTCAAGCAAGAAATGAAGATTACTGTATCCATATCCAGTGCATCATGTGCAAACACGCACTTGGATAATGCTTTCTATCCATGAATCTTAAAGAAAAGCTCTGTGGAGCTTGAAAGCTTGTCTCTTTCACCAACAGAAGCTGGCCCAATAAAATATATTTGCTCACTCACCTTGTCTCTTACAAGCAGAAATGAGTTAGGCTTCAGAACCCCCCTATGGGAGGTAGAAGAGTATAATCTGCACCTTACAAATGGGAAGGTGGGAATACAGAGATATTGAGGAAGTTTGTGGCAGTGTTGGGAAATGAGCCAGATCTCCTGGCCCCCAGCCCTCTGCTTGAGCCACTCTCTTTTAACATTTACTATATATGATAAAATAGTTTGCACTGACATAGTGTTTTCCAGGCAAAGATCTCAAAACATTTTACAAAGGAAGGTCAATATCACTGGTTTTACCCTGGTGATAGCAGGCACAGGGAGGCCATGTGACTCACCCAAGACCTCTCATCAAGTTAGCAGCAGAGTCAGGACTAGAACCCATAGCTCCTGACTTCCAGGCCTGGGCACTAGCCAACATCACCTCCTCTGTAGTCCTGATGACCCTCGTGAAAAGACATGTTGTGTCTCCGGGGGCGTCTAACTTTAAATCAATAGCTTGTTGCTTGTTAAAAGCCTTGCAGCAAAGTGGCCTTACCTGACCACGTTCGTGTAGGTCCTTCTGAAGTCCTTGTCCAGGCACAAGTTGAAGGTCCTTTGTTCCATGCACTGGATTTTGATATTGCGTGTTCTGATCTTGTTTGTTGCTGACTGGAACAAGAGGGAAGAAAAAGCCCTGCTGAATTTTTCACTTACCTTCTCAAGGCTGCACCGAGACAGATGGTGAGTGTGTGTGCATACGCACATCTATTTTTGAACCTTGGACCACAAGACATGACTGCTGGAATAAAGAGGGAACTGGCTCCTTCCTTTTATTTCCCCCGACACAAACTGGCCAATATTTTCAAAAGCAGCCAGTGATTTGGGTGCCTAACTTGAGGCTCCTTAAAGGGGCCTAGTTTTCAAAGGTGTTGAACACCCACAGCCCCAGTTGAAGTCAGTGAGAGATGCACAGGCTCAACAATTCTGAAAATCAGGCCCCCTTAAGGTGTCCCAAAATAGGCTTCCAGAATCACTGGCCAGAGTCTTCACAGTAACTGGGGAGGCCTGGTGCTCAAGCAGCCTTACACGGGATTGCTAGTGTTAGAGTCTTGGGGTGAGATCTCCCACCCCCAACTCTAGACCTTTATACCAGCGTGGGAAGGTTTCCCCTGACACAGGCACTGCAAAGCTGCTTTCTGAGGACCCCTTTGCAAGCCCTGGTGTAGCCTGTGGTCACGCTGGAGGTGGGGCAGGGGCAGGAAGGGTGAGTCGGGGCAGGGCTACAGAGCCCAGTGCTGCAGTGATTCTAGGCAACACTGTGACTCAGTGGAGATGGGGGAGGCTGCCATAACTTTGACAGGCCCCTAGGGCTGTTTAAGGTACACTGAAGGCCCCAGAGCAGCCCAGGTTTGGGAGGGCACAAAGGTGGCTTATAGCTGCCCTTCCCTTGGGCTGTGAGTCACTGAATCTCACCCAGGCTGCCTGAAATACATGGGAATAGGTGATAAAGAAACAGGCCTTTGGTCCATTTGGCCCTAAAGGACCTGATTCTCAGGATATGTCTACACTGCAACTGGGGGTGTGATTGCCACTCACGTAGGCACACCCAAACTAGCTTTAAGCTAGCTGGCTGTACAAGCCCGCGTCCCTAGCTCACAACAGGGTCTGTGCTGCCGCAGCTGCACTGCTAGATTAGAGCTAGCACCGGCGAGCCCAAACAAGCTGCCCTCATACCTTCAGTTATACTAAACCCTCTTTGCACCATTCTTGCAGGGCAAAGGGGCCTGTAAACAAGGATCAAACCCTGTATCTAGTGGCTGTTTGTCCTCTGGATCATAATATCTACTATACACCAAGGCACGCTGCTCCAAGGGCAGTCTTGCAGAGGAGAAATGCTGATGCGCGGTGTTCCGTCCAGGCAGTATTGAGGGACAGTGACAGAACTGCTTGGGTTTCCAGCAAAAAGCTGAAATTTGCCAGGGGAGAAAACAAACTGAAACCACTTTCTGACCAGCTGTGTGCAATATCTCCTCCCACTTTTGCAGAGCAATGGGGGATTTCCTTCTTCAGTCTTTGCAGTGGCAATAAGTAAAATCTCTAATAATCATGCTTCTAATTACATTTCTCCAGCTACATCATTCATTCATTCCAAAGGATCCTGAGCAATGGGCCAGATCCTGCAAACCCTGCTGAGCGCACTATTCCTATAGTGAGTAGCTTCCTGGCCAATAATAGGCTGTTCGTGGTAGTAAGCAGTAGCTTCAGTAGCATCTGTGGGGTCAGGCACTCTAAGCATCCCAGGTGGACCCATCCCTGAGAGGACTGGGAGTTTGGGGTGCTGTCTTCCTTTTTTAACACCCTTATTCTGCAGTGTGGACAGGACCCTTACACCATGTCTGTGTAACCAGGTTGGCTGGCCCTCCTTCCTCCCACTCTGCAGCAGTCTGGGATTTCCTGGGAGAGCTCTCATTCAAGCACTGACCTGGCCCAACATTGCTCAGCTTGTGATTCTGAATCACCACCTCCAAGGGACAGGGGTGCCGGGGGTCCCCCACACTTTTTATAGGCCATAAGGGCGAGCGACGGGGGGGGGGGAGAGGAAGGGGCAGAGAGGAGTGAGCGGAGGGCATGGCCTTGGGGAGAAGGGGTGGGGCCTCAGGGGGAAGGGACAGCATGGGGGCGGGGCCATGGTTCAGGTGCCTGTGACCCCCCACACTTTTAGGGTGCTTCCACCGCTCCTGCCAAGCGGCCACGCCTACTTACAGAAAACGATCTTCCAGACAGGTTGGAGGTTTTGACGACTTCAGCAATATTTACATCCAAGCACACCAGATCTGCAACAGAATCGGGGCGTTAGACTGAGACTAGAGCACAGGTCAGCCCAGCTTGCCTTGCCTTGGCTGGGTGAGGTCTTCTGGGACCCTCCACTGCTAACCCTTGTTGGTGTGCCCCCCATCATCTCCAAAGGTACTCTGTTAGAAGGAGTGTCTGTCTGCCTGGGGTGCCTGGGTCCAGCTCCTCGCATCAGCCCGAGGGGGCCCCGGAGAGCAACCCAAGCTACTCCCGTCCTATTCCCTTGCACTACATAAGGCTGAGAGCGTGGCCTTTGCAGTGACTCTGTCCTCTGTCACCCCAAGAGGGTATCTCCACTGGGGCTCATGGGGCAGATGCAAAGGAGGAGCTATGACAGTCTACACCAGCTGAAGGTCTATCCCCCAAAGGCATTGCTTCCTCCCTTCATCCCCGGTCAGGCAAATGCAGAAGAGGTGGGATATAATGGCACAAAGAAGCATAACTGAGTCCAGTGCTGCAGCCTCAGTTATTGGGAGCTCCTTAAAAGTGGGGCATGAGACTCAACAGCCAGATACGTGACCATGAGCTGTAGTGATCATGTCTGCAGCACATGGGTCTGGACGCAGCGGGGACTCAGCTCCCCAAGCCCAGCCAAAGCACGCACTGAGCATGCTGGGATGGATTCTCTGGGAGCCAGCCTCTTCTTTGGCTTTTCCAAGGTCCAGCTCAGGAATCCCCAAAACGCTGAAGAGCTGGCAGCTCAGCAAACAGTGCCCCACCTGGAGAATCCTCACCTTCTGTTTCACTGGAGGGAATGGCTTTCACCACCAGGCCAGTAGATCGCAGCAGGACATCTACCTCCTTCTTCCGATCGCTCACCAAAACCTGCACAAAAGGCTCGTTTCACTCAGTTACATTCATGGTGATTAACATGTTAGGCCTGCATGAAACCAACTGGGTTCCTGATCCAGAGCACACTGGGACAGGCTAAATTTGTTTTTTCATTTGATTTCTCTCCCCACCCCCTCCCTCTCTGCTCCTACTTTCACAGTCTTCCACTGTTTTTCACTCTGCTCCACTTTTCACCCCACTGGATTTCCTCCCTCTGTGGCTTTTCTCACAGCCTCTCCTAAGCAAACCTGATAGCATTCATGTTCCAGCTGAGCTTTCAAACCCACAATATTTGAGTGGGTTCGAAACGAGGCAAGACGCGGTCACCCAGCCCCTGCTTAAACCCAGAAAGACACCCTGCCAGCCCCTCTTAATGACAGAAAGAGCATAAGATTAGGAGTGGGGAAAACCCATCCAAACTGAGAGGAAAAAAGGTGGGGACAATGATAAATATAAAGGGCCATGTTAAAAAAACAACAACAGAGTCTAAGCTGCTCAGGCAGAACAGGGAATCATAGAATCGTAGGACATGAAGGGACCTCGAGAGGTCATCTTCTAGTCCCGTCCCCTGCACTCAAGGCAGGACTAAGTATTATCTAGACCAGCCCTGACACGTGTTTGTCCAACCTGCTCTTAAAAATCTCCAGTAACGGAGATTCGACAACCTCCCTGGGCAATGTATTCCAGCGCTTGCACATGTGTCTTACTCAGGGAGTAGCATCACTGATTTCAGTGAGACTGGTCGCTGAGTAAAGCACTACACAGTCTAAATAAGGGTGGCAGAACTGGGCCTGTAGGCTTTGTCTAGACTAGGAAAAAGATGTGTGTTCTGAAAAAAGTGTTCGCTAATGTGATTTTAAACACTGCTTAAGGGCTAGTGTAAATGGGGCTGAACCCCTTTACAAACACATTAGCTGGACACAGGCAATGCTCAGGGACTCAAAACAAAGGGAAACGACAACTACAATAGATGATCAAGGTGTTCATTGAAAAGTGCCCCTCCTCTGTAGATGTGCAATAGGAGGAGAAAAGAGGGCCCATTAGAAATCATAATCACACAGGCTAGACTTTACAGTTAACCAGTAAGGGGTCTTGTGCTTCCTAATCAAGATTTCCAGGACAGGGGGGACCAGATGTCGCAGCAACAGCTGGCTCATTATTACAAAGGTTGATCCAGGAGCTGACATCTCTTTTCAGGTAAGATAATACCCTGGCACATTCAGCCTGCAAGCAATGCATGTGCTGAAAGGAGCACAGCCATGTTCGCAGGGGCAAAAGCAAAGGCAGTTTTCCCTTGCTGCAGCGATCTGCCCCAGAGCCCTGCATGCAGAGAGCTCCCAGATCCACCAAAAGGAGTCCTGCGAGCAGTGAGGCCATGGGACAAAGAGTCGCCTCTTACCTTGCTATATGTTACTGTGAGATCTGCCCCAGGGACTTCCAGCGTTGTTTTCTTCTTTGTTGGCGTATGGTCTGGAAGAGGGAAATCAATGGGAAGTGAGGGTCCGAATGGCAACACTGTTCATTCAGGGTATACATTCAGCTGCAATGCAAAGGCACCCATTGACTCCCATGGGAGCAGGATTGGGCTGTATTGCTGTAGGTTAGTTCTAACGGCAGCATTAGGAGCCAGGAGGTTTCCTTGCCTGTTCTTTTACCAAGTGTCCCCAACCTACCAACAATACTTGGAGGCAGAACGTCCTGCAAATGTTTTTTTTCAAATTTCCCCCTCTCCCCACCCCCCCAAAAAAATTCTACATTTTTCAAATTCCGACCTTGCTTGGAAATACTTTCATGAAAGCACCTGGAAGTTTCAGCTACTGGGATGGAGCACTACAAACATATAATGCCCATGCATGAAGCTTTGCACTAGCTATCCATGTGCTTCCAAGAGCAATTCAAGGCATTAGCCACAATCTATAAAGCCCTATATAGAATGGGAGCACGTTATCTGAGGGATCACTCTTCAGGCTGTATCCTGCCAGGGGAGTTGTATCCACATGCATCCAAGTACTTGACTCTGAGATGCACCTGGGAGGTGCTATACCACATCACAGCATCACTATGGTGCATTTTCTAAGCCTGCAGGGCAAGTGCCTATGAATGGGTATTCTGCGCAGCCCTGATTTCAGACTTGAAAAGCCAGTCTTTCCACAGGTGCACTGACATGATGGCTAATGATTTCCAGCTTGTGAATCATACGGAGACACATGCACGAGCTGAAATCCTCATCAGCCATTAGATTATTGCCTCACTCCGGGGCCTTGTGGCTTCGGTTACTGTGTGTGGAAGGACCCAGGGGCGATGGAGGTGAGTGTGACTGCTTACTAAAGAGAGAGGCAAGCAGGGATGAAGGGGAATTCCTGGTGGCAGAGGAGATGCTGAAACCCACTACGCACCTTTGGGGGCTTTGCAATCTTGCACCTTGGCACTCAGCTCGGTGAGGAACACGTCCTCTGCTGGCTCCTGAGCCGCATTGCTGAAGAGAATCTGAAAGAGGAAAAGACCTCTGGGAACAGCTCCTGATTGGTCCCCACATAGTGACCCTCTGTGACATCACAGTCATCTCTGCAGCAACCAGTTGTGATATCACAAAGGGGCTGTAACTTCATACGTGGAACAAGCAACCAGAGGCAAGGTACACGCCAGGAATAAAAGTGATTTCATGCACATCTCCTTCGTCACAGAGGACAGCTAAGCTCTGGAAGAAAGGACAGTCCTGCAAAGAGTCTGGGAAAACCTCCCTAGAGTTGCCTGGTTCCATATTTCATCACAGAATCTACACACAGTATCAGGGAGCTCGAGAACTTCCAGAACGAGAACATGGAATTGGCCAGTAATGTAAACAAGGGGGATTTCTCCTGGGGCACTGTACACCTCACCATCAGGTGTCATCTTGACTGAAGTGAGGGCTCCCACGCAAGACCCTCAGTCCCTGTACCAGTATGCTGATTAGCTCTGAGGCATGTAAATTCCTGTTTGTGGCACCTGAGTGCTGACAGAAATGCCCAGAGAGTCACCTGGCCATGAGTCTGCAACACGGAGGAGAAAAACTGGGAAATAAAAATAATTTAAAAATAACAAGATCACCAGCCATATGACACGAGCATCAAGTGAGGTGGGGGCTGGAACAATGCCAGAGTGATAGGAAGGAGATAAAGTCCTGTGAGGCACTGACAAGATGAGTTACTGGCTCCCCTCTGCGGCTGACCCGCAGAAGATAGTGAGATATCTGGTTCTGTTCCCAGCTGATGAATCTAGTCCTTGAAGCAAAGTGGAAAAGGCAGCTCAAGTGTTTGGAGCTAGAGGCCCTGGATCAGTTCCTGCTAATGATCTAACCAGGTGGTCTCATTAAAGTCCTTTGGTAATTGTTTTTGTCTCATGTTGAATGTCAGGTCTGACACTGATTCTGTTTCAGAGAAGATGGCAGGAAATACATGAAAGGTTTCAGGAAATCCAGATACCCTGCAGCAATGAGGTAGAGTCTGGCAAAACCTCCCATGAGTCACCTGATTCCATATTTCATCACAGAATCTAAGCACAGAATCTGAACAAAGGGAACTTGCGCACCTCATGAGCAAACCTGGGTCCAGTTAAACAGGAACCTGGGACCGATTTATGGTTCAGTGCCAAAAATCACATGAAATTAGCTCTTCTGCATGGCCCTGAGGTGACCCAGAGGGAGCCCAATGGCTCCATCTCAGCTTCCCTATGAGATTTGGAGGATCACTAGAACCAGGAGCTCAGAGGGAACACTGGGGGCTGGAGACCATGTAGATTAAAGCTGATATTTGCATGAAAACCTGGGAGCTTTGCACAGCTGGGCCAGCAAGCACTCCTCCATATCGGGGATGTGAACTAGGGTGTGGTTTGGGGCTGTTGCTGGTGTGTTATGTTAAAGGATGACAGACAAGGCACTGACCTTAACAGCATAGACCTGGAAATAGACTGGCTGGATGCCCAGGCGCACGTAGTAAGCGATCACATCAATAATGAATGGGTCAGACCTGGGGTACGTGCTCAGGGAGGAGGGCTGTGTGGAAAGCACAGTTTGCATCACCTGCAGTCACTTCTCTGAAATCATCACTCAGATCTTTATCCCTCTTGGTAAATTACCACAATGAGGCACCCCCCCGCCGCACACACTGAGAGTGTTCCATTTCTACATGGAGATCAGTCAGAGCACGACCACAGGGGAGGAGAGTCTCTACCCTTTGCCATCCCACCCAACCGCCCCTGTTTAAAGCAGATCTGACAATGTTTTGAAGAAGCCAGGCAATGAGAGCTGCAAATCCCCTTCACAGACAGGCTTTTCAGCAAACACCTCATTTTGCTATTTCGCTTCCCCCACCCCAGTTACTAAGTTTGCAACACTGAGCCTTGACCAAAGACAATCTGCTGCAGTGAAGTGCCCCAGCATGGATACAGCTCTTCATCCTTCCATCCCATCTGCTTCAGAGCATGGAGTCTACTCACTGGGTGGGGGCAATGTGAGCCCATTTCCACCCCCTCCCCACCACCAATTCAGCCATCCCGCACGACTGCTCTTGGAATATTGTTACAGGAATAAAAATGATGAAAAACCTGAACAAATCATTAAATATTGGGAAATCACAGCCCTGCAGACCACACAAGCACAACCGTGCACCCCAAAATGTGTGACGCTGCCACTCTGTATTTTCCACATGACTGAGAAAGTACAGAACTCAGCGAGAAACATGAGGTGGGCGCTTTTAGCCTCTGAGAAGTTCATTCAGAGGCCCCATTGTGGTTTCTGAGGCACCTGGCACGAGCAGTGCACAAAAGGAAGGGTTCCCCCTCGTACCATGGTGGCCAGCTTGGGGATCATGTGACACAGTGTGTTGATGTTGCTCTCATACCAAGGGTCAGCTTTGCCCAGATACACAGCCAGCTCGCAGAGCTCCATCTGGCCAGGCGTAGTATGATCCTGGAGGAGGAGAAACACACAGCACAGGACAGTCAGCTCTTGCACCTGCTTGTTATGCACGGAATAATATCCCCCAAGGAAAGGGTTAAAGACACCAGAAGCTAAGCAAATGACTGCTTTGACTGGGATGCAATCTTGCTATTAACCCAACCTTCTCCCTCGGTGGGTATGTCTAGTCTGCAATCCGAGGTGTGACAGCAGCTCGGATGGACACGCATGCTAGCTCTGCCTGTGCTAGCATCGCTAAAAAAATAGCAGTGTAGATATAGTGGCTTCAGCAACGCTAGGACATACCCTGTGTCCTCTGTATGCTTGTAGAGCCCGCGTGGAAGCCCATGCCACCGCATCTAAACTGCTATTTTTAGCTGTACCAGAGTGGGTAATACAATGCAAGTGTGGTTCACACCTGATGGAGGGCATGTCTACACACTGCAACTGGGAAGTGTGATTGCAGCATGTGTAGACGTTCCCAAGCAAGCTTTGATCTGGCTGGATCAAAGCTAGCTCAAGTCTAGCTAGATCAAAGCTAGATCAGGTAACTACAGCGGTGAAGCCGTGCCAACACGGACAGCTTGTTGGGCTAACCCTGCCCACACAGGACCCTGAGTGCATATCTGAGTGGCTGCTGCGCATACCGCCGCAGCTTCGCGGTTATTGTTACCAGAGCTAGCTTTGAACTAGCCAGATGAAAGCCAGCTCCAGGTACGTCTACACATGCTGCAGTCACACCTTCCAAACACAGTGTAGACAGACCCTCAGTAACCTCCCAATCTTACCCCCTCTCCACTGTGCACTCTCACTGGTCGGTTTATGATCCTCATGGAGTCGTGTCAAGTTTTGATGGTCAGCTTTTGGGGGCAGGGTCTGGGTCTTTGCTTGCTGGTGTGGAGCAGCTAGAACATTTTCTGCAGCTCTGGGTGCTCCAGAATAAAGACAGTTGATGAATTAAGTTAATTAATAATACTTGCACATGCTGTCAGGATATACTGCCATTTCTGGGGCACATTTAGACTGCCAGGAGCTGTAAATGTTCATTGGTTTCTAATAGGGACCATGATAGCATCTCAGCCTTGTGCTGATCCAAACGGTATCCTCCCTGTTTCTGGCTGTCCCAACTTCTAACCTCATTTAGACCTTGATCCTGCCCTGAACTCCATGCCGAAAGACCCATGAGTCTCCATGTGGGCATACTGATGTCAATGGAGTCTGTGGGGACACAGGGGTTCAGTGCGTGGAACTCGTTGCAGGATCTGGCCTTCAGTAAATAATGCTGTTCACTTATAGCAATTTTCAACCAAAGAACTCAAAGCACTTCACAAACATGGAGCTCATTAGACTGACAGGTCTTTGGATAGAGACCATCTGTGTGTTCTGTATTTGTACAGCATCTGATGCACTGAGGTCCTGATCCATGACTGGAGCTCCTAGGTGCTACACATAATAATACTACCACCATTTTACAGATGGGGAAACCGAGGCACAGTGAAGTGAGGTGATTTGCCCATGGCCACGCAACATGTCAGTGGCAGAGCAAGAAACAGGTCCCATGTCTCTGATGCCACATATCTCCCTAGTACAGGCACAGACTCAGAAGGAAAATAGACTCATTTTCACTGCCGTAGTGTTTGATTGGAAGCACGGATCAGCCAAAACGAAAAACTGTTTCTCTGCAAAGGCCCTATGCATGATCCTAAGCTCCTTCTACAGTCCCAGAGTAGCTGGATGCATCTGTTAAAATGACCAGCAATAAAATAAGTCATGTTGAGATCTTAAATATCATCACTAGGTTTCATAGTCAACACCCCATTTGGACAAACTGAACCATTGATACCTTGCTCAGAGCTATGGTTTCAGGTTGTCTGCAGACTCAGCCAGACAGCCCTGCATTGGGTCCCATTTGGTAGGTTTTTTCAGAGCCATAAGGGCTAGACACAAAATCTTAAATCCTACAGAAACCTGGTGGGCCCCCAGAAAAACATTCCAACCAGCTCAATCCAAGCCCTGGTAACCCCTCTGCAAGGCTGTGAGGTGAAAGAGGGTACAGGCCCCCCTATGTGATCGCTCACCTGAGTGGGCCAGCTGTCTGGCTGCCTCTCCACAACAGGGATGTAATAGAACTGCAGGTTCAGCCTCGGTGTCAGAAAAACACGTCTGGTCTCTCGTTTCCTTGAAATAAAAAACAAAATACATTTGTTTTTAAAGTTACAATGTTTGCTATAAGCCAACCACAGCCGACTGCTTCTGCGGAATGAGAGCCCACAGCTGCATCCTGGTAGGGCCCTGAAGTTCAACAGCATTGCTCCCTCAGTGTGGGGACAATTTCCACCACTAATCCCCTCAGGGCTCTGTGCTCTTCACACTCCTTTCCTATGTGTCTGGGCTGCATTACCATAGTGTCTGAGCAGGTCACAATCTTTATTTACCCTTACAGCAGCCCTGTGAGGCAGGGCAGTGCAGTCATCAAAAAAACAGACCTGGAAATGGGGTACAGCCCAAGATCCCTTAGGATGTCTCCGGGGAGGAGGAGGGGACCAGGGTCATGAGTCCCAGGTAAGTGCCCTAACCATGGTACTATCCTTCCTCCCGCTCTTCCCACCAGCTCTGTTCTTTAGGCTCACCGACGGCTGGCATGTCGGGCCTTACCACACGTTAATGTAAATCCACGCTCACCATGCAGTGCTTTGGCCTTCTCTAGTGTGTGTGTAAAGGGGCAGGGGGGGGGTGTCACAGAGAGGTCTGTGAGCTGGAAAATATTTCATTTGTCCCCATTGGAAAATTTCAACTTTTCATAAAAAAAAATTAAAACGCCAGGAGTGAAAACTTTTCAGTTGTTGCTGCCTCCAAAACCCAATTTTCCATCGAAGAAAAGTTTTCACATGGAAATGTTTGATCAGCCCCATTTACATTTTTGCTGCAGCCTTTGAGCTAACAGCACTGAGCCTGTCACCTCAGGCAGCTGTGGTTCCTGCTTTTAACGCCAGAGGTTCAATCCTGGCTCCCTGGGGCATGTGATACTTTAACACTAGAATCCCACCACATCCCTTCCTGCTGCTCCCGGATCATCCTTCACCTTCCAGGCTGCAGCCCACCACAGATCTGGTGCCTCTGAGACCTGAGCCTTCGGTGTTACCTAGCGGGAGAGGCGACTTCCATGAAGCTCTCATATCAGCCCAACCCCCCACCCATTCCATTCTGGGCTCCCTCTTTCCTTTCCCCTCTTAACCCCACAGCATGACAGGTGGTGGCGTGAGGTGGAAGCAGCCTGTTGCAGAGCCTGTGCCGGACAATCCTCCCCAGTATTAGCCATCACTGCACCCTGCATAGAAACGCCTCCCCTCAGAGGAGGCTGTAGACTTACCTCAGTGAGTAATAGGCTTGGGCCAGTCGCCCCAAAACCCTGTCATCCCCCAGAACCACAATCCGGGCAGTGTACAGTCTGTGGAAGTGAGGCATGGGCACCAAGTTGCTGTCAGACTTCCTGTGCAGCTTCCCAGATTGCTTTGCCCCTGGGCCATTGCAGCTGCTCTGCAGCAAGGCCATGCTCTCCAAAAGGCATGCCTTTTTCTTAATGCCGCCCTTCCTCTGGAGCCTGGCATGCTCCACGTCAGTGCCACCGGGCGGCAGCAGCTCCTCGCTTGCCGCAGGCAGGTCCCGTTCAATGCCACTATCGGTGGAGAGCACGGAGAAGCGGGTCTGCTCGCAGTAGTCGCAGTCAGACACGATGTCCTGGATCTCAAAGTTGTCCAGTTCCTGGCTCAGGCAGTCCTGCTCACAAGTCTGTGACAGCGGGCGGACGAATAGCACCAGCTCCTTCCCTGCGCAGGGGAGGAAAGCCCGTAAGTGATGAAGGCCAGGTACGCAGGTGGGAGTCATCCCCAGGCCGGGCCAGTGGGAGCTGCAGGTGCTCAGGCCACTGGTTTTGGTGCCAACTGCTGGATTTAGATGCCTAACTTTAGGCTCTACATCTTCGATCCAAAGCCCAGTGACGTCTGCGGAGTCTTTCCATTCGCTCCAGTGGGCTTTGGGCCAGGCCAAACAATCTGAACATTGGCCCCTCTGTCTTCTGAAATTCCACTATAACAAACACTAACCCCATTGCCTCCCTGCATTTCACATCTGGAGTGTGCCCTTTCATTGGTCATGGAAGAGAGGCCAAAAGAAACGGGGGAGCCCCATACCACACAGGCAGGCACTGGGCAAGTGGGGGTCATACCAGCTACCCCTACAGAGGCATGACAATGCACCTCAGTCCTGATCTGTAGCTGCTCCTGCTACTCCAGCCCTGGGACCTCAGACACCTCTCCCAATAGAGCTAAGTCTGGCCCTGCGGATCTTCACTGCTATCCCACTTGTGGGCCTTTCCCAAACAGAATCTGCCAGTCAAATCAACGATCCAATAGCCTCTCACCAAATCCTCAACAAGGAAATAGAGCAAGGCCACCCCAAACCCAGCACAGGACTCTGCCTCTGCCTCAGTTACCACACTCATGTGCAAGCCAGCCCAGTGTGTCAGTGACTCTCCATCAGTGTCAATATTTCAGTCCCTTTCTCCAGGGATACCTTTACCTTTACACACACAGTTCAGCATCAAAGCAGGTAAACCTGGCCCATCCTACTGCCTACTGCCCGTATCTCCAGCCAGGTCTTCCACCTAGGTGGCTAGACCCCGCTTCTGCATCCTCCCCTGACCCTGGCTCTTCTGCAGGAGCCTCTCTACTCCCGGCAGCCCCCACCTTAAGTGAGCTGCTTGTTGGCCTCCTCTGCTCAGCCCAGTTCCCTTAAAAGGCCACCCCGCCCTGTGACAGGAAACCTTAGTGCATTAACGCAACACACTGTGCTGCCGATCCCCTGCTCTGGAACCAGGAGAAATAAAACTTGCCTCGCAACCATCTGAGACAATTTGCAACCCATTATTTGACAAACACTTCTCAGACTTAGACACCATCAGAGTTTCATTTCAGTCACTTAAGGGCACTCACAAAGCTGGTCTTCGTCGGTCCACAAGTGGAAGCTGATATTTGGGTTGGGCAGCGGGCTGCCGTGGAGCCCTCCTGGTGATCTGCCTCCTACAGGAAGGGGAAGCACTCGGTTAACAGGGGTCCTTATCTGCACCTAGTACAGCTCAGCCAGCAATTTGGTAGATGAAAAGAAACTGCCCATTAAACGTGAGGGAGCAACCAATTTTCCCACACACCTGCACTGGAAAAACCCTCCAATGATTTGCTCGAGGTTGAGTTCTTCTAAGTCCCAACCTGCCCAGGGGCCCAGCTCATAAATGGGAAGAGCGGCTTAACCCTCTCACCCGTTCCATAAAGCTTTAGACCAGGCTCAAAACAGCAGAGCGTCCCATGGCATCGGGGGCTTAAATAAGACTTTCTTTTAAAAAATATTACTCATCAATGCATCAGAAATGCGGCACTGTGCATGCACAGCAATTAATCAACTGCAATTCAAATATATGTCCCTACAGTTCATCAGAGCCCCATGTACATCCTGGAACCCTCCAGGTATGGCCTAATGGTATTAACGTGCCTTATACCAGTATATCTTATTCCCTGTCCTATACGGGGATAAGCTATACTAGTTGTAAATGCCTTTATACCCCAGTTGTAAATGCCTGTATAACGCCTTTATACCGAGTTGTAAATGCCCGTATAACTGCATCCGCACTAGAAGGGCTGTAGGCTTTAACTGTACTGGCGTAGTTAGAGTAGTGCCACTTGAGTGTGTACACAAGGCCTTTGCATCCCAGTCGCTCTGGAAATGGTGAACATGCACTGCTAGGATTCAGGAAAGCTTAGTCAACCGCAGAGACTGCTCAGATTGCCCTGAATTCAGTAGCCACAGCTGTTCCTGGGACTGGTGCCCTCATTGGACATTCCAGCCCCTTGATTCCTATGCTTTTGGTGTAGACAGCGTACTTACCTCCTGCTGAGGAGTTCAACACCATGCTGTAGATCTTCTCCAGCCTCTCAGCGTGCCGGCCACGGTCTGCATTCATCTCACTTCCTGTACACTCGACGGCTGCCACCACTTGCCGGAAACAGTGCTCTAGTTCATCTGTGGGCTTATTCTGTCACAGAGAGGTGCTATTAATAACTCAAGGGTATGAATATTAGATACACTACACGGGCAAGGCATATGGAAGGGGGAGACTAAAAAACATCCACTACGTTTTGATGGACTGAAGTCCAACCCCATCATTTCACAGCTGCTGAAATAAAAGAGACCATTAAATAGCATTAAACTTTCAGGGTGCATCTACACAGCACAAACAGACCTATGGCAGCAAGTCTTAGAGCCCAGCTCAGATGACTTGGGCTCACACTACGGGGCTAAAAATAGCAGTGTAGACAGGACCCTCTGCCCTTCCAGTGTCCCACAGTTTGGACTCCAGTCTGAGCCTGTCTAAATAGCAAATTTTTCTGTCTCAGAGCATGAGTCCTGGGAGCCTGAGTCAGCTGACCCAGGCCAGCTGCAGGTTTTTTATCTCCATGTAGACGTACCCTCTGACACACTGTCGCCCTAACACTGGGGCCAGTTCTGGCAGGCTGCACAGACCAATGCAGCAGAGGTGCCAAGTTGGGAGGAAGACAGACTAACTATTCGGTCCTACTCTAAGCCAGCTATGCGCTCCATCGGCTGCAAGGCAGAGGCTGCTGCTGAAGTTCATGCTGGAGGCCTTAGTGAGGGCAAGATACTCAACGGCAGAGCAAATGGGCTCTTGAAACAGCTCCCAACGGGACATGAAGGGAAGAGGGTTCTGTAGGGGATGATGGTGCCCCTAAGCGAGAGACCTTCTCCAGGTTTATGTTAGATGGAGGGCTCAAAATAAACAGTGCTTGCTGGGCTCCATTAACGGGCCTGAACTGGCCACGCCTATCATGCTTGGTCCCCAGTGCTCCCTTAAAAAGGCTACTCAGGAGAGTAGGACATTTTCCCATTGAGACATATTTTTCACAAGAAAATGGCTTTTCATCTCAAACAAAAAGTTGCAGGGAAAATTGTTCATTTCAAGTCAATTGCCTGGTTTTTCAAGGCAAACCTGGAAATGGAAAACCAAATATTTTTAATGAAAAGTGGACTTTTAACCTGAACAGTTTTCAAAAACTGAAAAAAAAAATTCAATTTTGGGTTTCAGTTTTTGTCAAATGTGGGAAATTTCAATGAAAATGAAAAAAAGCCTCCCTAAAATTTATTTTTTGCAAGTGTCCTGCAAAAATAATTAGTTTGTGTTTTGACCAACTCTATTGTCCAACTTTCAAATGCACAATGGAAGTGCTCACAGCTACCAAAGTACACTAAACCGCGCACACATGTACTGTATATTTGTATGAAATCACGCATCTTCACTGGAACTACAATATGTGTAAAGGTAGCAAAATCTGCTTTCTATGTCAGTGGAAGCTAGTGGGGGCTGAGTGCTTCTGAGAAATTGTTCACTTCATTGAGTTGCCTAAATGAGAGCAGAGCTCTTTTGAGAATCTGGCCCCACATAAACGTGGGTCAAGTTCATGGTGATATGAAGTTGCAGGTAAGCCATTACCTGAAGGATCCTCTGGAAACTTTCAACATCACAGTCCTCACCCAGAGCTGCCTGCACAGCACGTGTTATCACATAGCACATGCATGATCTGGGATTCTGATACATCTGAGCAGCTTTGACTTCAGTGACTAGTGAATTGCATACAGCCTTGGAGAGCAAATCTGGATCTGCAAATATGAAAACTCTGTGGAAATGAAGGGTTGAAAAAATAGATGCATAAAATAAATGAATATGGTTATCAAAGCAGAGTATGCAAAAAGGTAGGAGTCAATGAAGACTGGGAGGGCAGGTAAGGCATGCCATTGTACATCTAAAATGCAAGGTGATGGCTGCCACTTTAATGCTTCAGGGCTTATGCTGTCAACCAGCCAGTGTCAGGAAGAAATTCATCCTGTGGTGTAACACTGCACAATGAAGGGATTAAAACCTGCTGAAGAAGCCAGCATTGTTCCCCATCTGGAGCAAGGTACTAGATTAGATGGATCATCGGCTTTTTCTGGTATGGCTGGGTCTATTCCCATGTTGGGTCTAATCTTTCAGGCAGAGGTTCAGAGAAGAAAATTGTCTGCCACTGGGCCAGGTTCAACCCTGGTGTACATGGATACAACATGTGGGGAGGGATAGCTCAGTGATTTGAGCATTGACCTGCTAAACCCAGGGTTGTGAGTTCAATCCTTGAGGGGGCCATTTAGGGATCTGGGGCAAAAATTGGGGATTGGTCCTGCTTTGAGTAGGGGGTTGGACTAGTTGACCTCCTGAGGTCCCTTCCAACCCTGATATTCTATGATTCTAACTCAAGTGAAGCCAGTGGAGATGCACCCTCTTACCCAAGAGTTGAATTTGGCTCATAGTAATTATTCGCACTCTCAGACTGGAATGAATATTTTGGGTCAGCATCATTCTGCTCAATTAAACAGAGCTGCTGCAGATACTTCCTGTGCTTCTATACCTGTCTAGGGGAAGCTCCCTGCTCCTGGGGCGTGGAAAAACAGCTGGAATAGTCAGTAAAACACCGGCATCCTGACACCAAGCTTGTTTTAAGAAACCTGAGATGCCACTGACATCTATTGTATTCTGCTTTGTAATACCACTAGCAGGGCTTTGATTTTGCTCCAGTTCTGTGCTAGATTTTTGATAGTATTGCCCAGTGCCATTAAATGCTGTGTCCAGTATGCAGTAAAGGGACAAATTTTGTTGCAAGATTAAAATGCCAGGCAGTACGTACCTTTCCTGATAAGGATATGGGTCGGTCTTCAGACTTTGTTCAGAAATAATCATTCGTTGGTATAACACTCCTAACAAATAAAAATATGCATATGCAACAGATAGTAACAAGAGAGTGGCCTGATCCTGCTCTCACCCCGGCATGAGTTAGGAGTAACTTTGCTAAATCAGTGGAGCTACACGATGATAAAGCAGGTGTGAGAGGAGAATCAAGCATGCGTATATATAGCCCAGAATAAAGAAGGAAAAATCTAAAGGGAATTCTGCTAGAACACATGAAAACACCTTCTGTTTAGGGATAATCCCAGGTACACACTGCCTGTATTTCATGTCTTTTGCTGACTAGATTACAAATTAGGGGGTGGACTCTGAAGCAGATGCAGGAGAAAGGGCCTGATTCGCTGCTGACTTTTACCCTGTGTCATCATTTGTGTCAACACAAAGTCACAGCAAACTGCTGCCACATCGGAATCGTGGTGCTTTCCACTCCCATTGCTGCAGTGTCCATGATGACCCAAGGTACAAGGCAATGGAGAAACTGCCCCAAAGATCCTCGTCCCATTCAGCTGTTGCCAAGGGAGAGTGGTCATGTGGTTAAAGTAGTGCTCTGGGAGATCTGTGTTCTCTTCCCAACTCTTCAGCAGAGACTGTGCCGCAGCTAAAACGGGAATAATACATCTCTACGTGGTGGGAAGGCCTGTTTGGTGCTCTAATGTGACGGTGATGGAAGCCATAGGAAAAAACCCATAAATAAGAATTTTAACAAATAAGGCAGAGAAAACTGAAAATACAGGATTTCAACAGTATTGTTTCTAAACACACCTATTCTCCAGAAGACACTAACTGGCTCTTTAGTATTTAGCATCTGCTTTTCATAAAAAGAGATGATGAGAGAGCAAACGTTGGGAAGGCTGCAGGATTAGGTTTGATGGAGATTTCTCATGGCAGGATACAGATCTAAGGAGAATGGGTTTACTGTGTGGTTTTATAACAGTCTGTCACTAGTAACTGTTGTAGAGCACTGGACTGGCCCCGCTGGGCCCATTGTATTTCCACTGCAGACCAATTTCCATTGTTGATTTTTGGTTTTAGGGGATGGGACTCAGAAGTTCTGGGTTCCATTCCTGGCTCTGCTCCAGACTCCGTGTGCGTAACCTCAGGGAAACCACTTCATCTTGTCTATTGGAATTGTGAACTCTTTGGGGCAAGGACTCTCTTTTTGTTCTGGGCTTGTACAGCGCCTAGCGCAACAGGATCCTGGTTCATGACTGGAGCTCTCAGGCCCTACTGGTAATACAATAGTAAATAACTTAGCAAAATGCGGCTCTAATCTCAGTGAATGCCTCTGCGCACAACTGTAATCCCCATAATAGTGATAGCACAGGGGTGGTGAGTCTCCTTGAGATCTGGGCACAGAGGGTCTCTTCTAAGCACAATTCTCCTCCTTTCTGTGAAGAAGGAACTTTTGCTTCCTTCCCCACATCACTCAAAGTGAGGCTGAGGTCTCCAGGAGAAGAGAGCATGGTGTGACAGTCTCTTGTGCTGCAGCCATTCAGAGAACAGAATGGGAGCACTCGCTGCCTACAAGAGGACCTCTTAGACATTTAAAGACACAGTGAAAAGAAAATACCCATCACCCTTCTGGGGACGTAAATAATTACTAAAGCAAAGACATCACCATTTCATAGCTACACCCCACGCCACGGGAGAGATGCCATGAATTCCACAAACCTGGTGCCACTCTTTCTGTTTTTAACCGGAACGCGTAGTCCAAGCCAATGGTACAGTAAGGTTTCGGCAGGGTTAGTAGCTTTTTACAGAAGTCATACACTCTTTCATAGAGATCGTCTGAAATGCAGGGAGCCTGGAATGGGAAAGGAACAGTTAACAAGATCCCAGCTGAGATGGAGCAGCCTAAACGTAGGCTCCCTGTGGGGGAAGCTCTTCACCATATGTGAGAGCCATAAGAAACAAGCAGCTCAGGGATGCAAGGACTCAAGATTAAGGACAGGTTTCAGAGTAGCAGCCGTGTTAGTCTGTATTCACAAAAAGAAAAGGAGGACTTGTGGCACCTTAGAGACTAACAAATTTATTTGAGCATAAGCTTTCGTGAGCTACAGTACAGCTCACTTCATCGGATGCATTCAGTGGAACCACTGAATGCATCCGATGAAGTGAGCTGTAGCTCACGAAAGCTTATGCTCAAATAAATTTGTTAGTCTCTAAGGTGCCACAAGTCCTCCTTTTTGTTTTAAGATTAAGGACCAACTTCATCTTTGGTTTAAAGGATGCAACTCTAGCTGAAGTCGATAGGCCTGCATCTGACCCTAAGACTAGACAAAGTAATGGAAATTCTGCAGAGATCTAGAAATACCCTCTTGCAAGGCTGCAGGGGCCAGATGTCTAAAGGCATTTAGGTGCCTAAGCACATAAGAAAATCCCATTATGTACCTATTTGCATTTTTATACCTTTGCATCTAAATACCTTTAAAAATCTGGCTCGAGGTGACCGGTTTAAACCCTATTTATTTCACATCCCATGTCGTTCAAGCTGAGAATTCAAATGCACAAAATTAGGAAATTTAAGGTTCTTGCAGAAAAACTGATCCAGCCATATTACACAGGCAACATTTTTGAAAATATTCTATGTAGTTATACATGTATCTGAACACTATAAATAGGTACAACATGGCTGACTGAATGGTGGGTCTGATTTTAAGTTCACCTAGTAATAACACCTAGCTCTTATATAGTGCTTGTCATCTGCAGATCTCAAAGTGCGTTACAAAGGAGGTCAGCATGATTATTCCCATTTTACAGGTTGAGAAACTGAGGCACAGAGAAGGAAATGACTTGCCCAAAGTCACCTATTAGCAGAGCCAGGAACTGAACCTAGGTTTCTTGTACCCTCTACTAATACACTGTCCACATGGCTACACTACCTATTCTGCTATAAATTGGGTGCAAGTGATCTCAGGGCCAGGCCCCATAGCTTTGAATTTCCCTGAACTGTTAAATACCATCTGCAGATCTTACCTTTATTAGCGTGTACATTAATGTATGAAGCAGGGGGATGATGTAATGTCTATAATCTCCTTTTTCTGCCTGCAAAATCAAGCCAAACAGTTAACTTAAGCTCATGCTGCTTAATGACTTGCTGACTGGTGAAGCAATTGAGTGGTATTTGCATCAGAGGAAGGAAACCCAAATGAAATGCTGAGCACACCCTGCTCTTTTAAGGCACAAAGCATGAATTTCAGCAAGACAGAAATGCAGGGGCCTGCCAGCTTGGTCCAAGTTCTCAGTCCAAATAGATGCGTAGATAATGTCTGAGGAGACACACAACACAGTGTGTGTGTTACAGTCTTTCCTATATCGTTTAAGAGTCTTTCCTATATCGTTTAAGGGGGTTTCAAGTGCCAGGTCTGTAACTGCCCAGTGACAGAACTCTCTTTGTTTGCAACACAGTACAGTAACTCCTCACTTAACGTCATCCCGGTTAACGTTGTTACTTGCTGATCAATTAGAGAACGTGCTTGTTTAAAGTTGCGCAATGCTCCCTTATAATGTTGTTTGGTAGCTACCTGCTTTGTCCACTGCTTGCAGGAAGAGCAGCCCGTTGGAGCGAGCTGGTGGGGGCTTGGAACCAGGGTGGGCCGGCAGCCCCCCATCAGCTCCCCGCTCCCCTAAGTTCCCTGTGAGGCAGCCGCCCAGCAGGCTACCAATTGCTGGGCAGTTCAGCTGCCCCTCCCCCACTGCCATGTGCTGCTCCTGCCCTCTGCCTTGGAGCTGCTCCCGGGAGCCTCCTGCTTGCTGGGAGGGGGGGTTGGGGGGGCGGAAGAAGGGTGCTAATGTCAGGATGTCCCACTCCCCCCACACTCCTACCACACACACCCACACACACCCGCTCCTTTACCCGATCTCCATGGGGGGGAGGGGACACGGGAGGGCTCAGGACCAAGGGAGCTTGCTGGCAGCAGCTGCTGTCTCAACTTGCTGATCTACTTTAAAAGGCAATGTACTTAGAGTAGGGTCAGTGTACTTAAAGGGGCAATGCGCATCTCTCTCTCACACACAAACATGGTGTGTGTCTCTGTCTCTCTCTGCCATGCTGTCTCCCCTCCCTCCCTTCCTGCTGCCTTGTAGAGTGTGAGGCTATATTAACAATGTGTTAACACTTGTGGGCTCAGCCGAGCTGAGCGCTAGTTCACCATTCAGCAGTGAGGCATTCCCTGGGAAATATCCCACCCTCTTCCACCCTCTGACTCCATCACCTCAACCAAGCTTCACAATCATCATTGCTTTGTACAGTATTAAACTGTTTGTTTAAAACTTATACTGTAGTCTTCCCCTCCCCCCATTTACATTAATTCTTATGGGGAAATTGGATTTGCTTAACATCGTTTCGCTTAAAGTAGCATTTTTCAGGAACATAACTACAACGTTAAGCTACTGGAGTAGCAGTAGCTTCTATGCAGCAATGCTGAACAGCCAATGCCAGGGCTGCCAACCGTCAGGGGTTCAAAAGAGAAAATTCCCCAGAAAAAAAACAGGAGATTTATTTCCCCTAGAAAGGCTCACAGACCCTAGTGCCCAATGCAAGTATAACACCCTGGCCTAGTGTGAGTGCTAATGTCTCTGGCTAGTAGCCTGCCACAGCAACCATCCAGTCTGCTACTATGGGCTAGCTACAGGCATTCTGCCTTTGGTCAGACAGCAGGGGCTTGTGCTTTTCCACACTGGAGAGCCAGGTTTGATCCTTGTGGCAAACTCCGGTAGCTGTGCTTTGCAGCACTAGTGCAAATGGCTTAACAACCTGGAAGGAGCAGTGACTCTGTGTGTCAGTGAAGAAGCACAAAATCAGCTGCAGCCACATCACCAGTCAGGTGTACAACAAATCCAGCTGACCCCTCTCGCTTTACACTTCCCCAGCTCTCAGACATTTCTACACCTTTTCATTCTCTGCTTTCCCCTGCCTGCTATTTTCCCTGCCAGCCATCCTTTGGGAGATCAACTCAGCAATGGTGGTGGAGGGGAACAGGAAGCACACCTAGCCTCTGCTAACGGAGAGGGCTCACTGTATCTGCTCTGATCACTGAGATAAGGTGCCTGCTGCATTCACTCTGGCAAGCAGCATGCGGTGGTTTGTGTTTCAGACCGAGACCTTTATTTTATAAGCAGAGAGCCAGAACCCAACCCTTGCTAAAGAGATGGCATCAAGTGTCAGTCAGCCAGCTTAAGCGGCTGCAGCAGTGGCAAATCAGATGCCAGTGCCACCGCAACGTGACCATGGCACGGAAATCTGAGATCATTATACACAGAGATAAACACTTGGAGCCAGACTGCGGGTGTTTGTGTGGGTGGGTGTAGGCGGACAAGCAGATGCAAAGAATTTCTGCCCCCTCCTTCCCCTGCCTAAGGCCTTGTGGCTGTCAGAAGGGCAACAAAGAGAAGGGATCTGTGGCCTCATTCCATCACTGCACCAGCCTGCAGAGCAGACAGAACACCATGGGGAGCAGCCTGCACTGCCACCCAGCTCAGGGAGAATAGCCCTAGAGCACTGCCCCCCAGCCATGCTCCTAGCACCCTGGGGCCCCCAAGCCAGGGCCTGGGAGCAGCTCTGTACTGGCTGGGGAGAGCTCCGTCAGGGAGAGTAACCTAGGGGGCATTTCCACCCATTTAAGGACCCTTGACACTGGTCACACACATTTATTACCAGTTTAGCTATTTCAATTAGTGGGGTGACTTTTTAGCAATACACATTTTCTGGTACAGTCCCTAGTGCGGATGCAGTTATACTAGTATAAAGGTACCTTATACTGATATAGCTTATTGCTCTTCCCTACAGAAATAAGCTAGATCAGTATAAGGCACCTTTATAGCAGTTTAGCTGCACCCGCACTGGGGCAAGTCGTACTGCTTTAACTGCCCTGGTCTAGTTAGAGCAGTACACCTTTTGTGTGTAGACTAGGCCTCAGTGTTACTGAGAATCTGGCCCATAGGCTTCAGCACTACACAGACTGGGCAGGCCAGGCCCTGGAGCTGGAGGTGGGTTATCTGAGTAACATAAGGAGAGAGGAAAATGGCTGCGTAGTAGTGCAGCATTCCAGGACCAAGCAGTCCTGGGAAGGGCAGGCAGGGCAGACGGGGTTCGCTCTAGGGGTACAGGAGGGTATAGAGCAGCTAAATTATAAACGGGGGACGCAGTGTCAGTTGTTATAGGTATGCTGGGCTTTGTGCCAGAAGATGAACATAAGAATGGCCATACTGGGTCAGACCAAGGTCCATCTAGCCCAGTGTCTTCCGACAGTGGCCAGTGCCAGGTGCCCAAGGAAATGAACAGAACACGTAAACATCAAGTGACCCTGTCGCTCATTCCCAGCTTCTGGCAAACAGAGGCTAGGGACACCATTCCTGCCCACCCTGGCTAATAGCCATTGATGGACCTATCCTCCATGAATTTATCTAGTTCTTTTTTGAACGCCCAAAAAACAGGAGGTGAGAAAAACAGGAGGTGAGATATTGGGGTTTCTCAGCCTCAACAGGACAGGGAACTGGCCTACAGTTTGTGATCTGATCAGCGGCCTGCTTGTGGGGAGAGGTGGTGATGTGTAGGTCAGATGGGTGGAGAAGAAGGTCTATGATCTAGGCATAGGTGGGCCCTGACACAGAGTAGTCATACAGCTTCTTGTAGCACCTTAATTCTAAGCTACCAGACATTCAGACATTTGTCCTTAACCACAGCACTGTATTTCCTAATTCAGGTGACACCAAACAAATCAGGTCCTTGTGATAAACCCACTGAGCAGCTGGAGGCCAGGATGGAGCAGTGTGGTGAATCTGCTAAGGGTGACTCTCCTGCTGCTCTCCTCCTCCAGGCATGGAGGGAGATAGGTCATGGGGGCTGGGGAGGAGGTTCCATGGCAATTGAGAGGGCAGCTGGGGTCCCTGGGAGGAGTGTGATGGAAGGCAGTTGGTGGATTGCTATCTGGACCCACCCACCCACTGAAGTACTTACACAGCTTCCCCAAATTGTGGTGTTCACAGCATGCCACCAAATTACAGGAATGAGGCTGGTGACCACACTCTCTCCCTGGCGACAGAGGAAATATTGCAGAGCAGAAACACAGATCAGCCCCCACAATAATTCCAGCCTCCAATGCCCCCTGGTTCGGCCATCACAGGCACTGAGCTGTGCAGTTAACATCTCTGTGCTCAGAGTCAGAGCTCCAGAGATGGCTGAGATCTTCCTTCCCAGCAACATCCATAACAGCAGGAAGAGGCCACTGAGGGCACTGGCCTAGCGACCCAGTCAGAGATGCCATGCTAAGGAAGGCCATATAAAGCCATGAGATGGGTATGCTAGACCTGGACTGATTTGGTACCAGGCACCAATGGCAGACATTGCTCTCTCTTCTTACCCTTTCCAGCTCTTTCACCAGGATTTTAACCAAGATGGCGTTGTTGAGGGGATTCCGATCAATTTTCTTATGCAAGGTCCAGCGCAGCATCCCTGTAAGACCAGGAACAAGGGAAAGGTCATCCAGCAGAAAACAGTGCTAAGGAGGGAGTGCACCAGGATATCTAGGGGTGGGAACTAAGCCATGAGACCTGAGTTCTATGTCTGGCTCCACCACTGACTTAGGGCACGTGCATTCTTGGTCCTGCCACAGCGAAGAGGGCTGGACTCAATTCCTTCTCAAGGGCCCCTTCCAGCCCTATGTTTATATGATTCTGTGATTTTTGCTGGTATAAACTGCATCTCCTCTAGGGGTTATAGTTACAAGCTGTAAGCTGACAAAAACCCTTTTAAGTGTAGACAGGGCCTCCAGGGGGAAGTTTACTGGCATACATATACTGGTACAATTATACCGCAATAGCTATACTGGTAGAACCCATCATGTGGACACTTATTCTGGAATAAGTGTGTCCGCATGGGGGCGCTATACTGCTGTAATTACAGTGGTGAGTTTCCCCAGGCAGACAACAAACCTTTAGTTACAGCAGTGCAGTTTCTGTGCATGGATAAGTCTTACCTCCCGGAGCACTCTGACGGGCAGTTATAGCCCCAGGGCTTCAACGGAAGCCTCCCACACTTAACACTGCACACATTTTTCAATGGCGAGAGATGCTATCTCTGAGCCATCGCCTTAGCCTTGGCAGCGCTGTCAGTACTCGTGCACATGAGAGAGCTGGTAGCAGTGCAGAGTCTCATGCCAAGGACAGTATCATCAACCCCAAGCAATCAAAAATCATCAGAAAGTCCGTTTGTTTTTTTTTAATCGCATAATTTTTCAGCCAGGTATAAATAGTGGATTCTTTTTATTTGCTTGCTGGGTTTTGAGCCTTTAGCTCGTAGTGGGGTTACATTTTCACCCTTGTCTCTGCCACTGTAATGGCTGGAAGCAGACTGTTTTAAAACAATTGTAGCAGAGAGTCTCAAGGCCATTTCCTGATCCCAGGAGCTGGGGCTCTAAGGAAAACAACAGATATCGTGAGACTGGAAGCAGAATCATGGGAGTTGGCAACACCTAGAGTGTAAGCGCCTGGGGCAGGGACAGTCATTTTTATTTCCCATGGTTTGTGCAGCACCTAGCATAATGGGGCCCTGGGCCATGACTGGGGCTCACAGGTGCTACAGATACACAAAATAACAACAACAACACTGCAGTGATGAAGAGATGACTATGCACAAACACTTCGCCTTGGTTACAGCTGGTCTGGTCTTGGTTTTTAAATGAAGGCTGAGGCGCCCCAGTGAGAGAAACCAAGAAAGAGCAGGCTGCCTCCATGCATTAATTCTAATCTCCGAGTGACCGGGGCCAAGGCACAAAGTGTGTGTGTATGTGGGGGGGGTTTGACGAGTCCCCCTCTCACTACTACCCCTCTGGAGCTATGTGTGCCTTGCTTTGTAAAAATTGTAATTAAATCCCTGAAACGGGATTGGATAAATCCATGAATATAAGAATGGCCACACTGGGTCAGATCAAAGGTCCATCTAGCCCAGTATCATGTCTTCCGACAGTGGCCAATGCCAGGTGCTTCAGAGGAAATGAACAGAACAGGTAATCATCAAGTGATCCAGCCCCTGTCACCCATTCTGAGCTTCTTGTAAACAGAGGCTAGGGGCACTATCCCTGCCCACCCTGACTAATAGCCATTGATGGACCTATCCTCCATGAATTTATCTTCAAGGGTTCTGGAACAATTTGTATAGTGTGGGTGCTGAGAGCCATTGAACCAAACTGTAAACCATGTATATAATGGAAACCACTTCAAGCCAGGGGTTGTGGCAGCACCCCCCACACCCTTAGTTCCAGCACCTATGTTTATCTAGTTCTTTTTTGAACCCTGTTATAGTCTTGGCCTTCATGAAACATGCTCCATGTGGCTGGCCAAACGAAACTGCTTCCTCACGGCTCCAAGGCAGAAGCCACTGCACAGCAAAGATGTGGGTTTGGTCAGCAACAATGGGATGGCTCAACAGCAGCCTGCCTGCCAGGCTCTCCCCATGACGTTACAGAACACAGCACTCCCTGGCAGTCCTGGTCTGTAACTGGCAGCAGCATCCAAGAAGACAAAAGGTCACAGCACATGAGGGCTCCGTCTTGATCCCAGCAGAATGCCACCTGGACCCAGCTGCAACACTGCATGCTGGGACCTACGGTTTCCATTACAGAGATGAGGGCAATGGGAATATGCTCCGTGGTAAGAAAATGAGGCTGCTGGAATATTATCAATAAGGCACCGGATAGGGCAGTGGTTGGGCCCCTCTGGCTCAGACTGCCGGCTCGAGATGTGACGGCGTCCTTTATGCACCTTCCCAAGCAGCAGCTGGGAATGCCTGCCCCATGCGTCATCTAGTGGCAGAATTCCACGTACCCGTTTTGATTGACAAACACTAACAGACAGACTCCTGGGGACACACTGTGAAAGCTGCAAGCGGAGATTGTTATGGTCTTCATTTTCCAAGCAGCTGACAACAATTAGTCATGGAGCCAGATTCTACGCTCAGTTACGTTAACACCAATCTGGAGTAATTGTGCTGACTTCTGGTACGACCAGAGTAACAGATTAGACTTTGGCCCGTGGCCTAGTGGTTACGGCAGGGCACTGTGAATCAGGACTCCTGGGTTCTATACTTGATTCTGTCTCTTACAGCAAACAAGGTGCTCTGGCTCTAAGCTTCATTTTACCCTGGTATAAAACAGAGATGACAACACAGGCCCGCGTCCCAGAGGAGATGGGGTGTGTAATGATTTCACGGTAAAAAGCCCTTTGAGATCTTTGGAAGGAAGGGGCTACAGAAGGGCAGAGGAGTATTATTATTATCATCATCACATCTCTATACAGATTCACTGTCTATTGAGCATTCAGATTACTGCGGTTGCCGTCACAGACTTTGAAATGCTCGCTGCTGATAACGTACAATAGTAACAAGGATAAAATCCACATATTTCAGTTTTGCAGAGATTGAGGATTCATTCAGGATCAGATCTAATTTTAATTAACGGTAACATATTCTGTGCATCCCCAGCAAGATCTATTTTAATTTTAATTCAGGCTGCTAAGGCTCTGGAACCAGTTATTTGACTGACAGTGCAAGGTTTCAACTCTCCATAACTGGGGCATGTAAATAGCCCCATTCAGCTGAGGAGCTCAAAACATTTTACAAAAAAGGGTTTTGTTCCCATGTTACAGACGGGGAAAAAGAGGCACAGAGAAGTTCCGCGAGTTGCCCAAAGCCATGCAGTGACTCAGCGACGTATCTGGGAATGAAACCTATGACCTCCGTCTCTCAATGTTCTGGTCTAATCATCCAGCCCTGCAGATTAATGAAGGTTATTGGAGACCTTGTGCTGAAGGAGGATGGAGGAGGCTGGCTAGAGCTGCTTTGGAAGCATCATACAGAGTAGCTATAGTAAGAAGATTTCACAGTAGGAGAAATGGGTGCCCAGAACCAAAAGTTGGTTGAAAATTTTAGTCCCTCTGGGACCAGCCTTGCAAGCCAAGTGCACACATCAAGGAGATGAGAACAATGTAGAGCATCTGCCAGTGATTCAGTCTGAGTGCGGTGGGAGAATACTCCACCAACAATGTCCTGGGGCCTTCTGATCCCAACAAAATCAGAACAAACAGCCAGGGCAGTCTCTGACACTGACCTTGTCTAAGGCACAGAGAACAGGAGAGAGACAGTGCCAGGCAGCTGAGAGAGCTTACCTCGCTCACCCTGGAAGGCATGATGGTGTCCGTCAAGTTCTCGAAGGAGGGCACGCACGCTGCGCAGAATGTCCGACTCCACCTCTGGCGCAAAGGGAGGAAAAGGATATGAGCAACCAGCACAACTCTGCCATACGTGGGTAAATACTGGCATGTGGCTCGCTGCATAGGCATAAGGCGCCTACTTTGTATCACCTTCATTTAGGGTAGGTAGAAAGTGCCACAATTTTACAAAGGTTACGGAACTGGGGAACCCCAGAGATGGTCTCAATAGACTAAGGCCAAAATGTTCAGACATGGTTACTACAGCTAAACTGCTAAATCCACACTATGAATTCCCTGAGCCACACAGCAGGATAAGAAGCAAAGGGTCTATACAGAGTTTTTGCAACAGAAATTCTTCAAAGAATTTTTGAGGGTCTGCAGGGAAAAAAATGATTTGGTGACAGACCATCTGTAAACAAAGAACAGAAACATCTTCACATTCGGGTGTAGCTTCTATGGAGCAATGCTGATTGGCACCAGCTGAGGAGCCGGCCAGCAATAGGAAGTATGGTCATCATGACAACTGCTCAGAATTTGGGGGTGGGGTGGAACGAAGCAAAACAATCTTGTTCAGACTGAGTTCAGGTTGTAATACATTGTAGGGAACCTTGTCAAAACGGTGTCGTTAACACATTTGATATTTGAGAGTCAGGAAATTTAGAGTTAAGGTTATTTCAGAAATCTTAACTCTGTTCTCCTCACCCTACCTTTATGCCTATGTCCTTCAGGCACTGTGTAGCCACTACACTTCAAATAAAAGACATATCCTCCTCACGTAGATTGGACGCTTTCTGCAGGTAGGACTATCTTTCTCTTCTGAGTTTGCACAGCCCCTAAAACAACAGGACTCTGCTCCATGACGGGCTAGCACTGCTAGGCAATAATACAAATAATAATAACCACTGTACTGCCCCACTCTACTGAGTGAAGTACACACTCTCTCGCCCACAATATAGGAGCCAGTGGCATTCAGCATATTGCCTGTTTCCTTCCATTTATGAGCCAACCTGCAGACCCGCCTTCCGACTGAGGTCAAGAAACCTGCCACATATTACCCTCTATGTACAAATAGCTCCCTCCCACATTCACAATTCCACAAAGCCTGTCTCAGCCCCTCAGTCACCCTTCCATATAAATCACAAACTGCCTTCCGCTCTAAAAACGAGAAACATCTTAGTCGCCTTCCTGACACAGTTCTGAGACCACAACACTCATCGATAGCTATACGTTGTGCTCAGCTTGGCACCATCCACCCTTCACATACTGGTCTCAGACCTTCAGAGCACCCCATTTTCCTAGGCAGGTTATAAACACAGAGGAGCCATAGGGAAGCAATGAATTCCCCTTGGACATCTCTCTGACACATAGGGAACTAAGAGCCATGATAGAGGGGGCTCTGTAGGGAGCAACCCACAAAACAGCTAAGTACAGGAGAAATACTAGGCAGGAAATCTAGTAATCAAGTTAATAATCAAGGAACTTCCAGGAGGACAGTAAGTTTGGACCAGCTGTTCTGTGTAAATGTGTAAAAGTAATAGGGTGGGCCAGGTGTCTGATTCAAAGCTCATTGGAGTTAATGGAAAGACTCCCATTCATTTCAGTGAACTTTGGATCAGGCCCTATAGCATCATAAATTCAATCAAAACCCAAGGTCTCTGCTGTTCTAAAATCAGTACGTCAGTCTGACAACCACAGACCAGCTTCCAGGGACTTAGTGAATGTCATTAATATCTAGATCCAATTGGCTGAGAGCTGGGAGAAGGCAGGCATAGAGAAAGAAGAGAAATAATCTTCAGATGAAACAATTAAAGCTCATTTATTCCATAGCTGTAAAAATCCTGCTCCAGGACCCCAGAGGCATCTTGCCTTTCTCTTCATTAAAATAATCCATTAATTAATTAAAAAGAGATAATGCATTAAGATAATGAAAGATAATTCAGATTTGCATTGTTTAATTCTTTGCAAAGGGCCTTTGTACTTTCTCTCTCTACAGGAAGATGCAGAATGGAGTTTGCAAAACATTCCTTGACTCAGAATACAACAGTTTCATTCTCTTAACCTGGGCCATAACATGCATCCAGTTCCACTGATATGGACTGAACTGCAGCCTGGAGGTCTGTATTTTACATTATGGGACTGAAAGCAAGTAGCATTCTCACCTTCTTCCCAACAGAATTATACACACAACCTGGCCAAAATTTACCATCCTCTTGGGATTTCCTTTATTATTAATTTAATTACCAAATTTCCTGCCAAATGTGCAGAGTGGATTTTGGGAGGCTGAGCACAGTGTGTAAGTGTAGGTGTCACGGTCTCAGAACCATGTTAGGAAGACGACTAAGATGACGGTGACAGTGGTGTTTCTAATTTTTAGAGCAGAAGGCGCTTTGTGGTTTATGTGGAATGAATGGTGACTGAGTGTCCGGGACAGGCTTTGTGAAAGAAGGGTCGGCGTGGTGGAATTGTGAATGGGGAGGGAACTATTTGTGGACTGTATGTGCGGGAAAATGCTATGGTTTCCTGACCTCAGTTGGAAAGTGTGATGGCTCGTAAATGGAAGCAATGAGGCAAAATGCTAAATGTAGCTGGCTCCTATGTGGTGGGGAAGAGAATCTGTACTTCATTCAGCAGAGTGTGGTGCTGTACATTGAGGACTGCATCATAGGCCTTGTCAACTCACACACTGTCATCAGTTTAAGATATGTTTACACTACAGCACTGCAGCTATGCCACTGTATGCTGTATGGTAGACACTTGCTATAGTGATAGAAAGAGTTTTTCCATCGATGCAGTAAATCCACCTCCTTGAGAGGTGGTAGCTAGGTCGAAGAAAGAAATCTTCAGTTGACCTAGTGGTGTCTGCATCAGGGCGTAGGTCGGCTTAACTACATCTCTCAAGGGGGAGAATTTTTCACCCTCCTGAGTGGCATAACTAGGTTAACTAAAATTTAGGTAAAAGGAAAAGGAGTACTTGTAGCACCTTAGAGACTAACAAATTTATTTGAGCATAAGCTTTCGTGAGCTACAGCTCACTTCATCAGATGTAGCTCATGAAAGCTTATGCTAAAACAAATTTGTTAGTCTCTAAGGTGCCACAAGTCCTCCTTTTCTTTTTGCGAATACAGACTAACACGGCTGCTACTCTGAATCCTAAAATTTAGGTGTATACCTCAGTTAGCCCTGGGCAGATTCTAATTTCAGTTTAAGAGTGGCTTATTCAGAGAGAACCAGTGCCAATTTTTGCAAGTATTTCCATATAATCTGGAGAAATTTGAGATCCTCTTACTAGAGAGTGCATATAGATTGCTGTCCCTGTCAGTATCCGCCAATGCTCAAGGTAAGGAGGAGAAGCTGTTTCTACCCTAACCCTCTGTTTTCAGTGGCTCGTAACTTTTCTGAAGCAGATTTTGGGGGGGAGAACTGAAGGTTTTCTTATTCTTAGCCCCAACCCAAAGGTGAATGTTTGAGGGAATTCCAGTAAAATCGGTTCAGTTGCTAATACGCAAGTTAAAAAAGTAATAGTGTTTGTCCAAAAGTTCCAGTTGAAATATTGTATGCAGTGTAGTTGTAGCCGTGTCAGTCCCAGATTATTAGAGAGACAAGGTGGGTGAGGTTAATGGGCCATTCTACCTCGAATGGTCTCTTATAATATGTGCTAAATACTTATGCCAAACAATCTGTTCCCCCTGGCATTTTGCTGTGACATTAGGAGTACCTTTCCCAGACCCGAAGAAGAGCTCTGTGTGGCTTGAAAGCTTGTCTCTGTCACCAACAGAAGTTGGTCCAATAAAAGATATTACCTCACTTACCCTGTCTTACTAATTGAAATATTTGCATTCTGACCCATAAAAAATGGCTAATGCTAGGGGGCTAGGTTCTCATGTACACTAAGGTCCCTTTACTCCACTCTGGCAGCTTAGAGGGGTTGGTGGTTATGTCTACACGACAGACTTCTGACAGCATAGCTATGTCGGTCAAGGATGTGAGGAAAAGTGATCCCTGACTGACAGATCTGTGCCGGCAAAAGCCCCTAAAACAGATGCAGTTATACCGACACAATTTTGTTTTTGCCAGGATAGCTGCATTTGGAGTGGTGGCGGAATAAGCTCTACCGAGAAAAGCAGCTTTGCCAATGTAGCTGCATCCACACTAGGAACTCTTTTCCAGTACAGTATACTGGTATAGCTATCCCGGTAAAGCACTTTTAATGTAGGCATGGCCTTAGTATTAATGAGAATCTGGCCTAGAATAATCTATGGCAGTAGTGCCTATGTGCTATACAGATACAGAACAAAGAGACAGCGCTGGCTCTAAAGAGCTTATTATATTCCTCCATTAGAGGAAGGCCAAACTACTCAGGTTGGAGGAAAACGCATTCAGTATTTTTACAAATATGGCTTGATTCCCTTCTCGCAGACGCTGGTGTAAATCAGAAGCGAGCCCAGTTCAGTCAGTGGAGTCAGATCCCTGGACATTTTGGGCTGAGTTTTTCGAAAGCTCTCTAACGGGATCTGGTGCCCAAGTCCCATTGAAAAGAAAATGTCTGGGAATCGGGTGTCCCAGTCCCACACTGGCAGCTGGCAAACATTCCCATTCTCCTTTCCCCATACATTTACCCCAGAGTTGCTACAGGGCACCTCAGTTAAGGATGCTTCTGTGAATGAAGGCCTCTTGAATTAAGGAGTTGGTTTATAAGGCCACTTGAGCTAAGAGAGATAAGGTGGGTGAGGTAGTATCTGTTACTGGACCAAGAGACTGTCTCTTTCACTAACAGAAGTTGGCTCATTAAACATGTGCTGTGATATGATTAAAATATGACCATGTAGATCATTGTTGCTACCACTGTTATATAATTGCAACAAGTCTTGTACAAAGTATGTCACGTAAGATGTCAATGAAAAGGTTATTGTTTGCTGAATATGATTATCCTATTTGTATGCATGTATACTTTTTATATCTAAAGTTATGAATATTGCCTGTACACCTCTATTTCAAATGTGTTCACTTCTGTGGTCACACCCACAAGGCAGCTTACTTCTAGTTTGGCCAGCACATTGTGAAGGGACTATTCAAGCTGAATGGCCCATCAAAGAGCGCTTAACTCACACTGGACCTTACAAGAGGCTTATCCCTACCTGATGGACCTTCCTGTGGAAGTTCTAGCTAGAATATGGGTAACAGCCTCTGCTATGACTCAGCGAAGCATGCAAGGGCATGTGACTAGATCATGTGACACTAAATTCCATCTTGTTACCTGTATTTTCCCCCAAACTGTGCTGAGGGCTTTGTTTGGGACAGTGAAGTTCCCTCCACATGGCAAAAGCTATAAGAGGCCCTGGAAACATCTCCATTTTATCTCTTTCCTGCTCTGAGCTCTGGACTATGGACTTAGACTAATGGGAGCATTCTAACCAAGGGACTGAGGACCTTCCAAATCATTTGGAAGCAACCAGAGACTTAACAAGCCAGCAGTTTATTCCATCACTGCTCCAAGCCTGATCCAAGAACTTTGCAATTATTGTACGTATTTGATTCCTTTAATCAATATTAACTCTCACCTCTTTCTTTCTTTTTATAAATAAACCTTTAGATATTAGATACTAAAGGATTGGCTGTAAGCATGTATTTGGGTAGGATTTGAAATATTCATTAACTTGGTGGGTAATGTGTCTGATCCTTTGGGATTAGTAGAACTTGTTATATGATGAACAAGATTTTTGGTAATCCCTATCATATTTGACTTGGCTGTCTGGGAGGAAGCTCAAGGCTGCATTGCTTTAAGGCAAGGGTGGGGAACCTCCGACCCGTGGGCCTGATCTGGCCCCCTGGCTAGGTGCAGGGGCAATCAGGGAAGCTCTGAGTTTGCGTGCGCCTACCCGCGCCCGCAGGCGCCACCCCCGCAGCTCTCATTGGCTGGGAACCGCAGCCAATGGGAGCTGTGTGGGCGGTGCCTGCGGGCGCGCTGCTGGCTGGCAGTGCACACAGCACAAAGCCGCCTGGCCACATTGTGGCCACTTCCAGGAGTGGCAAGGGGCCAGGGCAGCGGGGGAGCCTACCTTAGCCCCACTGCACTGCCGACCAGGAGCTGCCCGAGGTAAGCAGCGCCCGGCCAGAGCCCACACCCCTCACCCGCTCCTCCACCCCAACCCACTCCCAGAGAAAGCACACCCACTCCCAAACCCCATACCCAAGGTCGGAACCCCCTCCTGCACCCCAACCCCTTCCCAGAGCCTGCATCCCAAACCCCCTATCCCAGCCCTGAGCCCGCTCCCGCATTCCAAACCCCTCAGCCCCAGCCCGGAGCTCCCTCCCACACCCTGAACCCCTCATTTCTGGCCCCACCCTAGAGCCTAGGGGAAACCCCAAGCCACCGCCCCCCACTCCCTGCGAGGCTGTGTGTGGCCTGCAACTGATTTTTTTCTGTGGGTCAGTGGCCCCCGATAGAAAAAAGGGTTCCCCACCCCTGCTTTAAAGGAACTGTGTTTTGGCTTCTGTGTAGCCAATTGTAGAAGCTGTTTTGTTACTGGCTTGGTGAAACTAAGTATTGGAATATCTACCAGTTTTGGGAATTGTCTGTTCCATTCTTTGAAGTTTGCCCGAATTGAGCAACCTCAGCTTGGCCCCCCCGGGACCCCGAACGATTTTGCCTCTCTCTCATATCCTGGGACCAACAGGGCTACAACAACACTGCAACCAAATTTAGCTAAGGATATGTTTGCTAAGGAGTTCTGCATTGAGGACACCTCGATTAAGGAAGATGAGTAAGGTTGCTACACCTCTTAGGATGACCTGGGGTGTACTCCTTGCTTTCCAGTTAATCATAAGGATGTGCCAGTAATGAACCAGCTGGCTCTATGCAGCATTTTCTATCCCTCTTTTCCTTGTCCTAGCTACAGCACTGATCGATAGCTAAACACTCACTTCACCGTACCATGTTACTGTAACTGAATTACAGATGTTGCGTGGAGCGACGCCTATCCTGGAATTAAGGCTGCATTTTCCATTCTAAAGGGCCTTTCCCAGATGCTTATAACTTTGTCAAACGTTTACTTCTCAGGCTGAAATTTTCCATGTTTGGTCTTGGGCCCAAAGCAAATTTTCTCAGGAAGCCGAAGCGAAAATGGTCAAGCCATTTCTGAATGCCCAGAGATTTTTGTCATTATAAACAAATATCCATGTTTGCAATCTTTGTGTGATCAGCTCTAGCACTGGGTGGAACCAGTGTCATAAAATCTGAATGGCGAATCTAAGCTGGAGGCTCAAACAGCCCTGTGCAGAGAGCCAGCAAAAGGCCCTTGAATTACTTAAGTCCCACTTAGATACTCTTTTGAGGATGTAAGTGGGACTTGTAAAGACACTGAGCTGGCCTCAGGAGACCTGCGGTCAATCCCTTGCTCGGCCACAGGCTTCCTGCATGACCTTGGGCAAGTTACTTAGTCTCTCTGTGCCTCTGTTCCCCCATCTGTACAATGGGGACAATAATCTTTCCTTTGTCTGTCTTGTCTATTTCACTGTGAGGTCTCAGGGCAGAGGCTCCTTCTCACTGTGTGTGTGTGTGGTGCCTAGCACAATGGGGTCCTGATCTCGACTGGGGCCTCTAGGTGCTACGGCCACACAGATAGTAACAGCTTACGCAGTGTATTAATACCTGTGAGGTAGATAGGTAAATGTCATCTCCACTTTACACAGGGGGAAACTGAGGTACAATGAAAGGAAGTAAAATGGCACTAGAACCCAGTCCTACAAGCAGCCTTTCTCCTAGACTGCCAACCCTCCACCTTAGTCATACCACCATCTTTCCTCCCTGGGCCTACTGGAGAGAGTTACTGCTGAGCTACCCACCGCAGTACCAGCTCAGCAGGACAATCTCCCTAGTCATTAGATGGACTTATTTCTCACCCAGCCTCTCGCTCTGCTGAAGCGCATAGGGCTGCCTTGGCCAGCTTGCCTTTCCCTGCTGCCTCAGCCCACCCGCTCAGGGACATTGCTGGCAATCACAGACCTGTGTTCTCCATGAATGGGCAGGGAGCAGACGTGTCTGTCTCAGCACTTCTCGAACAACAGGGCAAGCAGGTGGCAGCTTCTCACTCAGCACTTGCATGGCCTTGCGTCCTGGTTCTCGCCTGCAAAACAAGAGAGATGTAGGTGAAACCTTAAGAGGAAGGTGGGATCAGACCGGCCCAGGTGTGAAAATGAGAGAGGGAGCGGGGCACAAATAGGGAGATGCCACTGAAATGGGCAGCCACAATGGGCACCGAGGGTCAGGTTCCCAGGAGAGCTCAGCATCCACCAGGGAGCCCACGGGCCCTAACTGCCCTCTTGTTCCAGGCTCAGCAAGGGCCAAGGATTGAATGAGCCATGGAGGATTCTTGCTGCCCATGCTGCCCCTGTTCTCAGGACAGAGAGAGGCCTTTAGTCTCCGGGGCATTCAATCTGCACTGCTCACCATGAGAGGTCTAGTATAGGCCCCACTGAGCTGCCTGTCTCTTACTAGAATCTCCTCAGGACCTGCAAGCTTGTCTCCATGACCAGGCCTGTGGCAGCCTCCTGGAGGGGGTCAGGAGAAGACCTGCTGACACCCCTGCTGCACAATCCCCAGCTCCCTGTGCAGGTGCAGCAGAGATTGGCCCTGGCTGGTGTCACCAGGACCAGAGACCTCCTGGGCTCCATCTGAAAGGACTGGCTGAACCCTGGGTGCTTGCCTGCACGTGGGGCTGCTCACACCATCTGCTCCATGAGGTGAGGGCTGCCTGCCCCTGCCTCTCTTACTTATCTCGAGCAGGCCCTGCAAGAGGGTGCACCCAATCTGCCCCATCCCCTCACCCTCCAGAGCTCACCATTGTGCCCCTGCTCCGCAAGCCCTAGCAGCCATGCCCAGTGCGCTACCTGAGCATGCCAAATGATATCCAGTCAGTCCATCTCTGAACCATGCCTACGGAACATCTCCATGCTCTCATGCCCCATACCATGCATTTCCTCACCCTCACGTCCACCCCGACCCAGCTGCAAGATGTCCTACCGCGGGCCAGTCTTTATTCCACCCCGGTACCTCGGCCTACTGGGGATATTAGTTGGAGCTGCATGGAGCTGTGAGCATGGGCGTGGTTCACAGGTGCCGACACCTGTCCCTTCTGCAGCGAGAGGGAGACCCTGGCGAATACCTGGCACCAGTGCACAGCCCCTTTTCTGGCTCCTCCAGAACCTCCTGCTGAGGCACTGGCTGCATTTCTCCTCACAGCTATTTCTGTGCATGCAGCTCCCCCTCTGTGGTCCCACAAGGGAACGAGAGCTCCTCGTTAGTCTCCTCCTGGCGCTACCCATACTGGCCGCCCACCAGCCCAAGAGCGGGAGGAGGGGGCTGCTCTACGACCACAGGGCCTTTTCCCATTTCCTGGTTGTATCACGCACCCAGACAGAGTTCCTCTGGGCAACATCCACTGACTCCCTGGACACTTTCACCAAGCAGCGGGCACTGCCTAGGGCTCTCTGCTGGGTCCCCCTCTGCTACCCTGGTTTTACCCCTTTCATCTGCACTCCCCTTCCCATGTTTTCAACTTTTGTTCCAAGCGATCAGTTGGCTCCTGGGTCCTGTGGCCCCTCCCCCACCTGGGGGGTGGGCCTTTTATCTTACCCCTCCCCCCAGAATTCAGATAGGCTGCACTGCCCCCCAACAGGGCATTCACTGGGAACGAGCCAGGGGAACTGCCAGGAGGGTTGGAAAAGGAGAATGGGGACTCCCCAATAAAAGTGGGTAAGGATTTAACTCAGGCAAGCTGGCACCTGTCGGGGAAGCAGGTTTGATGGAACAGAAAGTGCCAGGGAGATGACACAGGGAAAGGCCTCTTGGCCTTTCCCTGGGCACGGCCGGGAGATTTGCCAGGGCAGCGGCATAGCTGCTGCAGCTGAAGCAGTCTTGACTAGCGGGAAAGCACATGCCTAGCTTGGACTCCCTGCTGCCAGCGCACAGCAAATGGAAGTGTAAAAGGTACACGCTGTCTCCTGCACCCCCTTGCAGCAGGCACAGAACTACAGGGAGATCCTGCCTTAATTTCCCAGATGCGGCCATCTGTAAGGTCAGCAAGGTTGATACGTATTGAACTGTGCCCCCCTTCTGAGGTCTTGGTCATTAGCAGAAAATTCAGCAGCACCACAAGAAAGCCCCTCACCCAGGCTTCTTAGCAAGGAGGCAGACTCCAGCTGAGCATGTCAGTCCCATGTTTACAAGGCCGCCCCAACCTGGATTCCCTCCTGGAGCCAAAGCCTTCCTGCCCACCCCCCTCAGAGGCTGGGCCTCCTGCAGCTCTCTGGGAGCTCCTTCCTCCGGGAGCACTGCTCCTGGGCAGCTCCCTCTCCCCACCAGCAACCCTGCCGCAGCAGAGCTCTGGCAGCCTTTCATCAGGTCCAGGTGCTCTTCAGCTAATTAGCTGCCAAGCAGTCACCTAGGCAATTAGCTGCTCAAAGGTGGGCTGAGATGGGCTCGTTCGCCTCAATGAAACCCATCAGCCTGACTCTCCTCACAGGGGCCAGCCACCCCATGGCAGGCCGACAAAGCAGAGACTGGTACCTAGTACTTTTCACGTCTAAAGCAGCTTCACAGAGATGCTAATGGAAGAGCTCGCTCAGTGAGTCACTGATGCGCTGGTGCTGGGCTGTCCCATGTTCTCCAGCCAAACTGAAGGGAAGGTTGGGAGGGGCGGTCCCCCTGACTAGGATGGCATGACGGGTGCCATTGCAGCCCTTTGGAGAGGCCTTCTTGTAGAAACACACTGCAGAGCAGATCTGGGCCTTCGGAAGGTGCCTGGTGGCACCAAGGGTCAGGGATTCTCCCAAAACAGCCCTTGGTAAATAGAACGCCCAATCCCCCCCCCAGGATCTTTAATCCCCCTCCATAACACACACACACATACACACACTGTGAATGGCACAAGCTGAGCTGTACATGGTCATCCAGATCTCACCGATTATCCTGGTGTCAATCGGGCATCACACCAGTGAAGTCCATGGGGCTGACTCCCTTTCGCCCTGCAGCTTGCCAAGTCTTTTACACTAGTGCAAAGCGGGTAAGATGTTACTGCCCTGCTCTGCTAGTGCTTTCCATCCAGTTGGCACTGGTGCAAATGATGGTAGTGGGCAATGGTGAGTGGGGCCCGGTGGAGCTATCCTGGTGCACAAGCTTGTCTGGGTTAGAGGAGAACCTGTTCCATGCACATCTCAGAAGCACAGTATAAACATCTCCAGCCAGTGTCACTCACTTCTAGTCTGTTTGCCACAGGGCTCTGCCTTGCTCCTTGACTGAGGGAGAAGAAATGGACAGATCCCCACTGGACACTAGATTTCCCTCAGGGGAAGTGGCGGTGGGGTATTGCTGTGAGAACCCCATGTTAAAATATTAGCAGCCCATCCTTGAGGTGAATATCGTTATTTCTGCTTTATACGTGGGGAAAAAGAAACCCAAAGAGATTAACTGCGCTGCCCAGGAAGTAAGTGCTAGAGCCAGGCATTGAACCCAAGCGTTCAGTCACACAGAGTTTGTTCTTCAGCTGACTCTGAAAAGTAGAATTGCTTTACTTTAGCTCCTCCTAGTGCTTCTCTCCCCCTGGATTTGGGCTCAGGGATGTAAATGACTTGATTTGAGGGATGAAACCCGCCCTGTCCCCACCCCACTGCCTATGCTTCCTTCTCAACAAGACACGCTGTCCTGCAGCCAGCCAGGTGCGCAATGTACAAATCAGGTACATGAGTGTCACAGCACAGCACTGGGCAGCCTCGCCTATACTGGCCTCTGCCAGGGCAGACTTAACTCACTGGCTGTCCCGCTACCTAGGGAGAAGCAACACCACAGCCATCCCCACATCAAACCCCTCCTAATCACAAACCAGTGGCTCAGAGAATCAGCAGCCACAAGGCAATCTCCCGCACAGCTCTGTCAGGGTCTTTGAAGGGCACCAAGAGAGGAGCCAGCCAGGAACCTGATGGCTTCCCCTGGCGCTGAGACCTCATTGTTCTCTTCAGAGACAGGGGAAAAAAACAAGAAGTGGAATAGGAAGGAAGGGAGATTTGGCAGCGTCACACCACCATGCTCACTCTGGCATGGCTGGGACCTGGCCATCACTGCTCAGGAAGGCCAAGGACTGGTTAGCGGTTCATGCTGCAGAGCATGGAGCACTGGCAGAGCTGTGTGCAGGAACAGGACTGGAGTAGCAGGGAGGCTGTGGGTTGGGACTGAGGGGAATTCAGAGAGCTGGGTGTGGGGAGCCCAAGACTGGCATGGTGGGGAGTTCTGCGGGTCGAGATTGAGGAGCACTGGGAGAGCTGTGTGCATGAGGAAGGTGAGCCCAGGAATGGATAGCAGGGGAGACGGGTCAGGATTGAGGGGCATCAGTAGAGCTGTATGAGGCTCGATCACGGTACACTCAGCTTTAGCGAGTGCTGTCAGCCACTCACTTACAAATGGACATGCTCAGATTGGCGGCAGGGAATGGGAGAAAAGAAGGAATTCATCTGGCAGCTTATCCATCAGCCAGCCAGCCTGTCACAGGACAGCGAGTGACAGGGAGTGCCAAGGGAGGAGGAAGAGAGGTGGGTACTGGAGGAAGTTACAGATGAGCATCGGGCAGGTTCTTCGTGCAGTCACAAGCTCCAGAACTTCCAAACTCTTCAGCAGCAAGCCAGGCAGCATGGACAGTGACTGGGTGGGCTCTGTCTGTGTCCGAGTAGGAAGGCTGTCTTGCTGTATTTGTGGAGCCTGCATACACTCAAAGACAGCCTGTTGTAATGCCCTCCAGACAGCTGCCCTGCCCAGAAAAGGTCTGACACACCTCACTGAAGGACTAAGAGCCATCCAGACCGCAGCCTGGGGCCAACCACTTCGACTGTCTCTCAACTACTGGCCCATGCTCATGAAAAATGGGTTTCTCCACAGGGGCCCATGGGGGGGAAGAGGCAAGCGTGACTGGTGGGTCTGTAGCTTCTCAGTCATGGCTCAGAGATGGGATCCTGTTCTGTGCTGGGGGCCAGCCATCGTCACGGGGTCAGAGCAGGAGTGAAAAGGCAGGAGGAACTGACCAGCCTGGAATGTTGGTGAACTACAGACTCCCAGATGGAGTGAGATCAGACCAGAGGATGGGGCATCTAAGGACTTTTGTTGTTTCCAAAGATCTGTAACCCTCAAGTATTTCAAGAGTCAAGTTTCCATGGTTAGGAATCCCATTGCTAGGCTTGTGTCCCTTGTTTTTCTGCCTTGCTGTCCCTAAAGGGGATAGTTAACGAGAAGGCCAGAGTGCCCACAGCCCTGGCGGAGCTCTGGGGTGCATGTGTCACTTATGGGGGGGCTCGGGAGGCCTGAGTTACTGGTTTCAGGGTCTAAGGTGACGGGGTGGCCATGCCCCTGGACAAGTGTCAGACAAGAGGTCTCAGCCCAGGAGTGTGCCCTACAGATCCTAGACTCTGCCCAGACCCAGCTAACTTGAAAGCATATGGGACCCAGTGTTCGGGTGGACTCACAACAGACTGGTGACGGCACAGAGGGGGACTGTGCCAGGCTATAATGCCAATGACTAGCACTGGTTAGGAACTTGCTGGTGAAACAATTTTTTGACAAAAAATGGAAACAAAATATTTCATCTTGGGTTGGTCCGACATTAAACTATATCTGCCTTGGCTACTGCAATGCCTTGTGGGAGCTGTATTCAAGGTGAATCATGTTCCCATTTTCCCACGGGCTCCTGGTCCAGATTACATCTCCCATAATGCAATGCAGTCACCCCTCTGCCTGAGCTACGTGCTGCATTATGGGAGTCACATGACTGTGGGGAGAGCAGATTGGTTCCTGCTGAGAGTGGCGGGAGCACAAATTAAAGGTTCGCCTCCTGGACCAGCTTGAGTTACTCCCCCGCACCCCCTGGGCACGTCTCCCCTCCCTTACCCTTAGTGGCCCTCCCTGCAGCTCCCAGCTGTTTGCTGCTGGCTCTCCCCAGGACCGCAGCTTGCAGCTCACCGGCTCCAGGAGCTGCCGCACGTGGAGGGGGCCTGGTCAGCAAACTGTGGCAGAAATCTGGGGGGGTACGTGACCCCCCATGACCCCCATATGTCACCTCTGATTGTGAGTGCATGTGATTTAACATCAAATAGACCTGATCCAAAATGTTTCGACATTTCCAAATCTAAATTTTTCAAAAATTTTCACTCTGCTAAAAATTTTGACTTTTTGTCCTGCTTCAGGATGAAAACAAACGTCGAAATGTCAGATTTTTCCACAGGATGGAAACTCTGATTTTTGCTTAACTCAGCTGATGACACTTTAAGTGGCACAGGTGGCAGGCGGGCATTGGGGATTGTGCCTTCTAGTGCCAAATGGTACAGCAGGGTGCAGAGAAGGAACGTGTGTCCCACATCAGTGGTTCCCAGCTTGTTCCATACTGGGACCCTGCGCCCTCCTAGCAATATAGGAAAGGCAGCATGCCTGCAGCCCCCTGACACCTGTCTGCGACCCCCAGGCTGAGAACCTCTGTCCTACAGCCTTGCACATTCATCTACAGGAACAACCAGGAGGGAAACAGAACAGGCCAAGCAGTGTCAGCGTCAGAGAAATAACATCAGGCAGCTACCCAGCTGTAACACTTGAGCTAAGGAGAGAGAGCCTTAGTGGCTAGTCATTGAAATCTGATGGTTTAAGAGCCCACTATCCAAGGGCAGAAAGAGAGAAACAGCCATGGTATCCTGGAGGCAGTGGTGTAGATCACCCAGTTCTCATTCGGGCAGCAGGAGGGTGACTTGAACCCGATCTCAGGTTGATAACCTTGGGGGAATAAACAGAGCCCTGAAAATCTGCTTCATATCTGTGGACCATTTTTGCAGATGGTGGATTGGATGCAGATAGAACCGCGCAGGGCTCTACTCACCGACGGTGCCTGACCCGCGGTGTCCGGCTCGGGCAGCCCGGAGGGCACAGTGCGCTCGGGGCTGGCAGCCAGCAGCTAGTGGTTGGGGCTGGATGGCCGGTCGGAGTCGGGGGCTGTCCAGCAGCTCAGGCCCCTCCAGCAGCGCCAGTGTCCCCACCATGGCCCGGCCTAGCAGCACTGGCCATGCTCCCAGTCCCGGGCCCAGCCCGCTGGCTCCTGAGCAGCAGGGCCTGCCCCCGGGCATGGGGATTGGAGTAGGCGGGGCCCCTCTGCCCCACCCCTGTGCCCCACTGTGATGCAACAAGCACAGCTGCTGCCGTCGCTCACAAGCCCCCGGGAGCAGCACATGATGCAATGTCCCTTCCCCCTAACCCACCTCAGCACTGCCCCTTCTCCTTGAGACCCCCACCTGTGCGCTGCCCCTTACCCCAGTCCCCACCCTCGCGCTGCGTCTTCCCTGCAAGACCCCACACCCCCACTCTCCCGCCCCAGGTCGCTAGTCCTTGTGAGACAGCTTGCTGGGGCAGTGCAGATGCGGATACAGGTAAAAGACAGCTAGCAGATCGCAGGTTGATCCTGGCAGATGTAGATCCACAATTTTGTATCCACGCAGGGCTCAATAAATTCACAGCATTTGCTCTCTGGAGACTGTGATAACTGCTCAGTTCTCAATGCAGTGTCACCGCTGGACTGGGGAGGGGGACAAAGGGGGAAGACAGACAGACGGACATCACCAAGAGATTGAACTTGGAGAGATCCAGCCAGCCAAGGGAACTGGGTAGCGGGAGAATTATAGTAGAGGGCCCAATCCTGTGAATAATTACTACCAAGCCAAGTGCTTACTGCCATTGTGGGATTGCCCATGTAGTGAGCCCCATGCAGGACAGGGCCCTTCTAGATCAGTGTGCATGACTCACTGAGAGTGTGCTGCTGTTCAATTAATAAAATGTTTCCTGAAAAATCTGCAGGTTGCAGAACCTATCCCTCCCCCTCCAGTATTTATTTCTGGCTCCAGGCACCGGTAACCAGACCTGGCTCTCTGCCATTCATGCTGACTTCCACTACTCTCTCGGCAGCAGCCTGCTCCCAGTTAGCACAGCTTTGGAAGCGCACCGCATTGGGGTGGGGGAGCTTCCAGTCCTGATGGCAGCATGCACTGTTCCAGCAGCTGATGGAAGAGCAGAGGCAAGAGCCAGAGAGAATAAGAGGCAAAAGCTCCACACAACCTTCCTGGGATCCATTTCTAAGAAGCCCCCTCCCTCTCCACGCAGCCTGGGTGGTAGCTCAGTCTAGGAACTACAGCAGGGAGTGATTCTGTCCCTGACTTGGCATTGACACAGTGTCGCTTTGAGGGAGTCACTTTGCTTTTATGTGCCTCAGTTTCCCAATCAGCATAGTGGGGGACAACACTATTCCCCCCACATATGGGGAGTTGCTTGGCTTAGTTAATTCATGTCTGGAAAGTGCTTTCAGATCCTCAGAGGGAAGGCAAATGGCTAATTATTATTATTATTGAGTCAATCCCTCGCCTCTCCCGAGCTCTGAGTGGGAGGAGGGCTCCGACTACAACAGCGCTTCCTGAGAGCGCACAGTGCTGTTCTGTTCAGATTTCTCGAGAGCATTGCCACACATCCGCCCAGCCTCCTTATCTCGCTCAGGCTAGAGTTCACCTTGACGGCAGCAGAGCACACTTCACTTTTTCTACTTCTCTCTTTCCTTCTTTGGACAGTGTGATCAAGCAACTTGAGAGCGGCCCCTTGCCAAAAGATTACACAGCAGCCTTGCAAGCGGTGTTACTGAAGGCATTTGGTAATAAATAGCTCAACAATTGGAGACACTGCCTACCAGCAACACACACAAGAGTGCTGCAATCCGGTTGCGAGCTCACCCCTGGCAGAGGCCAGGCTAATGGCCGGCACTTAATCCTCAAAACAGGGGCAGAAGCTCATGGGGGCATTTTCAGAGTCACTTCTCTGGCTATATCAGTGTCTCAGAGTTAAAAATAAATGTCCAGTGAGTCAGTCATTAACCAGAAGACACGTGGGCTTACACCAATGACAAGTGCTCAGGGACTCTCGCTCTCTTGATGTTTTCCTCTGTTCTATTTTTAAGGTGTATGTCAAGTACCTATAATGAATACAGCCGTCTCCACTTCCTCTTTGCTACCTCTTATTTTGACCACAGAGGCAACAAATACCCTCAGCCTCCTGAGCTCATGCGGCTCAGCTCCGTCTAGAAAACTGCTGCTCATAGACTAAATATCCACTGGCTTCACACTTCTCTCCCTCCCCTCAATACACATTACTACGGTACAGAAAAGCAGCAAACTTTCCTTGGGCCCATCCCATGGAAGCCATCTTGAGGCCCAAAACCACCCCTTCCTCTCCACTGCCTGGAAACGGTCAGAGGCCTCTTGGGGGAACGAGCTAGCTTGCCCTGGTCACCCAAAGATCCGTCTTCTATAGCCTAGCTCCAAGTTTGTGGGGCTGCCCTGCAGGGGTAGGCACCCCACTGCCAGGAGAGACTCTCAAACTCTGTCCAAAGAACAAGTTCCCATTTCTTATTAAATACATGGTTCTGCATCTAGGCACACAGATGGGACCTAGCTCTAGAGGCCCTGGGCTCTGGACAGTAGTGAAAGAACCTTATATAGTGCTTCCAATATCACCAAATCCTAGCCTTCCAAAATCACTTGAGTCACATTTTCAGGCTTTTCTGTGCAACCACGAGGACTAGAAACTTACTCACTTTATTTTTAAGTGGAGATTCTCCCATAGTCACATGGCTCCAGGAACTGGAGCTTCAGGAAAAACACCAGACTTTGCAGAATTTGTGAGAAAATCTCCAGAGTTAGCAACACCACTCGTCCTGTCAATTTCTGTATGATTCTATTTTTAAAAAGTGAATTTACTGCTGGAAAAGGTACCAGCCCACCTGCCCTGGAGACTGGAATGTTCTCATTATCCACAGAACAGGTACAGAGTGGGGAAGCCTCCTTCAGATTGCCACAATGACAGACTGCACCACTGATCTCTACCTCCTCTAACCCCTGGAGGTTTTTCGAGGCCATGGGGTGCTCATGGACAGTGTCTCTTAAGCATCACAATTATTGTTAATGTTGCTGGTGGTTTTCCACATTCAAAGCTCACCTCCAGAAGTTGGACGGGTGAGCTTGTTTGGCCAAATTTAGAACCCAGTCACAAACCATGGGCTTTTAGATTTAGAAACGAGCTCCAAAAAACCTTATAGATAGGAATTCCCCTTCATTCTGAGCAAATGCACTAATTTAAAACTTTGGACTCCCCCGGCTGTTGTAGAAGCAAGAAAACAAATCCTTAGCCTTTGCACAGCAGAAGCTGAAATTTAGTTAGCAATCCCTGTTTCTTTTAAAGTGGTGTTTCCCAAACTTGGGATGCCCCTTGTTCAGTGAAACCCCCTGGCGGGCCAGGCCAGTTTGTTTACCTGCCGCGTCCACAGGTTCGACCGATCGCGGCTCCCACTGACTGCGGTTCGCTGCTCCAGGCCAATGGAGGCTGCGGGAAGGACGGACGGCACATCACTCAGCCCGCGCCACTTCCTGCAGCCCCCATTGGCCAAGAACAGTGAACCGCGGCCAGTGGGAGCCGCGATCGGCCGAACCTGTGGACGCGGCAGGTAAACAAACCGGCCCGGCCCGCCAGGGGCTTTTTCTGAACAAGCGCATCCCAAGTTTGGGAAACACTGTTCTAAAGTAAAGCATTGTTTTTTCCAAAGGAAATTTAATTTAAAGTGCAGCTCCACTTTGAAAGATTACCCTCCCCCTCCATGTATTTAGTTGTATGTTAATTTAGACAGATTAGAGACACAGGAAAAACATGGAGGACCTGTGGCACCTTAGAGACTAACAAATTTATTTGGGCATAAGCTTTCATGGGCTAAAACCCACTTCATCGGATGCATGCAGTGGAAAATACAGTAGGAAGATATATATATACACACAGAGAACATAAAAAAATGGGTGTTGCCATACCAACTGTGATGAGCCCAATTAATTAAGGTGGGCTATTATCAGCAGGAGAAAAAAAAAACTTTTGTAGTGATAATCAGGATGGCCACTCACTACAAAAGGTTTTTTTTCTCCAGTGCTGATGAACACACCCAGAGCCAGCAAACATGGAACTCTCAGATGCCCTTTGGACACCATCACTTTTTGGTGGACCCACTTATTAAAGGGAAAGATTCTTTGGCAAAGCAGCAAAATGTGTGTGGAACCCAAGGCAGCACCCAGCTTACCCGATCTTCGTTGTTATAGATGTGGGCCAGATCCTCAGCTGGGATGAGCTTCACTGACATCAATGGAGCTGCACTGATTTACACCAGCTCAAGAGCTAGTGGCTAGCTGGTGAAACAGAACATTGCAGGAGGCAGAGAACCAACCCACAGGGTTGCTGTGCTTAGCCTTAGAAAGCAAACACCAGCATATGGCCCTGATCCTGCAGACTCAGGTACATGCTCCACTTTCTGCCCTGTAAGGGAATCCCAGTGAAGCAAACAGGACTACTCAGCTGCACAAAATCATAAAGGTTTGTAGCATGGGAGCCTAGGGCCTGGTCCACACTAGGGGCTTCTGTTGGCACAGCTCGGTTGGCCAGGGGTGTGAGGAAGTGTGATCCTTGCCTGATATAGCTGTGCCGGCAGAAGCCCCTAGTGTCGAGGCAGCTATTCTGGTAAAACTGTGCTTTCACTGGTGCTGCTTATTTTGCATGTGGGAGCAGGCAGAATAAGCTATACCAGCAAAATCGCAGTTTTGCCAGTATAAGCCAAGTCCACACTAGGAGCACTTTGTTGCTCCAGCAGATGTAGCCTTAGAATGTTGCTCCCTCGGGCATCCACTGGGTAGCAGCCCCAATGGGAAAGCAAGTCACTGCAGAAATACGGCAATCATCTACAATTTGCTATCGTCTCCCATAACAATCCAATGAAAGCTACCGACGTGGGCCACATCTACATTAGGAGCACTTTGTGGGTATAAGAATGGTGGTACACGCTATACCAGCAAAGGTCTCCTAGAGCAGCTGCCCTCTGGACCCGTATAATAAAACTGTCCCCACAAGCAAATCAAATTATGCCAGTCAAAGCCCAGCTTTGCTGGGTATAACTGCATCTATATTAGGGGCTCTGATGGCATGGCTCTGTTGGTCAGGGATCACATCTCATCACAACCCCTGACCAACAGAGCTGTAGTGGCAAAAGTCTGTAGTGTAGACCTGGCCTTGGTATAGACAGTTTAAAAACAAATGGAGCTAGACCCCCAGCATGAAACAAAGAGATATGCCAGCAGCAGCACCTGATGGCTAATGATTCAGGCTCTGTTCAGTTTTTTCATGACAAATGCCTATTTTGGAAGGGTTGGTAACTTGTGCAGGACTGGAACCAGGCACATGTTACGGAAGCAGGGTCTTCGCAGGCTAGACTATTACTAATAAAAAAGAAATTCTACAGGAAAAATGGCTCCGGAGGGGGAAAAAAGGAATTATTTCCAAAAAGAGACAAGTCTGAGGAATAATTCCTAGAAGCACCATCTCAAATGAACTCAGTCTCCTGGGCAATAAAAAACATCAGAGTCCAAGAGGACAGAGACTCTGAGTCATGCCATTGCACTGTATGAATACTGCAGAACCAACAGAGCGATGGAGAGGTGGAAATGGTCAACCACAGAAACAGAGAACTCTGGAGACTAATGGGATCCAAAGAGTGAAAGGCAGCAACTATGTATAATGCTAATTTCCAGAAGGAGAATGGGGTGCGCTATTTGGAATTAATAGCTTTGAGTATTCCAGTATCTTTCTCACCAATGTCCTACACAGAGGTAAAATCATCATCTCCCTCTTCCTACACCCCAGCATTGCATTGGGTGCTCAGGTTGAGTTGTTTGTCCATTATGACCCTTAGATCCTTTTTCAGAGTCACTGCTGTCCAGAATACAGTCCTCCACTCTGTGGCTATAGCCTGCATTCCTTGTTCCTAGAGGCATATCTCTGCATTTGGCTGTATCGAAAAGGCAGTTGGTTTCAAAGGGCCCAGCTTCCCCAGCGATCCAGATTGCTCTGGGTGACTGCCCAGTCCTCATCATTATTTCCTGCTCTGCCAATCTTTGTTTCCATTTGCTGCTGCTTAGCTGACAATTCGTGGCTTGGTGTCATGTAGTATTTCCATTTCCACCACAATGCCCACGTGCATTGTCTGCTTTGCTGGGGGCGCAATTCTCGTCGTAGGGATGTCTGAGAGTGAAGCCGGAGGGTGGGCTCAGAATGGGCACAATGAACCCAAACTAGGCATTACATTCCCTGACTGCTGTATGAGACATCTGCCTCATCCCTTGCCTAGTCCTGCCTAGGGTCTGAGAGGGATTACCCTGACTCCAAATCACAGGGTCAAGATCCCACATAATGCTGCACCCACACAGCTGGGTGGGTCAATAGCAGCAGGAATGGAATCTGGGACCTCTGGATCTGAAACCAGGAGCATCTGCAGCATGAGCTAAACGACGCAGCTCTAGATGTGGCGCAGTCACCACTAGAGGGGACAGGGTGCCATACGGTGTGGGGTGACACATACAGGTGACCAATCTCACCACCCCATCACTGCTCTCTGGCAGCTTGAGGTCCCCTACAATAGGGGCCAAAGCAAAAGTCCTTCTCTGTTGGGCTGATCTGATCTGATCGACGGGCTCCACATCCTAGCAGGAAGCAGCCACTCTGCCCCACCCTAGGGAGGTCAGGTGCAGCACATGGGGACAGAGGGAAGTTGGGCTTTTCTCCCTAAACCAGCTGCAGTGGGGAGGCAATCACCAAGTGCTGCTGAAATCAGAGGGTGAGCCAGCTCCCTCCCGAGAGAGGATGTAGGCAGAGATGCTCTCCCAGCAGAAGAATAAGGGAGGCAGCAGCAGGGCAGGGTCCACTCCTACCTGACTCCTCCTGTCACCACCCCTGATCCCGTCTGTCCCCAGCTAGGTGTGATGGTTTATTTTCAGTTAGAGGCTGGTGTCTGAGCAGCTGCCAGGCCAAGGGCTACAGCTGGTTGGAAATTTCTCATTCAAACAGTTTTCTGCCAGAAAATGCCATTTTGACCTTAGTCAAATTTTCAAGAAATCATGTTGGTTTGAATGAAATTGCACACAAAAAGACAGTTTTGAAATGGAAAGACTTCAGAATTTGGAATGAAAACAATGTTTGAAATGTTGAAACAGAAATTCTGCATTTCGACCAGCTCTTCCAAGGGCGCTAGTTCCAGCAGCATCTCAACTCTCTTTGTAGAGGACCTGCCCCAGCCTGTCCATTCATCACATGCGCCCGGGTAGAGCCCTGCACGGGACTATATTTATTTTGAATCCCGCTCCCATCCTGACCCACAATACTCACTCCCAGTCCCACCCGCTCCTGCATTGTTTCTTGAATTTTTAATCTCGCTCCCACCTGAAAAAATCTTAGATCCTGCAAATCCCGCAAGAGGGACAGATTCCCTCATGCTACTAAAATAATAATAATAATAATAATAATAAAAAAATGGTTGGTTAATATATCGTATACATATGGGAAAGAAAAGCTCAGACAAAATAATTTCTTGAACAGGCTACTCTTGGTAAACTGACGAGAGATTTAGTGTTTTCCCGCAAATTACCACAATCTGGTTTTTTTGCCCACCTAATTCAGCCCGCAACAAAGTACATTTTACCCGCTCCTGCTATTATTTCAGTGGGTCCTGCGGATCCGTGGGATACCAGTCCCGCTGCAGGGCTCTGACTTTGGGTGCTGTTTGCTAGGAGTGACTCTTCTCTTTGAGCTGGAGGCAGATGCCTTCCCCTGCTGTTGGATTGGGACTACAGGGCTGCTCTTGTTTACTAGTTATTCATTCATTAACTCAGAGATTGCTTTAGTGCAGTGGTTTTCAAACTGCGGGTTGCGACCCAGTACTGGGTCTTGGAATGTAAGGCACTGGGCCGCGGCGGCTCTGGTCAGCACCGCCGACTGGGCCATTAAAAGTCCCGTCGCGGTGCTGCCCAGCTAAGGCAGGCTAGTCCCTACCTGTTCTGACACTGCGCTGCACCTCGGAAGCACCCAGCAGCAGGTCTGGCTCCTAGGCAGAGGGGCCATGGGGCTGCGTGCACTGACCCCCTCCCCCCGAACACCGGCTCCGCACTCCCACTGGCTGGTTCCCTGACCTTCTCCCACACCCCAACCCCCTGCCCCAGCCCTGAGCCCCCCCCAAACCCGGAGCCCCCTCCTTCACGCAAACCCCTCATCCCTGGCCCCAGCCCAGAACCTGCACCCCCAGCCCAGAGCCCTGACCCCCTCCCGCACCCCAACCCCCTGCCCCAGCCCAGAGCCAATCCCACACCCTGAACCTCTCATTCCCAGCCGCACCCTACAGCCTTCACCCCAACCCTCTGCCCCAGCTCTGAGCCCCTCCCACACCCCAAACCCCTCATCCCCAGCTCCGCTGGGTCGTGGGCATCAACAATTTTCTTCAACCGGGTCACCAGAAAAAAAGTCTGAAAACCACTGCTTTAGTGTGAGTATGCGCTTGTAGATGTGTGTGTGAGTGACATGTATGCATGTCCATATGTGTGCATGTATGAGTGTGTGTATATTCATATGCATGCATGTTCATATGTGCACACACTTGTGCATATGCACGCACATATATGTTTATACGTATGTGCATATGCATGTTCATATGTGTGCCTGTGTGAGTGTGCAAGCACATGCAAGCATGCATGTGCATGTAGGTGTGCTGCCTCACCGATGGTTTGCTAGTGACACTACTGGTTACTCTGCTCTTCTTGCTGTCTAATTAAACACATGCAGAGGAATGTGCAAACTGCAACCCAGTCCCCATCACTTAGGGAGCAAAACAGCAAACCAGGCTCTCTCCACTGGCCCCTGCCAAACATAGCAGTGTACAGCTGAGTGCATGTCTCTGGACTGGGGCAACATCTCCAGAGTCTGACCAAAGGAACATAACTGTGTCCCCTGTACCAGGCCCTTATAAATAACTGTCTCAAACTCTCTCTGAGCACGAAGTGTTCTCCAGGGAGGATCTAAAGCAGGGAAGACCCTGCTCATTCTCCAGAGCCCGAAGAGAAGAGAAGCAGCAGAAAAGTTTACTACAGCGTAATACACCAAACAGGGAGGCAGAGTTGCTGAGAGACAGCCTCTGCACGATCACAAGCAAAAGCCAACAAGACAGCAGGAGAATCCAGCAGGGCCCATTTATTCCTCCTTCCCACCAAGAAACTTACACATGGGGATGCTTGTGGGTGGGGGGCGGAGGGGGAGTCCCCATAATTCTGGAGATGAATCCAAGTTGCCCCGCTTTCTAGGGGCCAGTCCATTTATAGGAGCTCCCACATTCTGCCAAATGTAACCAGTGGCCCACATCCTGGGGGTAAAATCTCTCTCCCCTCTGTCTCATCCCCTCCACATCAGACTGCCCTTACCTTCCCTTGGATCCTTCTGGCTTGTAGGTGCAAAGCTCTCCCCAGAGCACAGAGCTCCCCCAGCATGTGCATCGCAGGGAAAATAGAGAGGAGCAGGAGCCTGTGGATGAGGCAGACCTCAGCAATGCATGCTGTGCAGGCCACGGTCCATGTTAGTCCAGAGATCAGCCATAGGAGGAATGGGCTATGCTGAAGAGCTGCAAGTCCCCTCTAGCCTTTGCATCAGCAGCCAAGTGAAAAGTGTTGCAGAGCCTGAAAGGGTTTCGCTTCTGGATTTTCTGTCGGTGAGCTCTAAACTCACTGCTCACCACGACCACAAGCCTTCCGTCCAAGAGCAGGAAGGGCCCGTAGACCCCCGTAAGAGCACATGACTTACGGGGAAATGACGGCTGAGTCGACGGGGAAAATGTGACACACAACAGCAGAAGCAGAGGTGGCGCCCCAAATACAGGACAGTCTCGTTCCCACCAGTGAGAGCCTTGCCCCTAGCACCTCGCCTGTCACGCATACCCCGGTTCAATTCGTAAATCCTCTTTTAGTAATCAGATGGGAGCCATGTTTTTAAATGTTGTAGCTTTTTTTTTTTTTTCCTAACTGGGTGATTCTCCTTTGTGGCACAAATGGGGATTAGATTTTCTTCTCCATTACACTCCCTTTTCTGCCAGGAGTGCAGCCTTCTGTGACTCATCAGCTGGGCAGGTGCAGCGTCCCTCGAAGAGAGCCTCCAGAGGGGAAGTCCAATCGAGAACTGCTTGAAAAAATGCCAGGTTTTCTTGAGGGGCAGGGATGGGGGGCGGGGGGGGACAATTGCAGGAAACTTTGGTGAAAAAAATGTTTTTTCTTCAATTTTCAGTAAATATGCTGGATTCTCACTGATAAAAAACCCCTCTATTTTAGAAAACTGAAAGCCAATTTTCCCAGCAATTGCAGGCATATTTATGGGTCCGTTTGGCGGCTCGGAAGGCAATGCAATTAATGCAGATCAGCATGGGTTTATGGAAAACAGATTCTGTCAAACTAACGATATCTTTTTTTTGAGGAGATTACAAGTTTGACTGCAAAAAGTAATAGTGTTTTCAGGGCCATCCCGGGGTGGGGGAAGGCCCGGGACATAGACGATAAATTTCTAATCTGCCAGGGGGTGCTCCGCCCAGGCCCTGCCCCCACTCCACCTCTTCCCCCCCTCTTCCTGCCCCCACCCCACCTCTTCCCTGCCCAGTTCCACCCCCTCCCCTGAGCACGCTGCACCCTCGCTCCTCTTTCCTCCCCCCACCAGCACCAAAAGAAATCTGATGAGGTTCAGCAAGGACAAGTGCAGAGTCCTGCACTTAGGACGGAAGAATCCCATGCACTGCTACAGGCTAGGGACCGACTGGCTAAGTGGCAGTTCTGCAGAAAAGGACCTGGAGATTACAGTGGACGACAAGCTGGATACAAGTCAACAGAATCCTGATCCCCATCAGTTGGCTAGTGCCTGGAAGTGAAGATGACCAGCCCTTACCAGCTCTCCTGTGTGTCAGGGCGCCTGTCACTCCTAACCAGCCACACTTATTGATGTGGCACCTTAGAGACTAACAAATTTTTTTGGGCATAAGCTTTCGTGGGCTAAAACCCACTTAATCAGATACATGGAGTGAAAAATACAGTAAGCAGTATATACATACACAGCACATGAAAAGATGGGAGTTGCCTTACCAAGTGGGGGGTCAGTGCTAATGAGGCCAATTCATTTAAGGTGGAAGTGGCCTATTCTCAACAGTTGACAAGAAGGGGTAAATATCAATAGAAGGAAAATTACTTTTGTAGTGCTAATAAGGCCAATATAATCAAGGTGGACGTCGGCCATTTCCAGCTGTTCAACTTTCAACTGGACTCATAGACTCATAGAACTGGAAAGGATCTTGAGAGGACACTAGTCCAGTCCCCTGCACTCAAGGCAGGACTAAGTATTATCTAGACCATCCCTGACAGCTGTTTGTTCAACCTGCTCTTAAAAATCCCCAATGATGGAGATTCCACAACCTCCCAAGGCAATTTATTCCAGTGCTTAACCATCCTGACAGTTAGGAAGTTTTTCCCTAATGTCCAACCTAAACCGCCCCCACTGCAGTTTAAGCCCATTGTTTCTTGTCCTATCCTCAGAGGTTAGGAAGAACAATTTTTCTCCCTCCTCCTTGTAAGAACCTTTTATGTACTTGAAAACTGTTATCATGTCCCGTCTCAATCTTCTCTTCTCCAGACTAAACAAACCCAATTTTTTCAATCTTCCCTCATAGGTCACGTTTTCTAGACCTTTAATCATTTTTGTTGCTCTTCTCTGGACTTTCTCCAATTTGTCCACATCCTTCCTGAAATGTGACACCCAGAACTGGACACACTACTCCAGTTGAGGCCTAATCTGCGCAGAGTAGAGCGGATGAATTACTTCTCGTGTCTTGCTTACAATACTCCTGCTAATGCGTCCCAGAATGATGTTTGCTTTTTTTGCAACAGCGTTACACTGTTGACTCACATTTAGCTTGTGATCCACTATGACCCCCAGATCCCTTTCCACAGTACTCCTTCCTAGACAGTCATTTCCCATTTTGTATGTGTGCAACTGATTGTTCCTTCCTAATGGTGTACTTTGCATTTGTCCTTATTGGATTTCACCCTATTTACTTCAGACCATTTCTCCAGTTTGTCCAGATCATTTTGAATTTTAATCCTGTCCTCCAAAACCCTTGCAACCCCTCCCAGCTTGGTATCGTCCGGAAACTTTATAAGTCTACTCTCTATGCCACTATCTAAATCATTGATGAAGATATTGAACAGAACCGTCCCCTTAGAAGTCCGTGGCAAAACTCCCACTGGTTTCTATGTAGGAAGAATTTCATCCTCAGAGCTGCTGCAAAGTTGCAGCACTGCAGTCATTACTCCCCCAAAGTCCCTGGTATCGCTGTCGGTATCAGAGCTGTGAATTTGGGGATTTCTTCTGGAGTGTGGCCTTCACAGTCTCACCCTTCAACTCCCTAACTCAAGCAACTGCCTTTCTTTCACCGGCCACATGTCTAGTCTGTGAAAGGGACATGTGATGAGAAGAGTTTTCACAGCATTGGATGTCAAATTATGAGTCAAAAACTACACATCCTGGAGGGTGCCTGGAACAGTCAAGTGCCAAAAACCTAAAGAAAATAATGACAAAACCAGGAAAATATTCTCTCTCCTAAAACCCCCTCTATTAACCAACGTGTAGAGTTGGGTCATACACTGCCAGAGAAATGCGCACACAACTTTTAGGAGAGTTATATATAGTCCAGCTGCAAAGCCAGGCTCTCAGGTCTTGGACATTGGTCTATTTACACAAATTCAGTAAGCTAAGTACATTCCATTTATCTTGATTACCAGCACAAGCGGCTACATTTGCAAGGGAAATTTAATTGGGAACAGAGTGTGAACGACACCCTCCCCCCCCCCCCCCGCTTCCTCCCTGTCAATCACTGCTCCAATCCAAAGCACTCATCACATTGCAGAAATCAATACCCTGGCTTGCTACCAATGTGAAGAATGAATTCGTACAAATACCGTCACAGGTGATCGGTCCCGAGCCGTCCTGCATGGTGAGGAGGTGAGTCTGCAGCCGTGGGGCAACATGCAGAAGCATGTATCCGTGCTGGCTCGCCACGCTATGACAGGTGTCCCTTGGACCGGATCAAAATTCACACCCCCCACCCCACCGCCCCGCACTGCACGGCTGCACCCTGCTCTCTCACAGCCACTTCAGAGCGAGATCAGTTGTGAAAGTAACACATGAAGCGCTTTACTCTAAAGTTACAGAGCTCTCGCTCCGTGCTTGCCCAGCTGGAGTTTCCTTTTAGCTCCAGTGAAAGCTGCAGGAGCAGAGAGTATCAAATGGGACCCTTTGTTTACTGGAAGGGAGCAGGGCAGCTGTGGAAAGGCAGATCCACCCCCCTCGCTGGGTTTCAGAGCTTGGTTCCAGCCCCAGTCCAAACATCTACACTGAGTCAGTTGATCTGGGCTCTGAGACAGTTTGCCATGGGAGTCTTTTTTTTTGCAGCACTTCTCCCTCTCTCTCTTTCCTAGACCTTAGCCATTCCATGCCACTCACCGCTGCTGCTTTGCAGCCCCTTATGATTCTGTGCTGGGTGCATGGGACTCTGCCCTTGCAAACAACAAGGAGTCTGATTCTACACACTGCAACTTGTGCCATCAGTTACACCGGTGCAAAGGGTAGATAAAATACTATGTCCACTCACTGACACCAGAGGTAGCATTTCATGCCCATTTTGCACTCACTGGGCAGATTCTCTTCTCACACCGGTTTTACACTCATTGACTCCAATGGAGTTACTCCTGATTTAGGGCCAGATCCTGGGGTCTGGTCGAACTGGATGCAGCACAAGTTGGGGTGTGTGTACAAAGGTGGCATAAAGCATACATTGTATTCTCCAATCCTGGAGCCACTGTGTGCAGCGTTACTTTCCATGCAATAATTTATAGCAGTCCAAGGGCTGTTCTAATGTATGCCTCCTGCTAACGGACCCAAGGATCAAAACCACAGCCAGGGATAAAGACTGTATAAGGCCTTTCCCCATTTGGCTGCAGCAGGAAGAGGGTGACATAAAAACCCAAAGATACTGAACAATAGTTCAGGAAAAGGAAGATGCAGAGAGACATTGGTGTGGTGCGGCCATGAGCCCTTTATGTTCACTGCTGCTTGAGTCTGAAGTCACAACTAAAACTGAGTAAAACTTTCATTATGAAACCCCAAAACCACATAAAATTCAGGTAGGTCCAGGTTTCATTTTACAGATTCAAGTAGGTTACTGGGGTGCAGGAGACTCTAAAGAAAGGGAGAGAGAGCCTGGGTCCAGTTTAAAGCAAGTTTGGGCTGATTTATGATTTCACCTCAAACCTGGCTGAACTTGTGGTTTTGGCTGGTTCTGATATGAAACCAGATGCCCTCACTCTGACACCACTCCTAGGCATGTAGATGACAAGCTCAGACTTTGCTTTCAGGCAGGATCTGCTTCATGTTCACTGCTCTTATGAGGATCATTCCTGCCAGGGGACTCATATTTGCAGAGAGCAAATACAGGGGGAACCCAAACACAGAGGAAGCCAATTCATTACAGAATTCAAAGGGACTTATTCACAGCCTTCACTCCACTCCCATTAGCAGCTTCTACTGTGTCTGTCAGTGTCTCAGAGTCCATAGGCTCAAAACTCTTTTGCTAAATCTGGACTGGGAAGTGCAGGCTAGTTCCTGGATACTAATGACTCTTTGGGGAATTCCTCATTCACGTCACCTTCAACTACTTCTAGGGGAAGAAAATTATTTTCAGGAAGCATCGGTTCTTTAAATTTAGCATCTCTACTTCCATTCCCAAAGTCAGCTTCAGAAAAACAATTCGGGGGGAAAAAATAAAATAATTCCCAAATCCACTGCCAAACATACTCAGAAAAAACAACCAAGCAAAGCCCTTCCACCTGACGGGGAAGTCAGAGCAACTGGTGCCCAGTTCAGCATAGCAGTCCTGGATGATCCTGGAAAGGGGGAAACTTTGCCTGGAAAACACAGGTATATTTCTGGGCTGCAAAGAGCTCTGCAATAGGCTGATTGCAGGGATTCTCCATACAAACTGTCAAGAACAGTATCCCCAATGAGGCCACGGCACACCTGGTGGCTGAGCTTTGTGCTTTGTCCTCACCCACAACCATTTCAGATTTGGGGACAACTTATACCTTCAAGTCAGTGGCACTACTATGAGTACCCGCATGGCCCCACAGTATGCCAACATTTTTATGGATGACTTAGAACAACGCTTCCTCAGTTCCCGTCCCCTAGTGCCCCTCCTCTACTTGCGCTACATTGATGACATCTTCATCATATGGACCCACGGGAAGGAGGCCCTTGAAGAATTCCACCTGGATTTCAACAATTTCCACCCCACCATCAACCTCAGCCTGGACCAGTCCACACAAGAGATCCACTTCCTGGACACTACAGTGCAAATAAGTGATGGTCACATAAACACCACCCTATACCGGAAACCTACTGACCGCTATACTTACCTACATGCCTCCAGCTTTCATCCAGGACACATCACACGATCTATTGTCTACAGCCAAGCCCTAAAATACAACCGAATTTGCTCCAATCCCTCAGACAGAGACTAACACTTAGAAGATCTTTATCAAGCATTCTTAAAACTACAATACCCACCTGGGGAAGTGAAGAAACAGGTTGACAGAGCGAGACAGGTACCCAGAAGTCACCTACTACAGGACAGACCCAACAAGGAAAATAACAGAACACCACTGGCCATCACATACAGCCCCCAGCTAAAACCTCTCCAGCACATCATCAAGGATCTACAACCTATCCTGGAAAACGATCCCTCACTCTTCCAGATCTTCGGAGGAAGGCCAGTTCTCGCTTACAGACAGCCCCCCAACCTGAAGCAAATACTCACCAGCAACTGCACACCACACCACAGAAACACTAACCCAGGAACCAATCTCTGTAACAAACTTCGTTGCCTACTCTGTCCCCATATCTACTGTAGCGACACCATCAGAGGACCCAATCACATCAGCCACACCATCAGGGACTCATTCACCTGCACATCTACTAATGTTATATATGCCATCATGTGCAAGCAATGCCCCTCTGCCATGTACATTGACCCAACCAGACAGTCTCTACGTAAAAGAATAAATGGACACAAATCGGACATCAGGAATGGTAACACACAAAAGCCAGTCGGAGAACACTTCAATCTTCCTGGACATTCTATAACAGATTTAAAAGTAGCCATACTTGAACAAATAAACTTCAGAAACAGACTTTAAAGAGAAACTGTAGAACTAAAATTCATTTGCAAATTTAACACCATTAATTTGGGCTTGAATAGGGACTGGGAGTGGCTGGCTCACTACAAAAGCAGCTTTGCCTCTTCTGGACTTGACACCTCCTCATCAATTATTGGGAGTTGACTACATCCACCCTGATCGAATTGGCCCTGTCAACACTGGTTCTCCACTTGTGAGGTAACTCCCCTCTCTTCATGTGTCAGTATATAATGCCTGCATATATAATTTTCACTCCATGCATCTGAAGAAGTGGGTTTTTTACTCATGAAAGCTTATGCCCAAATAAATCTGTTACTCTCTAAGGTGTCACCGAATTCTTTGTTGTTTTTGTGGATACAGCTACCCCCTGATACTTGACTCCATACAAGGGTGTGCAATACTGTGACTTGCTTTAAGGGACTTGCTTTGAGGGGGAAAGCAACATTTCACAGATTTAAGGTTCGATACGTCAAGCTGCATAGGGATTATAAAATACCTTTCCACAGACATAATTAAAAATGGTTCAGTCTCCCCTCCCTATTAATTATTAGCTTGCAATAATATTTGTGCATTAGGGATGAGTGAATGCCACCAAAGAAATTCAGGGTCAGCATTTAGGGTCAAATTTCAGGGAACCTCTAACTGTCGATGACAGAGGACATTATAGTATGATAGTGTGCTTATGCATAGAATAACCTCTTGGAACTCAGAGCCCTCAACTGTCAGAAAATGCTTGATGAGAGAGGACAGTACATGTGGTAGAAGGAATAAAAGCTGAATGTTGCACCATCTTACCTCTCTGTTTCATTACGTTTGAACACTGAACACAGGCCCTTCTCAGTTTCTATCTCGGAAGGACTTTACTGATTTTCTTCTATCCATCTCTTTATCATTATTATCATTATTTATTAGTTGTGCTATCCACAGTGTTTGCAGGCCCTCATTCAGGGATCAGGGCCCCAGCGTGCGAGGCACTGCACACACTGCAGAGTGAGATACCCTCCCAAGAACTGACAGACAGAAATTAAGAGGAGACTCAACCAGCGGGCTGAGTTGGCGAAGAGAGGATTACGGTAGTGGTGATGAGGGCATGTGACCCTTTCGACTCGCTGAGAGCAGAAGGTGCAGGTTTGGAGTCAGTTGTATAAAGGTTATAAATGAACAAGAGATATTGATGAGATACAAGAAACTTTGTGGTGAGAATAATTTCACTGGAATTCACTGATCAAACTCCAGCCATGGTGGGAAGAAATTGCAAGTGGTTACTATCTGTCAGCTGTTTCGGGGGCCTGTGTGCAATGATCTGGTGGGTGTCAGCAGCACTGTGCATCCACAGCACAAAAAATACCAGCTGTCCCCCTCGTTAGCAGTTATAGCAGAGACCACTGAATGGGCTGCACAGACTGAAATAGCCACTGGCCCAAGGGGCGGTCACTTCAGGTCATGGCTCAAGCGCAATGACTGGGAAGCGTGGGGGAAGCTCACACTGCTGCTGCCTGTGATGTTCCAGCTCTGTGGATAAGCAGGGAGTTTCATTCTCCAGGGCTGGCAGTCCCCCACCTAGCCCCAGCATGAAATTCACTTAGAAAAAGGAAACCATGTATATCCTGTTAGGACAATTTCCAGGGCCTTTTTTTTTTTTTTTTACCAGGGACGGAGTTTTCTCTCTTTCTCTCTCTATCTCACATCCCCCCCCGCCCCAAGGTTTCTAATTTCTAAAATCTGCAACAATCCCAAATGTGACAAGCACACATTAGCGACACAATGTCATTTTTGTGCATCCCCTGCCCACCATTCCAAAAAAGTTTCCAGTCAAGGACCTGATAAGAGAACCACCTATTGAATGATGCACTGGTCTAAGAGGCAGACCCCCTCCGAAAGAGCTGAGAAAGCAACAGGAATATGACAAGACTACCATTTCAGTGCAACCAAAGCTATGCATTCAGCAGCAGCCTGCTATATGATAGACGAATCTACTTCTTCTAGAACAGCCACTGGGGCAATCTGCCAGTGTCATGTGCACCTGAGGTCCCATCCCAAACAAAGGCAGCAGGGCGCAGTTCTTGACAAGATTGTGCAGCCAGGCAACCTAATCCAGCTGCTGCCTTTCTAGGGGCTGTGTTGCATGCTTCAAAGTCTGAAAAGGTCTCAGTAAAAAGGGAAGTGCCTGTGTTATTTCAAGATGACTTCCGCTTTGATGCAAGATGTCTCCCAAGGAGAGAGCCTTGTTGTTCGCTATCTCCTTGGCAATCTCGCAGGGCCCGGGGTGGGAGAGGAAGGGCCAAGCATTGCGAGACTATTCTACTCTTCAGAAAACAAATGAATGTTCAGGTCAGGTGGAGACCGTATAAAACTTGGGGTGAGCCAAAACTAACAGTAGGTGGCATGAGTCACTTAGCTGGCATTACCACCTCAGCCACAGCTCCAGCGGGGTGGCGTGTGTTGGCTCACCCCACCAAGAAACCATGCATGGAACTTCTGTCATGATGCCAGCCTGCTAGGAGGCAGTGTCTGAGAAAAACAAGCCTTGCTAAATATACAGGGCACACACATAAACAATGTTGCTAAGAGCGACAGGGAGGCATCTGGCTAATGCATGGCTACTTTTCTAACTCTGCAGTCTAGCTTTGCATTTCTTCTGATAACAGTGCCACTGTGCATTTCTATAGGGCCTTTCATCCCTGGCAGGTCTCAGAGCACTTCACAAGCATTGAAGTGTCTGGGTGTCTGGCTGGTGAGTCTTGCCCACATGTTCAGGGTTTAGTTGATCGCCATATTTGGGATCGGGAAGGAATTTTCCCCCAGGGCAGATTGGCAGAGGCCCTGGGGGTTTTTTGCCTTCCCCTGCAGCGTGGGACACGGGTCACCTGCTGGAGGATTGTCTGCACCTTGAAGTCTTTAAACCATGATTTGAGGACTTCAGTAGCTCAGACATAGGTGAGAGGTTTATTGCATTAGTGGGTGGGTGAGATTCTGTGGCCTGCATTGTGCAGGTCAGACTAGATGATCATAATGGTCCCTTCTGACCTTGATATCTATGATTCTATGATTCATTCTTCTTCACAGGAAGATCAGTACTGCCCTCATTTCACAGACAGGGAAACTGAGGCACCAGGAAGGGAAGTGATGTGCCCAAGGTCACACGGCAAATCCGTGGCAAAGCTAGGAACAGACTCCGCAAATCTTGACTCTCAGTCACATTGTCTCACCATGGGAGAACGCTCCAGCCTGAGATATAATTGCTTGACTGTCAGTCCTCTCCTGCTTATACTGCGATGTCAGAAGGAACCGTTCCCTGTATAGCTCACGCTCCACCCAGAGTGTGAACCAGGGACTTGGTGTCCTAGCTGTTTAGTTGTATTGCACGAAGTCCAGCTCACTGTATTGCACGAAATCCAGCTCCCAGGCTTTCTGGGCTTCCCTGGGATTTTATGACTGAGGTAGGATGATGTAGGATTGGCCAGGTAATTCCCAGGAACACTGGCTGCAGGTAGACAGCAATCCTGATCAGTGGTGAGTCAAGCTATCACCATCCATGATTTGTTAAGGGACGAGGCCCCTGAGTTTGCATGTACAGCCAAAGACTTGGCAGCAGGAACATTATCCGCACAGCCTGCTCTGGCCAGATATTTCAGCATGAATTGAGAGGTGACCAGAGAGTAATTATGGGCAGCTACTCACCTGCCTTTCCCCCCGGTTCAATGTATATCTGAGCTATGCCAGGTACTGTGGATAACACTCAAGTCTGAGTGTCCAGTTCACCCAAGCTGGCTGCTGAGTGGCGCAGATATGCAGAGTTTCTGCTTGACACTAGAGCTTGATTTAACGCCAGCTAGCTGAAGCTCAGTAGGGATGACTGAGGTCTTGTTGGTAGGTTGTGGGAAGCATCCAGAAGGGCTGGCAAATATTCAGTCAGCATGCCCGACTGAGGGAATGCAACTCCCAACAGGGTTACAGATTTATAACTCGGGGGGAGAAGGGTGAACTGGACCACCTAACTTTGTTAGATGCCCAAGCGTCAGCCATAGATAGGAGCCCTTTTTCCTGCCCATGCTGGGGTAAGATGAGTGTGACGGGGATTTTTTGGATGCTGACCTTGCCACACTTATTCACGCTCTTGTCACGGTGATACTAGCCTACTGTGATGCATCCACTCCACAGGTTACATCCTGAGCCCTTTTAGACACTCAGGCTAGTGCAGCTGGTCTACAGAGCAGGACATCACCAGGCATTCGCGTGGTACTTTTGTAGCCAGCCTTGCAAGGTATGTACATGACAGATATGCTAAATATTCGTATGCCCCTTCACGCTTTGGACACCATTCCAGAGGACATGCTTCCATGCTGATGATGCTCATTAGAAAAATAATGTGTTAATTAAATTTGCGAATGAACTCCTTGGGGGAGAATTGTATGCCTTCTGCTCTGTTTTGCCTGCATTCTGCCATATAGTTCATGTTATAGCAGTCTTGGATGATGACCCAGCACATGTTCATTTTAACACTTTCACTGCAGATTTGACAAAATGCAAAGAAGACACCAATGTGAGATTTCTAAGGATAGATATAGCACTCGACCCAAGGTTTAAGAATCTGACATGCCTTCCAAAATCTGAAAGGGACGAGTTGTGAAGCATGCTTTCAGATGTCTTAAAAGAGCAACACTCCGATGCAGAAACTACAGAACCTGAACCACCAAAAAAAGAAAATCAGCCTTCTGCTGGTGGTATCTGACTCAGATGTTGAAAATGAACATGCATTGGTCCGCACTGTTTTGAATCGTTATTGAGCAGAACCCATCATCAGCATGGATGCATGTCCTCTGGAATGGTGCTTGAAGCATGAAGGGACATATGAATCTTTAGCGCATCTGGCATGTAAGTATCTTGCAGCACCGGCTACGACACTGCCATGTGAACACCTGTTCCCACTTTCAGGTGACATTGTAAACAAGAAGCGGGCAGCGTTATCGCCTGCAAATGTAAACAAACTTGTTTGTCTGAGAAATTGGCTGAACAAGAAGTAGGACTGTGTGGACTTGTAGACTCTAAAGTTTTACATTGTTTTATTTTTGATGGCAGGTTTTTTTTGTACATAATTCTACATTTGTAAGTTCAACTTTCATGCTAAAGAGATTGCACTACAGTATTTGTAATGGGGGAATTGAAAAACACTATTTCTTTTATTTTTTTAAAGTGCAAATATTTGTACTAAAAAATAAATATAAAGTGAGCACTGTAAATTTTGTATTCTGCGTTGTAACTGAAATCAATATATTTGAAAAGGTAGAAAACATCCAAAAATATTTAAATAAATGGTATTCTATTATTAACAGCACGATTAATTGCATGATTATTTTTTTTAATCGCGCGATTAATTGAGATAAAAAAATTTTATTGCCTGACAGCCCTACTAAAAACATATGGCACCGGAGTTCTGTGAGTTAAGCTGGCTGGAGTTTGTTGTTTTAACCCATGTAAGTGGTATAGCACAAAGTTACTTAATATTCAGGTTGATGGAGACAGGACTTGCTTTATCTATCAATGGTCTTACTGATCAGTGGTTTGGTGCCAAGTACAATGAAATGCACGGGTGGAGCAGTTCATGATGTCTGTGTGGGCTATAAACATGTATGATATGAATTTGACATTTTGTAAGAGTGCCCAAGAGCATGGGATGATTGTTGCTAGGTGACACATCTAAACAAATAAATAAAAAACAGTTTCTTCTAGATCTGGTTCAATTCTTTGTAGCTAATAGTTTATCTGGTTAATTTAGCACATTCTTCTGCTTGCCAAGTAACCACAAAAAAGGACACAGCTTTCATGGTTATTATTCATGATTATTCACTGGCTCATTTATAAAATAGATTCCTGCCTTGTGAAATAGGCAACATGATTATTTGCTGATCAGGATTCATGGCTAGAGATGAATGATTGTTCTCCTAACTCACATGGTATTTTTGTTGTTCTTTGACTGGATGACTTAAGTGACCAAACCAGCCACTGAAGCTTTGATTTTCTCAGGAAGAGGATGGAATGGGGAAAGAAGGCAGAGCTATCAGGTGATGAGCAGGTCAATGGAACAGCACTCCATGTTACATTTTGTTCTGTCCTCATTTGCTCTAGAAAGTGTAATATATTTGGTTACATACAGTGGACTCCAGAGTTAAAAATAGATGGTTTCCTTCCTGACTGAGGGAGGAAGACAAAGATTAGGTTTATGGGCTGTCTTACACATTAGCTTGTCACATTAACACCAAGTAATTGTGTGTGGATGTTCATGGTCCACTTTATAAAACTGTGTTCTGATTCTTGCCTAGTTCATTTAATTGTCTGAGTGCCAGTCACTTAGGCAGGGGTGTTTAGAAGAAAATTATATATACAACCACACAAATTGTCTGTCAAGGGCATGGATTGAAATTTACTGCTATCATTTTCTGGCCATGCTTTCACTCCCAATCTATTCTCTATGAGTACCTGTGCATTGCTGTTTGCAAACAGTGCTTTCATGTACCCTGGCCCTTCTCGATGTATAACCCACATTAGTGCCAAGTCTCTAACACTTTTTTCACTACTGTCACTGACAGCCCCCCAAGCAATTTTAATTATTGCTTATGCTTTTGCGCTCCTGTCTGCAAAGGATAAAGTCATGCACCCTAGTCAGTGTCATGGGAATAACTATATTTAGGATGCCAGGTCTCTGGCCTCAGGTTTTGGGAACTGCTGTGTCACTGTTTAACGATCCCCTCATCTTTCCATAAATACAGCAATATTTCATGGAGTACCTGTCTCCACCAAGACTTACACTATTTGCAAACACTTTAGTGAATAAATCATTTGTTACCCAAATGCTGGTGCAAAATGGAGCTGAGAAGCAGACTCACTGGCTTTATTTTTGATGTGTTAGCCACCACGCTGGTTGATTCAAAGCCAACAACCCATTCTTTTCACAGAAAGAGCCAAAACACAAGGCGTGGTAGTAATGGGGAACTTTAACTACCCAAACTTCTGTTGGAAAAGTAATAGAGCAAAATATAAAATTTCCAGTAAGTTTTGGAATGTGTTGGGGACAACTTTTTGTTTCAGAAAATGGCGGAAGTAGCCAAAAGGGCAGCCATTTTACACTTGATTTTGACCAACAGGAGGAATTGGTTGCAAAAATGTGAAGATGGAAGGCAATTTGGGTGAAAGTGATAATTAAATGAGAGGTTTCATGATTCTAAGGAAGGGAGGAAGTGAGAGCAGCAGAATAAAGACAATGGACATCAAAAAAGCAAACTTTAACTTAGAGAGCTGGCAGGTAAGGTCCCATGGGAAGAAAATCTACAGGATAAAGGAGTTCAGGAGAGTTGGCAGTTTCTCAAGGAAACAATATTAGAGGCACAACTCTGTAAGCTATCCTTATGTAAAGGAAAGATGGGAAGAATAGTAGGAGGCCAGTATGGCTCCATTAAGGGCTTTTTAATGACCTGAAAATCAAAAAGTGCAAACGTGGACAAACTGTTAAGTACAAAAGAATAGTGCAAAGTAGTTGGGGTCAAATGAGAAAGGCTAAGATACAACACAAGGGACATAAAAGGTAATAAGAAGAGGTTCTGTAAATACATTAGGAGCAAGAGAAAGATAAAAGTGTACATGCTCTACTTAGCTGTGAAGGAGAGCTAAAAACTGATGATACCAAGAAGGCTGAGGTGTTTAATGCCTATTTTGCTTCATTATCTTCGCTAAAACTGTTAATGGTGGCCAGATACTCAGCACAATTAATATTAACAGCAAGGTGGAAGGAACAGAAGTAGGGAACAAGCTGGTTAAAGAATATTTAGATAAATTGGATGTAGTCAAGTCAGCAGGATGTGATGAAATTCACCCTAGGGTACTTAAGGAACTAGTTGAAGCAATCTCTGAACTGTTAGCAATTGTCTTTGCAAATTCATGAAGGACGGGTGAGGTCCCAGAGAACAAGAGAAGGGCAAACCTAGTACCTATCTTTAAAAAGCGGGGAAAGGAGGACCTGGCCAATTATAGGCCAGTCAGCCTAACTTTGATACCTGGAAAGATACTGGGACAATCAATTCGTATGCACCTGGAGGATAATTGGTTTATAAAGAATAGCCAGCATTGATTTGTCAAGAACAAATCATGCCAAACTAACTTAATTTCCTTCTTTCACAGGCTTAGTGGCCTAGTGGAAGGGACGGGGAAGGGAAGCTGTAGAAATGATATATCGGGTAGAAATGATATATCTTGACTTTAGTAAGGCTTTTGACATAGTCCCACATGACATTCTCATAAACAAACATAGGGAAATGTGGTCTAGATTAAATTACTATACAGTGGGTGCACAACTGTTGAAAGACCACTCTCAAAGAGTAATTTTCAATGGTTTGCTGTTCACCTAGGATGGTTGAGGGGCCCTGCAGGGGTCAGTCATGGGTCCATTACTATTCAATATTTTCATTAATCACTTGGAGTATGCTTATAAAATTTGCAGGTGACAACAAGCTGGGAGGGATTGCAAGAATTTTGGAGGACAGGGTTAAAATTCAAAACCACCTGGACAAATTAGACAATTGTTTGGAATCAGTAAGATGAAATTCAAAAAAGAGAAGTGCAAAGTATAACACTTAGGAAGGAAAACTCAAATTCACACCTACAAAATTGGGAATAACTGGCTAGGCAGTAGTACTGCTGAAAAGAATCTGCGGATTATAGTGGATTGCAAATGGAATATGACTCAACAACACAATGCTGTTGCAAAAAAGACTAATATTGTTCTAGGGTGTATTAACAGGAGAATTGTATGTATGACACGGGAGGTAAATGTCCCACTCTACCCGGCACTGGTGAGTATTGTGTCCAGTTCTGAGCACCACACTTCAGGAAAGATGTGGATAAATTGGAGAGAGTCCAGAGGAGAACAACAAAAGGGATAAAAGGTTTACAAAACCTGACCTGTGAGGAAAGATTAAAACAACTGAACATGTTTAGTTTTGAAAAAAGAACACTGAGGTGGGGACCTGAAAACAGTCTTCAAATATGCAAAGAACGGTTGTAAAAGAGGATGGTGCTCAATTGTTCTCCATGTCCACTGAAGGTAAGACAAGTAGTAATGGGCTTAATCTGCAGCAAGGGCGATTTTGGTTAATATTAGGAAAATTTTTCTAATGCTAAGGATAGTTACGCTCTGGAATAGGCTGCAAGGGAGGTTGTGGAGTCCCCATTGTGACGTTATTGACATAATCTGGGACCGTATAGATCATCGTTGCAACCAAGGTTCTGTAATGGCACCAAATCTTATATAAAGGGGGTCAAATGAGGTGTCTAAGACAAGGTTATGGTTCGCTGATTATGATTATGCTGTCTATATGTGTGTATCATTTTTGTAGTTGAAGTTATGAATATTGGCTCTATACTGTCTGTATTTCAAACTTATGCTATGCTTCTGAGTGACACCCCAGACAAGTTGATGTCAGCTCTGCCTAGCCTGCCCATTAAGGACCATCAGCTATACAACTGACCCACTGAGAGAAGGCAGACACACCTTGGGACTCAGCAAGGTGTGCAGGGACATGCCTATGGACAGAACTCTGAGGTTTTTCCAGGCCGTGTGATGTCTTTGGAACCAAGAAAGAAAGACCACATGGCAAGAGAATATAAAAAACTGCTGCAGCTCCTCCATCTTGTCTTCAATCCTGCTTCTGACCTCTGGAGGAACTTCGCTACACTGAAGCTTTGAACCAAGGACTGAAAGACCCGTCCCAGCTATGGATGTACTCCAGAGACTTGATTTGAACCTGCAGTTTATTCCATCACTGCTGCAAGCCTGAACCAAGAACTTTGCCATTACTGTATGTAATTGATTCCATTTAACCAATTCTAGCTCTCATCTGTATCTTTTCCTTTTATGAATAAACCTGTAGATTTTAGATTCTAAAGGATTGGCAACAGCGTGATTTGTGGGTTATTGACCTGGGTCTGGGGCTTGGTCCTTTGGGATCGAGAGAACCTTTTTTCTTTTACTGGGGTATTGGTTTTCATAACCATTTGTCCCCATAATGAGTGGCACTGGTGGGGATACTGGGAAACTGGGAATTGCTTGTGTGACTTGTGGTTAGCCAGTGGGGTAAAACCAAAGTCTTCTCTATTTGGCTGGTTTGGTTTGCCTTGGTTTGCACAGAAACCCCAGCGTTGGGCTGTAACTGCCCTGCTTTAAGCAATTTGTCCTGAATTGGCACTCTCAGTTGGGTCCCGCCAGAACCAGCATTGTTACACCCATCATTGGAGGTTTTGAGGACAGGTTGGACAAACACCTGTCAGGGATGGTCTAGGGCTACTTGGTCATGCCTCAGTGCAGGGGGCTGGAGTTGATAACTTCTTGAGGTCCCTGCTAGCCCTACATTTCTGTGATTCCTTCAAACGTACCTGCCAATTCATTAAATCTCACTCAGCAGATTTCAAGACTTGAGCCTCTGACAAGACGTACCCTGGCCCCTCTCATTCCTTCTAATACCTTTAGAGTTCCTTTTTCACCCACAATTTCCAGTTTCTGAACTTTCATCTTCCCCGTTATTTCCTGTCCAAGGATCAGTTGGCTGCTCAAGGAGCTCAGTCAGAAGAGGAGGAGGACACTGAGTCATCTCACCAGTTTCCTTTGTTATTGACACAACAGCTCCATTCCACGTGTGCATTTCTGACTCATTTTTGCTCACCCTTTGGTTACATGTTGTAGCTCAGCACTGCTATGGTGCTGGAGAATGCTGTGGGCTCAGAATGCAGAAGCAGAGCTTATCGCTTGAGCTAACCTGCCGGCAGATTTCCCCCTTGCTGAAGGGTTCAAATCAGCTTCCTCATGAGCAGCGGAGGTCAGGTCTGCATTTCTTCCTTACAGATCTGAAGTGGCAAATTTTGGCATTTTACAGTCTGAAGGAACTCAGCATTCCCTATCTGCCAGCTCACACTCTGACGCTGACAACCCTGGCTTGCAGATAGTTCCTGTGGAACACTGCAGGACCTATATATGTTGCTGTAGCCATCAGCTGTTCTGGTCTTTGATGCCTCTCCCACCCTGAATTTTACCATCCCTATTCCTGTCAATCCCCAAACTTCTTCCACTATGAAATCTACTTAGATTAAGGAAGCCATATATCTCTTGCTTGGGAGCATTTCCTGGAGGGGGATGACATCTCTGTATACCATAGATTTCTGTTCACTAAAACTAATGGATTTCAGTCTAAGCCTCCACATTATCTGTTTAGCTTAATATTTTTTCTATGGCAGGTGACACACAGCACCAAGTGGAAGGAATTAGCCCCTCCCTGGCCTCTCCGAGGAGACTGCCCATTGGCGCCAGTTGCATGCTGGGTTTTAAGATGGACATTTTTCTCCTGAGAATTGGGCTAAGGGTCATCAAAATCATTTCATACAGTGCAACAAACAGCTCCTAGACAACTCGGACTCACTGCCCGCCTGAGCTGGATTGGAACTGGCAACCCAGAGATGAAAGGCTTTGCTATGACATAAAGCGAAAGCAGGCTGAATTACCTTTAGTTTAGATTAAGAAAGCAAGAAAGAACAAAAGTCAAATCTCCAAGGCTGAGGGCAGAGCCATCCCTTGGGTAGGGCGAATCGGGGCGACCACTCCAGGACCCGCACTTTGGGGGGGCCCCACGCTTCGACATCATGGTGTCAGATGCAATACTTCACACGCACCCATCAGCGTGTGTGTGTGTTGCTCGGGGATCCTGGGGGCCGATCGGGACGGGGGGATCCCGGGGGACCGGTATCAATCCATGGGGGGATCCTGGCGGTGGTTTTATTTAACCTCATTCGTTAGAAATATCTCCACACAGCTCAAGCACAGGTGAAGAGCTCTCCTCTGACATTAGTTCAAACTAAAGGGGAATATGTCAAACAGAACGGGGATTTCCTGCTCTAGAGCAGCGTGCTGTACTTCTTCTGCCGTGATAGACATTGAAGACATGAGGCGCTGTGATTTTGCCAACAATAACACCTCTCCTGACAGCATGCACGCTACAGCTTTGCTAGATCCTGCCCTGCTTAGAAACCAGCCTTGCTGTTCCAGTTCCCTGGTTCCCAGCTATGCTGATTGCAGATTGTTTGCTGTGAGGTGCACACCCTGTTCCTCCTCCCGGTCAGCCCTTAACGCAGTGCCCTTAGCAGCTGACTCAGAGCCTCCCTTAGCAGCAGTACCGCACCAGGAGTGTTTACAGCTGCGCCGAGACTTGCAGCAACCAGGATCTGTTGTCAAAAGCCCTAATAGCAAATAAGGCCAGAAGCCAGAGTGAAATCCACTGAACCTTCCCTCTCTCTACTGCTTGTAGGAGCTCAGTTCCTGTTTTGGTCATAAGCACACTCACACGCACCCACCCCCACACCACCCATGCCCACCCCACACCCTCCCCCACATGCGGTAAAGTAAGAAGGGCTCCTGTCCCAGGGGAAATTCTTCCTGGAATCACATTTGTGCTTCAGCTGCCACTCGTGGGGCGTTTGGTTTCCCCTACCTGCATGTTGTCACTATGTGACTACTTTAATAACAGGCCCCCCAGCTCACTAACTTCGTGATGAGAGCTGAAGGAGCTTGAGGGAGGAAAAGATGCAGCATGAACAGCACTTCCTGGAAGACGTGGGCTGCATCCAGTCCAGAACCAGAAAATAGCCTAGACCAAAGCCTTCATCTTGCACCAGTCAAGTCAATGGGAGTTTTTCTACTGACTTGAAGGGAAGCTGGATCAAGCCCCAAGATCTCAGCAGCCATTTTGGAGCCAGGGCTTTGAATTTATCCCCTGTTCCTCCCTCGGCCACCTGAAATTCAAGGAGATTTGAGTTAAGATTCTTGGTTTTGTCCCATGTCTGGGAAATATGGGCTTGGGAGAGGTGTGGGGGAGGGGAAGCTGGGTAAAGAGACAATTTTGCAGCCTGGAAAATGGACGAATTTTCTGGGTCTGCCTCATACTGAGGAAAATGACCCTCCTATCCAGGGGTGCAAGTAGCTGAAAGGACTTACCTATGCAGGGTGGCCAGGCAATGTGGGGGAGGGGGGGTTGCAGCTCTGGGCTCTGGGAAGGGGCGGGGCCTTGGGCAGAAGGGCAGGGCTGAGGCCAGACTCCCGCAGCCAGCCCTTCAGCGCTGCGCGGGCTGCGCCGCCCGGAGCTCCAGCTGTCCCTTTTGCCCCTCCACCCCGTCAGCGGCCCTGCCGGGACGGTGCTTAAAGCGCTGCCGCAGCAGCGTTTTAACGTCGGCTGTGGACCGGCAGCCACTTTCTTACCAGTACACCGTACCGGCCTGTACCGGCCCACGTTCACCTCTGCTCCTGTCCACAGAGGGCTGGTCCGGAGCACCAGAGCTCTGCTCACAGGATCCTAAATAGCGCAGGGGTTGTCACTGAGGCTCGCATTTCCCCTCACACCATCTGCCACCTCGTTGGGATATGTGTCCCCCTCCACCACCCCCAATGCTTCATCTGACCACATGGAAGCCCTTCTCCAAGAGCGCTGTGGGAATCAGGCTCTGTGGTCTTTTGGAGAGAAAAGGAGAGGAGTAGCTCTCCATGGCATTCTCATCATCTCCTCAGCCCCAAGAGGCTGCATAGATCCCTCCGGCTCACTTGGTAAACTGGGTGCCCAAGCAAACAATATATGTTTTAATATGGCTAAATGTAAATGTGTACCTCTAGGAATAAAGAATACAGGCCATGCTTACAGGATGGGGGACTCTATCCTGGGAAGCAGGGACTCTGAACAAGTTTTGGGGATCGTGGTGGATAGTCAGCTGAACATGAGCTCCCAGTGTGACACTGTGACCAAAAGAGCTGGGATGTATAGCGTGGGAATCTCGTGTAAGAGTAGAGACATTAATTTACATCTGTATTTGACATTGGTGTGACTGCTGCAGGAATCCCATATCCAGTTAGGTGCCCACAATTCAGGAAGGATGTTGATAAATTGGAGAGGGTTCAGGGAAAAGCCAAGAATGATTAAAGGATTAGAAAAATGCCTTATAGTGATAGGGTTAATCTAATTAAAAGTTTAACAAAGAGAAGATTAAGGGGTGATGATTACAGTCTAGAAGTATCTACATGGGGAACAAATATTTGATAATGGGCTCATCAATCTATCAGAGAAAGGTCTGACACAATCCAACAGCTGGAAGTTGAAGCTAGACAAATTCAGACTGGAAATAGGGTGTTCATTTTTAATGGTGAAAGTAATTAACCATTGCAACAATTTACCAGGGGTCCTAGTGAGTCTCTATCACCGCCAAATTTTAAATCAAGATTGGATGTTTTTCTAAAAGATCTGCTCGAGGAATTATTTTGAGGAAGTTCACTGGCCTTTGTGATGCAGGAGCTCAGACCAGATGATCACAATGGTCCCTTCTGGCCAGAGAATCTTTGAAACCCTTTGGAGAACCATATTCTACATCAGGCATTAACTTACACTATGCACTTGCACTCCCTCAGAAAGGAGCTTTGCACAGGTGGCTCCTGTGGGGCTGTTGGACGAAATGAGGAGGTGGTTCTCCATCACAACCACCACCATTGAAGATAGCATTGATATAACTGGCTTTTGATTGGCAGCATCAGCAGAGAAGCCAAGGAGTGAAAGGCAAATGGAGATTCTCCCCCTGTGAGGTTGTCCTTCTGGGGCAGGGAGGAAGGAGCTGTGCCTTACCTGCTCAGGTGAAGAGCTAAAGAATGTGGGTCTTCAGGGCTATTAACTCAGGACATTCCATTGGAGATAGGTGAAAACAGGGATTTGAGTCCCTTTTCCCTGAGGAAGCCATATGTTAGATGCTGTGAAGAGGGTACTCGCTAGTCCTTATGCCCTGAAGTATAGAAAACTCCCTTGATTGCTACATCTTTCATCTTGACAGTGGTATCCAAGCAAGTAGATTGTAGCTGTGCATGACTGTGATATCGTTTATGTCACAAGTGAAACAGGTTCAGAAGAAGGCTGAAGGGCAATAGATTGATGTTTGCAATTCCCATCGTCTTCGTCAGCTGCACCATATTAAGTGGTAGGACAAGATCAGCTACATGGATATTCATAGCCAAACCACCCTCCACACAGTGTGTTCTCCACACAAAATGGCGCTCTCCACACGTTGACCTCGCACATACAGTAGTCACATGTGAGGTCTCACCATGCATGCAAGTGTAGAATTGCATGCCTTACTAAAAATGTCATGGCTCGTCAGTCTTAAAGCAGACATCCAGCCTGGTTTCCTGTATATGAATGCGGATTGGCCAAGATAGGAGAAACAATTCTGAGTAGAACAGGTTGAAAATTTTACATAAGAACGGTCATACTGGGTCAGACCAATGGTCCAGGTAACCGAGTATCCTCTCTTCCAGCAGTGGCCAGTCCCAGAGGCTTCAGAGGGAATGAACAAAACAGGGCAATTATCAAGTGATCCATCCTCTGTTATCCACACCCAGTTTCTGGCAGTCTCCACTGTAACATTTTTTCAACAGAAGATTACTTTCAAGAAAAATGTCCAGTTTGATCAAAAACCAAAAACGTTGCTTTTCATTTACTGAAAAATGAAACGTTTCTGGATTGTGGAAGGTTGTTTGTGTTTTTTTTAAAGCCCCACCCCCAAAAATAAAATAAATAAATGAAAACAACAAACAGTGAAAAATGTTCTGCTGAATTTCTTTTTCAGGCAAAAAAAATCCTACCTAGCGACTTTTGAGAAGAGCTCTGAGAAGAGCATGGGACTCCAGTCACATCACTCACACTGAGGTGAGTGAAAACGTCATGTCCTTTGAAAACTGAATGTACAAGAATTAAAAGCAGGAAACATGGCTGCTTGCCTACAGGCCAATCAAAAGAGGGGCAATCCAAATGAATTGATAGGGATCGATCCAAAGAGGAAGATACCAGGTACAGGATTTCTGGTAAAGGAACCAGCACGGCCTTTAAAGCAAGGGTGGGGAACCTATGGCCCACAGGCCGGATCCAGTCCACTACTTAATTTCATCCACCCTGTGGCAAGTTTCCGCACTGCGGGCCAGAATCTGCAAGCCTCGGCACCCCTCTGTGGGGCTGGAGCCATGAGCGCTGGCTCACGCTACTGCGGAAGGAAGCTAGGTTTGCCAGGCCCTTAAAAGTCCAGTCGGCTCCGCGCAGCGCCAGGAAGCGACCGGCCCCTAGGTGCAGGTGCGATCAGGGAAGCTCCACGTGCTGTCCCTGCCCTCACTCTACAACTGCCATTGGCTGGGAACTGCGACCAACGGGAGCTGTGGGGGCAGTGCCTGTGGGTGCAAGGGCAGAGCCGCTTGGCCATGCCTCCGCCTAAGGGCCGGACACGGTGGCCGCTTCCGGGAGCAGTACAGGGCCAGGGCAGGCAGGAAGCCTGCCTTAACCCCACTGCACCACCAACTGGGAGCTGCCTTAGGTAAGCACCGCCTAGCCAGAGCCTGCACCCCGAACCCTCTGCCCCTGGTTGGAACCCCATCCCGCACACCAACCCCCTACCCCAACCCAGAGCCCCCTTCTGAACCCTAAGTCCCTCCCAGATGCTGCACCCCAAACTCCTGCCCCAGGTCAGCGCCCCAACTCCCTGCCCCAGCTCTGAGCCTGCTCCCACACTCGAAACCCCTTAGCCCCAGCCCCAGCCCCAGCCCCTCCTGCATCCCAATCCCCTGCCCCAGCCTGGAGCCCCCTCCTGGACCACTCATTTCCGGCCCCTCCCCAGAGCCTCGGGAAGCCCCGAGCCTCGGCAGCCCCCACGGGGCTGTGTGTGGTTTGCACCTGATTTTTGCTGTGGGTTAATGGCTCCTGATAGAAGAAAGGTTCCCCACCCCTGCTTTAAAGCTTTTCACTTTAATCTCCAATATTCCCAGCCCTGGTGAATTCAGTCACGTTTGATAATACGCAATCATCTCCAATTAACGAACCACAAATGAGAGGAGATTAAGTAGCTCAAAGAAGAAGAGTACAGGTCTTGGCAATAACTTCCTTAAAGTGGGAGCTCTCGACCGAGAAGCAGAAAGGACCTTGTGTGGTTCTTGGGTCTGCTCTCCAGATACGCTTACATAAATCAAGGACCATATTTTTCAAGTGCCCTCACTGCAAACTCCACCTAGAATCCTTTTCACTGGGAATAAAGACTCTGCTTGTGGTACGTAGGTGGTGATTTTGGAGTGGAGTCAAATCCAACTTGCTCTCCAACCGGTTCTGCAAGAGATAAAATATGCAAAAAACTTGTTCATTTAAAGTAAGTCAGCTCAAGAGACACCCAGGGAGTGGCTTACCTGTGTTGGAAGGGCCATTTTACAGTCACTTTTCAGACTCTGAGTCACCAGCACTTTAGAGATACTGCGTGAATTTCCAACCTGATTTGTAAGACTGAGAAAGCATAAGTTCATTGCTTAAACATAGAGAGATTCCTGCACGTGCCTGATTCATCAGGCAAATTGCATCCATAATGCTGTCCCTTGTGCCAGTTACATCCCCTTAAGATTGTTGCCTGCTGTGTTTATCAATAAACAATTATACCTAGCTCTTATATAGTGTTTTTTATCAGTAGATCTCAAAGCACTTTAGAGAGGAGGTCAATATTTTTATCCCCATTTTACAAATGGGGAAACTGAGTTACAGTGCAGTGAAATGACGTGCCCAAGGTCACCCAACAGGCCAGTGGCAGAGACAGGAATAGCTCCCAGGTCTAGTTTTAAATGATTTGATCTACCTTTCTTCAGGTCAAATCCTTCTTCCATTGGAATCAAAGGGAATTCTGTTGCATCAGCTGAAAGGGCTCTCTTGACCGTGGAACATACAATGCAGGGCCCATAGTTGCTTCTAGTAAAGGCAAGAGTATAGGCTCGCACATAACCTGGGGAAATCTCCCATACTCTTTTGTTTCCATTCATATCAGTCTTGTGAAGAATCCCCTTTTGACACGTTTCCCATCAATGATCATCTCTGAAGGCGCTCACTCCAATATGTCACTGCGTGACCCAGTCACCATTTTACAGACACATTTTTGTCCAATTATGGCTATATAAAAAAAATCTAATTTTTTTTGGCAAAAATTAGTTTGTTTTTCAAAGGTATTTTGCAAAAGTTTTGCAATTTATTTTAACTTTTTCACGTCCCAGTTTTCCTTTTTATTCCCCCTCTTTTCTAGTTTCCCAGTCATTTGCAAGTATGAGGGGAGAGAGAATTAATGATGGGAGAAGGAAAAAAGAAAAGACAACAGTGGAAAGTAAGAAAAGGACAAATGAAAAAAATATTTAAAAAAATTCACACACAAAAAATCAGGAAGTCAAAGACAAAAGGTTCTTTTCAAGCCCAGTGCAACAAAATCAACTTTGCAATCTTTTTTTTTTTTTTTTTTAAATTTTTCAACCAACTTCACTCACTGGCTATTAAGGGCATCTCCTCACCACTGGTAATATGGGACAAACTAACATGCATAGCAGGACATACTAATTCTTTGGTGATGTCTCTCTTACAGAGGTATAGTGAGCTGCACCAGGGGTGCTGAGTGGGTGTTCAGCCTCACATCGCACACCTCTGTAACATCCTGTGTTGTTTACAAACTCTCTCTCCCTTCCCTCCCCCCCTGCCCCCCCCAAAAAACCTGGGGGTAGTGTGTGGAAAGGCTGAAAGGTGTCAAAATGAGAGTGGCTCACTAGCTGTACTTAAAAGGCACTAATGATGTTAAAGAACCAGTGATTCTGAAACTGAATGAAAGCAGCTTGTGAGAGGGTAATCCGTCATTTTACAAGGCTGTTTGGATTTTTATTTGTTAAATTTTTTCCTTAGTAATTCAGGTCGTTTGCTTTTCTGGCTTTTCGTGTTTTGTGGAGGATGAGGGCATGAGCGAAGGGAATGTGGATCACACTTTATTAGGGGAACATTTATAAATAGTGTCCAAAGGGCTAATACAAGACAGAGATTTGATCAATTGTTACAGAGTCCAACAGGTTGCTTATGTTATAACCATCTTTATTACATACTACTCTGTGGCTGTAGCATGCTTCTAAACATCGATTAATCTTTTCAACTATTGGTAAATGTACCCCTAGTATAAAGTGGGAAGAGGATAGGAATGAAGTGTGAAAGGGAGCACAGACCTGTTCGGAAGGCAAAGGCAGCCTCCTGGCTGATGTGTGTTATATATCAGCCTGCACGTCCAATCCATGTATCTGAATTACACAGTCAGGGGAGTAGGGACGTGAACTCAACTCTCCCACATCAGTACCCTAACCACTGAGCTATAGAATCTCTCTTGCTCCACCCCCGCCCCCCCATGAATATTTATTTATACAAAGTGGCACAGCTTCACCAGGTGAGACACAGAGACCCACCAACTGGTTCGGGCACTCACCTGCGAAGCGGGAGACATGAATTCAAAACTCTGCCCCACATGAGGCCGAACAAGGCTTTGAATGTGGGGCTCCCATGTCCCAGGTGAGTGCCTTAGGCACTGGGCTAGGGAGCACGGGGGAGGGGTCCTTCACTTTCACTCCAGGAGCGGGTTCATGGCTGAGACTCCTGGTCAGAGATAGACACCTGCCTCTTGCCTGTCAGCCAAGTGCCTACGGCTCAGATCAACAGTAGTTAGGTGCCTACCTACCTTCTACCATCTGGGCCTGAGCTCCACCCTTTTCCTCTGTATTTCACTCCTGGCCAGCCCAGGCAGCTCCCCGCTCAGCATGCTGCCTTCTGAGAATCCCTGTCGTAGGCACCTCTCTCTCCCCACGCCTTGGGTGCCTCACTCGGGGCTGAGGAGTCCACTAGGTAGCAGGGCTCCTATGAGCTAGGCATTGTGATGCCTGAGTCCCTTTGTGGATCTCGCCGTACAGGGCAGGGACTCTCTCTTGCTATATGCTTGCAGTGGGACCTCAGGGACTACTGGAATACAAGTAGTAAAGCAGTTACACAAGGGCTATCTGGAGTGGGACTATCACCTCTTTTCACTGTGACATGATGTCTCGGCATACACTGTCCAAAGTTACACAGAGGCTAAAGAGTAGCAGCCGTGTTAGTCTGTATTCGCAAAAAGAAAGGGAGGACTTGTAGCACCTTAGAGACTAACCAATTTATTTAAGCATAAGCTTTCGTGAGCTACAGCTCACTGCATTGGATTCAGTGGACTGAATGCATCCGATGAAGTGAGCTGTAGCTCATGAAAGCTTATGCTCAAATAAATTGATTAGTCTCTAAGGTGCCACAAGTACTCCTTTTTTTTTTTTTTTTTTTTTTTTTTTTACAGAGGCTAAAGTTCATGAGAGTTTTTCAGTTCTCATGACTAAGTCTATGTTTTAGTCAGAGGTATTTTTTGTAAAAGTCATGGACAGGTCACGGGCAGTAAACAAAAATTCACAGCCCGTGACCTGTCCATGACTTGTACTATATACCCCTGACTAAATCATGGCTGCTCTGGGGGAGGGGGCGGCCCAGGGGTGCCGCAGGTGCTCAGGGGGGGTGGCCCAAGGGCACCGCGGGTGCTCTGGGGGGGGATGGCAGCATGCAACCCGGGACCCCTGCTGCTGGGGGGGTGGGTGGCATGTGGCCCAGGACCTCTGCTGCTGTGTGTGCGTGTGGGGGGGAGGTGCACAGCTTGGGACCCCCGCTGTTGCTGTGGGGGCGTGGCGGCCCAAGACTGCCCCAGCAGCAGCCGGTGCAGCTGGCCCAGGGGCTGCCCAAGCTGATCAGGCACCCCCTGGGCCAGCCGCACTGGCCGCTGCAGAAGTCACGGAGGTCCCGGAATCCGTGATTTCTGTGACATCCGTGACAGACTTGCAGCCTTGATCATGAGGATATGCCAGTGAAAGGCAAAGGTTCCAGTGGATTCTTTTAATGCTACAGCAACCTGTAGATTGTTTACAACAGGAATGGATGTCGCGAGCTATGACTCCTGACCAGGTCCACTATTACAATTGGGCTAGTCTAGTAGTAGCCAAAAAATCATTCCCCTCTGAGGACTGTTTGAGGGTCTATGATGAAAAGATTGGTAGCATCAGTCCACCTTCAGCAGGGAGTGTCTTACTATGCCAAGTGCTAGTCTGGGCTCATTCCAGACCTGGGCAAATACTGAAAAAAAGTGTTCCATGATAGTGTGAACGTTTCAATTATTTTGTTCTATCTGTGCTCCCACCCTGTGCTTTTCACATAGATTTCCAGTGAGCGTATTTACTGAGAGGAACAGCGAATACCTGAGAATATTCGGGGAAAGCAAATGCTGAATTTCTAATCATGAGTATTCACACAGGAAACCTGATTTGATAGTTATGTTCTTCCAGAACCAAGCATGGCCCCAATCCTTCCGTTGGGTCCATCAGTACGGGGTTTGCCATTGCAGGGTCAGGCTCCTCATGAGCAGTAGACTCCATCAGAACAGCTCCAGCTTCACCTATTGAATGCTCACCACTGCAAAGGGGTTGCGAATGGGTGATGGAGAGATCTGTGTGAACAATGGACTTTTTGGGTCACTGTGAATCCTGAAAAATGTAAAACCATTTTAATTTTGAGCCTTTTGGTAACATTGTTATTTTTAAAATAAAATTAAAGGAAATTTCAAAACTAAGGCATTTCAAACAAAATAAATCTAAAGCTTTCATCGCAACTGTGTCAAAATGCAATGTTTAATTTTTTTTCTGTTTTTTTTTTCCAACCAAAACAATTCAGTGAAACCGACGTGAATTCACAAAATGTTTCAGTGTTGCCAAATCTGCATTTTTTTAATAATTTTTTTTTGTTCCACCCAGCTCTAGTGACAGATAAGAATTATTCCCAGGAATTTCTCAGTATCTTTAATTTCAAACAAATAATTTGAGAAAATGACAAATGGAGCACACAGTAAAAAGGTGATGTTATGTCATGGGTTTATGAATTATTTGTACCAATTATGCATTAATTGGGGGGAGGGATAGCTCAGTGGTTTGAGCATTGGCCTGCTAAACCCAGGGTTGTGAATTCAATCCTTGAGGGGGCCATTTAGGGATGTGGGGCAAAAATTGGGGCTTGGTCCTGCTTTGAGCAGGGGGTTGGACTAGATGACCTCCTGAGGTCCCTTCCAACCCTGATATTCTATGGTTCTGTTAAGATCTAGTTAATTCTAATCCTGTAAACACAAACAATTAAACATTTAACGTGTCTGGAAGTGCTGGGTCATGCTTCTGATAATGGTCCTTACAGTTTAGAGCTGATTAAATATCTGCAAACAATTCCAATACATTATTCCATGAAAAGCAGCAAAACTCAGCTCCATAAAACGTAATTCTGGGAATTAGCCCTGTCAAATTAACACCATGGCTGGGGCACCATCTCCTTCGCTCCCTCTAATAGGCAGAATTTACTTGAATGTCGCCCATTGTATCTTAAAACCACAAACCACCTTGTCTACAAGGAAGCAGAAAGAAAGTACAGAGGACACTTTGCCGTTGTCACTTACAAGAACAACTTGCCTAGCAAAAGGAAATGACTGGAAACATTACATTGAACAAACAAGTGGGCAACAAGAACTACCCACCACTGAGCCAATTACCATTAACCTGGATGGTGGAAAACCCTGACAACATCCTTTTATGCACGTTGCTCCGTCACCTGAACAACATGACAAACACCTCCTGCCCCATCTTGGTTTCCCCAGGTTCACTTATCCAAATCCTGACCTGGCAGATCCCTGCTTAGCTATAAGAGCTGATGAGATGCCCGCAGGTGCTATGACTGAGCTGAGCTTGCAGAACAGAAGGCAAACCCTTGCAATGCCAAGGCTTCCCCACATTGTTCTTGTTAAAAACTGCAACCCATCCCTCCCATAGTCTGCACCCCATGTGTTAAAAGGGCAAGTGGACCCTTGGCAACGGCTTTTATACAGCTGAAGTTTTACATGGTTTTGAACAGTACGCTGGGCACAACAGAAGGAGTATTACATCTATTTCTAAATGGTGATGGGCTGTGAGCTAGAGAGGGAAATGAAGCTGTACTAAGGTACAGGTACTAATATGAAGTTCATTCACCAAGGGCTTCTGTCCCAGGGCCAAAGATTTGGGGGTTTTAAAATTATTATTTAGCCAAGTTTTCCTGGAACTTTGTGGCTTACGGGCTTGTTTACAAAGGGAAAGTTACCGGCAGAGCTATGTAATTGTACCAGTTATACCCATTATGCTCGTAATTTTCCCTGCGTACACAAGCCCTCAAAGTTCCTGTTTTTCAGCCTACTCTGAATGATGGGTGTAATGGTACCCACCTGTGTGTTAAAGTAATTTCTTCTTGCTAGCCAACTGGCAGGGCTACAATATGCTTTTATAGGTATAATTAGGTTGCTGTTTCCTTGTAGGAAGGATCGTGTGTGGTCTGAAGGTACTGGAGTCCCCAGTTAGACAAATCCTGGTTTACAAATGCCATTCAGGTGTATGGGCTGAAAGAAAAGGAATGGATGACTCAGCCATGGCACAAATTTGAGGAAGTTTATGGGGTTCAGTTCCACTAAGCAGCAGAAACAAAGAAGTTGAGATTTTCAAAGAAGTGCAGCGAATTCAGGCCAAGTCTGCAACAGAAATTTTTGTGGGTTAGGAGTGTGATATATGTATCTTTTTGATACATTACTATACAGGCAGAAGTTTCTAGTGTAGATGCAGTTATAGGACTATAAAAGTTTTTTATCCTGGTGTAGGAACTGACAAACTATACTGGCAAAAAGCACTCCCTTACTGGTATAAGCTGCACTTACAATAGGAGGGTTTGCTGGTGTAGCTATACAGGAATTTTCTAGTGTAGACCTTGCATTAGTCCTTTTAATGGCAAATGTTCCTAAATCCCCAAGGAATCTAACTGTGCTTAGGGTATGTCTACACTACGAAATTAGGTCGAATTTATAGAAGTCGGTTTTGAAGAAAGCGTTTTTATACAGTCGATTGTGTCCCCACACAAATGCTCTAAGTGCATGTAGTCAGCGGAGTGTGTCCACAGTACCGAGGCAACCGTCGACTTCCGGAGCGTTGCACTGTGGGTAGCTATCCCACAGTTCCCGCAGTCTCCGCCGCCCATTTGAATTCTGGGTAGAACTCCCAATGCCTGATGGGGCTAAAACATTGTCACGGGTGGTTCTGGGTACATATCGTCAGGCCCCCCTTCCCTCCCTCCTTCCATGAAAGCAAGGGCAGACAATCATTTTGCGCCTTTTTTCTTGAGTTACCTGTGCAGACGCCATACCACGGCAAGCATGGAGCCCGCTCAGCTAACCGTCACCGTATGTCTCCTGGGTGCTGGCAGATGTGGTACCGCATTGCTACACAGCAGCAGTTTGTTGCCTTTTGGCAGCAGACAGTGCAGTATGAGTGGTAGCCATCGTCGACGTAGTCCAGGGTGCTCTTAACTGACCTCGATGAGGGCAGGGGTGCCTGGGAAAACATGGGAGTGACTCAGCCAGGTCATTTCCCTTTTAAGTTTCGTCTCATGGCGATTCAGTCCTACCGGCAGTGCACTGTCTTTTAATCTGCAGCCAGCAGAAGACGATGGCCAGCAGTCATACTGCACCGTCTTCTGCCGAGCACCCAGGAGATGACGATGGCTAGTGGTCTTACTGCACAGTCTGGTGCCAGCAAGATGTATAAAGATAGATGAAGTGGATCAAAACAAGAAATAGACCAGATTTGCTTTGTATTCATTTTCTCCTCCCTCCCTCCGTGAAATCAATGGCCTGCTAAACCCAGTTTTTAGTTCTGTCCTTGAGGTTTTGAGTTCTATCCTAGAGGGGGCCATTCTGTTTCTCGCAAAGCCTCCCCCTTTGTTGATTTTAATTCCCTGTAAGCCAACCCTGTAAGGCATGTCGTCAGTCACCCCTCCCTCCGTCAAAGCAATGGCAGACAATCGTTCCGTGCCTTTTTTCTGTGCAGACGCCATACCACGGCAAGCATGGAGCCCGCTCAGATCACTTTGGCAGTTAGGAGCACATTAAACACCACACGCATTATCCAGCAGTATATGCAGCACCAGAACCTGGCAAAGCAAAACCGGGCGAGTAGGCGACGTCAGCGCGGTGACGAGAGTGATGAGGAAATGGACACAGACTTCTCTCAAAGCACGGGCCCTGGCAATGTGGGCATCATGGTGCTAATGGGGCAGGTTCATGTGGTGGAAGGCTGATTCTGGGCTTGGGAATCAAGCACAGACTGGTGGGACCGCATAGTGTTGTGGGTCTGGGATGATTCCCAGTGGCTGCAAAACTTTTGCATGCGTAAGGGCACTTTCATGGAACTTTGTGACTTGCTTTCCCCTGCCCTGAGGTGCAAGAATACCAAGATGAGAGCAGCCCTCACAGTTGAGAAGCGAGTGGCAATAGCCCTGTGGAAGCTTGCAATGCCAGACAGCTACCGGTCAGTCAGGAATCAATTTGGAGTGGGCAAATCTACTGTGGGGGCTGCTGTGATGCAAGTAGGCAACGCAATCAAAGATCTGCTGATATCAAGGGTAGTGACCCTGGGAAATGTGCAGGTCATAGTGGGTGGCTTTGCTGCAGTGGGATTCCCTAACTGTGGTGGGGCCATAGACGGAACCCATATCCTTATCTTGGCACCGGAGCACCAAGCCGGCAAGTACATAAACCGCAAGGGGTACTTTTCAATAGTGCTGCAAGCACTGGTGGATCACAAGGGATGTTTCACCAACATCAACGTGGGATGGCCGGGAAAGGTACATGACGCTCGCATCTTCAGGAACTCTGGTCTGTTTCAAAAGCTGCAGGAAGGGACTTTATTCCCAGACCAGAAAATAACCGTTGGGGATGTTGAAATGCCTATAGTTATCCTTGGGGACCCAGCCTACCCCTTAATGCCATGGCTCATGAAGCCGTACACAGGCAGCCTGGACAGTAGTCAGGAACTGTTCAACTACAGGCTGAGCAAATGCAGAATGGTGGTAGAATGTACATTTGGACATTTAAAAGCATGCTGGCATAGTTTACTGACTCGGTTAGATCTCAGCGAAACCAGTATTCCCACTGTTATTACTGCTTGCTGTGCGCTCCACAATATCTGTGAGAGTAAGGGGGAGACATTTATGGCGGGGTAGGAGGTTGAGGCAAATCGCCTGGCTGCTGGTTACGCACAGCCAGACACCAGGGTGGTTAGAAGAGCACAGGAGGGGCAGTGCGCATCAGAGAAGCTTTGAAAACCAGTTTCATGACTGGACAGGCTACAGTGTGAAAGTTCTGTTTGTTTCTCCTTGATGAAACCCCCCGCCCCTTGGTTCACTCTACTTCCCTGTAAACTAACCACCCTCCCCTCCTCCCTTCGGATCACCGCTGTCAGGGGCAATAAAGTCATTGTTGCTTCACATTCATGCATTCTTTATTCATTCATCACACAAATAGGGGGATAACTAACAAGGTAGCCCAGGAGGGGTGGTGGAGGAGAGAAGCACCAGGAGGGGTGGTGGAGGAGGGAAGGACAAGGCCACACAGCACTTTAAAAGTTTAAAATTTTAAATCTTATTGAATGCCAACCTTCTGTTGCTTGGGCAATCCTCTGGGGTGGAGTGGCTGGTTGGCCGGAGGCCCCCCCACTGTGTTCTTGAGCGTCTGGGTGAGGAGGCTGTGGAACTTGGGGAGGAGGGCGGTTGGTTACACAGGGGCTGTAGCAGCGGTCTGTGCTCCTGCTGCCTTTCCTGCAGCTCTACCATACGCTGCAGCATATTAGTTTGATCCTCCAGCAGCCTCAGCATTGAATGCTGCCTCCTCTCATCATGCTGCAGCCACCTTTCAGCTTCAGCCCTCTCTTCAGCCCGCCACCTCTCCTCCCGGTCATTTTGTGCTTTCCTGCACTCTGACATTGTCTGCCTCCACGCATGCATCTGTGCTCTGTCAGTGTGGGAGGACAGTAAGATTTTAGAGAGAACATTTCATCAGAGAACATTTCATCGCGAGTGTGTTTTTTCCACCTTCTAATCTTCGCTAGCCTCTGGGAAGGAGAAGATCCTGTGATCCTTGAAACACATGCAGCTGGTGGAGAAAAAAAAAGGGACAGTGGTATTTAAAAAGACACATTTTATAGAACAATGGGTACACTTTTTCACGGTAAACCTTGCTGTTAACATTACCTACATAGCACATGTGCTTTCGTTCCAAGGTCGCATTTTGCCTCCCCCCACCGCGTAGCTAGCACCTCCCCACTCCCTGTGGCTAACAGCGGGGAACATTTCTGTTCAGCTACAGGCAAACAGCCCAGCAGGAACAGGCACCTCTGAATGTCTCCTTAAGAAAAACACCCTATTTCAACCAGGTGACCATGAATGATATCACTCTCCTGAGGATAACAGAGAGAGATAAAGAACGGATGTTGTTTGAATGCCAGCAAACATACACTGCAATGCTTTGTTCTACAATGATTCCCAAGTACGTGCTACTGGCCTGGAGTGGTAAAGTGTCCTACCATGGTGGATGGAATAAGGCTGCCCTCCCCAGAAACCTTTTGTAGACCAAGACTTAGAGGATCAGAATTAGTTCAGGCTGACAAATGGCAGGTATTTTCCATGGGAAGTTATAAATGAAACAAGAATTTTTCATTTTGTTTAAAAAAAAAAAAGTTGAACAAAAGTGTTCCATTTTGGTTTGGATTTAAAAAAAAATGTTGTTTCTTTTTTTCCTCATCTTTCCTTTCTCTCCCTTAAAAAGGGAGAAAGATGGGGAAGTGTTTTTAAAATAAACCGAAAAAAATTCAATTCATTTTTAAAAATTTTTAAAAAAAGTGGAAGTATTTGTTTCCTTCAAAAGCCATTTTAATTAAAAATTGCTAAAATTTTCAACCAGCTCTGATCAGAATTAAAATAGTGCTCAGCAGCTAATTCCTAAAAGATTGTTTATATATAAAGCTGTCACCTTCTCTTTGCTCAAGCTATTCACAAGGAGATTGCATTTTTTCCGAGCTTATTCACTGGAATTTGTCAGTTCCTTCAGACATTTCAGCTAAACATCTTGTTTTCTTGAATATCCCCAGAAAGGGAACACAAAGGGGCAGGGTACACTTGAAACAACTAGTTAAAATTATTTTTTAAAGACTCATTTAATATTGGGGGGAGGCTATTTCCTTTTTGGTGGGTTTTTTGTGGGGCGGCGGGAGGGTGAGTATGGGCTAGAAAGGCACAGGCCAGAATGCAACATTTGCTAGGTGAAAAGAAAAGATATCCTGGAGACATAGGAGTTGTCCTAAACTTACCAGAAGGTTACTAGAGCTTCTTACTCTATGACAGTATTTTTTTCTGTAAGGGGTAACACCTCCTCTTGCTTGGATGTATCACACTGCAACCTGGTGTAATTTTATGTGTGGTCATAGGAGTAGTATGACTTACAGCCCTGGAAAAAAATATCCCTTATTTATCTTGAAAACAAGAACAGTGCAAGAGTGGCTGCAGTGTATTACAGAAGAAACACATACACTGTGCTCTCTTGTGGAGACTTTACTTTTGTTCTTTTTCCTCTATCCGATGGAAAGCTATTTTAGACTGACTATATACAGTCACTCTTTTTATGGAAAAGCATATGTAACTCAAATTAACACAGGTTTCAGAGTAGCAGCCGTGTTAGTCTGTATTCGCAAAAAGAAAAGGAAGACTTTTGGCACCTTAGAGACTAACAAATTTATTTGAGCATAAGCTTTCCTTTTCTTTTTTCAAATTAACGCAGTGTGGGTCTTCACTTCCCTCTAGTGGCTGGACTATATATGTTTATGAGCCTGTCACTGTCCTTGAGTAATATGTCCAATACTTCAGCTCAAGCTGTAGAGGTTAATTCTTTTTAGAACCGGGAGTGATGGGGGTTCAACCCCTGCAAACGACCCAGCTACAGCCATCACTGCATTTGAAAGGATACAGCTCCAATGCCTCACATCATTCCCGTTTCGTGGTCAGGAATTGCTTGGCACTCACCACATTTTATTGATTACACAAACTCTGCACTCACACTGCTCTTGAAATAAATCAACATTTAATATTTTACAGCTTTCTTAAAAGTTCTTTGAACAATATTTTACAAATTATCACAGACACACAAACTTGCTGATGTCCAACATATATACAGTTCATCCTGAAACGAGTTTCTATCATTTTAAAAAAAAGCACTGCAGGCCCAAAATCCTTAATGGGGTTATACATTCCTAGAGTTTTGTGCTTGTTTTTCTTTATTACAGGGCAATTCTGCTCTCCAATATTTTTGTGTGGCCAGCGAAAGCATCAGTGTTTACAATGTTAACGGGGCGAGATCTACTTAGCCAAGATCACAGATTACACTGTTGTGACAGGATAAGGTGCAGCGATCCCCTCCTGGCCTGGCAAAAGGGCATTTTAGCTGGTGGCTGAGCCCACCCGGGCGTTCGGAACCGCCTGCACCCATGTAAGGCAGTAGAGGCATGCGGGCTTTGGCATGTTAGTAACAGGGCAGTAACCCAACCAGCACTAATAAATAGCTTTGTGGTGAAGAGTAGCAAACAAGGCTGTTCCAACTCCCATTGCTTCTGTGGTCAGATTGCACGCACAGCTATTGCACCTTCCTGGCACCATGCACCTAGAGCCTTTTAACAAGAAAGAAGGGAGTTAACTGTCTCCTGCTGGAGAGAGGGGTTCTCCCAGGGGGCTCGAAGTCCTATAACCGCTGTGTCACTAGTGTTTTTGGCTCCAGGGCCTTCTGCAGCAAAACTGTTCTCTCTGGTACGTTTAAACTTAACCTGGCTCAATACCATGGCCTCCCTAGTACTCACCTCCCCTGCTCCCAGAACTGTGAGTGCGATGCCATTGGCACCATACATTCACCTCTCCAGGGTGTTTCTCACCCAGCATTCAGTGCAGGTAAGCTGGCCACGGGAGCATTAACTGAACAGGGAGCTTGTGCTTTCAGAGACTTAGCAGGACGCAGAGGTTGATCGTTCTGGTGACCTAGCTTTACAGTAACTGTAACACGGTGCATAGATCAATGTATGCCCAGAAATCGCTTATTGCACTAGATCACTGGCACCCAAGCCATGGTCTGCAAGCCGCCTTCAGCTCCTCCTTGCCCTAAATGCAGCCCTCATCTTTGTGCCTGTAGGACAAATAAGCCCCCAAATAATTCAGAGTAAACTTGTCCCCGACCCCAAAGAATTCGTAACATTAACAGTGATCTTCAAATTTGCTTTGGGCGAAGCATCATCAGGACATTGTCTGGAGGTTAGTTTGAAACTCTCCAGCTGTTTAAGGTGACTCGTTATCTTTGTGTGTCCCCAAAACCACCTATCACAGCCTTTCCAGTATCTACACTGGTTGCAAGTTCACTCCAAGTACAGCTGATCAGGAAAGTGGCACTCCCCTCCTTGCCCCACCTCGCTGCAGCGCCATCTGGAGATGACAAGGAACCCACTTCCCTCCCAGAGGCCATGAACTGCGACAGCTACCAGAGCTTTGAAGTGACCCTCCATTTCTCAAGGGCATGCTAAACACAGGCCAGGGGTAGCTCATCCATTGTGCCAATGCTTCCCATTGCAAGACGGTTGGGTGCAGGAAGTTCTAATTCCCTGACCCAAGGGAGTGCAATAAATTTCCTCTTCCAGGGGCAGCTTTTGCAACTATCAGGATCGGCTGGAGGCATGTCTGGTCTGAGGCGGCATGGGGCCTGGGACGTTATGCCCTGGCCTTGCTGGTTCTTCTATGGCAGTGCTCCGCTGAAGGTGGCAATGGGCAAGCACAGAAGAGAACAAAACTCAGGCTGGTCTTGGGGGAGGTGATCCAAAGAGGATGTCCTCAGTGTGCAGGGTTCACCGTCCCTGGGTTTGTAGCATGCGGAGACCTCGCACCTGCAGATAAAATGAGCAATGGAAATCACAGGGCTGGGACAGGCTTGGAGTGCAGTAAGAACGCATGCCATGGAATTCAAGTTACAGGGACCACATGCACCCTCAGAGGGGGGCCTGATTTGCTGAAGTGCTGAGCACCTGACCAACCAACCCCTTTAAGATTGCTCAGACTGGGGACCCAGAAGTGGAGGCATCCAAAATCAACAGGCACTTCTGAAAATGTACACCCTAAAAAAAAAAACAAGACAAAACTTTTGCATTTCCTGAATTTAAGTGTGGAACACTTTATTTTGCATTCTCTGTATCAAAGTTTTAAATGATCTCCTTTGGATCCTGCAGCAATAAAAGGATTAAGAGAAGAGCTGGGGCATAAGTAGCTGAGGAAGAGTTCTGAGTAGCTCAAAAGCTTGTCTCTCTCAGCAACAGAAATTGGTGCAGTAAAAGCTATTACCTCAACCACCTTGTCTCTCTTATATCCTGGGACTGACACAGTTACAACACTGCTTACAGTCCATTTAAATGTTCATAGATTCCAAGTCCAGAAGGGACCCTTCAATCATCTCTGCTGACCTCCTGCCTAACACAGGCCAGAGAATTTCACCGAGTTACCCCTGTATTGAGCCCAAGCGAAAATGCACTGCTCTGTGTCATGTCATCTGATCTCATCCCTGGTAATACAGCTTGGTCCTCTCTGAGGAGGAGAAATACTCCACTGGAGATGATACCCTAGGCTATACTCATGGACAGACAGTCATTTGTCTTTTCCCCTTCCCCCCACAACCTCCCCACTGAAGGGCATGTGGACTATCTGGAATGAGCGTCCCAATACCAGGGCAGAATCCTTGCAAGGTTTGGAAGCCGTCTATTCTGTTTATATGCTCAGCACAGTCACTAGTCACAGTATTTATTGTGCCTTGAATTCCCCTAGTTGACTGATTAGTCCTGCTGGAAGATCTCTTTCTGCTTGGAGATCCTTGACTGCATTGTACCCCTAGGTGGGTGACTGAATGTTAGGAACTGGAGATCTTATTTCAAACCTTCAACCTCTCGGTAAAAGTTCAGCCTCCCAGTGGTTCCAGCCTGGAGCAGAATTGGAGAGGGGCAGCATAAGGACTGAGACCTGTTGGTAACAGCAGGGCACCTTGGTGCTGAATCCATCCTGGGACAGGGGACTGAGGTTCCGCTCCTGCTTGGCTGTATTAGTTGTACCCACATCTGCACATGGCTGTTGTGATCTGAATGGCATCATGGCTCCTGCCTGCACGACCTGCAGCTTTGCTATGCAGTGCAGAGCCCCATTTAGGCCATCTAGCCCCTTGAATGCATGTTTACTGGAGCATTGGCCACAGACAGTCCACACGGGTTCAGAAGCCTAAGCAGCACATTTGGGTCTTGGGGGCTAGTCCCCTCAGGGCTCACATGACTCGTTGGGGGTGCCTTACCTACAGCACTTGTCCCCAGAGGAAGGCTAGCCACAGCTGCAGAGAGACATGCTGGCCATTTCCTACCTTGTGACGCTCTGCAGGATTTTCTGCTCATCCTGATCCAGGCACACGGCGAAGGAACAGTTGACTCCAATGATCTGGACCTTGTCTGCTTTTATCTGGGACACGCTGATCTGCTGCGAGAGACAGAGAGAAACACCACGAGTCAGGCTCAGAACATTCTCCAGCCAGCACAGCTTGGCTTTGTGGCATGTGCAGCCAGGGGCCAGGATCCCATTCACTATATGCTGCGCCTTTTAGGGTATGTCTACACCTAAAGCTTGCCTAGATGTACTTGGGCTAGTTCTCCTCAAGCTAGTAGTGTAGCTGCAGTAGCTCAGGCAGCAGTGAGCAGTGTCACGGGCTTGCTGTGCCAAACACAAACCTGCCTGAAACCAGTAGGTATGCACTCGGGGTGGCTAGCCCATGCCACTGCTCACTGTGGACCTTGCTACCCTAGCTGCACCACGATGAGAGCTAACCCGAGTATGTCTGTGCGAGCTGGGACTCTCAGCCCCAAATGTAGACATAACCTTAGTGTCAGGGCTTGGCCTGAGGAGGAGCCGGGCTATGAGGCAATTCAAGAGGGAGGATTTCACGGGGTAAGAGACTCGCCCTGAACGTTCACATATGCATGGAGACATTTGTCGTCCTTACTCTAAAATAACAAGCTAGACTGGGTGTCCATGTTGGTGTAACAGTGTGCGTCCAGTCCACTGAGGATACAGGTCTGTTAAGCTGACTGCTGGGGATGTTGTCCTTTAGCTCAAGTGGTAGCAGCTCATTCTCTTAGTTCTAGAGCCCCCAGTTACGAGCAAGGGCCTCATCTGGGATTTAAACTGCTGTCCTTACACGCTAACACAGAGGAACCTACCCTGCCTTGGAACACGCTCTGAAAGCAAGATTTATACATCTATCTATTTATACAGCTGGATTTGGGTGCTAGAGGCACAGAGGGCTCAGTTCTCCCATCTGGGCTGTTAAAGTAACAGATTGGTTTTAAAATACAGTGGCCAAGATTTTCAGAGAGGGGGCCCCACAATAAGGCACCTGCATACGTGAGCTATTCTCAAATGTGCTGAATACTCGATAGCTTCCATGGACTTCAACAGGAGCTGTGAGGTGCTCAGGCCGCATCTGCCAGAGGCAGCACCAAATCCCAGTCCTCCAACACACGGCTGCTCACAGACGAAGTCGTCAGCCATCACACAGAGCAGTTATTCCCTACAGTTTCCCAACAAGCTTCGATACCCATGCTGGCAGGATCCAGCAGTGCATTGCTCCCTGAACACCTGCTGTGCTGGCAGGACTCATCTGCCAGCCTGACTTCCAGGTGCTGATACAGCCCTGGGTACACAACAGGGAACTTTTCCAGCTGCAGCTTTGCCTGGGTTTTTCCCTCTGCCACTTGGCATCCTAGTTCTCATTGTGCTGGTGCAACCACAAGCAGGACTCCCTAAGCCGCGAGACTCAGCTGCGGCTGCACAGCGAATACAGGCCACGGCTAGGCACACACAGCACCTTTCTGCCAATCTGGAAGTGAGGGCCCCAGAGTTCATGGAGATGGCAACTGTGATGGAATCTGGGCACAAGTTACTGGCCTCTCCGAAGCTCTCAAACCTTCTCCTCCCCTGACAGCGAACGAGCCACAGTTACTCTCTCCTTACCAGCCTAGACGAGGATACAAATACGGCAAATCCAACTTACCTGATTGAAGCTTTTCTTTGACTTGGAGTTTTGCCTCTTGACGACCTCGGTTATGGTTAAAGTCAGACACTCCGTTTGCGAGTCTGGAACAGAAGAGAGGGGGGGTTGCTTGGGCTATTCGAAAGGATTTGGATTTTAATTGAAATGGTCTCTCTGGCACCCAAGGCATAGAACTGCCATGCTCCCGAAGGAGTAGCCTCCGGCTTTGCTTGGCCAGTGGCAAGTAGCAAAGTTCAGAGTCTCTGAAGGGAGGGGAGGGGGGAGAGTCAAGAAGGGATCTCTTGACCCCATTCTCAATCAAGTATCTCTAACAAGGATCCGTCATGCTAACAGGATGGATATTGCACAAGGACAGGTCACCAGTCCTGCAACTCAAAGCCCTGTAGAAGTTAGCCCGTATCAGATAGTCGGAGGGCTACCCTCAGTCTGATAACCCCTTTGAATGGGCCAGGCCAGGGGTCCCAATACAAACCTGGAGCCTTAAAATGCCACCTGACTGTTTGAAAGGGAGATTATTACAGGAGCTTAGTATTATTGTTATTGTTTGTTTGTATTGGAAATCCCCAGCTACACATCACAGCATTCCAGGACTGCTGTGAGCCACAAGATCCCAAATCCCAGCTCTACAGAGTTAATTATCTCTCTTTGAATAAAGAGCACAAAACGAGAGATTGCTCTGCTGCCACATACAACAGCCTCCAGCTATACAGCCTGAGCTAAATCAAACAGATGTTCCTTCCAGCCTCCCCCTGCACATCCCCCCCACACACAGACAAAGAGAGCGAGAAAACCAGAAAAGAAGGCAGAAATACTTAGCATTATCCAGATTCAAACATGATCCAGCTTTACAGACATTACCTGAAAGCCAATTAACTTCATTATAGGGGCTAAAAAAATTGGATCTACAAAAGTGACAATTGCAACATTGGCTGGAACAAATTCTAGCTCCCTCCATAGCTGGTGCAGGCCAAGTGACCTAAAAACTTCCATGTCTTCACTAAAGGCCTGACACCTTTCAGCTATTTTGTGAGCAGCTGGTGTCTGGAGCTGCAGTGACATCCTGTGGCCAGACCAGTGAATGTGAAAGATAATCCCAGATTTCTGTGGCATGTAGGGAATTGGAGTGCGATGGGAAAACCTCTCCCTAGACATCGCATAGCCTATCGAAAGACACCCAGAATGAACTCAGCTTGCAGGCAGATCAGCAAGTTAAGCTCCAGAAATAGAACAGAAATATACAGCTTTGCAATATCTGCAGCCTGCAACGTGGTGGTGGTGAACAAAAACTAAGTGATAGCAACACTTCAGCTTTTCCAGGAGGAGGGAGGGAGGTGTCTGAGCTGATGGAAGAGTTTTAGATAGAGAGGCTCCGAGAAGCTCCAGTTCATTGGCTATTGCTCCATCTGAATGATTGGTCCCAACTGCTGCCTTTATAGCAAATTTATATGTGCCAGGGCGCATCACATGGAGCATTTCAGTGAAACAGAATAATACAAGGTTTCAGAGTAGCAGCCGTGTCAGTCTGTATCCGCAAAAGTGATGCATCCGATGAAGTGAGCTGTAGCTCACGAAAGCTTATGCTCAAATAAATGTGTTAGTCTCTAAGGTGCTACAAGTCCTCCTTTTCTTTTTGAGGATAATACAAGATCTTCTCAAGTGAATCTGTTCCACCTGCCGAAGCAGTGCTGTGTTCAAGCAAAAGAAGAACCATGACCTCTCATTAAGAAGACTACAGCGCTGAAACATTTAACAGGGTGGCTCAGGGCACATTGTACTACCAGGGGATCTAGAGAAAGGAAGAAATGTAACCAACAAAACAAACACACAGACCCAACTGCCGTGGGGGGAGCAGCAAGGAATGAGAGCACTGGCCTACTGTGAGTTCAGTTATTAACTCTACTGGACAGGGTCAGCTGCTAAGGATGGCAGGACAGACAGATAAAAGCCTAAGTGCACATCTCCCTGGTTCTCACGTTGCACCTACAAGAGCATTATGTTCTTTGGTGCTTCTAGGTAGGGGCTGTGCAGCCTCCAATGGCCACCTCTCGACCGCAGCCAGTTCCTGCTCTAGTCATGTTTGGCGAAGAAACCCCAAACCAGGCAAACTCACCAGGACTCACGTTTGGAACAACCCCAAAACTCAGACTGGGTTCACCCAGGGTCACAAGCCCAGCTCTTGGCAAAAGATCAGAGATGCTCTGGATTTCAAACACCCCCAGAGCTCTGGGTTGATTGGACCAGGCCCCATCTCCACCTTTGGCAAACCAGAGCACAGCTCTGCCTAATGGGAATTGCTATACTAGGTCAGACTGCTGGTCCAAGTCCAACGTGCTGCCTTCAGCAGTGGCTAGTGCCAGCTGCTTCAAAGAACGGCACAAGAAATTCTGGAGTGGAGAACGTTATGCAAACTTCCACAGGGGAGGTTCTCCCTAGCCCCAGACAGCAGGCTGTTGCTTCTATAGCCATGATGTTATTATTCATATTATTTATTGGAGAGATCCAGGTTCGATACAGTTTGAACCCTGCTCAACTCTGGCTTCAGCATCCTCTCTCAGTGAGTTTTACAGGCTAGCTATTGTCAGTGTAAGGTACAGATGGATTTACCGTTCCATCTGGGTTTGAAAACAGGACAGAGCTGAGTGTCATAATCCCCAGTACGTTACATTTCGTACCCTGCACTGAACAGGTCAGACAGGCTGTCCAATGGTCCCGACATAACGAGTCTCCGCTACAGCTCTTGTGGAAGCGATACTGCTCAACCCCCTAATTAGCTGCCGTAAGCAGCAGGGCAGATCCCACGCTTGGTGTGTTCTATATTTTTTCCCCCGCATCAGCAACACTTTCGTGTTGGGCAAAAAAGGGCAAAAAAGCTGCTTCGGTAACATGGAGTCTGAGCCTTGGCCTGAAGGGACCTGACCCATATCGGAGGAGCAGTTCAGCAACACAGCACCAAGTCTGCTAGGCTGCCTGTCCCTTAAGTGGGCTGGGATGAACAGCTGCACAAGAGGAACTGAACGGCAACACCAAGAGCACCTTCATCTTGGAATGGGCCTGCTGGCACCAGCCACAGCGTGAGCCGGGACACCTGGAAGTAAAGTGGAACAGGCACAGGCCACCCCATTGCTGTAGGGCTGCTGCCATGAAAGGAAGGAATGTTAGACTGCACAGGAAGGTCACAGAAAAACCTGCATTCAGGGACACCGCACCCCTCTGCTAATTTGGCAGTTCCCATGATGGTCCCATTTTCCCCTCTGGCAGCCCACCTGAGTGACAGGCAGTGTGCCAGGCTCTGGACTGTGTCACTGAATGGCTCCTTCTCAGACATGGGTTAGGTCCCTTCAGATCGAGCGAGGCAGGGATGGCGAGGAGATGGCTACTAGGCAGATTTCACCCCCGCAACATCTGCACCCGGCAGTCCCTCAGCCAGCCCTGGGCCTCTCTCCGGACACAGCAGAGGGCTAGTTCATTCCAAGGACCCTACACAAAGTTCTTCCAGGGCAGGGCAGAGCTTCGGGTCGAGTGCTTTAGCCACCAGGCCTGCAACCTCTCCCCAGGTTTCCACGGGCTCTTCCTGCCAGCTAGGCAGAGGGTCCGAATCCAGGGCCCTTACTAAGGAACTAATGTAATGATTCTCAGCCCAACATTTCAACCAACAAAACATGTAGAAAAAAAACTGCTTAGGGAAATCAATGCCCTGATCCTACACAATGTCCTATTCCTGGCCTTTGGTGCCTGTCCTAGGCATGTGGTATGTTTATCCCGTGTGCATCTGTCCACCATGCAGAACAGTTTTGGAAACAACATTTAAGCCCTGGCTCTGAGGTTTGTTAATGGGACCCAGAAGCTTTCACCTCTGTGACCCATTTCCTCCCAGATCGGGTCAGCACAGACTGAAGATCGCCACCCTCTGATGGCTGTTCTATGCCTGCACGAGAGGAGTTGCGGGGCTCAATCCAGTTCCTAATGGAGAGACGTTCATATCACAGAGCCACACGTGGCACCCCTTGGGGGAAGGCTCAGGGCAGTGAACAGAGCGAAGCGCCCTTTCATCCCTGAAGGTGGCCTTAAAGGTGGAGGGGACCTGAATCAGGATGGCATGGCTTGTTTTGCCCCGAAGCACAGAAGGCATCGCTAATATCTTCTCCTGCATGACACACACACTCCTCCCCATGCCAGAAGCACCACCGCTGTCCACTTTCCATCCTCTCCCACTGCCCCTGTGTAAAGGTTTAAGGGCACCAGCACTCACCTATTTCTTCGTACTTCTTACAGGTCTTGCTGAGGTTGACGGAGGTGCAGACCTTTTCAACATCATTCCAGTGGCTCCTTCCACTGATTGCTGTCTGCAGAGACCAGGCAAAAGTGAGAGAGACGGGTCACATTCCACCCTGATACTGCTCTGCTCATCTCTGACCTTCTGGCTGACATAGCTCAGAACTGGATTTACACTGAGACGGTTGGTCCTGGGACCTTTAGCACCAGTTAAATGTACTTGCTCAAACTACCAGATGCCCAAGCTGCCCATCCATTCCAATAGTAGGTTAATGCTCGATAGCTGAACAGGGTACTGAATCGGCTACTGTCGTAAGCAGGTGGAGATTGTTCTCAGGATTTTTACTACTTTAGTAAGGAAATCCACCAGCATGAAAGAAGAGCCAGTATTTATATAGGGCCTATCACACTTCCTGCTCACTTGGAGGCCACCATTGGTTATGCCAATAAATGAAGCAGAAAGTAGAGGACAGGGAGCCAAAGTGCTTTCAGCTTATTTAGGCTGTGATCCAGCAAAGCATTTAAATACACGTTTAACTGTAAGCACCAGACTAGATCATTGAAGCCAACTCATGAGCTTAATGTCAAGCACAGGTCAAAGAAATTTGCTGGATCTGTTGAAATGCAGCAAACATTATTAGTGTTTGTCAAGTGCCAGAAGAGTGCAAACTGCCACTATCCTTCAGAAATTCATAGCCTCACACATGGCAGCATTTTGGTTTCTTTCCATCTCAGATGAGGTTCCCTTCATGTTCCAGAAACAAACACGTGGCGGAGACATGGGTGAGATATGAGCAGAGATCTGTAATTAATTTTTCCTCTTGGCGATTAAATTCTTGTCATTTAAATAGCCACCAATCCCTTTCAGAAAGGGCCCAACAGGGAGAATCAATTAACTCAAAGAATCCCCCTTATCAGGCAATGTGGCCATAAAGAACCTCTCTGCATTACAAGTAGAAGAATGTCTGGAGACCTGGTTACAGCACAGACTCTCCAGGGCTGCACCACAGCTCAGTATTAAGGTTAAAGTCCCGTCTACACTTCAAAACATATTCATGTTGTAACCGGGTTCCCAGACATGGTGGCCTGTCAGATCTCCCTCTCCATGCATGACCTGTACCTGAAGGCAAAACCCCCCATGGGGAACCTGGTTGTTCGGCAATATGGTATGAGGGATTCCTTCCCTACTCCACAAAGAGGAAAGATCAGCTTCCACCCTGAATCACAAGATATTCTTCCCCTTCCCCATCAACTGATATAAACACACTCTCCTAATCACAGAAATGTAGGGCTGGAAGGGACCTCAAGAGGTCATCTCGTCCATCCCCTAACGCTGAGGCAGGACCAAAGCTAGACTATCCTAGACAGGTGTTTGTCCAATCTGTTCTTAAAAACCTCCAATGACGAGGATTCCACAGCCTCCCTAGGGAAGCTGCCCCAGTGCTTAAAGTTAGAATTTTTTCTTAATATCTAACCTAAATCTCCCTTGCTGCAAATGACACCAATCATGTCTTGTCCTGCCCTGGTGGACATGGAGAACATTTGATCACTTTCTCTTTGTTGTCTTTAGAACAGCCCTTTGAAGACTGTTATCGGGTCCCCCCTCAGCTGTCTCTTCTTCAGACTAAACATGCCTATTGTAGCTCTCTGAGTTGTGTTTATTTCCTCTCCACTTAAAGAGATTTCCTTCATATACCCTATTAAAATCTCTGACTCAGTGGAGGTCTACACAATGCTGAAGAAGTTCCTGCAGCCTCTGTCCCCATCGGACTACCACCCAGTTACCTTGCTATGGACGATTTGTAGTGTTAGAGGGATTGCTTCTCTGTCGCCGTCTATTCCCAGCCTTTTGCTGCCTGGACCTTTGTAATACAAACAGAAGCTAAAGTCACACAACAGCCTTTTCTCTCCCCGCCCTTCAATACATGTTCACACCAGTCCCTCTCCCCTTAGGAAAAGCTGCCCTGTTTCTGAGGAGTTCAGCTTCTCGCTCTCTCTCAAGTCATGCATCCTGGTGACAGCAGAACAAGTGGCCTTAGAGTACCTCAGCTTGCTACAAAGCAGAATGAGGCAGATGGGTGAACACGTTCAGAGGAAAGACCAATCACCCCTCCTGTTGCGAGTGGTGGTTTGGCTGATAAAAACTGCTGCCTATTAAGAACAGAGCTAAGACCACCAAATACTTTACTTCAGACCGTCATCAGGACTCAAACCCTGGTCTTATGGGGCTCTACTATTCCGTCCCAGGCCAGACACCCAGTCCCGTTTCCAGAAATCATCTGTGTGTCAAAACATGCTCTTCAGTAGACCTGTGATAGCCAAGCAACGAAAAGGGGATCAGTGTTAACCTGTTTGTTACACTGCCTGCCACTTGTTTTATTGGAATGTGACAGAGGAGCAAAAAGAAAAACTAAAGTTAGCTTAAAAGCTGCCCCACATGAATAAGCTCATAGGGGATTTTCAGCATAAAACACAATAAGCAGCTGGAGACCTCTCCACAGAATGAAAAGAAATTAAATTAAATTAGCAGGTGCTGTTGGGTAAGTGTTGGGTCTTGCGGGAAAATACAAAGCTGTAAAGGGCTGGTTTACCAGCTGGGCTCTTTCTTTCTTTTTTTTGCAGATGTGTACCCATCATAAATTGGGCTTTAAATTTTGTGCCTGAAGTTCGCTGATGCTTTTTCCAGACAAAATTATTGCAGGTGCAAAAGGGTGGGTGCAAAACTGCATCATCAAAACCCAGTTCAAAATTATGCCCTAAGTGTTTAAAGATGAAAATGGTTGATGGGTTTCACTATTGAAGCATAACCTGTCCATATTATGGGAATAGGGGCAACTAGTTCAATGGAGAGCACTTTGTAAGTTCTGCTTGGAGACAGCAAGAGGAAGTCAGAGCACAGAAAAGGATTCAGTGCTAAAAGAAAAAACAAATTAATAATGTGTTTTCTTGCAGTATATAATTTAGCCACTAGAGTCTCTATGTGCTGCACAGAGCTCCAAACAGAATGTGGTCTCTGGTAAACAAGTGAGACAAAATTGGAACTGAAGCTGTGTGGATGCCTGCTTGTGTGTCCGTGGCTGTAGCTGTTTTCTACTAAACAATATTTCCTGTTTTAAAAGATCTATGGATCTATCCATTTCTTTTCTTTGCCTAATTAAGGCTTACAAGAGTATAACCAAGAGATTTTATAACTGAAGTATCAAGACAGAAAGAGAAATTGTGAGTAAAGACCCCGCCAAGAAAAAGAAAGAAAAAGGATGTGCTGGTTTCCAAGACACTGTGCCAGGACCTGATGAAGGGGAAAGGACCTGTTTTTAGCTATGCTAAAATAAATTAACTTTGGATCAAGGGAAAAGTAACAAAAAACTTCCTTGAGAAACAGAAATCATAAAGACTGTTACAGAAGGGAAAATGTAGGTTTCATGATGCTTTAGTTTCCAGGTTTGTAAAAATCCCTTTCTATATCCCAACTCCCAACCACTCTCCCCAGCCATCTGTAATCCAACCCAACTGTGGATCCGATTTCTCTGTGCTCCCCTAAGGAGCTAGTTATTAAGCATTCACCATCAAATCTATCTGTGCCCCAATTTCTAAAGCTGCCATCATATCACTACAGAACCTGTGATGCATGAGACTTTAGGAAGGCAAGGAAACATCTGTGTCCAGATCGGATACCTACCCGATGCCCTGATGGCCCGCGTGGCAGCTGAGTGGCCCAGTTCGAGGGATTGAATGAAGACCTCAGTCTTCTTCTCACCTCCAATGAAGGTTAGCTGTCGGGGGAGGGAGAGAAGAGAGAGATGCACTATGAATGCACTGCACAATGAGGGAGCCGGGCATATTCCTAATAGTACACTGCCTTCAAATGAAGCAGTGCAAGGAGAGAGAACCCCTCAAGCTAGAAAATCCTAGCAGTGCAAGTCACAGCAATCCGACAGCAGCATTCCTACTCTGATAAATGCCTGTTACCATCACTACCTACATATGCATCCCACGCCCAACACCTTGTTATGAGAGCACCAGGATGACAAGAACCTTCCTCTCAATCTCTGCATGCTGGACAGAGCAGGCTTTGGAGAACAGGCTCCTCGCAGGGATTTCAGAAAGCAAAGCGTGTATGTAATTGTTAGCACCGGTGAGAGCCATACGTGTATGGGGAAAGGAAGACAAGTTAGATGAGAAGTTGTCTATGGGACACCCATCCTCTCTTAGGGACCAGGGTATCGGGAGAGAGCAGAGTGGAGAGTTTGGAGACTTTATGGTGTGATCTGAACTACACTTCAACCGTCCCGAGGAAGCTGAGAACCACTGCATTCTACAACAGCAGCAGATCGGTTTCTCTGGAGGTCGCTGTTGGTTAATAGAAGTTCCCGCGGATCGTTATCCCCCAGAAACATCCTACACCAGCTCCATCACCAGGATCAGGAGGGGCATCAGTCCATCATGAGCCATTAGCGAATGCAGGAAGGGGCAATTGCATACCAGGCTCTCCTACCATGGTGATAAAGCAGAAGGAGATGGACTTGACTAATGGAAGCACACAGGGGCATGCACAAGGGGGTGGGGCAAGCAGGGGCACTGCCGCCCCCCAAAATCTCTGTGGGTTCCTGAAGCCCGGTGAGGGAGGAAGCATCAGGGCGGCTGATGGCTGAGCTCCTCCTCCCCACACCGCTGCAGCTGCAGCCTGCTGCTTCTCCTTCCCTGCTGTTGGAGTCCCATGTGTTTCCTCTGCCTCCAGCCCCGACTCGCCTCAGCAGGCATTTGCAGAGCAGGCAGCAGCGCTGGGACTCCAGCAGCAGGGAAGGAGAAGCAGCAGGCTGCAGTTGTAGGGGTCGGGGAAGGACCCTGCAGTCAGCTGCCTTGCTGCTTCCTCCTTGCCAGGATTGAAGAGACATGGGGAGCGCCCCCTGCAGGGGGAGCTTCTGCTGCCTCCTCGCAGCTGGGTGTCCCTGCCAGAGGCGTCCCGAGAAACGGCAGGGGTCACGCAAACCTTTCATTTGTGTGTGTTTAATGTGCCCCTCCAAAAGCATGCAAATTTAAATTCCTGCGCACGCCCCTGGAAGCACAGTCTCACCGGCCCACAATAGCCAGGTCGGGGCAGGAACTGGCCGAACCCTTGAGCATCATGGACGTATCAGTCCTGAAGAGACCTTTGTCTCGTAGAGGTTGGTACTGGAGTCCTTAGTTGATCTATGCAGAGACAGAAGTCCTCACAAACCCCATGTGCAAGGTGGGATGGAAAGGCCCAGCCCTGCGTACCTCTGTCTGGTAGAGCTGCAGCAGCACCGGGCGAGTAGCAAACCGGCAGTAGTAAAGCACCATGTCAGCCAGGATGGGCAGCTGCTCCCTGGACTCCTCCGTAGGCTCCACCTCGGGTTTGGCAGATTGCTGGCATAGGCACAAGGAGGTGACATGGAAACCCGCTCTGCTCCTGCTGTTCAGCACAGGGCTGGGAGGTCGTGGGTGCTGGGGAAAGGTACTGGGGTCGCAGCCCTGGAGACTAAAACCCTCCGAACAGGTGCTGTGGCCGGGCGAGTTCCGCCACTGACATACCTCCACCCCACCCTGCTGGGACCAGGTCAGCCTTCTCGGCCTCTCTGCTGAGAATGGCGCCCGGGGGTGACCAGTGTGGGGAGTAACAGCGAGAACACAATTCTTGCCCCGGAGTTTCCCCCATGTTTCCCTATTGGCCAGTTAGTCTCCTAATGCACAGCAGGGGGGATGGGGACACTGGCCTCCTGTGCATTGTCCTGTGAACAGACTCACAGAAGAGACAGAGCAACGGGGTGGGTCAGGCTGGAACCAGCCACTCCCCAGAGGCAGGCAATGGTCAGCCCCAGGAGAGCCTCAAGCTGGCTCCCAACCTGGATCTTGCAGGACAGCTCAAAACTAGACCCATCCTGGAGCAGACCCAGCTGGTCCAACACTAGCAGCTGATGGTGGATACTCCAAATGAAGGGGAGAGACCCTCCTCCCGCCCCCATGCCAACACATGGAAAGGGGCAGTGGGGTAAGGACCCAAAGCCAAGCTCATTTCCTCCTGAGCTCCCCGACATACCTGACACAGGACATCCGTGGGCAAGTTAATCAGCCCGAGAACGTTGCGCTCGTACCATGGGTCCAACATCCCAATGTAGTGGGAGATTTCGTTGGTGCTGCTTTGTGCCCCAGCTGAGCTGGGTTCCTGAAACCAGACAGACAGAGTCACTCAGGAGATGTCTACACTGCAATTAAACACCTGCGGCTGGCCCATGTCAGCTGACTCGGGTGCATGGGGCTCAGGCTACGCGGCTGTTTCACTGTGGTGTAGATGCTCAGGCTCAGGTTGGAGCCCAGGTTCTGGGACCCCGGGAGGGTCCCAGAGCTCAGGCCTGAACATCCACATTGCAGTTAAACAGCCCTGTAGCCCGAGAACCAAGTCAGCAGACATGAGCCAGCCACAGGTGTCCAGTTGCAGTGTAGACATACCCTCCTGGGCCGGTTGATTTCATTTATTTTTCTTACTGCAAGTGAATTTTGAGCTGGCAGAAGGTATTGCACTGTTGGCCATCAAGAGGGCAGGCTGCCTACAGAACAGACAGGGACAGGACAAGCTTCCCTCCCTGCCAGCCTCAGGTGCACTTGGTCTATTCAGTACTTGGCCTCTCTGCCGAGCCAGCCACAAGGGGAACCAGTGAGGGCCAAGCGTGGCGCTGCTTGTGTGACGCAGGCAGGTCTCTACACTAGGAGCTGGTCCGACGGGAGACACAGCACGTACCGTTTGCCCTGAGGCTCTCAGGTGAGGATCTCCTGGAGAAGGAGGAGGATGTGTCAGTGGTGCAGATGAGGTAAGGCAGCTCCTCTTCACCGGGATGTAGAAAAACTGCAGCTTGAAGTACCTTGTCAGTAATGGGCAATCGATTTCTTGTAGTCTAGAACAGGGAAAGGGAAGGAGAGCACTGCAGAGAGCCCACTGTGTCAGCACGAACGAGGTGTGGCTAGTGTCAGGTAGGTAAGGCGCGCGCGCGCCATCCCCACCCCCACACAAACAGTCGTGTGCGCGGTGAGGGAAACAGTGCAGGAGCAGCCCAACACTCTTTACTTAGCTCGTAAGCTCTCTGGGGCAGGGACCCTCCTTCTGTCGGATGTTCGCACAGTGCGTTGCACAAGGGGCTCTGCGCAACACCACAGCACGAGACACTGCCACGTGCACCACGAAGGGACAGCACCGAGTGTGGTGAAGGGTTCGTCACCAGGCCTCAGTCCTGGAGGCTAACAGAGTGGGAACCCAATCCGCCATCATCACCTCACAGCACAGTCTGCACCAGGGCATAGCCACAGGATCTGGGCCCGCCTTTCATGGACATCAATAGAGCGACATCCATTGATACCACCGGAGGCTCTGGCCCTTGGACTCCGTAAGGTGACGTGTGGTGGGAGGGCTGGTTAAATACACACAAGGAATGGGAGCTGGGTTCCCCTGGTGCCATCCCACTCACCTAAGGTTCCTGTACGCCCGGGCCACTTTTCCTGAGATGCGGTCTGAGCCAAAGACCACGACGCGCAGCGTGGAGACCTTGGTGTCCTCGTCGTAGCTCAGGAAGGGCCTGCGCTGGATGCACACGTTCTGCGCTGTGTGGTGCTGCGGGAGCCGCTGACTCAGCACGTGCTGGGGCAAGGAAAGAGCCCTCCGGGAGCGCGCTGGGATGCGGTGCTTGGCCTCTGGGTTGCACAGGCTCTCGGCCCGGCGCAGAGGCAGGGAGAGCGAACCAGTGTCAGGATAGTCCCTTACGTCTCTCCGCAAGACCAGCTGGCTTTTGCTCTTGAATAGCTTGCAGATTTTGCTGGCCAGTCTCTGCCTCTGCTTGTGAAGTGTCGTCTCCTCTTTCAGGTCCAGCCTCCCCACCAGATCGAGAGAGCTCTCGTCGCTGTCTTCGGCATAGCCACTGTCCATGCAGTCCTTGAGGCTAGACACAAAGGACTTAAAGGACCTTCTGGAGACCACTGACAGCTCCGAAATGGAGTCCTTGGAAGTGGTGAAGAGAGACATCCGCGAATGCTTCGACGCCTCCTCTGATAACTCTGAGTACACAAAGTCCTTGGAAACCGCTGAGATGGAGGAAAGGAGCGAGTCTCTTTGTGGAGAACAGCCATCAATTTCCGTCTCCTCTTCCTCCTCATCCTCCAAGAGCACTGGCTTGAGAACATCGCTCTCCTTGTTGAGTACGTCTCTGAGGATATCTGAAAGAATAAGAGCCAGCACAGAATCCTAAACAACACAACATGGGAGATGGGAGGGGTATATCGGGCCTCCCAGCCCATCCACCCTAGGGCCAGTGAAGGATTATCCTCTACAGTGTGTTCTCCAGTACTTTGTCCAGCCTCATATGACCCCAGTGGTGGAACTTCTACCACTTCCTTTCTGAGGCTGTCCCACACTAATACCAAATGCACTTGTGCCCAGAAGTCATCTTGTCAGAGGTTGTCAACGTTTTTTAACCAAAACAAGTGGATTTGGTGGGGGGAAAAAAGCGATTTTGTCAAAAACTAAAAACACTTTCATGAAAACGATTCGATTTCAATGAAATTTTTTATGCAAAAAAAGCTTGAAACAAAAGTCAGTTTTCTTTCAAATGGAAGTTTTTGTTTCCTTTGGGTTTCCAAACACCAAAGTAAACTAACATTTGTTTTGCTTCCTTTCAACTTGGATTGTCAACTAGTTCTACTACTTATGGCCACACCCCATTAAAACGTATTTTAATACTAATCAAGATAGCCAGCCAGGTCAGAAAGTGATAAAGCCACTGGCTCCCTGACAAAAATGTACTCTGTGAGAAGAATGAAACAGACAAGCCCAGGGGAGGACAGGTGGGCCGACTGTTTTCCAGAGTGACAGAACTGATGTAGCTTGTTGGGGCCTGCTGGCATTGAATGCACAGTCTGCACAGAAACACAGAGATTTGTCATAAGCAGGGACTGGGAGTAAAAGAGAAGTAGCAGCTTCGCTTGCAAAATTGCTATGGGGGGAGGAGGGAGGAAATTACCAGGCCAGGCACAAAAAACCCTGCTCACCTGACCCTACCCTGAGGGCAATGGAACCCCCCCACGCCCATATTTTGTTGCCCAAAGCGTACGCCCACACTGGAGCTGGAGGTGAAATTCCCAGCTCGGGGAGACATACCCACACTAGCTTTCATTGAGCTAGCATGCTAAAAACAGAGCGTGGCCACTGCAGTGCGAGGGGCTAGCCACCCCGAGTATGTACCCATCCTAGGTGACAGGCCCGGACTCATGGGGGCTAGCGCTCCCACTGCTCCTGCTGTGGAGGCTCACACATCTGTTTTTCGCACAGTCCTCAAACTAGGACTCGCACCTCCAGCTCCGGTGTAGCCTTCTGCAAAGGGAGTTAAACTTGCCCCCAAGCGGGCCGCTACAATTTGGCAAAGTTGCCGTAGGACAGCTGGCCTGTCTGCCCAGCCCTGGAAGGGCCGATGCCACGTCCTAGGTCTCTTTCAGACCCTTGCCTTGGGGTGTGGTTTATTCATTTCAACACAAAACTCGCCAAGTAACACAGAGTTATTTCCCAGACCAAAACAGGCGGCAGGGACCCCAGGGCCTTTCCACTTGTGTCTCTCCCCACTGCTCCAGGACCTGCCAGGAGCCAACTTCCTTCCTGCAGCCCCCCCCCCCCGCCCCCCGCAACTGAGCCCTTTCAGCCCTTTATGGCAATCACTGACCTCTCCCCTGCTGAATCTGATAACGAGCCAGGGCTGGCCACAGGATCCCTGACCATTAAAGGGGCACGCCACCCTGTTACAGTTGCATTATTATTAATTGTCTGTATAGTTGTAGTACCTAGGACCCCAGTCACAGACCAGGTCCCCATTGTGCTGGGCGCTGTACTGACACAGAACCGAAAGGCAGCTCCTGCCCCAGAGAACGTCCCATTGAAGTACTGGGTAGGTTCCAGTAACGTACATTTTCAATATCAAAGGCCATTATTTCTCTTGACATTATCTATATTCTAGGAACACAGGAAGGTACCATATCAGTGCTGAGCCAGACCTCAGTGCTGCAAACACCCACATACATGCTTAACTTTAATCCTGCGAGGAGCACCATTGACTTCAACACATTTCGAACAGAGCACGTGTGCGTTTGCAAGATCGGGCCTCGAAAGCCTCTCTGGTCTGGGATCCTGCCTCTGCCACTGGCCCCGTGCTTCCGAGGAAGTCAAACTCCCCACAATGCAGCTCTCTTTGCACGCCTGTGCCATGGGGGCCAGGGGAGTTCTTCCTCAGCCAAGCTGTGGGTGAGTTTTAGCCTTACCGAAATTATCCTTGTCCCAGCTGTAAGCGTAGCATCGAGCAACGGGGATGGGGACTGTGTGAAGTTTACACGACTGGGCCATCCCTGAGAAGAGAGAAGAGCAAGTGGCAAGTTAGGAACATAGAGTGAGAAGGCACCTCCTGTGTGACTGAGTCCAGTCCCCTGCTATTGCAGGCCCCTCCATCTCATAATCCATTTACCTAGCTCCATCTCAAAACCATTTAGATTGTTCGCCTCCCCTCCTATTGGAAGGGCCATTACAGAACCTCTCTCCTCTGATGGTTAGAAACTGTCTTCCATTTCCAGCCTAAATGTATTCAGCGCCAGTTTAAGTCAGCTCAGGCAAGCGTCGTCTGAAGTGAAAAGTCCCAGCATCAAGGCCCCTCTTCCACTTGTGAGCCCCCACCCCCTCCTCTCCAGCAAGTGATGCCACCAGCAATTCATCCTAACAGCCAGGGATGAATGTGCGGAGGGGAGGAAGCAGTGAATTCTCACTAGCTCCTCCCACAAGGTGAGCTCCACCCATGTAGGACAGCAACGTGAGAATCTTCTCACCACAGACAGTGCACGTGTTAAACAAAACAGCCTCTGCCAAGCTCATCTGGGGGGCTCCTTGGACTCTGTCCCGACTCAGTGGGGCTAAGATGCCGCTTTGTGCTCCATTCCGCCCCTCTGCCATGCTGGGGCCAGAGATCAGGTTGGAATGGCACTCCCAAACTCCGCCCACAATCCATGCCACACTCCGTAAAGACACCGCAATGAGCCATTGCTCACAGCCGATCACGCAGACCTTCACCATACAGCCAGGCATTCTCCTTGTGTGAGTGCTTTCGGCAGCGGTGAAAAAGTTCACAACGTCGACATTTAAAGCGATCCTTGCCAGACATGAGGGTTGATACTCTGAGATGAATGGGGCAGTTCCGAGCTCTCAGAGCTATAATTTCAGGCTGTCTGCAGACCCAGGCAGTGGTCATTGTTACAATCGGTTTGTGTTTTGAAAGTTTTCTTCCTAACCATAAGGGTTAGAGACTTTTTTTTTTTTTTAAAATAAAAGCTGTGATTCTGGAGCAGAAAAAGAAATAAGCAAGAAACCCCCCCCCCCCCCCCCCCCCAAAGACCAGCTCATCATGAGGGAGTGAGCCAGAACAGATTTTTTGTTCTACTTTTGAAATGTAGTCCAGTCAAGGATTTCATGCTTCATAGCATTCACTCCTGATCTCTCAAAATAGAGCAGCTAATGTATATGATAGGCCAGGCTAGAGAAAGAAAAGTAGAACATTGTATAAATTAGAACAACCCCACTCACTCTCATACCTGTGATCTTAGGGAAACCTGCTTCAGCCGCAATGTCCTGCAGCATGGACTGCAGCTGTTCCCTGGCTGCGACAGGGTCGCTGGTAACAGCTGCCAGCTCCTGAGCTTCTGTGGTGCGAGAATGGATCTCTGAGAGCTCTTCTAAGGTCTTGGACTAAAGAGAGCACAGAGATTCAGAGACAGCTTGTCTACATGTGGGTCTCTCTTCATGAAGCATAAGCCATTTCTTCTAGAAAAAGAATCCTGGCCAGAGGTAAGTGAAACACCCTTCTCCCCCCAACCCCCATAAAAAATTTTGGGAAAAAATGTTTGAATTTCATTAAAAAAAAAAATCCATTTTTTTTGTTTGGGGGGGAAATTTAAACTATTTTAAAAAACAAGAAAATTGGAACTTTTGTTCACTTTGGTCTCTTCTCTTCCCTCCCTGCTTCTTTGCCTTCTGCCCCTTTTTTCCAGTGGGTTAAAAAAATGAAAAGTCAGGGTAGGGCAGGGCAGGGCAAAGAAGTAAAGTAGTGAGAAAAAAGTGGGACTTCCCCCCGCCCCCAACCACAAAAAAGTTTCAAAAAGTACTTTTAAATGTTTCAATCTAAATATAATTAAACAAAAAAGAAAGTATGACAACACATTTTTTCCTTGATAAATCGTTGTTGAAACCGCGTTTTCTTTTGTTTTAAACTTTTGATTGACAACGCAACAAGCTCTATTCATCGCCATTTCCCATTGTTTCGTTGTAAAATTATGGGAACGAATAGTTGTTTCTACCTTCTGAATTGAACTGCTTCGAGATCTCACCTCCCCCTTGCAACTCACAAGACAATTTACATTCATGCAGCATCCCCAGAAGCACTGTGCAACCAGACTGATCCGTGAATTGCACAAGGGTCAGCATGGAACTGCAGCCATCTCTGGGATGGAGAAGACCACTGCTAAACAGCACACAGAAAAATCACCCTGTGTGCCAGGGATAGAATTGCTCTTGTTTAAAGGTCTCCATGCAGAACGCAGGAGTCTCTCTACCTTCAGAATGCGCTGTAAGCTGCCCATATCGCACTTGGTCCCAAAAGTGGCCTGGTAGATGTGTCCAATTAGCATGACGAAGGTTCTGTGCTGGCTGTGCTCCGCGGTGCTCATCTTCTTGGCGACAGACAGATATTCGCTCTGAACCTCAGAGGGGTTGAGCAGCAGAACCGTGCTAAGGGCAACATGGGATGGAGGTTAGTGAGCGTAAGATAAAATCAACTCAACTCACTGCAGCTCCAGGGTTAATTAAACAGCACCTTGCAAACTGGACCCTGACATGGGAATAGATATAATAAATAATAACAGGTTTCAGAGTAGTAGCCGTGTTAGTCTGTATCTGCAAAAAGAAAAGGAGGACTTGTGGCACCTTAGAGACTAACAAATTTATTTGAGCATAAGCTTTTGTGAGTGAGCTGTAGCTCACGAAAGCTTATGCTCAAATAATAAATAACAGTTGCACTGTTAGCACGACCTGGAGAGCAGAGGGACTTGGGAGCTTTGTGTGGCATTTGATCAATTCCAAACTATTCCACCCACCAGATGGTGAAATCCTTCCACATTACAGGAACATGGAGCCTGAGAGAAGCCCTTCACCTCATTATCCCAGTTTACTGTACACACACAGCACTGCCCAGTCCTCCCGCTCTGCGCCCTCATGCACTGTCAGCAATGGCCTCTAAAGACCAGCTTTGCTCTGTCAGTGCTTGGCAGACCAGCCCCAGCACTCTGGTTCCTGGGCTTCCCATCAGCACAATCTGCCAATTGTGTCAGGCCACAGGCTATTTTACCAATGTACAGGCTGGGCACAGAGCAGGAAGTCTATGTTGACAGCGGTGCAAATCTAGACCGTTGTGATTGCACACAGCGCTATGGCCCTTCCATCAGACAGACACCGGGTCCCTCCCCCAAACAGCCTGCAGTCTAAATGAGACAGATCACACATGATTGGGGAAGGACAGAAAGGGCGACGGAGTAAGAGAAGGAAACCAAACTTGCCCTTGAGACGGCATCTTGGTTAATGGGGTTGGCTACTGGACCCACATGAGATCTTGGCAGATGCACCAGATCCTTGCTAGTTTCCAGGTGTGACTGAACGTATCCATGGCATGAGAGGATATAGACCATACAAGACCCGTCTCTATCCCAGCGTCCAGTTGCTGCTGCAGAGATTGACCAAGGTGCTCAAACTAAGAGTCCCTAGATTTAAACACCTGGGGTGGGTGGTCTCAGAGGAAGGCCCCTGCTCCTGGAATTGGGCTCCCGGCTAGGCCACCAGAGGCAGAGGTTGTTCACCTTCAGGACATGGCGCACAGCCTGAGGCAGAGCAGTGGGGAGCAGAGGCACTCCTTAAGCACGGCAATGGAGTTTCTTCTCCATACTAACAGCATCCTCTAATTGCATGTTAATTGCTAAGGCCCTGGTCCAGCAAAGTGCTTAAGCAGGTGATTAACTTTAAGCAGGTGAGCAGTCCCAGTGTAATCAACAGGACTTGCTTAAAGCTGAGCGCACGCTGCAGGGTTTGCAGGACCGGGGCCTCAGTAGGCCCACAGGCTCAGGCAATGGGCACAGGCTTTGTATAATGCCCAGGCCTGGTCTATACACAGATTTTGTACTGGTAGAAATATGTGGGTTAGGGGGTATGATTTTTTTCTTTTTTACCTACACAGTTATACTGGTACAGCTGCTAGTGTGAATGTGGTTACACTGGTATTAACACACCAAATACCAGTATAACTTAGTCCCTTTCCCATACAGGGATAGCCAGCCTGGTATAAAGCACCTTTATGCTTTTATCACTGCATCCTCACTGGGAGGCGAGCTGCTGTACCATTTGAACACACTTGTATATTTAAAGCAGTACAACTGCATGCCGACAAGCCTGAAATAAAAAATGCTCACAGCAGGGGAACCTGAGCGATGGCTGAGCCAGCGGCTGTTGTTAATAGCAGGCTAGGGAGAGATCAGCTCTGCATTCACACTTTCATATTTACAGATGAGGGTGATAGCGTGGGGAGGAAGAGATCGAAGGCCCAGATAAGGCCCCCTCCCCCTTCTCTGTCTCAGTCACATACTCCGGGCTACGTGCTGGCTTGCTTATTTGTCAAGAGATGGCACTTTTATTGATCAAGCATGAACCCTGTCTAACTTCCTGCCTGGGATGGGGTGAAGCTGTTCCCCTCCCTCCAATCTTTGCCCCGCACCTCTTCTGGCTAATGCATGTCACTTTGGATCTTCTCTGCTCTCCAACACGCATAGTGATCGGACCAAACATTCTCCGGGTGACAGCCACAGATCAGCTCCCTCTTTTCACCATCCTGTTCTTGTCAAGACCATGCATTTCCCACCATGGGGCAACAGCAAACACACACGCACACACTGAGAACTGGAGAGGGCCCAGGACTGCCACTTTGGGAATGCTGGTATTTCCACTTTATCCATATGCCTTGACCATTAGTTCAGTGCTGTTCTCCACTGCCCCTTCTCCCCCTGAACCCATACACAGCCACAGCTGCATCTTGGGTGACTTTCTAGGGGCTGCTTGCCCTAGCTTGGCATCTGCCCCTTGATTATGAGCACGATGGAAAGAGCAGTGGGGGTTCCAGGGAGACCAGCTGCCAGTCCACACAAAGCCGCCCCCATCGATCCCTCCACCTCCCCACAGCAGCACTCACACAGTGGAGCTCTGGCAACTCTTCATGGACAGTCCCTGCTCCGCCCTCACCAGCCTTTGGTACGAAATCCCTGTGGGGAAAGAGAGAAGCAATTCACTGACGGCAGCAACTTGGATCATATGGGAGCAAGACAAGCCAGTAAACTGCTGGCATCAAGCATGTCTTTTTAACATTTGCTGAACTGGCCAAGGTAAAGATCAGGAGGGCGCCTGATCTTTTAAAATGCATTAGCTACCACACGCTAACTTCACATCTTCAGGCCTCATCTAGACAAGGCCTGAGAGGTAACTTGCATTCAGAGGCTCACCCAACACTCCAGGTGGAACCAATAGTACCTAGGTAGGCGTGGGGGATGGGAACAAAGCCTATGGCAAAGTGATAGGAGACATTATGCTGGCGGTGAGTTACCGGCCCTACTTCAACTGTGCGAGAGCTATGGAGAGGGAACGGAGGGGTGGTCAGGACCAGACAATGTGGGCAAGAGGCTGGAGTGATGGGACAGAAACCAAAGGAGATGGAGACAAGGTCAACCGTAAGCATGGAGCAGGTTGGGGAGCTCACACAGAGCAGGGAGGAGAAGCGTGAGGCATATGGCAGTCAGAGCAGTGAGCTGGGTGTGAGGTGAGTATGAGACAGGAGCGATGGAGGTGGCAAGCAGGAGGCTGAGGGAGAAATCACAGGGGCAGAGTGCAAGGGCGTGTTGGGAAAAGATGAGGACACAAGATCTGAAAGGCAGGTTGGCAAGCAGAAGAGCCGGAAGCAGATGCAGGGAGGAGGGGGCTATGAAGCCGGAGCAACTCCAGGGAGATTTGAAGGCAAGTCTAAACTATGTTCAGCTAACAAGAGAAAGCAAGGGAATGTGATGGATAGCAGGGGCAGGGAGCAAGGGCATACACGAAGCACACAACAGAGAAAACCCAGTAGGTCGCATCCCTCTGCCAGTGCCAGACCGTGCCCTGCTGTTTTCTACTGTTCTGTCCAGTTTTCATTTACAGTGTCCCAGGATCCCCTTCAGCTGAGCAGACAGGGACCAGGAAGGTGAGTCACTGCTAAGGTGTAAGATGTGTGGCCTCAGCCGGGTGGCTGCCGAGGCCATCAGGGTCACATGACCATGCAGTTCACCAATCTCACCCCATTGCACCGTCTATGCTCTAGCCTGCACCAGTCCACGAGAAGCCACGTTCAGCCCAGCAGTGCTGAGCAGCTCTGCATATTGTTGTCATGAACAGTCTCTAGGCTGGTGCAGAACAGTCAGACACCAAGGTCAGTGGGTTTCACTGTTCACCGAGTCTCTAAAGTGCCATGGAGGGACTTGGCCACTTGACTCCCAAAAGCAACCTCCACAGTCAGGCGAGGAAGAATTAAAGGAGACGAGCTCTTGATCCCCAGGCTTCAGGACACCAGCTGATCAGCAGCAGGGAACCAGGATAAAATAAGGGGCTTTATACCAGGGTACAGTCCTGTCTCTGACGCCTCTGACATGGGTCACTGCTGTGGGCAGGACGTTGTCCATTCCGGTGAGGCAATTCCATTGGCTTTAATAGGACCAGTCACGGGGGAAAACAAACAGGGAAAATTTTCCTACGCCACTAAAATTCACACTATTGAACTGCAACCAGCAACCACCCGCTTCCCCAGGACATCCACAAGGCCTCACTAGGTGGAGAAGACTTTGCAGTGATTTTCTCTCATCTATTTCATTCAGCGTCTGTAACGTGCTTTAGGAACTGGGGTCCCAGGTGCTGGGGGGCGGGGAGGGGACAAACTTCTCTCTCTTACCTGCATCCCATCCCCCCCGTTCCCCAACATGACTTCTAAAGTCTTCTCAGGTTGCATGTGCAAATTCAGCATGTACCGGCCTGCATTCTCAGGCCTGGGCATAGGCTTTTTATCTGTCCACAGAACAAGTTGCCATGCAGGCAGCAGTCGTGCAAGCTTCCCCTCCCCCATACAGCTTCCCCCCTGAACCAGGATCACCCGACGGGCATTCAGTCCATGTGGAATGCCCATGCCTGGCCACTTCCAATGAGCCTCAAGGGTGATGACAGCTTTGTCCATCTGAATTTGTGGCTCCTGAGAAGTGGACTGAGACCTACCAAATCCATTTCAGCCAGGACACCAAGCAGCTACCAGACATGGGCCTCATAAAGCCCCTGCAGCAGCATCCCCTGATTGAGTGGTGCCTTTCCGCTCAGTTTCCTGGGGCAGCCTGTGCTATCCAAGCCGATATTTTGTTTATCGATTCATTCAACGATCATGCTTTGCAGAACAATCCACACCGAGCCAGGCTCTCAGACAATACCAAGGTTTATTGAACTCTTGGTAAATATTGACAGCAGCTTTGTCTCGGTTAATCTTTACCTCTTGGCTTTGACCTCATAAGATTCCCAGGAAAGCTGAAGCATCTGGATAGTATCTGGTGACACTGTACCACAAACAGCTCCGGAAGTGCCCGGCAAACAGAATGAGTCTATAAGGTCTTGGTTGGATTTCCAGTGGACAAGTGTGATCTCCACAAAGCTATCACTGTTACTGGTGTGAACTGAAAGTGGAAAGGCCAAGGACTGGATGTGCCATGGAGAGAGAACGAGGCTCTGGTCCCTGAAGACGGTCCTTCCAGCTCATGATCAGGGCACGCTGGCACTGCCCTGTGCTTTGTCTGTTTCCATGGCTGTCAAACCATCTGCCTCCTCACACAGTGTAAAGAGAAATTTGGCTCCAAGCCCCCAGCCAAGTTATTCTTGGGCACAATGGTGTCATGATGAGAGCAGGATGCAGTGAAGGCTCCTGGGGATCTCCCAGGGGTTTGCAGTTATGTTTAAAACAAGCTTCCTGAACTGGTGTCACAGCGATAACAGACCACGGAGATGAGGCTGGGAGATTCAAGGGAAGTTCAGGGGCAGCATCATCGATAGCACCACCATACCAACCAATTGGTACTTCTAGGGCCCATCCACACTACAGATACTGGACGGTTCCCATCTGCTGTGTAGACACAATTCCTTTCCTGGTTTCAGCACAAAGCTGCAGCCCAGAGGACAAAGTGCACCCAAACCTGGTTCAGATGGAAGGCTCTTTATCAGGACTGGGTCTAACCCTGGGACTGATTTCCAAACACTTTCTCCTGTTTCGTATTGCACTGCCGCATTCCCCTGCGATGCTGCGGATGCATAAGTGCATGGAGCTGCCATAGTGGTAGGAAAACAAACCACCCCAACATCTCCTCCCCCTGCCTGGGGGTCAGGTCTGCAGGCCAAACATCCCAGTCTGAACCTCACACTGCAGTCTGCCTCTCACTGGCACCACGTCCCCGGCGCCTGCCGGTCAAGGGGGCAGGAGAGACCCCCGTTAACGAAAGAAACTAGATTTGTCATCACAGCAAACCCAGTTTCCTGGTGGGCGCCGCACAGTTCAGAGCGGGAAACATTAACCCTTTGGATACTGCACACACCACTCAGCAGCTTTCATCCGGCTGGCAGCATGGAAGAGGCAGGCTTTAAGGGGTTAACTCCAGAGCCCAGAGGATGAAGAAGGTGACTGGTGGGGGAGGACATGTCAAACTGACGTTTTAAAACAGAACTCATCATTGTGAGGAGAAGGTTCTCACTAAGCCCTGGCCTTGCTGCATGTCTTTGTCCCCCTACGCACTCCCCACGCAAAGGCAGCCCTGTGACATCAGCATAATCTCCATCCCAGCACCGCGGCTTTCGCGACATGAAACTGGGACTTGTGCTGCCATTAAACGGGGTCAGAATATACCATCTCTAGACAGGAGCATGTAGCCCAGCCCAGCTGTCAACCAGAAAGAGGCATTCCCAAAGCACACTGCCCCCTGGAGAATACTGCAGTTTCCTGCCTTGCCAGAATTTAGCATTGAGCAATGCATCCCATCACTGCTCCCACGCAACCGAGCGTCACGCCGCAGCAAACAGGAACTGGCCAACAGCCTGCACTGAGTTACAGAAGACTTCCCTGTTTTGCTGGTGCCATTTCCCAGCTGTCATTGTCTGGCCTCATGCTTTTTCCTTTTATCCCTCCGGAGTCCTCAATCACTTTCTTTCATGGGAGCAGTGCCCATTACTGGGACCAGCAGGTCTCCTGGCCAGTGCAGCCTGCTCTGTGAAGTTTGGTTCTCATTACAGGCAGCGTGGGAAACATCAGGGCCGCAGAGATGTGCACAGCAGAGGGGGCCTAGGTGGATTGGTCAAGACGAGAATGCTGGACCCAGGCAGCTTTCTTTGGGGACCTTCACAGTCTCTCTCTGGCCAAATCCAGAGCAATTTCCCACCTGCTCACCCTCACTTTAGGGGTCTGGATAAAATGGGACCCAGTTCTGAATCATCCCTGGTTCTGACATTGCAGAATCGCAGCCCAGCTCTGTGTGGCTTTGCCATTTCAGAGACCAGGCCCAGCCAGATGAGAGGGAATGGCCGGAGACCCCTTGGAAAGGTGGGGGATGCTAGGCCAGGTTTACCATTGCAGCAGTACCCAGGAGGGGCTGATTTAAGGTAAATGGACGTAAGCTGCCTTGCATCAACCTGACTCCGTAGTGTAGACCAGGGCCAACCCCAGCCACTGGGCTGCTTCACTGGGAACCCTGTTTGGGAGGGCCTGAGAGCTCCAACCAGTGAAAGGTCTCCAGACCCCCTTGCTTACTGGGCCTCATTTGCCACCTCACTTAATACAATCAGTGCACTATTCTTAACATCATATCCACAACCCAGACAAAGGCCTGAGGGCCCAGCCCGTACCAGGGCAGCTCTGAGCTGGGATGTGGTTTAGATGGCAGTTACAAAAATTTTTTTTAATCCTTTTGCTTCCTCGAAAGCATCTTCTATCCACCCCCATTTCTGGAACCTCAAATTTCACCCCCACTTAACACCTGGTTAATCTCTACTTAACCCCTTGGCACTAGCTGAAGAATCTTTGCTGATACTTATAATTTGCTGATAATTAGCCTGCAGTTGTTGCCAGTCACTATCACCAGCAGAAACTGGATCCCTGGGTAACGTCACAGTTAAGAAGCACACAGTGTATTCCCCCACTGTCCTCCCAGAGTGCTTCAGCTCTGGAGTACGGGGCCTCCTCTTGGCCCTGTCTGCGCTAGTACATAGGGCGTTAGCAATGATGTGTGCCTCAGGGCTCGCCTACACTACAGAGCCTATGCCAGTACACCTAGGATGGCAGAGTCTCCAAGTGGAGACGCAGCAGAGGCAGACAGAAGGAGTTCTTCTCCGCTACACCGCTTCCCCAAACAACATTAGCTAAACTGACAGATGCACTCTTCTGTCTTCTCTATACTGGGGGTTTTGCCATCATAGCTACGCTGGGTGTGATTTATTCATAGCTATGCCAGTAAAACTTTGCTGTGCAGACTTAAGGCCGTGTCCACACTAGAGAGGAGAGCTTCTCCTGCTGCCATAGCTACCACCACTCGTTGGGGGTGGTTTAATTATGTCGACGGAAGAGCTGTACCACTGTAAGGTCTAATGTAGACATGGCCTGCCCATTGCCAACACAGGTTTTCAACAGCACATCCCCTAACCCTGCTTGGAGCTCATCTAATCCTGCATTAGCAATCAAACGGTGCCAAGGGGTGATGTGGTGATTAACCAGACGTTCAATGGGTGTGAAATTCTACAATCTGTTCTAATAGAGTGCTGAAGAAAAATGATTCTCTGCATCCCATCCTCATGTGTAAGACCCTTTTTAAATGACCTCTTCTTTTAATTGAAACAGCTGCTTAATTGGAACCAATAGGCCATCCATGAGCATAGCCTCATTAAGAAGATTCTACTGCATAAAGACAGATACGATTACATGCTGCAGGTCTCGCCTGCAGCTGAGCCCAAAGTCCAATTACACAGAGACAGCACCTCAGCCACAAAGCAGTGGCTGGGAGTTCCAGGGTACTGTATGAAAATTTTTTACAAAGCAGCACACTCAAAGACTAAAGCCACCCTGATGGGAATGAATGGATTCACTGTTATAACCAAATTGTCCCGCTGAGTCACTTTCCTTCGCAAAGCAAAGTTTAGGGCTAGTGACAATAGCAGCAGGGAGCAACCAGAGCTGGTTTGCCATGCAAAAGATACCCCCAGAACAAAGAGGCTGCAGTGGAAATTCTCATCCGCTTCATGAATCCACCGAGATCAGCATGTCTATCTGAATTTAACATTCATGGAGACACGTCCGGTGCCATGCAACGCGGTTCCTCTACGTGACAGCATTAATGCTAAACACATGACCCTGGAAACGTAACTATGTCAATTCAGCTTTTCACCTCTGGAGGAGAGTTGGCTTCCAATCTGTGTTAGGGCAGCAGTGAAACGAGTTCAGCCGTCTCAGCCCGCTCCTCCCAGATGACAAAAGCCCATTTACAACTGTATTGGAAAACACAGAGCAGATGGTAGCAAATGGATCCACAGTTTGCTGCATGGCTGCTGGTCCTGAGCTTTGCATGATTTGTTTAAACACAACGTGTGTGTATGAGAGCAACACTCGGAGAATTTCAGAGAGAACACTGTGCATACCAGGCCACCGCGGTGAGCATTTCTGGTTTGGCATGAAGAACGGTCAAAATACTTCACTCAGACCCTCTGAGGCTAAGTTAGCTGCACCCAACACCACAAAGACTACACATCAGAGGGATCTGTAAAATGATGGACTGTTTGGATTCCTACCTGGGGCCTTGAGTTCATCGCTGATGAAGGTCAGTAGCTCCCGGTAGATGTTGCAGTAGGGCATAGGCCAGGTAAGGAAGGTGTGGTAGGTGCTAATGGCCTTCAGAAGCAGGTCAGAGTCTGGTGGGAAGTGAGGAGTCTATAGGGGAAAAAGAAGTAGCATGAGGATTACAATCCAAGGTGGGTCAAGGACACAGTCATGGAGGCCTGTCCTTCCTCTTTGGCTTTGGTCCCTCCCTGCCCCCCGACACCACTCAGATGGATTCAGATCCTCCCAGGTCCCAAACTAGGCTCCCAAACTGAGCTGCTCGATAGCCCAAATAAAAGAGGAGGAGGTTTCAGCGGCCATTAGCAACATGGGAAAGCAGGTATCTGGGCTGGCGCTGGGAGGATAACAAAAATAACTCTCAGTCTAGATCAGACCAGAGGTTGTACAGTCCACTCTCTGACTGTAGCTAGCACTGGATGCTTCTGAGGAAGGTTCAAGAAACCCTTCCCTGGACAACTACAGAATAACCTGCCTGTTAGGGCTGTTTCTTCCTAAACTCCATCAGTTAGTGGCTTATGCACCAAAGCAAGAGAGTTTCTCTCTTATTAAAGAGAACATACTCTTAGCAACCATGGATGTTCCCATCCTTTCAGATGCTTAACCCTTTTATGAATCCTGCTTAGTTCTTGGCCTCCCAGAGATCTTGGAGCAATGAACTGCACAGTTCAAGGACAGTGATCACTTTAGATAAGCTATTACCAGCAGGAGAGTGGGGTGGGGGGAGAAAACCTTTTGAAGTGATAAACACCCATTTTTTCATGGTCTGTGTGTATAAAAACATCCTCACTGCATTTTCCACTTTTATGCATCAGATGAAGTGAGCTGTAGCTCACGAAAGCTTATGCTCAAACAAATTGGTTAGTCTCTAAGATGCCACAAGTACTCCTTTTCTTTTTGCGAATACAGACTAACACGGCTGCTACTCTGAAACCTGAAAAAAAGTATTTCCTTTTATCCGTTTTAAATGTATTGCCTTTGGGTTTCATTAGAAGTTCCCTTGGTTTGATTAATTATGAGAAAGAGCAAATGGGGCAGATTCACCTTCTATACACAGGTTATTTTGTATACTTCTATCACGTCCCCTCTCGTTTATCTCCTCTCTGAACGTAAATGGACCCAAACTTTTCAGTCTTTCCAACTTATGATACTTGGTTGCTTGTTTCTGATCCCTTTCCACATCTGCTAGATCTTTTTTCCAGATGAGAAGACTAGGGCAGAGCACAGTACTTCAGGTGAGGATATCCCAAAAGTATAACTAGATTATAAAAAGAACTAGATAAGTTCCTGGAGGAGAGGCCCATCAATGGCTATTAGCCACAATGATCAGGGATGTAATCCCATGTACAGGGCAACCCTAAACCTCTGACTGCCAGAAGCTGGGAAAGAAGCCGGAATGGAACTATCCAATATTGACTTGTTCTGTACACTCCCCTGAAGCTCTGGTACTGGCCACTGTCGGATGCAGGAAACTGGGCTAGATGGACCCAGTATGGCAGTTCTTATGTCTTATATAATGACATTATTCTGCTTTCAGCTAGGCCAGTGCTCCAATTCTCAGCCCGTCCCTGAAGCTGAAGTTACAATTGGTTAAAAAATTTAGGACTTACACACAGAGCTGCAGAATAGAAGAGCAGAGCCAATGGAGTGAGGAGGTCATAGTTGCATGTCTCTTGGACCTGCAGGAAATACACACGAGAAGAGGAGTATCAGCAGTGCTACTTGGTTACAGAAATACCCAAAAGCTGTCAGGAGATGGAAGGAAGCTTTGTAGGAAACCATCCAATCGCAAGAATTGCTCATATAGGGTCTGTCCAGTACCCCACCCAATGACAATGATGCTGAGATTCCCATTGACTTCAACAGGCACTGCACAGGATTCAACAGGACTTTTCACACCCCTGGGCGACATTTTTATACTGATATGTCTGTAGCGTAGACCTGGCCTTAGGTTGGCGTAACTACGCCGTGTCTGCACTGGGGATTAGGTTGGCGCACCTACGCTTGTCAGGAGCATGGGTTTTTCACATCCCTAACCAATGCAGCTATATCAGCCTAGCTTTGTAAGTACAGAGTAGGCCATTGGCACAACACATCCAAGCTCTGTCTACACCGGGAAAGTGAGGCGCATTAGAAAATGTGTTAACTACAATCTTTAAATTAACACTCTGTTAAATGCTACTTAGCGCCCAGCGAGGACAAAGACAGTCATGTTTAAAAATGTAGATTAGCTGGTGCCAGTCAATCCTAGATTCACATGAGTGAATAATGGAAAATAGTTTTTGCAACTATTCAAATTCAAAAGGGAATTTATATCCAGCCAAGTTTGTAACCCTTTACATATTCTGAGCACGGAACTTTATTCACACTTGTTGCAATGTGTGCTGTGTATTGAATGTAAATCATGCACCAGATAACAGAAACACCACCAGCTGATTTACATCACTAGGCAACATTGTGAAAATTTGCAACAAAGCTAATTATGGACAATCTGCAGACTAAGAATTATTCACTGAGGAAATTCACCAATAATTATGAATCCATACAGGAATAGCATGAGGTGTTCCTGAACGATTGGAGAAAAGGGGGAAAAGATTAAAAAATAATCAATTTATTAGTTGCCATACTGCCTACCCCAGCCATTTAAAAATCATGAATCAGGCCTAAAAAAAAAACCCCAACAGACACATTTTTGGTTCATTTTAGTTCTTTTGGTTTGAGTCTTTAGGGTAAGTACATTTGGGTCATGTTTTTAAGATTTTCTCCTTAACTAGAAAGGCTAGAAACTTTTTACAAAAATGAAAGCTGAGATTCTCACTTACTCACATGAATCTAGGAGCTGGGGCTTTAAGGAAAACATCAAATATTGTCAGACTCATGATAAAATTGTGGGGGTTGGCAACACTGTCATGCGAATTATTTGCTCGCTTGAACTCCAGAGTCCCTAACACCACCTCCTGCCAGGCTAAGGTCTCCCACCCAAGGCTTGAGGCTACTTAACTTGGGAGAACTGATGGCCTCACATCAGAAGATGGACTTGTTGAAGGTTAACAGTTCAGCACCTCTGATCCTTCACTTTCCATGCTTAGCTGGACATAGCAAACCCTAGCAGCCTGCTGCTTACTACAGATGCTAGCATTTGCTCAGTCCCTACGTTCCAAATGTATTTTTGGTTGCAAAGCAAACCAGAATAGCTGAGGCAAAGCTTCCATTAAAATAGCAGGAAGCCATCAATTCCTTCTGAATTGGACAGGCAAAAAAAGAAAAGCTTGCAACAAGGGAGGGTCTCAGGAAGCCAAGCCTCATAAATCCTAGCACACCAAACCAACTGCAGCCCTGCCCCTAGAAACATGCATGCCCAGGACTCCTGGAACCGTATGGCTGGGATCTCCCTTCCCCGGCTTCCCCCTGCACAATGGCCAGCACACAATGGAGAATGAGACTGGAATCTGGGCTGCTCCCCAAGTGCCGAGGAAGGCGGTCGCTATTGTGGGACTGGAGGTCATGCACATAGCAGCACTTCAGGAAGTAGGAAACCTCTCCTTGTGTCTTGTGATGCTATTCAAAGTGCAGATGTTCAGGCTTGCTCTTTTTCCCAGTGCATTACCACATCCCTTTTCTCTGCAGTTCCCACATGCCAGAAGCTGCTCTCCAGAGGTCTAACGTCGGGCCAGCTCGACTGTCTCCAGGCACTGACGCTCAGTCATTAACCCTATTATAATATCTGCTAAAAACTGCAAAATTCAAATCATTTTGGGCACAGGGGCTGACACTTTTGCACGCTGACTGGAGCGGGGCAAGCGGGAATGGGGCCAACTCACAGCAAATCAGATTCACATTTGGGGGTCCACACGCAGAGTTGGGCGTCTCTGGTGCTGAGAGAGAGAACACGGCCAATTGACCAGCAAGCCTGCAGGCCAGACACCAGCTTCTCTTTCACTGGGCATAACACTCTGACTTCCTCCTGCTCAAAGGCTTCCTTCCTCCATGGAAAGCAAGAGACCTAGCATTCAAAGTATATAGGGGACGAGGCTTCTTTACAGACTTCAGAGCAGGACCCCCTGCCAGACTCCATCCTAATGACAACAAAGCACCCATTGCCCCAAGCCTCCTCCCTGCTGGGCCATCCTTCATTCTCGCTGGCAGGGCCTTACCTCTTTGGTTTTCTGCAGGATTTTCTCTAGGAGGATGAGGTAGTTTCCTGCATCTCGGCTGACCAGCTCCTGCAGGCTCCAGCAGTTCAGACACAGCCCAGCTATCAGAGAGAGAAAGGAAAACCACATTTCAAATACACCAGAAACTCCAGAGTTGGCAGTGGGGGTGCACAGAAGGAACCGATAACACCTGGAGTATGGGGCTAGCACTTTGTGCCAGTGAGAGCTAGATACCCAGCATGTTCATTCTATTCTGTTCTTATCCTGCCCTCATTGACACAGTATCTGAGCACCTTCCATTCACACATTAACTGACATGACTAATGTCTGTCACGTGCGGTTCATTGGGAATTGTTTTGGCAGAGTCCACACTGCTCCCTGGTGATATCAGGGAAGGCAAGTCAGGGAAGTGCACTTGGAGCGGATGGCTGGGATGTTTGGGATGGTCCTCAGTTCCTGGAGGAGTCTGTTCCACAGTCTGGCACTGACTCCGTGAAATCTCCGTCTCCTGCACAGATGAGCTTTACCCTTGAGGTAGAGAGTTCCATTGTACCAGAGCAGCGGTGGTGTCACCCACAATCCTCATCCAGGAGCTTTAGGATTTTTTAAATGCTCCAGGCCCTGACCCCTGAGCACCTTGCAGGACTTGAACTTGGCCTGATGGCGATTGTGGGTACATGGTACAAAGGTAACGAGGCAAATAACTCTTACTGTGGTCACCCAAGTATTTAATATCCCTCAATTCCAAGTCTCACACCGTTATCACCACACACCTTCCCACCTGTGCAGCTAGCAAGTCGGAGAGCAGAGACGTTAGAGAGAGAAAAGACCCGGAGAGCGAGCTTGGGAAAGAGTCCAGACAGAGAATGCCTCCAATACAAGGATACTGCCACTAATCTTAGCCAAGAGACCTAGAAAGCCATCTCAGGTCTCAGAAGTGAGCTGTAGCTCACGAAAACTTATGCTCAAATAAATTGGTTAGTCTCTAAGGTGCCACAAGTACTCCTTTTCTTTTTACCTTCACAGAGTACACAACTTATTTCTACCCTGGTATTAAATGATTTCTGAAGGAGAAGATGCAAGATTTATGAGCCACTGAGGGAGCAGAAAAAGGTCACATCTATCCAGACCAGTTGAAACTGCATCACCAGTAAAATACATCTCCTGACACTTGCTTCCTTCGTTGTCAGTTCACAGCCCTAGCCAGTCCTCCCCACTCCTGCTCATACCGTGAACCATTAACATTCAGCTGGCTTTGCTACCTGAGCCACTGAGCAGGGTAGCTGTTGTTACTAGCAAAGCTATTCCACTGAGAAACACTCATGGAATTTCAAAGTGCAGTCTTGCTCCGAAAAGTTATTCTGAAAAGGGGTACAGTCGGGCTCCTTATTTACTGGATCTCTGTGACTCTGGGACAAGTGTGATCAGCAGGCAAGAAAAAGATATTTTTTCCATAACTGCCAGCTCACCCTGCAAGTCTGAGAGTCAAGTCTGGTTCTTTCTATCTCATGCATCATTGCCAGCACCTTGACCCAGCTGTGGTGTATTATTACTCTGGTTAAGCTGTGCATGTCTGTCCCTAGAAGGAAAGGTGCTGCCATAGGAAATGAACAAACAATTGTGTAAATAATGTGCAAACCAAACAAAACTGCAGCTCCCTCCCCAGTAGCTGCACTGGCTTTACAATGTAAACGGCAGTAAACCTTATTGTGGGCTCTAACGTCAGCACGATTCTGAACACAGCAAGAGAACAGGTGTGCAGAATAAAAGAGCTTCCACAGTCATTGTGTTAACTAAAACCTTTGCGAGTTGCTACAGGGCTCAGAGGCTGAGATTTTCAAAGCCACCAAAGGGTGTCCAGTTCCTATTAATTTTAATTTGAAAAGCTTGATCATAATGCTTCAATAGCCTGTTGTTTTGGAACTAGTCTAGATACCCAAACCAGACACTTGTGTCTTAATTATGGGAAGAGCTTGAATAAATGGTTTAACGTAAACACTGGTGTCGAACAAGGATGCATTCTCTCACCTCTCCTGTTTGTCATTGCCACTAACCTCATGACGAGAAGCGTGGATGAATACAATACAAGCCTCATGTGGTTTAACTACAGTACGTTCAAAAATTTCGGTTTTGCTGGCGACATAGCTCTTCTAAATGACAGCTCTACCCATATGTAAGCAAAGAATGCCCAGCAGCGCAAGAAAGACGGATTTAAAAATCAGTTATGAAAAAACAAATCTAATGAGAACCCCAGCAACTCCCAACTCCCGTGTTACATTAGAAGGCAAAGGAATGTAAGAGTTCACATGTTTCGGCAGTAACATGCAAGCCAGTGGGGATGTCCAGGAAGAAAATGTCACAACCTGGCACTACACCAGTTTAAACAAGATTTGGTCATCAAAAATCTACCAATTTTAAAGACGAAACTACAAATCTTCAACTCCAATGTCACTGCCACTTTAACATACAGACGTGCAAGCAGGTTGACCAGACAGCAAATGTGAAAAATCGGGACAGGGGGTGGGGGGTAATAGGAGCCTACATAAGAAAAAGCCCCAAAAATCCGGACATCTGGTCACCTTACGTGCAAGCTAGAAATCCTCCTAAAGATACCGACATCTCAATGCCTTAGGTATTAAATACAAATACTAGGTATTCACTTGAATGAATTTATAACAAATGTCAAGATCCATCAGAGTGTTCAACAACCCCTTATCTCTAAAGATACCCAGAATAGATGGAAATAGCTCATGTTAAGAATGAAGCCAGAGCATCTGCCACTGGGTAGGGAACGTGGAAAACAGGCCGACTGAGAGAATCCTTGTGTCAGACAGAGAGGAAAAACTTCAGGGACTTAACAACATGGAGGACAAGCAAAGAGCAGCCCAGGATAGACAGGGATGGTGGTTTATGCCCTAAGTGACATGTGACAGCGCAAGAAGGTTTTAGATTGGCACGCTGGGTGTAACTGGACTCTGGCTGGCTGGCTGTCAATGAAGTTACAATCAAAGTCCTATGCGGCACATTATGCAGGAGGAACCTATGTGGCAGGAACCCCTGAATTATGCCACGGTTTGCTCCACTAAGCCCTCTCCTCCTTACTGCTTTGCTAAGTTCCCAATACCCCTTTCTCCCTCAATATTCATTTAATTTGCAATTCAAGTTCAGTTGGACATTGCCTCTAGATTGTCAGCAGCTGCAGATTTTTGCACTGAACACACTGGACTGCTTTGTAAAGGTTGCCGGGTAATGGGGGCGGAGGTTGGAAGATTTTTGATACTGGAGAGGTAGATGCAGCTCCTCTTTCCCTCCACTTTCTGGGTAGAGGTTACTCCAAATTTGGAGGGGGGAAGGTCTGAATTCCTTGTGTTCCACCCCCCAACTAAGCTGAATAGCAACCAGCTGTCCCATTGCTCCCCACGGCAATATCTGCTGCCACTTCCAACAACCGACAGACAAACGTATTAGCATAACCTTTTGAATAAAATGATCTGCACTGAAATACTTGACATGCCTACATTATCTCATTAGCCTTCAGAGTTAACGTCCCTAAACTGAGATTATTGGGGCAGTTCCCACCTCTTAGCTCTATTGTTTCAGAAGATTCGCATGGGTAGCACTACATCATTACCCAGGGGTCACATCTTGAAGGTTTTCTTCACAGCCTATAGAGGTTAAACACATTTAATAAATAAATAATAATAATAATGTGGATTCTGGAAGAGAGTTGTTCTGCATATCCAGTAAGGAAGACAATTATGCATTAACTAATGTGGCTGCATAATCACATTATAATATACAGTGTCCCAGTTATGCTTATATCACTGAAGTTCCGTAACTGCAGGAGCCAGACAGGTTTGTCCTGTTTTTAGGCACAAATTCCATGTGATAACAGAGATAAGATACCCCAGGCTGTGGATTTCAGGGAGGTTGCTTCATCTTTTGGGTGGGCAGGACACCACACTGTGAAGGCCCAAGATATAGGTGGGGGGAAGGCTGGGTCAAGAAAAAGCATTTTGCAAAAGCCCAAATTTCTGACCAGCTCCAATCCATTTCGATCAGCTCTGAGGCTGACAGAGAGATTGACAGCATGTGCAGCTTCCCTCTTCTGATCTAAGAGGTGATTGATAAATAAATACCGAACAGCTGCCTCATTCAGCGAGCACTGAATTGGGCAAGGGGCCGGCAGAAACAACAATATTGGGATTTCAGGGCAAAAGTCCTACCCACTAGGAAGATAAATAAAGTTGCACTTGTAACCTTACCTTTGGCATTGCCCGACTTCTGCCTGGTTTGCTTACAACTTTAGCAATGTGGTATTGTTTATGATCTAATCTGTGCACAATGGGAGGCATGGCCAACAACTCAATAGTTAATTCAGCAATGTTTCAGTTTTTCATTCAGCAGTACCTCTGACCGGCTTTTCTCCCAGAAGTCAATGTGATTTGAAGTACACATTTCCTGAACTTCATTACTCTCTTTGCTGGGCTTTGGCAAGTCGCTGTAATCAGATCTTTCACACAGTGGGGTTTCCCTCTGTCAGCCTCACCCTAGACAGCAGTACCTTCCTGGGAAAGTCCCAGGACAAGAGATTTTCAAGAAAGTAGCTGTCCCAGCAGGGAGGCCCAGAGCTGCTGGGAACCTGGCTGATTTTGGCAAAGCAACAGGGCGGGGCAAGGGCTGGGCATGATCTGGATGCAAACTACCTCTGCCTTCAGCTGGACTGATTTGGGCAGAGGGGGTCAGGCGGGTTTGCCTATTGCTGAGGCAAATCAGGATGTTTGGAACAGATGCCTTTGAGACCAGCTGCCTCACTGTGGAGAAGGGAAAAGCCCAAGGCAACAAAGTGGGATTTGCAAAAGCGGCGGGGACTGGAATACACCTTGGTAAATTGCCGGATGAGGAGAACTCCATTTCCTGTGTGAGCACAGCCACAAGTACAAATAGCGCAACAAGGTTCATGCTCTTTCCTTCCTCTCATCACTAGCAAGAGAGGAGGAAATCACAGTGCTGGCTGGCTGCTTTATTCTGGACTGAATGAGATGTGGGAGAGGGGGCTGCACTCCTTCCAAAGGGAGAGAGAGGGCAAGCTCTTAGAAAACAGATAACAGGCAAGGTGAGGAAGGAGGGATGGGGGAGGGGGCCTAAAGCAAGTATCACAGATGCAGAGCTGGCTTGAGATCACATGGGCCACTCTTGTGATCACAGGGTCTCCCAGTGCCCAGGGCCAACCCCATGATGATGCAGCAAAGCAATATTTAAATCCCACCCCATGAGATAGAGTGGAACTTGTTTGATACAGGTTAAAATCAGAGGGTTGGATAATCAGAGTTTCCTCGTTACAGCAGGAACGCAGATGACTCAGGCAGAGGGGACAGCTGCTGCAGAGCTTAGGCCAGCATAACCCCATGAGACATCCACAGCCTTTGGTTACCAGAGTTCGGTAAGCCAGGGCAGTGCTGTGTCCCTGTTAAAAATGTATTTAAGCAAAAGCATTCTGGCTTTGAAATCCGCAGACACGGGAAGCCAGGAAAACATGGCTCAGTGAAGCAGTACTGGGCCAACAGTGATCACCATGGGTTAAGGGTTCCAGGCCTTTGCAGGAATTCTTGACTCCAACCACCGTCACCATGTTACTTCCACACCAGCTTTGCATTATGAGTATCCAGGGCCTTGACATGAGTGCCGGAGACTCCTGGATCCCTAACCCTGTCACCCCACCCTAGGGCTACATTTAGACATGAACATGCTGCCTATGTGGATTGGTCAGAAGATCATAGGCTACCTTTAAAGCAAACAGGACATTTAGTCACAAACTCCACTTCCTTCTGTAGGTGTCACCTTGGGGTGCAATGCAGTCTACTGAGAAGGAGCACACCTCAGCTCTGCTGCGACAAGAGGGTATTTTTATGAAATACAGCGTAAAGCAATTCAGTGTCCTGTAATTCAAGATGTATCCACTGTAACATGTAGCCAACACATCCCAGTCGTGCCAACAGCAGCCCCTTTCTGCAACTCTTGTGAACAAGCCTTTAAAGTAAGGCCACAAGCACCCAGCACATGTGACCATTGCACCATCGCCACATCATTAATGAACTTGTTGGCTAAAGCTAAGGCTGAATTCTTGCCCCCACATCCCTCCATTATAACCCACTGTTCTCAGTCAGCTTTTTGCCGTTCCTGGTGTAACAAGTGTTTTCTTTGGGGAGTGAACTTGGGGGCTCTGGACCTAAAAGCATAGGCCATGCCAGTCATAGAATCCAAGGCCAGAAAGGACCATTGTGATCATCTAGTCTGACCTCCTGTATAGCACAGGCCAGAGACCTGCCCCCAAAATAATTCCTAAAGCATAGTTTTTTTTAAAAAAATCCAATCTTGCTTTTAAAATGGTCAACGATGGAGAATCCAACATGACCCTTGGTAAATTGTTCCGATGGTTAATTATTCTCACTGTTAAAAAATTATGCCACATTTCCAGTCTCAATTTGCCTAGCTTCAACTTCCAGCCATTGGATTGTGTTATACCTTCCTCTGCTAGATTAAGTAGCCATTTTAAAACATTTGTTCCCCATATAGATACTTATATACTGTGATCAAGTCACGCCTCCACCTTCTCTTCATTAAGCTAAGTAGATTGAGCTCCTTGCTTCTCTCACACTATAGGGCAGGTTTTCTAAACCTCTAATCATTCTCATGGCTCTTTTCTGAACCCTCTCCAATTTATCAACATCCTTCTTGAATTGTGGGCACCAAAACTGGACACAGTATTCCAGCAGTGGTCACACCAGTGCCAAATAGAAAGATAAAAACTTCTCTATTACTATTCAAGATTCCCCTGTTTATGCATCCCAGAATTGCATTAGCTCTTTTGGCCTCAGCATCACACTGGGAGTTCATTTTCAGCTGATTATCCACCACAACCCCCAAATCTTTTTCAGGGTCCCTGCTTGAGGACAGAGTCCCCCATCCTGTAAGCATGGCCTCTATTCTTTGTTCCTAGATGGATACATTTACATTTAGCTGTATTAAAATGCATATTGTTTGCTTGCGCCCAGTTTACCAAGCAATCCAGATCGTTCTGTATTAGTGGCCCATCCTCATCATTATTTACCACTCCCACAGTTTGCAAACTTTATCAGGAATGATTTTATCAGGTCACTGATAAAAATGTTAAATAGCATAAGGCCAAGAACTGATCTCTGCGGAACCCAACTGGAAATATACCCACACAATGATGATTCCCTTTTACAATTACATTTTGAGACCAATTACTTAGCCAGTTTTTAATCCATTTAATGTGTGCCATCTTAATTTTATATCATTCTAGTTTTTTTAATCATTATATTGTACAGTACCAAGTTAAACCAGAAGTCTATGTACATTTCAACACTATTACATTTATCAACCAAACTTGTAATCTCATAAAAAAAAAAAAAAGATATCAAGTTTGTTTGAGAGGATCTATTTGCCATAACCCCATACAGATTTACATTAATTACATTACCCTTCTGTAATTTTTTTATTAATGGAGTCCTGTATTAGCCACTCCATTATCTTGCTCCAGACTGATGTCAGACTGACAGGCCTACAATTAGCTGGGTCATCCCGTATACCCTTTTTAAAAAGACGAAAAACATTAGCTTTCCTCCAGTCTTCTGGAACTTCCCCAGTGCTCCAAGACTAATTGAAAATCCACATGAATGGCCCAGCGAGCTCCTCAACTAGCTCTTTTAAAACTCTTGGATACAAGTTATCTGGACCTTCTGACTGAAAAATGTCTACGCTTTGTAGCTTCTGTTTAACATCCTCCAAGAGATACTAGTGAAACAGAAAGAGTGTTATCACCATATGTTAAGACTTCTTCCTCTGTTTTTTCCCCAGATACAGAATAGAAATATTTATTGAACACTTCTGCCTTTTCTGCATTATTACTGATAATTCTACCATTTCCATCTAGTAATGGACCGATACCATTGCCAGGATTCTTTATGTTACTAATATATTTTTTAAAACTCCTTCTTATTGTCCTTAACTTTTCTAGACATAGATTTATCCTTGTGTTCCTTCACTTTCCTTATCAATTTTCTACAATTCCTAACATCTGATTTATATTCACTACCATCAATGTCCCCGTCTTCCATTTGTTATAATGTTTTTTTTATAGCTGCCTTCACCTCCCCTATAAACCCAGGTTGGACTTTTACCCAGCATGGCCCTTCTTCCTCGATTGTGGTTTTTTGTGCCTCTAGTAAGATGTTCTTAAATGATAGCACTGTTCCATCGCTGGCCATCTTGGTATTAGATGTAGTGCTGAACCTGGAAGAAAATCCTCTCACACTCCCTCCAAAACTGCCCTGTTAGCTGACTCTGTTTGCAGCTCTGGAGTGAATCTAGCAAGTGACTTTTTATACCAAGCCTTCCCTTAGCTCTGCTCAGTCCCACCCCTCACCACCAGCGAGTGATTAACCACTCAGACACATCATACAGCTTGCCCAAACAAAGCTCCATGGGGCCCACAGCCCAGCTATGCATCCCATATACAGGGAACAAACAATCAGACCAGACACAGCACCCACCAACTCCCACTACCTCCAACCACAGAGTCTGCAGCTACTCCTTCTGGGTCTCTGTTAGCTGCCTCTGTTTGTGGCTCTAGTGCTTGAGCTAAAGGACAGAGTTCACAGGCTGGCAGGTTTAGCCAACTGTATGTGGATCCGCAAGCTGGGTGGGGAGGGGACAGAGACTCATTCCACATTAACAAGCATTACACTGGGTTCACCAAGGTTACACCTGCATGAAAATGCAGTTTAGAGCAGGGGTGGGCAAACTTTTTGGCCAGAGGGCCACATCGGGGTGTGAAACTGTATGGAGGGCTGGGTAGGGAAGGCTGTGCCTCCCCAAATAGCCTGGCCTCCACCCCCTATCTGCCCCCTGACTGCCCCCCTCAGAACCCCAGACCCATCCAACCCCCCATGCTCCTTGTCCCCTGACCACCCCCTCCCAGGACCCCATGCCCCAAACTGCTTCCCTGGGACCCCACCCCTATCCAACCCCCCCTGCTCCCTGTACCCTGACTGCCCCCACCCCAAGAACCTCTGCCCCATCCAACCGCCCCCTGTTCCCTGACTGCCCCCCAGGACCCCTGCCCCTTATCCAACCTCCCCCCCCCACCGCTCCCCACCCCCTTACCATGCAGCTGAGAGCAGCAGGAGCTCGCCGCCCGGCCAGAACCAGCCACGCTGCCCATGCGGTGGAGTAGCTATGGGGATGGAGGGACAGCAGGGGAGGGGCCGGGGGCTAACCTCCCCGGACAGGAGCTCAAGGGCCGGGCATGACAGTCCCGCGGACCACAGTTTGCGTACCTCTGGTTTAGAGTGTGCCCATTAGGACAGACCTCCTGACTGGCTGAGCGGCCCATGTGGTTGAGAAGGGGAGCTGGGCTAATTTAGAACTCTGTGTTTTAAAAGTGTTTCACAAAGACATTCAGAGTCTCTGTATCTGCCCTGTAACTTAAATCCCTGTCTTCCTCTCCTTGCTTGCAGCTCAGTGCTCGAGCAGGTTTGAAGCTAGGCACAAAGGCCTTAGCCATGTCAAGCGGCACAGCTAGTTCAGGGGCTGACCCGGGTCTTTGGAAGCTGCTGGAGTTTTGCCACCGAGTTTAACGAGAGCAGGTCTGTGTCTGAAGTGCCCAGTATGAAGGCATGCACAGGCATGTAAGTGCACCCTATGCCACAGCAATTAAGAGGCACCAGGAGGCCTCCACTTCCCCTTCCTGCCCCGGGAGGGGAGAATCCCCAAAACTCTCAGAGGACTCACTTCCTGGTCTGGGCACTGAAAGCTGACTCCGAAACAGAGAATGACCAAAACTGCAACCCACCACTCCCCAAGGCAGCGATGATTGCTCATCTAAAGGACTTCATGGCAGGCATCTTACTGCCTTTCCTAAAGATACAAAGCAAGCATGATTTGTTGATGACTTCATGATACATGTGCAGCATCTCTCTCAAACCGCATGCCTCCAGCCTCCAAAAAATCAAGAACAAGCACTTGGTTCCTCACTGAGGGCTAGTTCCATGCCATGGCATGAACTTCAGCCATTTTTATTAAGCCCCCTTTAAAAGCATGGTGAGAATAGTTTTGTTTTAGGATTGGAGAAGTGGTTTGCCCACCTCGCGTTATTCAGTGGAATGGCCAAATGGATCTTGCTCAAATTTTCCAAGATGAGCAAATCACCTTAGGTGGGAGACCAAACCTGAAAATGCAATTTTCCCTACAAAGCCACAAATGCATGAACAGAATTTTATCAGTGACAATGTTTTGCACCCAGTGGCAAATGCTGTAATCACACCTTAAATCACGGTTAATGGGCTCGATACAGAGGTAGCTGGGTGAAATTCTATAGCCTGTGTTATAAAAGAGGTTGGACTAGCTCATCTAATGGTCCCCTCTGGCCTTAAAAATCTATGAATTTCAGCCTGCCACAGTCTAAATACATGACAAAGACCCATAGCGAGGGGCACAAACATTATTCACGCAGGAAACTGACAATGCTGGGGGACCCGTCCTTTTAGGGTCTCTAATGGACTTTTGCACCATGGTTCTTCATTTCTGATGTAAATAATTCTCAACATCATAAGTGAAGGAGGCCAGATGTGTGCGCTGTGTATGGAACTTTGGGTCTGTAATGAGGGACATCCCTAGAAATGAGGCACGCCGGTGATACATGTCTGCAAATCAGTCAGTCATTCTTAATGAAGCGCTGTTCTCAGGTGAAGACCAGCCCAGGCAATGTGTGAGCACTGGAGTTGGCAGAGTGAACATTCCTTTCCTCACCAACCTACGCCCATTAGTGAGGCAGGGTCTACCCAGCTCAGGGTCAGCCGCTTGCCAGCTGAGGGCACTAGAAAGTTAAATACAAAACCAATTTAATATCCTAAAGGAAAATGTTCCTTCTTCTGGGGCATGCAGGTGTGCTGACTATTTCTCTCAGTTGGATGACAACTGACTTTGGGCAATCTGAAGCAATGAGAGCCCGTTTATATTGTCCTACAGCACACTGATTCTGGGCTGACCTCAGTGGAGGAGCGATGAATGGACTCCAGAGAACAGATGCTACATATAAGCTTGCACATAGTCCTTCTGCTCCAAAACCACACATCTCTGCCACCTGAACTATAGAAGACCCCAAAACAGGGAAGTTGGAATAAAGGTGGTTTCAGAGTAGCAGCCGTGTTAGTCTGTATTCGCAAAAAGAAAAGGAGTACTAGTGGCACCTTAGAGACTAACCAATTTATTTGAGCATAAGCTTTCATGAGCATCCGATGAAGTGAGCTGTAGCTCACGAAAGCTTATGCTCAAATAAATTGGTTAGTCTCTAAGGTGCCACTAGTATTCCTTTTCTTTTTGGAATAAAGGTGGAATGTCCTATAGCCTGTCTATGGGCAGGTCATTAAAGGGTAACATCATCCATGCACACTGAGCTGGTGCATTGCAGTGCAGTCACTCCGGCATACACAAAGAATTAAGACAGGCAAGAAGGTGGTGAGGCCTAGAAGAGTATCCCAGTAGCTCTGTTCCCTCCTTGCACACACTGTGCTGGGACAAACGCAGAGCAGCAGTAGGGTTCTATACAGAGCTGTCCATTACAAAGCATCTCTTGCTGATTTCATTCTCAAATCCAGAGTATTCAGATGCAGTAGCTCCCATAGCAGCTAGGACTGTCTCCAGTGGAGATAATCTGCTACAGGATGCAGGCACTGCAGGGAGAAAAGGTCATTTAAAAATCTCAGCCTCTTCTGCTGCTTTATTGCACCCTAAATGCTTCCTTACAAAATTAAAGTAGCACCAGGTCATGGTAGCATCCAGGAACTCCCAGGGTCCCTTCCCACCAACCTCACGGGGTACTGGGCAAGTCAACTTTTCAGCCCGATTTTCCTGATCTGTAAAATGGGATCATCACACAGGGAGCTGCATTCACTGATTTCTAAATCAGAGGCTCGGAACCAGAGCACACAAACTACATTGGCCCAGTCAGAGCACTGGTGCTTGACTTGAAAGGTGACCACCACCAGACACTTCTAGAGTGCGCTACACGTACAAGTTACTTCACAGATATTAATTAATCCTCACAAGACCCTTGCGAGTTTAGTAGGCAGGTAAATAAGTCAGTATCATCTTCACTCTGCCTGTGAGAAAACAGAGACAGATCAGTTAACAGCCTTGTCTTCAGAAGTGCTGAAAGCTCTTGAGTCCCATGGTAGTTCGCAAGCTCAGCATCTTTGAAAAAAGCCAGAGTCATCAGCCACTTGCTGAAGGACAGCAAGTCAGTGGCAAAAGTGGGATTAGACCACAGCTCTCCTGACTCTCTGTCCCATGCTCCAACCAGCAGACCACGCTGCCTCCAACACCACGTCAGGATAGGTCGAGCTGTTTTTTGCAGCAAAGAAATTAACAAGAAAGTCCAACAATATGTGACTGAACAGCCACTCCCAGAGAAATCTCACTTTAGAACAGGAAACAGAGACTCACCAGCAGCTCTTTGGGGCAGAGACCATCATTTTTGGTTTGTTTGTACAGCACCTAGCACAACTGGCTCCCAGTCCATGACCGGGGCTCCTAGGTGCTACGGTAACACAAATAAATATTACAAACACTGAATTTGGACTAGCTCCTGAATCACGCTACATAAGCATGTGCAGAATAGCACCTTGAAGTGTTTCTGCTTTGATCTTCAGTGTCAACAAAGATTACAACATCACACCTCGAATCGAGCAACAGCCAGGCCAATATCGGGGCGGGGGGGAGAGGGGGGGCGGAGAAGAGGAGAGGTGGCTAGGAAGGATGAGGCTTGAAGGTTTCTTTTCTCAGAATTACACTGCAATACTTGGCATCAACACGCCTCCTCCAGCGGCTGCTACCTCCTGAATTCTGCAGCTGTGGTTAACGCTTCCCCTTTGCTTCTTGTTAAAAAGGACAACTGTCAACTTCAAAAAAAATAAATAAACCAAACTTGCCACATGACTCTGAGCCAGCTGGTACAAGTCACACCCAGGATCAGTAGAACAGACACAGGTTGACAGGGTGAAAAACATTTGTCTATTTTTTCAGTTTGTTTCCATTGTGCACTTGATATCTCACTGACTAAATCAATTCACTGTAATAATTTGCCCGTGTGTGTGACTCTTTAAAGTCTTGCAAGTTAAAGGAACACTGGGCAAAATTTTCAAAATGTGTCTAAGTCCCACTGAAAAAAATCAAGAAAGTCAATAAGGACTTAGGCTCCCACACGTCTAAGTCACTTTGGAAAATGGGACTTAAGTGCTTTTGAAGACTGTACTCATTGTCAGGGTTCATATACCTAAAATGTGTCCTAGTCCCCTCCCTTGTTTTTTGTTCCACTGAGTTCTAGGTACATCTCCGACTTCTCCCCACAAGGCAAATATTTCTGTGGGCTTTTTTCTTTCATCTAAACAAAAGAATGGCAGCAACCCTGTATCCAGGGGCAGCCCCATGCTAAGCCAGTAGACACATCACAGGAAATTTGCAAAAACCAAACCAGTCTTTACACGAGCGGAAGATTGCAGTTTCCATTATTCATTTTGTTTATATTTGTGTTTGAATTGTATTCCCTCATCCCCAATTAGCATTGGCAATACACTTAAAGCATGAGAAAAGGAGGCATTTTCCCCAGACCCTAGTCCAGGCCCGTGCAGCATATTTGCAGCTCATGCTATGCCCAGGTATTATTTACAATCTAGCCAGGTATTTAAATCGCTATAGTACAACACTCTCATTAGCAGCTTTGTTATTCTCATAACAACCGAGACAGAGTTAAGTGACTTGCCCAGATCAGAGGGAGTCTGTGGCTGAGCTGAGAATTGAATCTGGATCTCCTGTCTTTCAGGCCAGGGCTTTCACCACAACCCACTCTTCCTCCTTAGATCACCAACCAACAATCTATAGCTGGGTATTAACGTCTCTCCGGTACAGGGAGTTTAATATGTGCTACAGGTGGAGCTAAGAGGACACTTGGATGTTGTGATGAGATGTTCAATACCTTTGCTGAGTGGCCCGCCTAGGCGTAGGTCTTACGAAGCTATTTCCCAGCACTGGTTCCCAAAAGGGTTCGAAGCCCTATCTTGGGAGGGGCTCCCAGAGGTGAGCTCTTTTCTGACCCTTAGGGGAACAGCTGGGCTTTTCCAGCTAGGAGCCAGGAAATGGGAGCTGCCTTGGTTTAATTTTGTTTTGTGTCTGAAGACTCTTTAGCTGCATTGATGGAATGCAGACAGAGACCCTGCCAATTTGTTTCAATTTGATTGCTCCAGAAAACCTGCAAATAAACCTGCAACCTCAGGGAAGCTTTTCCTTGACCAACTTGGGATTCCTGCTGGGCTCTGTACATAGACCCAATCCCTACCACAGGCATATCCTACTTCTGAAATGCTGAGCACAGTTGTAATTCACGTGCCTGCTTCTTGCTGACTTCACAAATCTCAACTTTTAAGTCAGATCTTTTTTTGGTAGGGGAGGGTGAAACATTGGAAGCAATTAGTCACTAACTATGGAGCAACGGCTTGCAAGCATAGTACCGGAAAATAAATCACGGTATTAAATATGCAGATGTGCAGAAAATTATCTGTGATCACAGAATCAGGATCAGGTATACCTATGTTTCCAGCACAAACAGCAACTGCTTTCCTTTCAAGTCAGTTATTTATTTCAGATTAAGGAACACAGCAAAAGCAAGGAAGAGCCAAAGCAAATTGGCAAAGCCAATTAATAAAGGATGCAAAAAGCAACAATGCAAAACTGTGGCCAGTAGGGTTAAGGTTAAGAAGGAATTCTTTAAATATATATCAGGAATAAACAAACTCTTTGCAATAGTATAGGTCTGATACTAGACAAGGATGGTAAAATTGTCCCTCATGATGCAGAAAAAGCAGAAGTGATTCAATAAATATTTCTGTTCTGTATTTGGAAAGAAGCAGGATGGTGAATTCATATACCACAGTGATAATGAAATGCTTTCTATTCCATCAGTAACTAGGGAGGATGTGAAAGAGTTGTGGATGTTAGCGAATGACTAATCGCTTCCACAAGGAGTAGCAAAAGAATTGGCTGACGAGCCTTTGAAACCATTAAGAGTGATTTTTAACAAATCTTGGGACACTGGGGAAGTTCCAGAGGACTGGGAAAAAAACATATGTTGTGTCACTATTTTAAAAAGGTAACCAGGAGGGTCCAGGTAACTATAGGTCAGCTAGTCAGATACTAATGCGCTCCAAAATAATGGAAAAAATGATATGGAATGAAAATTGGTAAAGAATTAAGGCATGGAAATAAAATCAATGCCAATCAACATAGTTTTATGGAAATAAGACTTGTCAAACTGGGTATTTTTTTATGGGATCACAAGTTTGGTTGGTAAAGGTAACTGTGTTGACATAATAGATTTATACTTCTGGATGGTGTTTCATTTAGACATGTGTGACATTCTGATAAAAATGTAGCCTGAATTAAATGGATTAAAAACCGGTTAACTGATCGATCTCAAAGTAATTTTAAATGGGGAATCATCTATTTGAATGGGGGTGTTTCTAGTGTGGTCCCACAGGGGTCTGTTCTTGGCCCAATTAAGTTCAATATCTTTTATTTGTGAATTGGAAGAAAATATAAAATCAATGCTAGCAAAATTTGCTGAGGGCACAAAAATAGAGTGGTAAATAATGATGAGGACAGGTCAGTTATACAGAGCAACCTGGATTGCTTGGCAAGGCAGGGTCATTTGAACAATGTGTTTTAATAGATACAGCCAAATGCAAGGCCATACAACCAGGAACAAAGAATGCAGGCCGCATTTACAAGCTGAGGGTCTATATCCTGGAATTCAGTGACACTAAATGACCGAGCGGCCATGGTAAATAACCATTTGAACATAAGCTCACAGCATGATGCTATAGCTAAGAGGGTGCAAGCGATCACTGGATATAGAAGCAAGGGAATATTGAATAGAAGTAGGAAGGTGATATTACCTCTGTATACAGCATTAGCGAGATCACTACTTCATGCTATGCCCAGTTCTTGTGTCCAAACTTCAAATGGGATGTTGAAAAATTGGAAAGTGTTTAGAAAAGAGCTACAGGTTGAACCTCTCTAATCCGGCACTCCCCTGGTCCGGCAACATCCATGGCCCGGCAAGCTCCCCCCTCTCCCCACGCCTCTCGTGCGCTGGCGGCCCCGCGCTTACTAACTCCTCCTCCTCCCTCCTAGTGCTTCCGGAGCTCAGTGAACAGCTGATTCGTGGTGTTCAAGCTCCGGGAGGGAGTGGGAGGACCTGGGGCCAGCAGCTAGGACCCCAGGCGAGGGGCCAGAGGCTGGGGCCTAGGGCCGGCATCAGAGCCCCCTGGTGGGGGGGCGGCAAGGGGGCCCCCAGGCGCAGACCACACTGGGTACAAAGCCTGGGGGTGCTGCCACAGCCCCCTTATCCTACTTCCTGTGCCAATGGAGACCCGCTGGCACTCTGTATTGACCTCCCGTGGTTCGGGAAATTCTCTGGTTCGGCACTGGTCAGGTCCCGAGGGTGCCGGACTAGAGAGGTTCAACCTGTACAAGAATGATTCAAGGCTGGGAAAACCCGCCTTCCAGTGTGACATTAAAGCAACTCAATCTATGTAGTTTATCCAAGAGAAGGTTAAAAGGTGACTTGATCAGAGCTTACAAGTATCTACGTGGGAAGAGATTTCTGACAGACTGATCTTTAATCTAGCAGAGAAAGGCTTGACAACATCCAATAGCGGGAAGCTGAAGCTAGACAAATTCAGATTAGAAATTAGGCACTTTTTTTTTTTAAAACACAAGAGTCATTCACCAGTTTGCCTATGGTTTCTCCACCCCTTGAAGTCTTTAATTCAAGATTAGATACCTTTCTAAAAGATATGGTATAGCTCAAACCGAAGATATGGGCTTGATGCCAAAGTTTCAGGGTGAGTGTTTTGGGCCAGGGTTTTGCAGAGGTCAAACTAGATAATCATTATGATCCATCTGGCCTTAGAAACCTATGAATCTAAAGTCTCCACGAACATGTGCAGCATTCAACTGCCTGATAGCATGCTGCATCATCTCTGCCTTACAAAACAGCAGCTCCAGACAAGCAGACATCCAGAAACATAAAGGTGCCGGGCATTGAAAACAACCCGTGACAGTTGCATACACCAACACAGCACACCCAAAGCTGGGACACACCCATTCTTTTTCCATTCTCTAATTTAAAGATGGCTGACCCAGCTGGCTGGGAAAGGGTTGTATACTTTGGTCATCTTGGGGGAAAGGGAAAAAGTTTGGTAAGATATGAATGTAGTTATCCCAGGCTGAAACCTGTCTCTCAGATCACGATCCAGAGTTACTGGTATCCAAGTTATAAAACCGTGAAAATCAGGGTAGCAAAGACCAACAGTCCCTGCACTGCAGTGACCGGCGAGTAAAGCACAGAGGTACCAGTAGCAAGACAGAAATTCAGGGAGAGTTTCTCACGTGCTTATTCACACAGACTAATACCTTACTCTATACGCAGTCTCCATGTCTTCAGTGACGCTGCCTGACGTGACTAAACGACAGACACGGGAGGGGGAATATTTTAATGAGACGATGTAACTGCAGTTCCATGGAACCGTTTAATCTCTGGTTAACAGAACACCCACTCCCTCAGTTAACTGAATGTTGGTCACACCCCCCGGCACTGAATGCTAGGTGGGACTGCCAGAACACTCAGTACTGAGCTAACTCTGTTCCCACTGCAGTCTATGGGAACTTTACCATTGACTTTAATGGACAGAGCTAGGCCAGCACTGGGTCCTTTGGAAAATGCCATCCACCATGTTTCATTGTTCCCCTTGTCCCAAAACCCCAGTGAACACCCCACCCCCCTCCACACACACACACAGAAATATAGGTTTGAGCTGCATTTGCCCCGAAGCAAGACCGCACCAGCTAGTCAAAGAACAGGAGTCATCCCATGTGGTGAGTGGAGGTTCCTACCCTTTTCAGCCAGTGCTCTGACCAGTTCGCATACACCATAGTACGTTTACTCACTACCTTAAACTTAACATGAATCTCTCAACATCTTGGCACATCTTTCCAGCTAGGTGAAGAACTTGGGCAGGCACAAGTGGGTAAGTAGAGCAGACCCATCTCTAACTCGTATTGAAGGGAAGGTGGTTCTGAGCCCCAAAGTTGCTAGAGGAATGGGGCGGTAGTTCCTAGCCATATTACCTTCCCGCTGCTTGGGCAGAATGTTACCAGGCAAAGGACAAGATGTACAAATATCAACAGAAAGGGCAGGAAGGATCCCAGGACATTTATGCCACAAGGTTTGGTGAGGATACCGTGGGCCTTCAGGAAGCACATGAATATTGGGTCACCTACCAGTCCATGTGGTGGAGGAGGCTGCACTTCTGCTCAGCCCGTGTAGACATCTTTCCAGTGCATGATGGATCCTGTCCTCTGTGCAAGTTGTGTGCTGCATTTTAGATCATCTCCTAAATAGAGATAGAGAGAGAAGAGTTAACATCACCAGGCTGTACCCAGGAGCACTCTACTGAGCAGAGAACACAAAAGAACTCTCCGAAGCCTTGAAAAGCAAGGACATCCACTTTGAAATTTCACCCAGTTAAGAGTCTCTTCCCGACCTTTTCAGATACTATCATTGCTACCTTGTAATCTTCTCTGCCAATTGCCTGTCTTCCCTACCTTCCCAACTGTCAGCAAAACAAGAGACATGGGCAACTCAATCAAGAGGAGCTGCAGGGTCTCTTTGTTGTGACCAGGGGGCGTAAGATCCTCCACAACTGCAGTACGTGCGTATGCTCACAACTACCCTCCGCTGGAGAGAGCAAGACTCGCTCATGCGTTTGCAATGATGATGAAGTCTAGTGGCTATAGGCCTGCAAAGAGCCTTGACATAACTGACAGCTAAGGAAGTCTCGTGGCTTAGATGGTAAAGGGAGCAGATGGTTCCGAGTTCTTTCCACCTCACAGTGCAGGCGTGTAATTTAAATAGTGACCGTGATGGACATTGTTAGTGGCTATGGATTCATCCTACAGTGCCTCTCCTCACGGATCATATTTCTAGCCTTAGACAACCTGTGGGTCTGCAAAGGGGAGCTGGATCTGCTCCTTCTCCAGCCAGTTCCTGCTGTTGACTGGCCCACTTAAGGCAAAGACCAAGAAACTACTGGGGTAACACAGGACACACATGGTCATGTAGTCTGTGCTCTCAGATAGAGTGCCTCGTCATGCAGGATAGTCACAGCCATGTTGAAATAGCAGATTGCACGCACATTTCACCATCAATTTCACTGTATGGAAAATACCCTTCCACCCCTACTGTGTAGGGATCAAACCCAGTAGGCAGGCCAACACACGATGAGTCGCACATGACGTGGCATCGTCCTTCTTACAGCATTACATCCAATTCAAGAGAGCGGTGGGGGACACACTGGTGGTAAGAAAACTAGCCTTTTCAGTTAAGCATCATGGCAGTGATCATGTACCTCCTTCTATTACAAATAATGAAGAGACTACTGAGTTAAGGCCACCTCCCCTGCAATCAGAGCTGAACATCCAGATGGCTAATGCTGGGTGTGCACCTTCCCCTCTTTAGCCAGAGGCCTCAGTGGGGTCTCAGAGCTTCCTTGCCTCTCAATTAAAAATAACAATCTAAAATCCATGTCTCCCGGGAGGAAGGTTTAGCCAGTGCAGCCTTTGCCTTTGGATGGCAGGAGCTGCCTCCTATTCATTCTCAACACACACTAGGATCCTAGAAGATCCTCGAAGGGTTGAACTTGAGTCTGGGGCATTCCAGCATTTCTCTTGGCTTGATTCTCGAATGTATCCAAGCAGAACTCGGCGATCATGGCTCCTCAATTCACAGCCACTGCAGGCAGCTTACATTCTGTGGAGAACCCAGTATAACAGAGCTGTGCTCCACCCTACACCTTCCTGCCCACCCACTACCTCCTTCACGTCAGTGGGCAGGGTTCTGGTATGGCAGAGCTGGCCTAGCCACACCATCAGCTATATGCTGGTGGAGGCTGCCCCGCACAGGGGAAGATCTCTGATGGAGGCCTCTAGCTGCCTTGGGCTCCTAAGCAGAGCAAAATGAACTTGGCAAGTCAGAGAATCAAGCCCCTATTCCTACCTCATCCACACTTCAGAGAATCCACACGTGGGTCCCTCCAGGCAAAAGTGGCACTGAAGCACTGGCCTGGCAGGTGAAAGCACTCTGCTTTACTGGGAAGTGAAGAGCTTCTTCGACATGTTGGCACCAGACTCTACCATGGACTGTTTTGGTTTCCTGTCAACGAGCATGCACACTCCCACCGACTGACTCTGCTATGGCAGTGTAGGGAGAAGAGATTCTGCCACAAAGTGTCTGAAGTGAACAGACAGAGAGTATGTGCTCATCTTCCGATCTGCTTGGCATTTCACTCATGACTTGTGGCAAGCGTCAAAAGGAAAGCGGTGACTAAGAAGGCAATGACTCATGTATCACCCAGCACATTGCCACAGGGCACAAAAATCCTACATATCAGCTTGTTCGAGAACACAGCTGGGTCATCTGAAGAAAGGCTAATGTTAGTCTAGTGTTCAACAAAGAAAGTCTAGGAAATGCCTCTTGCCCGTTGAGAACTCTTGATCCACCTGCCACGCACTGTCCCAGAACAGCAGAATTCCCTCCCTTATGCCCCTTGATTTTGAAATAGGAAATGGACGTTGGGACCTGAAGGGAAAGTTATTACCGTAATTTTCAAACCACAAAGTACAAATGCATCTGTCGGTTTCCTAATGTGCCTGTGGTGACCACACACGTCTCCAAGGCTTGTCGTATTCAACAAAGTCTGTTGAAAATTTAATGGAAAAAGGACTTTGGAATGTGTCCAGAATGGTGAACTAGCGACATTTCATTCCCCCTCACGTCACCCCCCCCCACCAAACAGACCCACAACCTGTGCAAAATTACGTTACAGGGGACAGTACTGGAAAATGCAAGTCAAACTTTCCAAGCGGCCTTGCTAAGGGTCTGCCTGCACTGCAGAGGGAGTAGATGTATCTGAGCTAGCTTTATTCTAGTTAGCTCAAGTGCTGGAGCAGTGAAGCCACAGTGACCCAGGCTGTGCAAGCCCACCTACTTGGGCAGTAGCCTGTGCTGAAGCCCAAGCTGCCACAGCTTTGCTGCTAATAGGTACTCATGCCAGCTAGCTTAAAGCTAGCTTGGGTAACTCTACATGGGCTGCAATCCCACCTCCCACTGCACTGCAGACATACCCTATGTCACCTCCCTAGTCCCAGCAATGCAAGGGGAGGCCAAAGACTGGGGCTAAGGTTTTAAAGAGCGTCCAGTGATTTGGAGTGTCTCCTTTTAGGGTGCCCAGCTTAAGACACTTTAAAAGGGACCAGATTTTCGGTAAGAGCTGAGCACCTGCCTGCTGGAAATTGGGCCCTTTTTATGTATCTCAATCTGAGCCCCACAAAATGGAGAGACCCCGAATCTCTAGTCACTTCTGGAAATCTGCGATAGCACGTTAGTGCACCGGGGTGAGTTCTTCAGGTGCAAGTGCCTGCGAGCGCTAAGAGTATGCAGGGTGAGTTGCCCACAGTGGCACTTCAAAGCACTGGCAGGGCTGATGCTTTGGGATCAATCCTTCTCCAGCTCCATCGCCACACCTTGGTGCTGCTTTGTAAATTTCCGAGCAGTATGCCATGGTACAATGGAAGGGCTTTCCTTTCCTTTCCGTAACAAGGCCTGCAGCTGTGGCTCAGACAGAGTCCCAGAGAGAGCCTGAGAACAACTTACTAAAGGCTGTGCAAGATCTGGCAGAAGACAACAGGCACCTGGGGAGTTTTCAGTGGAGGCTTGAATTCTGGAATTTGTTCTTCAGGGAAGGGAAAAGAACGGAAAGCACCAGAAAAAGACCAAGACAGCGAGTAGATTCAGGAGAGAAGACTCCTGGCTGTGTCTTTTCTAGCCTTCACAGAACAGGCTGTGTGTGGAAATAAAAAAGCAATAGTGCATGTCACTGCCATTCACGCCACACACTAGCATCTGGAGATGCCACACCCACAAGACAGGAAGGAGAGGGGAAGCGACAGCAATGGGGGTACGAATACCCCACTGGAATGAGGCAATCCATGTCTCTCCTTAGAGAATTCACTTGCATATGGAATAGGGTAGGACTCAGACCAACTGCCCCAATTATTCTGCACAAACAGGGCATGTGCTGGATGAACTAGATGTCAGAGTTATATATCACTGCCCAATACTGTAGTCTCTGAGTGCCTTCCATGTAAAATCAACAGCCAAGTCCCCAGTGGACTCCATGGAGCATCTGACACGTCTCCCTTTTTGGGGGTAAAAACTCCCCATACAATAACTTTGCTTTTCAATAGCAGCCTCCACCTAAAGATCTCCAAATGCTTTACAGGCATGAATGATCTAAACCTCACAACCAGCCCCATTTTACAGAGAGGTCAACTGAGGTACAGAGAGGTTAAAGTAATTTTCCCAGGATCGCACAATGAATCTGCAACAGCTGGGAACAGCACTCAGGTCTTCTGACTCCCAGTCCTGTGCTTGAACCAAAAGGCCATTTTCCTCCAATCCCAGAACAGTTAGAATAATTAAGAGGCACTGTGTCTTCTGAAAGGAGACAGATAATCTCGCTAGACACCGATTTCTAGTGCAACTCATCACCATAGTACATAACTGATAGCTGATCAGATAGGACAGACTTCTACTGTTATACATGCTACAATGAGGAACTAGCCTCTCTCTTCCCCGCCCATGAGTGGCACCGCACAGCTTGATTCATTAATGAAGCGGCTTCTTACTGATCAAGGGGAAGTGACTGAGAACGAGAGGACAACAGGGAAGTTAAGAATCATTGTCCACCAACTATGTGGATTACAAAGAAGTAGAGTGATCAGTTCACAGAAAGCAAGTTTTGCTCAGCATTTTAAATGCCTTTAACAGCGGCAACAACAAAATAAAGCCACGTTGCCTCTCACTGCAGTACACTTTTTTTGAGTGCCAAATATATGTTTGCTATATTTAGTTTGGTTTTTAAGAGATGGCGTGTGGAGGATACAAGCTTAGACGGGCCCAAAGCAGAGCCAGAACTGAGCTAAGCCCCACTATGGAGGAAGCTGGATTTGAATAGAGCTGGTTGGGAATTTTCTGATTAAATGGGTTTTCTTCCCCATCAGAAAATATTGATTAGTTGACACTAAAATGGCTGGCAGGAAAGAGACAGATTTGACAAGCTCCCAATTTGAAAAAAAAAAATCAAACTTTTTGAACCAAAGAGTTGTGAGTTTTGGTACAAAACAACTTTTTGTTTCAAAATATTAGTTAATTTATAGTAAAAAAAAAAGTGTATTTTTTTTAAAAGGCCAAAATTGAAAGGAAAATCTTTGACTGACCCATTCCAAAATTATTTTTGGACTAGCTGTTCACAAAACAGAATCTGAGATTTCGACTTTTTGTCCCAGGTGCAGGGCAGATAAATTCTCAAAATCTTGAAAATTCTCATGGGCTAGGAAAACAATTTCCTACCCAGTTCTAGATCTAAACCATGCAATTTGAGGTCATCTTTTGGTTATTAGCGGAGGGTTTCAGCTGCATTAGCCAGGCCAGAAAGCCCTGCAGAAATAGTCAGGTGGGAACGCGCAGGTTAAACATTAGGCGAGGGCTTCACCCCTTTGCTATAGCCCTTTTATACTGTGGCAGTGTTGAAGGGTCAGTGAAGGGAGAATTCCCCCTGCCACAGGCTTTGGGTAAGGGCAATTTATGCAGCCCTACCAGCCTGCTGACAGGGCAGGGCAGAGTTACTATGCATAGAACTGTGGGCATTCTGGTGGCACTGCTACCCAGAGGAAGCCAGGAAGGCTGCCATAGCTTGGGCACTCCCCTTGGGTGTGTAAATTATGCCAGAGGCCTCATTGGTCCCTGGAGCAGCCCAGAATTGGAAGGATGGAAAGGAGGCTTAAACTCTGGAAATCTCACTCTAGCAGTTCAAAACAGAGCCTACATGAATAGGACCTGGTATGCTACGTAACTGAAATGCGTGTGGGCTTTACTATAGGAAAAGAGCCTATACTAACTCAGAGGTGTCTAATATGTACAGCATGTCCTACATACATAGGGCCTGATTCAGCCCCTCCACCGTGGTAGGGTGGGGGGGTTAGAAGTTGCTCCATTGGATAAGTGTAAGCAAGAAGGAAATCAAGCCTAAGGGTCAGATCCTCAGCTGATGTGAATGAGTGCAACTCCACTGCAGCGAATGGAGAGGCAGCCATTAGCACAGCTGCTTTTGCTTAGGCTACAAAGACTTCTGTCCCACAAGGGGCAATTCCCAACCCCACACTTCTTCAGATCAGACCATTCCAGCGAGACATCTGGAGAGGGTACAGCCCTCTGCATCCTGGCTACATTAATGCTCTTTCTCTTCCATTTCCACCAAAAGGCCAAGAGAAGAAACCCAGACAGCCATGTCACAATCTGAGATTTCACCTTCCATTACAACCAGCGACACCTCCCCAAGACACATGTGCAAAAAGCAACCGGCCCGCTGAGTGCCTGCAATCATCTCCTTCGGTGGAGGAGAAACCCACGGCATGGAACAAGGTCTTTAATCCAAGCATCCAGGACACACAAGAAAGCCCCCAGGGCACATTCAAGGCAAGACGGTAGCTCTTCCTGCCCTGCTAGTTCAGAGGCTGCTGGCTGCAATGCCAAAGTAGGAAATGGGAAAAAAACCACCCAGCCCAGAGGCCTGGTTTGCAAACACACTCGCTTTCACTGGGAAGTCGGATGGGCGGAGACCTACGTGCTGGCATGATTACAAATGCTACTCTGCCCTGTGTCTCATTCATGGACTCCACTCCTCCAGTGCTGTCACTCCTCACCCAGCCCTCGCCTCCACTCAAGTGAGAGAGGAAGGGCTCGGGTCATCTGAGCCAAAGGACGGAAACTAAACCAAACCAAACCATGGATACAGGGGAATCCATGCAGGTGTGCTGGGTGGGAGAAGAACTGCAGCGGCAATCACTTACTTTGAAATCAAAAGCATCCAGATCATATCTAATGGTTTGCCAGGACCAGGCACATGTGATTTAGACCCTACAGGGAATTCGTTTTTTCCCTTTGACAGCATCTCATCTCTCCGCCTTCCCCATTTCACTCTGATGGCAGGGGTCAGGTGCAGGAATAAACCAATGTCACCAGAACAAAGGTCCAAGCAGATCACTCACTCTGAGTGGCACAAAAGCTGAAGTAGTGCAACAAATCATCCTCTCCACCCAAGCCCCCTGCCACAAAGAGATCTGGAAGCTCAGCACCAGCAGAGAAGCAAATGAGTGTAGCGGCGCATCTCTCGCGTCACACGCCAGCCTTCAGGGATCAGAAACCAAGCCGTCCACAGGAAGGTGTCATGAGCTCAGCTCACTGCAGCCTGAGCAGGTCATGTCCCAGTAAGAGCTATTGCCGGTGATCACTCCTTAAGAGACACAAAACCCTAAAGCCTCCCTTGATTGAAGCCTGTATTGACTTCAGCCCTGAATTCTTCTGACGCTGAGGAGTTGCAGTGGGCTTCTTGGGAATAAGCACAGTCCCTTGTGTCATGAGCACAGGTCTAGAAAGCAAGGAGAGCATCCATGTGTGCGTGTACACGTATGCTACAAGCAGCTAGCCCTGCACAGCTGGCACTTACTCCTTCTATGAAATCCACGTATTTCCTTAGATCACAGAGGAAGTCCTAGTTTCTGCCATTCTTAGCCCCCCAGCTTCTAGGGTCTCCTCCTCCTCCTGTGCACACAGTTCCTAAGTACCAGTGTCAAAGGGTGGAGCCCAGGAGCAGAAAGACTGAGGAGCCATAGGATGTTTCTTGTGGGATCCGGGGCACAGCAGGGAGCAACCCACAATTTCTTACGATCCTCACAGCTCAGGCACAGTCACCCTCTGTGTTTATGCTCAAGTATGCACAGAGCATCAAAGGGCAGGGAGATGACTAAGATAAGAAGTTCGTTCAAACCCTGCGAAGGTGGCTTATCAAAGGATCCAGAAGGCAACAGGTTTGACAAACATCCGCTCACAAAAGGCAAGTGAACCATCCAAACACCCAGGCGGTAAACATTATTTCCTTATTGGGTCACCGGTTCCTGGCCTGCTGGGGTAGGAAGTGAGCTGATTGCACAGCGGGGTTGCTGGAAGACAACAGCATATAAGCCCAAGCATGCGACTGGGAGCAACTCTCTCCACTCAGATAGGTGGAAGCCAAGTCCCACTGGGGACATGGGGTACTCAAATCCATCACTGATCTGAGAATCACCACTGGCCTCAAGGGGGAAACCAGCATCTGATGCAGAATCAGAGGATCTTTGCCCACAGCCAAAGGGGGAGGGATTGCCTCAGTCACGAACCGAGCCCTTAACATAACCTAGGAGTGAGGTCACAGTGGTCACAGGCGGCCTCATGTGACAGTCCCTCTAGAAATAAGAGAAGTGTGAACTTGTTTTGATTCACCATGTAAAAACCAAGTGCGCAAGTGGCTGTGTGGCCCCAGTTGGTCTGTTTATAATAGCTAGGGTTGCCAATCCTCCAGGAGTGGCCTGGAGTCTCCAGGAATTAAAGATTATGTCACATGATGAAATCTCCAAGAATACAACCAGCCAAAATTGGCAACCCTAATAATAGCACAGACATTGAGAGGAAGCATGGGCCTAAGCCTGAAAATCAGTAGCTCCTGGGTCTTCTTCAGGACTTCACCCGTCTCCTGCTGAAGTCAGTGGGAGCAGTACTGGGCCCTCACTGTGTGACCATCTCTGCTCCACTTTTCCTATCTGTACACCAAGGATGATATGATTATTTGAACAGAGTAGTGCCTATCGATCCACAACCAAGAGGAGGTCCCTATGGCACTAGATGCTGTACATACACATAGTAAAAGACAGTCCCCTACCCCGAAGAGGTTAGGATCCAAATGGATGAGAGACAAAAAGGAAGGATCATTATCCCCATTTTACAGATGGGGAAAATGAGGCACAGAGAGATTAATGGACTTGGCCAAGGTCACACAGGGACTCTGCAGCAGAGCCAAGAATTGAACCCAGCTACCCTGAGCCAGAGTCTAGTGCCTTAGCCACAAGACCACACATCTCCATCCTACTATTCTACTTCATACTTCAAGGGCCACAGGAGATGTTTAAGAGCAGGTTGCTATCTCCATCCCAATTAGGCCAGCAGGTGCCACTCACTCATGCTTTCTTCCTAAATGGAGCATGAAGCCTATATCTTAACTTCAGTTGAGCATTTAGGCTGCTAAACATCTCTCAGGCCTTAGTGAGCCAAGGATGTATGGCTTGGTTAAGCAACACCTAAGAAAATGGAACATGGGTGGCCGTCTACAAGAATCCCATTCCAAGTATGGAAAGGAATGACGTAGTTCAGGGTGAGGGGACGCGGGTGTACATATATATGGGGGTAATGGGACAGATCTTAAAGAAATGAATCATTTAGAATACAAGCAAAACTTTCCAACAGCAACAGCTCTTCAGCTAGCGATTATATTCCCCAAGGAAGGAATCCAAGTCCCATCACTGGGGACATTTAAGATTGAACTGGACAAAGCACGCACACACATGCACAGTATGGAATAACCCTGCAATAATTCTTGCTTTCTATTATCCAAAACAGAGACCCATGCTTCTACTCTTCTCCAGTTTGTCATGAATACTGACAATGGGATGTCTTTTTAGCTAGTGGTGTATTAGATTTTACTACTTCATATTACTTTTCCAGCCACAGTTAAGTCCCATAGAATACTCGACATCAAACTGCAGAGAGCGTTGCTACCCATCTAGATGAAATGTGCTGTAGAAGTGTAAAGGCAGAAAGTTGCACCACCATGTGGATTACTGCAGTGTAAGAACAAGGAAAGGGAGGGACTATGAATTATCTCAAACTCAACATTATGGACATATTGGAGCTCAGCACTAGGTATCCTGGAAGTAAAAATCAGCGATGCCCTTCCATAGGAGGGGCATGTATTGTGATCGTGAAAGAGAGGGTTGGCCAAGTGCACTGACCTGCAAAAGAGCCGGAACATTCTAGTGCAAATATTCCCTATTAAGCAGAAATACAGAAGAAAGAGCAACTTCCTGAAGTGTTAGCAGCTGATGGAGATAAATATTTTAAAAACACACACCATTGAACCTGGGTGACTAATTTTCCAGCTCTGGATACCAAAGTGCTGGCCCTTTTTAGTGTGTTAGTCATGTGTGGTTTATTCCTCCAACTCCCTCTGGTCCAGCTTCTTCTGCTTAGCTTTCACTAAGTGCCTACAGATAAGGGGATCAAAAGAGAAAGCCAACAGGAAGCTGAGAGCTGCTTAAGAAATGTCATCGCCACATAAATTTCTCTCTCCAAGCCTTTCACGCTGCTGAAAATAGGAATTATTTAACAGGATTTCCCTAATTCCACCCTGGAGATTAATTGCATCAGCAGCAGTCGCTTAATGCTAGAGTTCGTGCATTGGAGGGACCACAACATGCAAAACCAAAACTAGACATACTTATCAACATTAAATATCCAAGAAGATCTGGGTTTAGTGGCTGACTTTGCCAGTTTCCCTGTGTGACACTAGACAGGGTGAGCAATAAAACACAGAGACTGAGTTCAGTTCCCAGCTCTGCTACAGGCTCCCTGTGGGTATGTCCACATTGCATAGTAAACCCGGCTCTGTGGGACATGTGCCTGCAGCCCTGTTCTTTTCAAGCTTGTGCTGGAACGTCCACACTGCATTGCTCTGCGAGCCTCAAACCAGTGCTGTGGGCAAATAACGTAGAGTAATATCTTCAAAAGCACCTAAGTGACGCAGGAGCCTAAATCTCAACTCAGTCTACGTCTATCCTACACACAACTGGCGGTGGCATGTAGCATATGTGCAGCTACATGCCACAGTGAAAGCACGCTGTGTCCACACTGTGCTGTATAGCTACATGTGGCAGTGAAAGACTCTGGCAAAGGGGAGACCGCGAGAGTCTCCAGCAGCAGGGAGCTGCCCAAGCCTTTGCCCACTGCCGGAGACTATTCCTGAGGCAGGGAAAGGCTCCAGCAGTGGGGAGGCAGTGGGACACAACACTGATAGAAACAGCAGGGTAAACACAGGCAGAGCTTCGGCGAGCGGAGAGCCATGTGGGGTATGCACTCAGGTACATACCCACATCCTTCATGAGTGTCTTTACTTACTGAAACCATGTCTCACTGTCTACACTGATACTTATACCCATGCTGGGGGGCTACATGGGTATGTACACTACATGCAATTTTGAAATTTTTACTCTAGCCTCTGGGCCAGATTTTTAAAGGTATTTAGGCACCTAAAGATGCAATGAAATCAATGGGTGTTTGGCACCTACATGCTTTTGAAAATCCCATTAGGTGCCTAAATGCCTCTGACATCTGGCCCTTTGTGCCTCAAGTCCCCCATCTGTAAACTGGGGATATTTCTTTTCTCTGTTTAGTTTGTAAATTCTTTGGGGCAGAGACTGTATCACATTTTGTTTGTACTGTGCCTAGCTGCCACTGCACCCCAATCTTGGTTGGGGTCTCTAGCCATTACTGTTACACAAATAATAATGGTTGTCCTTTTTTTTTTTTTTTTCTACTTGGTTTCTTAAGTCTCTTTCTTCTCCAGGATTGCTTTCTTAATCTTCCTATCTTCCTCTTAACAAAGAAACCAGGCTCATAAGCCTGAAGACTTCATAGAATTCTTTTGTAACAGTGAACTCAAGACGTCACAGCTGAATGTCTGTCTCTGGTATTTACCTGATGCCCCGTACCTGAGAGCCTCACAGTCTTTAATGGATTGATCCTCATCTCATCCCTTCAAGGTAGGGCAGTATCCCAACTGTACAGATGGGGAACTGAGGCAGCAAGAGATTAATTGATTTGCCCAAAGTCACACAAAAAGCCTGCAGAGGAGCAGGGAACTGACCTGGGTCTCTGGTGTCCCCCACTAGCACCCTAACCATCTCCTATACACAGGCTGAAGGGTTATATTTAAGCCTATACTTAAGATAATGCTCCTAAAACTTCTCATGAATGGAAGAACTTTTCAGTCATTTAACCACCTGGCTTTGTGGCTGGAGGGAAAGATGTAACTACAAGAATGAACACCAGCAGACCTGAAGAACTGGACTCCGCAAGCCTGTCAGCTCCCAAGAGAGCTACTGCTACCTCGACAGATGTTTCAGGGCAGCTCGTCTCACAAGCAGAGAGCCCAGAGTAGTGTTTATCTACTAGTTCCTGTTTTTAGCTTTGTCTCTTTTTTCTGTCTTTGTTCCAAAAATTGAATTGTTGTGATGGTGATACATGGTTTGCATGGAAGAGGGTGAAGAGATTATGCATTTGAGTTTTCAACTTCCCTTCACTAATAAAAGAACTGAAGCCTTGACATTCCAACAAACTAAGTTCAGATCAAAACTAAAAGCCATAATACCATACAGGTGTGGGTTTTTTTAATGCGTTGGCGCAGACAACAGCTGCTCTGGAGCGTTTGGATTTGAAGGGACACATTCACCTCTGATGTGCCTCCACTAAAAGTCCATGAAGTTACACCAGGGATGAACATGGCCCTAAAGCAGCAATGAGGCAAGAGGGTCTCACTAGGGACGTGTCAGTTCAGCTCTCCTACGTCTGAGTTTGTAGGATTTTTCATCCCCATTACTGGAAAGCAACCCATCCTTACAACTGCAGCTATCATGTGAAATGTGGATAACAACACAAGGGCGCGGTGACAATAAATGCCCTAGAGAGAGACTGTAACAGCCAGCTATTATTGTTCTTGCCCATCACATGCTTCTGTTGTTGTCTCAAGAGCTTCCATTGCACCAGGCTCTCAGTTTAACATTGCAGCGCTGTCAGGTGATGCACTGCTGACAACACATGCAAACCAGTCCTGGTGTCTAATTTGGCAGATCTGAAATGGTGGAAACTACAGTTACTTCAGCCAAGCGTAGAGGCTGCAGCAAGATGCTGCTGGCAAAAAGAGCTTTGTTTGTTCCATTTGTGGGGGCCCATCACTGGGACCTTCCCTCTGTAGGCAAGAGCACAGGCAAACACCCTGATTGGCACCTGGGGGCAGGATCTTCACAGTCAGGTTGGCCGTGCCAAGGGCCTTACCCCTAGAGCACAGCCAGCAGTTTGAAGAAAGCTGGAAGCACCCTGGCAGACCCAGTTCAGCACGGTTTCTCCTTTATTCACTCCCACAGACAAGCTGTACTGTCAAAGGTCACTTGTGTTCTTCCCTAGGTCCTTCTTGTGTATGGTCCCACCCCCCTCACCACCCAATCCATACCCTGACAGACAGACAGACTACCATTTAGAATCCTTTCCAGGCAGGTCAAATAAGGGCTACAGACTGAGCCCGCCCTTCACGTCAAGAACTGTAACCCAGTTGCTGAAAAAGCAAACCTTTCCACAAACACCACGCCACAAACACAGATGGGGATGAGTTACGCACCAGCTGTCTCTCACATGAGCTTGCTGAAGAGGAGTAGGACTCTGAGAACTCACAGTTGGGTGCCAGACCCTGAGAATCGTTGGGGGCTACGCACCGATATCGCCTCAGTCCTGCCCTCTTCTGCAGCCATGTTTCAACTCCCCACCCTTGTTTGCAAGGCCTTATGTCTCTGGGGTCTCCCCTGTATTCGTTAAGAGAGGGCTCTTCAATCTAGCAGACAAAGGTGTAAACAGACCAATGGCTGGCAGATGAGGTTAGACAAATTCAGACAGAAATAAGGTGCACATTTTCATTAGTGAAGGTAATTAGCCATTGTAACCACTTACATAGGAAAGGGACATCACGGGACATTTTTTAAGACTGTATTATCTGAGCACCTCTCAGTCTTTAATAAATTTATCCTTGTAGGAAGTCGGGGAGTGCTCGTATCCCCAGTTTATAGATGGAGAACTGCTCCAGACCACTCAGAGAGCCTGGGGCTACCACGTCGCAGGCTAGTGCCCTGTTGGGCTATCCTTCCTGCTTCAATAAGGGTATAAAACCATGATTTCGGGTTCTTGTTCTTCCTCTTACCCCTCCTCCTCCTCCTCTTTTATTGATCTATGACCCTCCCTCCTCAGGTCATGTCTGAATTCAGCTGGTCACTCTTTGGAGCAGGGACTGTTTCTTATTTTAATGACACATCTAGACACACTTTTGGGTGCTCAAAAGAAGCTAAAGAGCTCAGGTGCTGCATCCCAGCACCACCGTGTCTTGTAACACAACATCTAGGAGAGTCGGAGAATGGGCCTGCCATGTGACCAATTCCAAGCATTCAAAACCCGCAAGTAAGGCCTTCCTCCTCGCTCCCCCCCCCCCCCACCAAAAAAAAAAAAAAAAAAAAAGATTTTAAGCCAAACAACATTTAGTCTTCTGATTTGCCTTCTGGTGTCTGCACCTTCAGAGGTCACTTTTTCCAACTTTTCTCTGCAGCCAGGAGGGCTAGAATCTCAACTTCCATTAAAAAGAAAAAGAAAGTCAGATTCTCACATATTCATGGGGCTGATAAGAGCTGGAGCTACCAGAAAGACACCAAATATCACAAAATTCAGTGAAATCAACAAAGCTAGCCACCCTGGGGTTCTTCGTGTGCCCCACGCCCTACTTTTCAAATAGCCATGAGATTGCATAGGGATTGAACTAATTAGCTACTACAATTCCCAATCATTTTAGCAAAGAAACTCCTTAGTACCTGCAGTTTGCATCAAACAGCAGTTTACTCTTACAGCTGAAAACTGATCTTTCATTTTCTGAGAGGATAAATGTTATGCTACATGTAAATTTCTTTTGCCACATCTTTTGTAAGTTTCTAACCATTCATCTGCAAAACTCATTCCAGTAGCTGTACCAGCTAGGAGAATGCCCCCATCTGTCATCCTTAATGAGTACAAATTTAACTATCCTCTAATCACCAAAGGTATTGTTCTTGGTATCAGCCAGAGAAGAGAGAAACATGCCTCAAAATGAGTCAGCAGCAGGAACAACGTGACTACAGGATTTTTGGGGGGGGGGAACGGGGACGACAACTATTGATAAATAATCTTGCATACAGCAACTACCCTAATTCCCTGATCTGCTCTGGTGGCAAAGCTGCATTCAGAGCCTTGGCGACATATCAGAGTGGTCATTTCCTTGGAAGATCCTGACTGGCTGGCCCAACAGCAGGCCAGGACAGATTTTAGGGTCTATCTCTAAAAGTTTCCACAAGGGTCGAAGGATTATGGGTGCTGAGCCCCAACCCTATGAAAATCAGGGTCCTTTAAGGGTGTCTTGATCCTCAACCCCTTTCAGACACCCCAGAAGTGCAGAGCAGACTTAAAGCTCCTGTAAATGGCCAGCTAAGGATTCCCCCTACATAGAGGAGTCCTTTAGTGGCACAGAACCAGGCCTATGCAATCCTCAACCTTGCAGCTCCTGGCACAGAAGAGACAATCCTGGAAAAGGGGGCAAGGACAAGAGCCCCTTTGCTCTCCAGACCCATGGGGGCCACTCCTGCTGGCACAATTTAGCATAGTCCTGAGGCTGCTCTAAGCTGCTCCTTGGTAGAAACAGACTAGCAGCCTGGGGAATCAAACGGCTGCAGACCAGCCCCAGGATCTGGCCTGACTTATCTAAGTTAGTGGAACACTACACACCTTCCAGAAGAATAGCACAGGTGGGCGTCACCTTACTCAAAAACCCCTATAAGGCTATACAACATGCTCACCATGTGCCACACCCCCTCTCTGTTACATAGACCTTCTACTACATATGTCCTCCGGCTTCCTACTGCTCTTTCACCCCTAACTAACCTCTCCGCCCAGGGATTTGTGCACTTTCTTGTGAGCATCTAACACTCATTATGCTTCACGCAGATAGCAGACCACACTTGCTTGTTGTTATACTGCTGACATTTCTGCAAAGTTAAAATTTAAACTTGGTTTGTTTTTTTAAGAATTGCTACCCTTACTCTCTTTGGAAGCTCCTTCCAATTTTATCCCTGAGGCAAGTGAAGAGTGAGTCTCAACATCTCAGCTGCAAGAAAAGGCTCTCCCTGTTATTGTGATCAATTACCAGCCAGCCATTACAAGGAAATTCCAGTCCCAGGTTACAGCACGGCAATCAAGTTCAGATACTACAAAAATGATCCGGGTTGAATACTGCGACCTGCCTGTCCTCTTGTCCAAAGACAACACACAGCGCCTTGCGAATCTAGCCTGCGCTTAGATATAACCCTTACAGAGAAATCCTGGGCAAACATATGGAACAGCAGCTCTCTCATTTCATCCTCCAAAGTGTTATGTTGTAAGACACTCACAAAGAGAGATCAACTGGACTTGATGGCTCATCAAAGAGGAAGCATCGTCCCATGGTTTGGGCTCTAGGCTGGGACTCCGGAGATGTAGTTTAATTCACCACTCAGCTCAAGGTCACCCAAGAAGTCAGTGGCAAGTCACTGAGTCTCTGTGCCTCAGTTCCCCATCTGGGAAAATGTGTGGGGGTAATGGTAATAACAGAGCTTCAATAGCTCTCAGGGGTGTTGGGAAAATAAACATTAAAAACTGAGGTGCTCCAAGACTATGGTAATGGGGGCCAGATAAGTACCTAAGACAGAGAGAGAGAGATAAAGCCACCAAAAATCCAAACCCTGTCTCCCCAACAACCTAGTGTACAGTCCAGATGTCATAACTACAGTAAGACGGTGTTGCCTAGTGGCTAGAAGGGGGAACTGAAAGTCAAGACTCCTAGCTTCTACTTCTGACTCTGCTAGTGAGTCACTGTACAACCTAAGGTGATGTCCCTGTGCCTCAGTTTACTCCTCTGTGAAATGGTGATGTCCTACATGCTTCACAGGGGTGCTAGGAGGCTCTGATAGTTAAGGTTTGCAAAGCAGTGCAAGAATAGCAGACGAGAAGCGTTATTTTTTCTTACACCACCTTGTTTTTAGTGAAAATAAAGACCCTGCTTTGACCTTAACAGGAGCAGGGTGCATCTGTTGAAAGCTTCTTTTAAAAAAGACAAACAAACTATATTTCATAGAGGTTTTTTCTAACCCACAAGAACCACTTGTTTTAACCAAGACATCCTGTCAGGGGTACCTCAGAAGCAGTATACACCAGTGACTGAAGCTTTAAAGTAGCGTAATTAGGTTAAACACTCAAATACACAAAAGAGCTCAGATCACTTCAACCAAGAAAGCAAAGCTATGCAAAGCTATCTAAGGTCAGATCCTGAGCTGGTGTAAAACAGAGCAGGTCCCCTGAAGTCCACAGAGCTATCCCAACTTGGAACAGCTGAGGATCCTGCCCCTGGAGATTTCGCATTTCCACTTGGGAAATCTAATTCACGAGCAATGAAAAGTTTAATTCGTTTGCTAGCTATTTTGCCCACGATTGCCAAATAGATAAATAAAAGATTTAGCTGTGGCAATGGGCTGGCCTCAACTCCAGCCAAGGGAGCTAGGAACCTGGCACAGAGCACGCAGGAACAGCAAAAAATTAGAAAAAACAGAACAGATTAGTGTTTTAAAAACACAAGCACATAAATCTGCTTATCTCTTATATAAAGCTGTGCTAAAGTGGGCAAGATCATAGGCACAGCACCCCAGTTCAGCTGCATTTTGCTTGTGGCTGGGGAGCGAACAAAATGCAAACTGTGACGGGAAAAAAGGACTTGTTTTAAAAGTAGCATTAAGATCCTAATTTCGTACAGAAAGTTGTTGGTTAAAGAAAGCCTGCCAAAGGCAGGTTTCAGAGTGGTAGCCGTGTTAGTCTGTATCAGCAAAAACAACAAGGAGTCCTTGTGGCACCTTAGAGACTAACAAATTTATTTGGGCATAAGCTTTTGTGGGCTATAAACCACTTCATCAGATGCATGGAGTAGAAAACACCAAAGGCAGGACATTCACAATTGCTCGTAAAGTTTGAAAATACCGGAATGCAGCATTATGGTTACAATGCCTTCTTCAAGGGAAAGGATGGTGGTGTGGTGTGGTTATTGCTCTGGGCGGGGACTCAGAAGATCCGGGTTCAAATCTAGCTCTGCCATGGACTACCTGTTTGACCTTGGGTGAGTTACTTACTTCCCTTGGCCCCGACTCCTCATCTGAACATTAATGTCAAAGATACTTTCCTGGGAGCATATGAGGCTAAATTCAGTGTTTGTTAGATGCTCAGATACTGTAGTGATAGGGCCCATATAAGTACCTAGATCAAGAGTCTCAAACACGCGGCCCGCTGGGTTATTTCCTGCGGCCCGCCAAGCTCCCCGTGCCCCCGCCTTCCCGGAGTTCTTTCCTGCAGGCCGCCAAGCTCCCCTCCCCCCACTCCCTGCAGCGGACCGCATCCCTGCTCCTCTGCCTACCTCCAGGCGCTTAGCGCTTTCCAGGGGGGAGGAGTGGGGAGCCACGTGCTCAGGGGAGAAGGCGGAGAAGAGGCGGGGCAGGGACAGGGATTTGGGGAAGGGATTGGAATAGGGGCGTGGAAGGGCTGGGAAGAGGCGGGGCCTCATGGAAGGGGTGGAGTGGGGGCAAGGCCGGGGGCAGAGGGTGTCAGTGATGCGGTCCTCAGGCCAATGGACTAGTCCTCATGTGGCCCTCCTGTTGATTCAAGTTTGAGATCCCTAACCTAGATAGACAGAGACAGATCCTTACTCTGCCACTTTGCAACCCTCATCATCCTCTACAGGAACTCTGTCTGTGATCCGCACAAAACATTATAATTAACACAACAATATGGCTGGGAAATTAAGCCCTCAAGAGACAGGACACGGTAATATTAGGCTGAACTTTACAAACACAGTGGGATGGAGTCCCGAATTCAAGTGGAGAGATAGTGTGTCAGTTGATACAACAGTACCACACTGGAGTTTATCACAGACAGCGAGATTCAGGGGCTGTAACCTGAGGTCTTGGCTTGGTATTTAAACCTCATGAAATCTACTAGAGGAGCAACTGAACAAAAGTAAACCAATGGCTTTGAAATTAGGAACTTGGAAAAATCAAGCTGAAAATTCTTCTGGATCAGCTCCAATCTAGAGCGTTTTAACATCGACTGAGCTGAGACTATTCAGCAGTGAGAGAACTGATACCTTGAAATCTATTACTATTATATGGATTACAGCGGTCTCTGGAGGTTCCAACCGAGATCAGGGACCCATTGTGCTAGGCAGTGTACAGACATCAGGACTTGGAAGACTTGCTTGGAAGGCTTTGCTGGTATAACTATGCCAGTACACTATACTGGCCAACTGCTGCTACTGGGGACACAGTTGATAGTGGTATCGCTTATGTCAGCTCCCTCAAGTGAAATAAACTATACCAGCAAAAGTGCAATTTTGCCAGTTTAATACAGGAGGCTGGAACAGCAATGTAGCTGCAGCTCATCACAGCCCCGACTGGTGTGGATGGGCCAGCAAAAGTTTTCAGTATGAATCTGGCCACAGGGAGAGACTCTCTACCCCAAAGTGCTTACAGTCGCAATAGAGCAAGATGAAGGCTGGAAGAGGAAACAGAGGCGCAGAGTGGGGAAGTGACTTGCCCAGGGCCTCACAACAGGACAGTGGCAGAACTGTGAATAGAACCTGGATCTCCTGGTCCCCACACCACCCTGCCTAGCTAAAAGTTCCTTTGTGACTGCACCTGCTAGTTCTAGGAAATGCTTCCTCCTCCCCAGGCCCTCCAGGTCTCTCTTCCCCTTTGTACACACCCATAGTATGTCACACCCCTCCCGGCTCTGCGGATGGCGACAGAGCCAGGACACAAGAAGGGATGACTGATGACTAGGCAGCGACATGCTCTCTTCCTCCAAGCTGCAGGAGGCACTTAATATAACAAAAAAGAAGGCTCTTAAATTTAATCCTTGGTGCTATAAAGACAATGTTTGCACACAGGGTGCTGCTGGGCAGGTAAGCATTGTCATCCTACAATTGACACAACAGGTCACTATCAAACCTGGAACTCCAGACTCCAAGGCCAAATCCAATCCTCAGTCTCACCGTGAGGGAACTCATTTACTGCATCTGTGTCTCAATTTTCCCATGACAAAAAGTTGGGGACAACCGTTGGGTTCTGAAGGTCGAGGAAGTAACCAGGCTAACAGCCATTTTAGACTTGATTCTGGCCAACGGTCAGGAACTGGTTGTGAATCTGAAGATGGAAGGCAGTTTTGATGAAGATACATGTCATGATTCTAAGGAAAGGAAGGAGTGAGGAGCAGAATAAGGAAAATGGACTTCAAATAAAGCAGGCTTCAATGGCCTCAGACAGCTGGCAGGTAAGGTCCCATGGGAAGAAAATCAAAGGGAAAAAGGTGTTCAGGAGAGCTGACAGTTTCTCAAGGAGACAATATTAAATGCAGAACTACCAACTATCCGGATGGAAAGGGAAGACAGGAAGACTAGTAAGAGGCCAATATGGCTCCATCAGGAGCTCTTTAATGACCTGAAAATAAAAAGGAATCCTACAAAAGGAGGAACCATGGCCAAATTGCTAAGGTGGAGTACAAACGAGTAGCCCAAGCATGTAGGGACAAAAGCAGAAAACCTAAGGTACAAAATGAGTTACATCTAGGAAGGGACATAAAAGGCAATAAGACGAGGTTCTTTAAATACATTAGGAGCAAGAGAAAGATGAAGGAAAGTGGAGGTCCCTCCTTGGCAGGGAAGGAGAGCTAATGACTGATGGCATAAAAAGGCTAAGGTGGTTAATGCCTATTTTGCTTCAGTCTTCACTAAAAAGGTTAGTGGTGACTCACACTAAACACAATTAATATCAACAACAAGGAGCAAGGAATGAAGCCAACATAGGGAAAGAACAGGTTAAAGAATATTTAGATAAGTTAGATGTATTCGAGTCAGCAGGGCCTGATGAAATTCATTGTAGGGTACATAAGGAACAACTGAAGCGATCTCGGAACTATTTGCAATTATCTTTGAGAACTCACGGAGGATGGGTGAGGTTCCAGAGGACTGGAGAAGGGCAAACATAGTACCTGTCTTTAAAAAGGGGAACAAAGAGGACCCAGGCAATTGTAGTCTAGTCAGCCTACCTTCAGTACCTGGAAAGATACTGGACCAAATTATTAATTATCAATTTGTAAGCACCTAGAGGATAATTGGGTTATCAGGAATAACCAGCATGGATTAATCAAGAACAAATCATGCCAAACCAACCTAATTTGCTTCTTTGACAGGCTTACCGGCCTAGCAGATGGGGGAAGCAAATGATGTGATATATCTTGACTTTAGTAAGGCTTTTGACACTGTCCCACATGACATTCTCATAATGAAACTAGGGAAATGTGGTCTGGATGAAATTACTATAAAGCGGGTGCACAACTGTTGAAAGACTGTACTTAATGACTAGTTATCCATTGTTCACTGCCAAACTGGGAGGGTGTGTCTAGTGGGGTCCCACAAGGGTCTTTTCTGCATCTGGTACTGTTCAATATTTTCATTAATGACTGGGATAATGGGATGGAGAGCGTGCTTATAAAATTTGATGATGATACAAAGCTGGGCGGGGGGTTGCAAGCACTTTGGAGGACAGGATTCAAAGTGACTTTGACAAATCGGAGAACTGGTCTGAATTCAACAAGATGAAATTCAATAAAGATAAGGGAAAAGCATGACACTACATGACGCTCACCCACCAACATAGCACTGTCCACATCGGTGCTTTTGTCAGTGAAATTTGTGTCCAGTTGGAGGGGGGGGAAGGGGAAGTGGGTTTCACATCCTGACCAAAAAAATGCTAGTGTAGACAAAGCCTTAGATTAGATACTAGGTAAAACTTTCTAACAATAAGATCAGGTAAACTCTGGACCCGGCTTCCAAGGGAGGTTGTGGAATCCCTGTCACTGGAGATTTAAGGACACGTTGGCCAAATACCTCTCAGTGATAGCCTAGGTTTACCTGGTTCTGCCTCAGTACAAGAGGCCGGACTTGATGACTTCTTGATGTCCCTTCCAGCCCTACATTTCTATGAACCTTATGCACCACATCAGCTCCATTGTGCTGGGGTGGGAAACCATACAAAAACCTTAGAGAATCAGTAAACCCAAGTTCTAATCTTGGTTTTGACAATGACCGGCTGTGTGACTTTGGGTATGTCACTCACATATCTGGAATGTTCTGGCTTCAGATATGTATTTGCATATGCTACTTCCCTGTGTTGTTTTTATCTGCTGCTCAGAAAACGTAGAGTTGAGTAATCAAATTACATCAAAGAAAACTCCAACAAAAGAAATCCTGACATGTCAGCCTTTTCCCCCGTTGCAACAACGATGAACAAATTGTTGACATCCTAAGTAGCGCAACAGCGGTCTGCCAATTCACCCCCTTTCCCCTTGACGAGGGAGAAGAGAAACAGTGGACACAACCTGAGCTGCCAATGTGGGTCCAGAATAAACTTGAAGAGTTTACACTCTACAGCAGACTAGACTTCAACTCTGGACACAGTTAAGTGGCAGGTGAGGAGCTTTCCCAATAATTCCCAGCCGTCACCACAACAGCATGATGGAAAGAGACTCTTCAGAGAAAACAGCCAGTTCCTCTCAGCATCTTTCATTTTACACCGATAGACTTCCTGTCTGAAGAGGAAGCCACAAGCTGTGTGGCTGAATCCATCCTCATAAACACATGTACCAAGGCCCAAATGCTTTGGGGCCTGAAGAGGAAGCTCCCATTAGCTAAAGATGGTTTCCACCAGCATCCTACACTTCTGCATTTTCTGAAGAGATCCTCTTACTTCACCTTCTCGTATGATCACCCCAAAGGGGAAGCGCTCTGGATTCAGAAGGAAGTTTTGCTGCAGTTTCCTATTCTGGGCTATGACTTCACCCTCCTCCCACTGCTGAGACGCACGTATGGCATCCCTTCGCACTACGCAGCTGATCCGTGTGGTCACTGACAGCTAAGGACTTTGGTCTAGTCTGTACAGTACCAGGAAATGTAGAGAGAGTGCGTGTGTGAGTACTCGAGAGAAAAATAAACCACACACAAGTTATTCAGAGCCAAGAAATAACCACATTATCGCAAAGGCAAATCACCCAGCTGGTTACTCACCAAGAGAATTATCCAACTCGCTACCAAAGGGGATGCAGGATTTAAGGGGGGCAAGGGAACCTGTCAAAGGTTGGCAGAAGCTTGGACAATGAAACCGATACAGAAACAGGGGGAGAGGAGATTCACAGCCAACACCCGATGTACACAGATGCCATCCCTCCTCCACAGCCATTGATACTCCCACCCTTATAGAATCAGTGTAGTTGCACCATACAGAGATAGGGCACGTTTTGGAGAGCCAAGAAGTCAAAGGACATCCCCTCCTTGCACTAAGAGAAATCCAGCTTCCCCTTGCTCCCTGCATGTTGCAGTGGGGATTGGGGACAGGGGATCCACCACCTTCCCTGCAGAGGCTATTACAACCTTGACATCAGAGTAGCAGTTGCAGACTGGCTGCCATAAGGTGTCCTAAAGAAAAGACTCTTTCTATCTCCAGAGCCAGAGGAATTCCCCAGGGCATAGTCCTTCTGCTCAGCCCACGCACTGAGGCCAGGATTTGCAGAGAGTTCAGGTCTCGCTGCTGTTTCAGGCTATCTGCAGACTCAGGCAGGTATCACTGCCTCAGTTACACTGAGAAGGCTTTCGTCACAACCATAATCACTTAGGTCCGAAAGAGTCAGATGGGTAGATTCCCTGTACCTACTAGGGAAAATTTCTTGCTCTCCAATCTGCTAAGGGGATTCGTCAAGAAGAAACCTTTTTATAGAAGAGCTTTGTGTCAGGTTTGATTCACAAAATATTCCCTGCTTTGAATTTACTGTTGTAGCTTCATCACCAGATTAACATGACTAATTATTTTTAGAGGTAATACTTCCGAATCACCCTGTGACTCTTCAGTGTGGGAATTACAGTGTATTAATTAGCAAGCAAAAGGCCAAAGACCTATGCCTGTAATTCACACCCTGTTTAGTCTATTGCATAATTGGGAAGTGTGAGAATCTGCCCGTGGACTGAAGATGCTAGAAAGTCAGGAGTTGTCATAAAAAATGCCTTAAGTCAGGCAGACCTCTCACCTCCCCACAGCACACTTATTTTCTGTCCCTGCCACCTGTACAGAATACATGGTGCGGAACAAAGGTTTTATCACTGAGTTCGGGATGCCCAAGGAACATGCTGAGAACACAGTCCGCTTCACCTCCATTATCACTGGAAACACACTTCCAGCTTTTCAGAACAATCATCTGGCACTTCTGAAACAAATCTAATTGTGGATCTGAGGGCTGCTGAAGGAAAAGGCCAAAATGGTCTTCTTAACATCCGAAGGCTTCTGTGCCTGTACATGAAATTGCTAGTGTTATGTATTAGTATTAATCTGTATTTCAGTTGCAATGGCTCCACATACTCTGACAACTGACACATGTAGTTTCTCAGAATTGAAAGTGTGCATCTGACCCCCTGGGTGATGGAGCCAGTTCTTCATGGCTGATTAAGGCCAGTGGAGATATTAGGTGTCTATTACTGATAAGTGTGTCCCTGTGACGGCCAGTCCCACTTACATAAGCTACAGTAAGACCCTTGCTCAAGAAGCCATCTTTAATGACCCTGCCATGATGCCGATGCCCTGTCTTGACACTCCCTCCTTTGGGTAAAGTTTGAGAGGCATTTTCTTGACCCATATCAGTATCAGGAGGGTAGATGGCATTGATATCAATAACTGGTTATGAGCTACCAACAGCAGACAAAGGTAAGGATATATGCAGCTTTTATTAGCTTTTGATTCATAAACAGATTCAGAGATTCCAAGGCCAAGTGATCATCTAGTCTGACCTCCTGTATGACATAGGCCATAGAAGTCCCCCATAATCATTCTAGAGCAGCTCTTTTAGAAAAACATCCCATCTGGATTTTAAAATTGCCAGTGATGGAGAATCCACCCCAGCCCTTAGTAAATTGTTCCAATGGTTAGTTCCACCCACCGTTAAAAATGTATGCCTTAGTTCCAGTCTGAAATGGTCTAGCCTCAACTTCCAGCCATTGGATCCTGTTACACCTTTGTCCGATATTCTGAGGAGCCTGTTTTGAAACATTTGTTCCCACTGAATAAGATGGATCTTCCAAGATGGACCGAGTGGCTCCCCAGTGGGCTCTTTCCACCCCAAGAAGCCCCCAATTTGAGGTTCTGCAGGGTTCCATTTTGTGACCTCCCCTCTGTTCAATGTGTACGTGAAGCCATTATGGGAGATGATAAATAACTGTGGACTGCATGGTCACCCATATGCTGACAGCCAGCTTTATGATCTTTTTTGGCTACCCAGGCTCTGGTGTCACTACTCACTCACTGAGTGCCTGACCAAGATAAGAATCCAGACGAAAATGAACTCTTTACAGCTCAACCCAGATGGTTTAAGGAGTACTGCTTGTTGGTAGGAGGTCAGTTTGAAGGGTCACGGCTGCATCTACATTATCTATTGTGGGAATATACATACACCTTTTACCACAGTGGTTTACAGCTTTCGTCTCCTTTTGGACCCATGAATGCCCCTAGATTCTCACCATCTATGCTAAAGTCTCTGCAAAGGCTTCCTGTTCATTTCTGGGCACCAGTCAAGGTGCTGGTGAAAAATCTTTAAAGCCCTGAATGTCCTGGTAGCCAGTTATCTAATATACACTATGCATCGTATATTGTCACCCAATGCCCCATGAGTGCAGTTAAAATTGGCTGGGAAGCTGTTAACATCTGTTCCGAGTTCTCCAGGACGGGTGGTACGGCTACATAAGGGCACCTGCCATGCCACCACAGCCAGAACATAGCGAAGTGTAAGGATATGATGCAAGATATTTAGGGAGCAAAGATGGTCCAATGCTCAGGGAGTCACCCTAGGTCTTGGGAGACCCAGGTTCGATTTCCTGCTCTGTTACAGGCTTTCTCTGGGACCTCTGGCAAATCACTTAGGGTAGGATCCATGAAGGTACATCAACACTGCAAACCACAAACTCCTCTCAGCTGCCGCCTAAACCTGTAGGTGCCTACACTCACTCAGCACCTAAGTTTTTCCCCTCGACATGCACACAGCAGCCTCCATCTAGGCACCTGGGCACCTGTCTCCCAACTAAGCCCCACAGTACTTCACACGCTCAGATAGACGGGCGTTCGGTTGCCTAAGTTGCATGTGGAGGCCCCATCCAGCAGGCAGCCTGTGAGCACGGCTACTCGATCGAGCCCCTCAGACGAGTACACGCAAAATAGCTGGGGAGGATTGGGGAGGCCCTCCCTTATAACCTTTAGCCTAGTGGACAGGGTACTCATCAGGCTGGAGGAGACCCCGGGTTCAAGTCCCAACAGCACCTGAAGGGGAGAAGGGATTTAATCAGGGATCTGCCGCCTCTCAGGTGAGTGCCCCAGCCATGAGGCTACAAAATAATTCTGATGTGGGGCTCCCTCAAGCTCTCCTATTGAAGTTGTTCCATTTTAATTAAACAATGGCACACCTAAATATTACTTAGACCAGAGAAAGAGTTGGAATGACTCTATAGCCTAGTGTCTGGGGAACTCAACTGAGAGGTCCATGTTCAAATCCCTTTTCCCTCCCTCAGTTGCGGGAACTTGAATGGGGGGGGTCTCCCACATCCTGGGTGAGTACCCTATCCACTAGGCTAAAGGTTATAAGAGAGATCTTCCTTCTCCTGCTGCAGCCCCATTTGGTTTAGGCCTTGCATGTAACTTAGGCAGCCAGACATCCCTCCTCCTCCACTTCTCCACCAGTTCATGAATCACAAGCAGAGATAGACGTTTCCCGGTAGCCCAGATTTAGGCACCTGTTTCCAAGAGAGGGGCAGGGCCTAGGTGGGGTCCCTCTTGTCAGCATCTCTTATTGGCTGGCTTAGGCAGCTTCCTGCCCAGCATGCTGGCTTTTGTGGATTGCATTCTTAGGCTCCTATCTCTCCCAATTCATCCTACAGGGAGCCTAGGCACTTAACTCAGCTTGGCGGATCACAGTGTTGTTCCTACGATTTTCTAGGTACCTAAAAGTTAGGTGCTGCAATGCCCCGCCTAAGTCCCTTCATGGACTCCGCCCTTAGTCTCTTGGTGCTTCAAGTCTGGACCTGCAAAAAGGGAATAACAGCACTTCTCTATCTCACAGTGGTGCCGTGAGGATAAAACACATTAAAGATTGGGAGGCGCTCCGACACTACAACACAAGAGTGCAAGATAGATTCATCTGGTTTGGCTTTAACTTGTTTTGTCGGCAAAATTCGATTTGTGAAAAATGACAACAGAAGTCAACCTTTCCGTAGGTGGCCACAGCAGCTAGAGTTCTCCAGGGGTATCCACTGTACCTTCACTTTTGGGCAAGTGAGGCGTAAACTTTGTAAAGACGCATCCAGCTACTGTAATGAAAAGCAGTCTAGAAATCGAAGAACTGGGCAGGTAGTAAGATGCGTATGACATGCAGATTCCTACCATAAAAAAAACCAAGCTTATTCCCACTTTCATCATAAAGAATGTGTACTTCATAATCACTCAGAGTCAATTTTTAATAGACATTTCATGGACAACTTACATTAGATGATTGACAGTGTAGCCAAAACCAAAGAGTAAGTAAATTCCAAATTAAATATGACGTTAGGGCTGATGAAAGGTTCTGGATTGACAATCCTGGTTGCCAAAGTCCAACAGATGCAGAACAGGCAGCACGGACTTCATCTCCCCATGGGCCCCATCACAGATGTATGCCCTGGAGACACCAGGCCATAGGTGAAATCCTAGCTCCACTGAACTCAATGGCAAACTCCTGTAGACTTCAATGAGACCAGAATTTCACCCCATATCTTCAATAGATGTAAATCAATGTAACCCAATGGAGTTACACCAGTCTACTGCTATTAAGCACCCAACCCAGCCTCTCTAGAAAAGAAAGGCAGTCCAATCTTTAATTCAATCCTTGACACCTCCATTGAGGCTACCATTAAGATTGCCAATGACAAGCAGGGTCTGAATCAAAAAGAGAGGCTCAATATACTCCAACCCTCTAATTCACTCAGTTCCCCAAGGGTTGTACGGGCAACAGGGTACTTCTTTGCTCTTGTTTTAAGTACCTCTCCAAGCTATTAAGGCTATAACCCTGACCTCACAGAACAGCTTACATTTGCTTCTTGGTGGGAAAGTTTAGAGATAGGTAGGTGGGGTTGCACCAAAAGTTAGCGAAATGTGACCACAGCACCATTTTAGTTATTTCAGAGAAAAACCACTAGTATAAAATGGACAGAAGCATTCGCATTATAATTCTGTTGATTAGACTCAGTAGTCACTGAGGTTTGCTCTCGGGCTTTTAGTCCCTTCAGAAGTGGGACAGGATGCCTCCCCTAAAGACTGAACTGAAAGTCAGAGATAAAGATTTCTGTCTGCAATGGAGCTACTGAGCTGGAGGGGTCAGAAGAAAAGTGCATCCTACTCCAGTTCTGGGGCCAGACTCTGCTCTCAGTTACACCTGGGGTAATCCCCTGCTTTAATAACAAAGGGATTTTACTTCCATGGAATAGCTCTGGGTTTGCACCAGACACCAAAAAGCAGAGACTGGCCCTGGTGCCTTTCATAGCTGCATGGCACAGCTGATGCAAGAGATGCTATCACAGTAGCACGAGCCTTTCCAAAGTGAACAGTCTGTGTAGCAGAGCTGGGTAGTGGTGCTGGCACCTCACCGTGGGGTTTCTTACCTGCAGAGCTGCTCCGGGGGTCGTGGTGCCCTCCTTGCAGACAGAGCCTTTGGGCTACCAGTGTATATTTTTCATTTTGGAGGAAGAAATTGGAAGGGGCCAAGAGGGGCTGGAGGGCAGGGGAAGTGGGGCTGGAACCCTACATGTGTGAAGGAGGGAATGGGGCTAGAACCCCCACATTTTGGCGGAGGGGAGCTGGAGCTGCAGCAGCTGTATTCTCAGCAGAGGGCCCCTAGCTACAGAACCCCCTCCAGAGGAGATTAAACTGAGCCCAACCCTCAGCATGCCGAGATCCAAATGCCAGCCAGACACAACTGTCTGACAGAGACATTCCCCCCTCCCTCGAAACAACATCTCCTTCCGACAGACCCACGTGGGGACAAACAGGAGGGAAGAGAGGAAACGCCATAAGAGGGGCAGGATCTCTCCTCTCAAGGGAAGGATACATGAAAACATCCCTGGGGAAAGGGGATGCTACAAAAGCCCAGCCCTTTGTGGGATCAGTGCTTCTCACTGGTTGCCTGGCACCCAGATGCCCAGGTGCTAGGTACCGTCGGGGTACCCAATATTAAATTGATGGGGAATTGGTGCATGACAGAACCACACGGTGGGAGCAGTGGATGAAGGGGTATCTGGTGGTGTCTAGGAGATCCTTGTACTTGTAACATGCTAGGCCAGCAATGCACTGTGTGGCATTGGTCCTGGCAGGTCGCTAGTCATCAGGGACAGGTTTTCCCTTTCACGGTGTGTGCAGATGGTGGGAGGAGAAGGGGCAAATCAAGCAGTGAACAAACCAGGAAGGCATTTAACATGAGCAGGGGTCGGGAGCTGTGTATGGTCTGTGACTTTCCCCCTCTTATCCCCCCAAGACAGCTTCCCACTCTAGACTTCTGCTTTTGGTTTCGGGCATGCTCGCTCACACCCCTTAGAACAGCACAAAGCTGTTCTGAAAGCCCTTTCCACCCCCTTAATGCCCTTTCCACCATTCATAACTAACACCCCAAAAGCAGGGCAGTTACAGTTTTACTGGGCCCAACCTCCCCAGCCCTCTGCCCACCCACCCGAATCACATGTTTACGCCGGTCAATTCAGCTTTGCCCTCCTTTGATCTCCTCCCCCTACTCCAACTTGGCAAGTTACTACAGACGCAGAAATCACGCTGATGGGCAGAGCTTACCCACAGAGTCAATTGATAGAGCAGGTTGTGAAACACAGGAACTTACGTGATGTTATCACGACGATCTAGAGAGTGTGGCATAAATCTCTCTAATTATTGAACAGATATGTTTGAATTCGCTGCAGATAAAATGAGAGCAGTTTTATGGGAATACGAGTTAAACTCAGACAGATCTTTTAAAAAAATCACTTTCAGAAATCTAGTGATACGTATGACTTGCCCCCTGGCTCTATAGGCCATGGAGGTCCTTGCTGCTCTCACAATTTGTCCCCACCTCTCTGTGTCAAGGCATGTTTTCCCCAGTGATGGTAATTTACGTTACAACCCTTAGGACTTGCTCAGTATTATCCCTCAGGGCCGGCCTTAGGGAAAACGGTGTCCTGGGTAAACTTGTATTTTTGTGCCCCTCGCCCCCATGGGTGTGGTTCCCCCCCATTGCCCCTGGCACCCGTGGACTCCCCAGGCTCCCCAACCCCTGTGCCCCCCTACTGCACCCCTAACTCTGGTCACCCCTTCTGCATTCCTAGCCCCTGCACTGTGCCCCCTTTGCCCCTAATCCCTGCCCCCTCACCTCTACACTATGATCCCTGCACTCCCTTCCTGCGCTCCTAACCACTGCACTCTGCCCCCTCCACCCCTAATTCCTGCACTCCCCACCTGTCCCCATTCACCCCAACCCCTGCCCCCCTTCACCCCTAACCCCTACACTGTGCCCCCTGCGCCCCTAACCTCTGCCCCATCCTGTGTTCCATCCCCTGCACTGTGCCCCCTTTGCCCTGAACCCCTGCACCCCCCGTGCCCACTTGGGGAAACAAACCTGGATGCATGGAGCAGCTGGCATTGTTGCTCATTCACCCTCTCCAATGCTGCTCCTCCAAGTCCCCACTAGGGGCTGTGAGGGAGCGGGGAGTGAGGAGCCACATCAGGGCTCCCTGCATCCCAGTCACTTTCTCCACCTCGGCTGCGTAAGGGGAGGGCAGAGAGCAGCAGCTCCTGATGCTCGCCTCACAGCACAGCCCAGGTTGGGAAAGTGACCTGGATGCACGGAGCGCTTGGTATTACTGCTCGATCCCCACCTCACAGCCCCCTGGGAGGGGCACATAGGAACATCGGGGGGAGCTGCATCTGCAGACATCCTCCCCACAATAACTAAGCAGCATGAATGATGAGATTTCACAGAGAGCAGGTCTAGCTTTAGATGCCAGCAGCAAGAACATAAGAACAGCCATACTGGATCAGACCAAAGGTCTCTCTAGCCTAGTGTCCTGTCTTCCGACAGTGGCCAATGCCAGGTGCCCCAGAGGGAATGAACAGAACAGGTAATCATCAAGTCATCCACCCCCTGTCGCCCACTCCCAGCTTCTGGCAAACAGAGGCTAGGGACACCACCCCTGCCCATCCTGGCTAACAGCCATTGATGGACCTATCCTCCTTGAATTTACCTAGTTCTTTTTTGAACCCTGTTATAGTCTTGGCCTTCACAACATCCTCTGGCAAGGAGTTCCACAGGTTGACTCTCCATTGTGTGAAGAAATACTTCCTTTTGTTTGTTTTAAACCTGCTGCCTATTACTTTCATTTGGTGACCCCTAGTTCTTGTGTTATAAGAAGGAGTAAATACCACTTCCTTATTTACTTTCTGCATACCAGTCATGATCATATCCCCCCTTAGTCGTCTCTTTTCCAAGCTGAAAAGTCCGTCTTATTAATCTCCCCTCATACAAAAGCCATTCCATACCCCTAATCATTTTTGTTGCCCTTTTCTGACCCTTTTCCAATATATCTTTTTTGAGATGGGGCGACCACATCTGCACGCAGTCTTTGGGGAATCAACACAATGTGGTACTGACAGGACAGAACTGTTTGCAGAATGGTTGGAAAGGAGATGTGCAAACTATCACTTCCTCCAGGCTTATTTTTAAAACATCTTTCTTGGTATTAGCACTGTCACAGGGCAAGCTCTATTTTTGTTTTTGATGTACAGAAAGATAGGGGGGAATTCCACTCCCAACCCCTCTAAAATGACGAAGGAGGATTTTGATCATGCTGAGAAAGAATGATGCTAATTTTGCCCCACCAAGTCATCTCCAGCACAGACTGCAACAAATCTGTACTTTGCCCACCAGACCAAATCCTCCTCCAAGACTCTCCTCCGCGTAAACTATCCCACATAGAAGCATAGAAATGTTGGGCTGGAAGGAACCTGGAGGGGTCATCTTGTCCAGCAGTTCTCAACCAGGGGTCCACAGCCCTCAGCTGGTTTCAGGCAGAAAAATCAGAGCCCTGAACCCCCTGAGGCTCCTCTGCCAGGCCCTGGAGCTTTTAAAGCATGTTGGGGGGGGGGGGGCACAGGGGGAAAAAAAGATTGAGAACCCCTGCTCTAGTCTGTCCATCTGCACTGAGGCAAGAACATGTAAACCTAGAGCATCCCTGACAGGTGCTTGTCCAGCCTGTTCTTAAAAACCTCCAGTGACGGGGGTTCCACAGCCTCCCTCAGAGCCTATTCCAGAGCTTAGCTACCCTTAGAGATAGACAGTTTTTCCTAATATTTAACCAAAATCTTCCTTGCTGCAGATTAAACCCATTACTTCTTCTCCTACCTTCTGTGGACATGGAGAACATCATCCTCTTTATAACAGCCCAGAACATATCTGAAGATTTATCAGGTTCCCTTCTCAGTCTTCTTTTCTCCAGACTAAACATGCCCAGTTGTTTTAACTTTTCCTCAGATGTCAGGGTTTCTAAACCTTTTATCATTTTTTGTTGCTCTCCCCTGGACGCTCTTCAATTTGTCCTCATCTTTCCTAAAGTGTGTGCCCAATACTGGATACAGTACTCCAGCTAAGCCCTCACTAGTGCCAAGCGGAGAGGGACAATTACCTCCCATGTCTTACATACGACACGCCTGTTAATATACCCCAGAACATTAGCTTTTTTCGCAACTGCATCATACCATAATACATTTGTGATCCACTATAACCTCCAGATCCTCTTCAGCAGTACTACTCCGTCCAGCCAGTTATTCCCCATTTTGTATCTGGGGACTTGATTTTTCCTTCCTATATGTAGTTCTTTGCACTTCCTAAAAGTAGTACTTTGCATTTGTCTTTATTGAATTTCTTCTTGTTCATTTCAAACCAACTCTCCAATATATCCAGCCTGTTTTGAGTCCTACTCTTGTCCTCCAAAGAGCTTCCAACCCCTCCCAGCTTGGTGTCATCCATACATTTTATAAGTGGAAATGAAAATATTGAGCCCAAGACTGACCCCTGTTGGACCTCACAAGATACACCCTCCCTGTTTGACAGCAAGCTATTGATAACTACTCCTCAAGTAAGTTTTTTTCAACTAGTGTTGCTCCCACATTACAGTAATTTCATCTAGATCACATTTCCCTTGTTTGCTTATGAGAATGTCATGTGGGACTGTGTCAAAAGCCTTACTAAAAATCAAGATATGTCACATGCTAATCTCCCAGACAGGCAACGCAGAGCAGTCTTCAAATGGGAGACGCACTCACTGTTTATAAAAACAAAAACAAAAAACCATGCATCTTGTCAGAAAGCAGCTAAATGCAGAACGGACACATGTTTTTCTCCCCAGCTCTGTATTCGAGTTATCATTTCTAGGATAAAGGTATTCCCTCCCATGTTACTTTATTAGAGGATTCCTTCCAACTGTTACAAATGTCAAAAATTTAGGGCAGTCAGAAAAAGACATCTCAGCTCTTTAGATTGATTCATAGCATAGACATAACATTCTAACATCTTAATAAGGAGATAAGTTCCCAAAGGAAACTATGGAAGCCCTATTGCTCAAGAAATTTAAAAACTATGACCTAACAGGTCTCATCTATGGTTACTTAAAAGCTACCACTATATGCTGGGAATTCTTCTTTCTGAAGTGCGGCTCAACTCTGAAAATTAACTTTCTAAAAACAACATCATGGTGCTCCTTGTTTCTCATTGCCCAGTAATTCTAGATCAACTGTGTTCAATTTACAAATCAAAAGATGTTTTAACTGTCAGTCCTGCAGATTAAGCCTAGGATCTGAGATTCAAGCTGATTTCTTCCTTTCTCAAGCATCTTCACCGAATAATAAAAAGTCACATAGTATAAGATGTGTCCTTGGCAACACCTGTCCTCACAAAGATTGCCCTCAGTAATACCTGAGCAGTCCCACTGCCTTTTATGGAGTTGCACAAGTATAACTGAACTCAGTAACCATCCTGTTGAACACAATCCAGTTCACTCCTCCATTGCTGTGTGTGATATGCCAGGCTAACTGGGGAGGGTGGCAGCTTGTTTTCCTCACAGCAGAAATGACTCCAAACACAAACACGTATCTGACTCGATGATTACATAAAGGTCAGTACATAGTCACTTTTCAGAGAGAAAATGCACTTGTTCCTGGCATCAATTACAAAAAAAGAAACCCACCTCGGCCTTTATCATAACAGTGAAGCTTAGTTTCATTTGGTATGATACTCTCAACTACAACTTCAGTATCAAGCCTGAGGAAGAGTTAACTTGAGATAGCGGTGGGGTTTGATAGTTTCACTTGTAGGATTGAGCATTCCGTCACTGGCACGCAATGGAAACTCCACCATTGCTATTCACAGGGCAGAGGAAAGGGAAGAATTGTTAAGGAAGTTATAAAGCACCCTGATCGAATTGGCCCTGTCAACACTGGTTCTCCACTTGTGAGGTAACTCCCTTCTCTTCATGTGCCAGTATATTTATGTCTGCATCCGTAATTTTCACTCCATGCATCTGAAGAAGTGGGGTTTTTACCCGCAAAAGCTTATGCTCAAATAAATCTGTTAGTCTTTAAGGTGCCACGAGACTCCTTGTTGTTTTTGTGGATACAGGCTAACACGGCTACCCCCTGATATAAAGCACCTGGACACTTTTGTAAAACCTAGCTTCTTATCCTGCTAAAGCAACACTCCCTGACCTGGGGAGCATGAGCAGCGGGGATGGGGAACACTGCAGGACCCTGAGCCTGCCCCAGACCTACTGGGAAAATGTTTAAAAGTGACCCAAACCCATTCATGGATTCTAAATCCAGAAGCACTACCCATAGAGTCTAAGGGACCACTGCAACCATCTAGCCTGAGCTCCTGTTTAAACACAGGCAACAGACCTTCTCTGAAATAACTCTTGTTCGAACTAGAGCCTATCCTGAAGGCACAGGACAATTACTGGCATTTGAAAAGGCTTGTAGGGGATTTGAACCCAGAACCACTCTCAAATACTGGGTAAGAATTATATGCCTATACCAACAAGCTACTCATTGGTGGTAGGTGAAGCTTCCCCTAGGGAAGGCTAGCTCCCTGCCCCACCTCTTCCGACCTCGTCTCTACCCCCTGTCCCCTCCCCACTTGCCATGTCCTACCACAAGACCCCCCACTCGCCTGGTCCCTCCTCACCCCCCCAGCCACCGTGAGACCCCTCTCCCACCCACCTCCTCACTCCCCCACCAGACACCCCCATCCACCACTGGCTCGCTGCGTCCCCCTTCACACACCCTGCCCCAGCGGGGGAAAGGAGGAATGCAGCAGTGATCTCTGGGCAGGAGGGGTGGTGTAGTGGAGGAAAAGTTACCAGGCAGGCAGCAGAAGCGAGCCCTGGGGGACTTGTGGAAGGGGCAGAGCAGGGAGGGGAAGAAGCGTGGCCACACGGCCCAGGTGTCCGGAGGTGGTTGCACTAGGGAAGGCTTACCCTTCCCTGTCCTATTATAACCCACTGCCCATGAAGCTACTTCCCATGATGGCCTCAAAACATCCAGCCCAGAAGCAGCTCCCCGGGGGACAGGCTCAGAATGCAAGCTCCCCTGGATCAAGCTTTGCTTCCCTGCGCTTGTGGCACTGTGCCCAGCCACATGCCCAAGTTCTGCCCAGCCTCAAGGGGTCATGAATGGATACCCACAAAGGAAAGATAAAAGGAGAGGGCAGAAGAAAGGACACATGGCAACAGCTCCACCAGGACAGAGCATTAAGGGAAAACCAGAGTTTTAACATGTGAAAGGTACATGTGGGTGGTCCCATCATGTAGGTTTGTACCAGGAATAAGTGAATACAGGGACACTGCAATACCATGTAATCATCCCCCTCCCATTATTTCACTGCTCCACTGGCCATCCAGCTTCATTTCTCTCTCCAAAGTGCTCCCGTCTTAAAAGCCCCAGAGACTTTGCACATAAAAGATAACATGGTAAGTCATTTCCCTTCCTGCCAATTGGCTGTACTGTTTGCACCTCGAGACCCAGTTGAGAGCAGGGCCCCATTGTGCTGGGTGCTGTACATATGTATAATAAGAGACATTCCCTGTCCCAAAGAGACTACAGTCTAAAAGGATAAGACAGACAAGGAGGTCAGATGGTAAAAAATAGAGGATGGTTAAATGACTTGCCCAGCATCACATAGTAGGGTGGGGAATAGAACCCATGTCTCCCATGTGCCAGTGCAGTGCTCTACCCACTACTCTGCATTGCCTCTTTTTGGTGAATTCCATATATGAATATGGAGTGATGACTTTGCCCAATAGAGTTATTTTTAAAAACTAGCTTACACATGCAATTTGTGTCTGCTTAAGTTTTCTAGTGATGAAACAAAGACACTGCAGGACAGAAGGGTCAGGAAAAAACCCCAGCCCTAATGTTCCTGAATGTTGTTTTTTGTTTTTTAACTCTTAAGGTACTAAACAGATTTGTTTGAAACTGAACAGAAAACCAAAAAACAAACAAAAAACAAATTAAATCTTTACCCTAAGGCCCTGTTTCTAAAACTCCCTTTGCGTAAACATTTCCCACTGAGAGGGAGCCCTAATTGGTAATACGGACACTGTTTCAGCTGCTGACCTCACTGTTTTCAATCATTTAGATTTGCTCCTAGCAAGGTTAAACTGAGCGGTACTGAAAGCCATGTCAAAAGCCGAAACCTCATCTATGCTAGGGTTCCTATCACTACTGACCTTTGGCTAAGCCACTGTTAGCAACAGTGAGACATTTTTCAGAAGTTCCCCCAGCACAGACAGACCCGGAGAGTAAAAGTGTGATTCCGATCCACATTTGTTTTCATGGCTCACAAAGGGGTTTAAACCCAATTTATCCTGCAAAATTGCATGCAACTGCAACTATGGATCTGACAGCAACATCTCTCCAGGCTGCAGCTGAAGACCACTCCACCTTCTGACCTGGAGATGGGCTAGGGTTAGCATGGTCTTGCTAATTTCTAAAGATGGGATGGGTTTTAATGTCCAACATCCATCCAGTTACCCACCCGTGCAAGCCAGCTCCACAATACCAAAAGAATCAAGGAATTCTCTGTGTCTCACCTTCAGCATTCTCTGGAACAAGAGAATACAAGAATAAAAGGAGTCTATACAAGCCCAGGTCTGCTTTCTTGGATTGTACATTATCATAATACAAGGAGCAGCTAGGGAATGAAACATATTTATCCACCAAAGCTCCAGTCTTGCAATGTCTTCTAGACGAGCAGATCCCAGCACACACCTGAAGAGAGGAAAGATGTCCCAGGGTGCTAGGACTTGCCAGACCTGGGTTCAGTTCCCTCTTCTGTTACAGGCTTCCTGCGTGACCTGGCCAAGCCGCTTCGGTTCTGTCTCCACTGCAGTCAGAGGTGTGACTGCAGCACGTGTAGACATACCCAGGCTACCTTTGATCTAGCTAGCTCAAGTAACAACAGCAGTAAGCTGTAGCAACATGAGCCAGCTGCTTGAGTACACACCCAGAGTCCTGGATGGGCTTATGCAGCCCATGCGGCCGCAGCTTCTATGGTCAGTGGAGCTAGCTATGGTCAGTGGAGCTAGCTAGAGCCAAGCTGGCTCAGGTACACGCACGCGTGCTGCAGTCACACCTCTGATTGCAGCATAGAGATACCCTTAAGTCTCTCTTTTGCCAAAGTCCCTCATCTGTACGGTGGGGATAACAGCATTTCCCTATCTCACAGGGGTGATGGGAGGCTGAATAGGCTCACTAAATAGTTCATTGCAGGGGAGGAATTTTAGGGACTGAGATGTTACCTATTTTTGCAATCACCACCAGCACTCCCAAAACTTTTATAAAAGGTACTTTATTTAAAGGGTTACCACCTACTCCAAACTGATATCAATAGTTAGTGAGCTCACTATGTTCTACGAAAAAAAAACTCAGCCAGAGCTGCCGTGTGTCTGAGTAACTGGGCCCCGCATGCTGTGTTCAACGAGTTATTTGGAGCCCACTGTGCCCCTGTGGTTTCTTCAGACTACTGTTTCTTTTGCCTTTCACCCAGCAACAATAGCGACCCAGACTGGATCCACCTTAAAATGAAGCTAACCTGGTAGAGAATCTCCTATGGACTCTCGAGTGTCTCAGCAGCAATTTAAGCCCGATCTTTCAACTGGATCTACGTGGCCAGTCCCAAGGAGAGCCCTACATAATGTCTAGAGCATTCTGTGGGGGGTCCATTTGCACAGATCCAATGCAGGATGGCAGCCTCATTGTGTTAAAAAGGCAAGATTTATAGTGCTATAATATGTTCAATCAGAATTGCAGTCCTATCTTAACCCAAGAACTGCAACTTCATTACCTAAATAGATCATGCTCCCTCTTGTATTAAGGAGCTCAGTCTTCCTCAGTTCACACTGAGCCATTATTTGCCAAGTTTAGCAACACAAAAGCACTGCTAGTGAAGAAACACATGTGCAGGTTCACTTATACAGATTGCCAGAAACAATGAGAAAAAGGAAATGCCACCTGAAAGGATGAGAACTTGTTTGTGGCATAGCCTCTGACTCAAGGATATGGTTTAAATAGACACACCGTCAGTGGCTGAAGGAATAGGTTAAGGGATGTACAAACTCATCAAGATACCAGTTAGAAAGAAAGAACTTTGGGAGAAGCATGTTTGATCAAAAAATAAAAAAAGATACAGAAAACTGGAAGAAAGTTACATCCTTCCTAATACAAGGACAGCTGAGAACTGTGTCAAACAGACAGCAGCATTTCAATAGCGCTTTCCCTCTGTGGATCTACAGTGAGGATAGCCTATAAGTAGTTAGCCAAGTAACATATGCCGTTTTCCTATTTAACTCAAAAATATGACATATGCCCACATTAGTGGCAAAAATACACGTGTTCTGCTTTTACCCCTTGTTCCCCTGCAGAACCAGCACAACTGGGAAAGAAAGACCATGCTGGAGTTTATTCCTTCTTGTGCATAAATTGATCATCCCTGTAACTGGAGCATAGCTAACCAATTAGTTACAGGTGTGCATGCAATGCAAACAGTGAGGTTGCACAACTGTCCCAGAGAAGAATTTGAATCTTTATTACAGGTCATGAGGCATGAAAGGCAGAACCCAGCTTAACTCTCAGATTCTGGGAGAGATTTCAGGGTGTCATTTAGATAAGCCACCTTTGTTGAAAATGTAGCACACTGGGCACAAAAACAATCAAGACACAAACATGACCATCCATTTTTTACAAAACCACTTTTCACAGGGGCACTGCATCAATTTCACACATGAAAACTCCAGCTACAGTTCTCATAAATATATTTTAAAAGTCAGCCATGCTTTTGCCTGTCAAATATCTACGGGGAGATCATTGAGAGACAGTGATATTAATGATAGGGATCATCTTACTGCAAATGTAAGCTGCCTTTTAAATGGCAAAGCCTGAAATCAAAGACTAACAACCTAGGAGTTCATGTAGTCCAAAAAACATGTGTTATAACCACTGCTTGCCAAACAGGACACAATTAGTAGGAAAACAAAGTGTTTATCTGCAAGCTTCCAAGAGGGTATTAGAAACAATGAAGAGGAAATACAAAATTAACACTACAGAGGCGCAATTGGCAGCGCCCTGCAAGAGCCTGTTCTTCCCCATGAGGCTCCCTATTCAGTAGCTTTCATTAAGAAAATTGCATCTCCGAAGCATTCCTGCCAGCGTCCTTATTTCCTAATGAAGGCTTGCCAAAGAACTGTGTCTTTTAGCTACTGCACAGCGTACGTTCCATGTTCATCGCTTGCTAGCTGCTCAAATCTTTGCAATTAAAACACCCGAGGAGTCCCATGGAAGCATCATTAGGGAGACAAGTTCTCATGCTGGGTTAATTGGCAGCCAAAGACAAGATCATCAACACACAAAAGCCCCCTTTTGGTGTCTATAACGGGAAGTGAGTTTGGAAACTGCATTTGCTCTCCTCCCCAGAAGGACAATAAAAATGGATTTTTCCCCACCAACTAGGCCTGTGACCAGGAGAGGGAAGGTCGTGTCCACCCTACTGGGACACCTCACAGAGGGGGCAACAGCACAGCACGATGATGACACCAAGTTGCCCATGCAACAGCCCTTGTGTATCTTTAAGCATTTCACTATTGCGTGGCGTGCACAGTACGCAAGGCAAGAATGCTGCTAACTACCACCCATTCACCTGAGCAGCAGCTCAGTGGGCAATGCAGAAGCATGCTGACCAAAAACACACAGCCCTGCAGCAACCATGAAGTGCATGTTATTCTGTGTGGTTTCAGGAAGTACCTAGTAGAGCAGCCTGGGGATTCTAGAGCTAACTCATCACACTTTCATACATTTAAGAGCCCCAGGCCCAGCCCCCTCAGTCACTGGGCCGGTAAAGGATGCCAGGGCTGCAAAGAGAGTTTTCTCAGTTCCTGGATGGGGAAGGAGCACTGCACATCAAGCTAAGAGTGGCATTGATGGACTCTGTTTGGCAATGGAAGATCACCACCATCCAGGGCCTCCTGAGGAAGGGGAGAGGTAATCTTCTTTAAGAGAGAAGAAAAAGCAGGAGATCAGCAACTGTATCAATGAGCAGTACTATTTCCCAGAACCATCAGGATGAAATTTCCAACCCTGAAATCTTCCCAGCTAAACAGCTCTGTAAACCACACAACTGGGCACCAAAGTTTCAGCTAGCGATGAAAAACACACATCAACCCGTGGAGCTAAGCCAGTGGGGGAGCCCCTGTTTCTATAGGAACCTGATCCAATCCTCGCACCTATTCCAGATAATGGAAATACAGAGCTCTGAAGCATTTAAAGAGGACCAGAGCTTAAAAGTCAACACAATCTACACTGTTCCAGGCACACACTTGAAAATGCTCTTGCAGGGCTTGCCCCAATATGCCTTGCACATCGTCCCACGTCTGGGCATCCCCTCAAAAGTTTACAAGGAAAACCCCAAGACTTAAATTATTCACCCCACACATTAGGGGCAGGTAAATGTCCACTTTATTAAATAAATATAGAAGTTGAAACCTAGCCCCACTTGATCTGTGGCTGTACCATACAAAAGCTGCAAGCACTCCTGTCACTGAGCTGACACAACGACAAAGGTGACCCAGTCTTGTCTACACTAGTGTCCACAGTATGTTTCTTCCACTAGCGGAGCTACACCAGTGGTGCAATTACAGCTACAGAGTTTGCTAGTTTATTGAAAGCCGCAAGCACTCCACTGCACTTGTTAAAGCCAGGCTCTTCTGAGAGCACAGTGTGGTAATTTTCCTCTGACGCTTTCATCTAGATTCAGTTCTTCTTTTTCATCACATAACATGAATTTTTATTTATAAAGTTAAGTAGAAGAAGCCACAACATAGTTTCGTTTTGCTTCTGTCCCTGCCTCCCATGTAGCCTCTCTCTTCGGTTGCTTGCTAAGAACTTCAGGACCCTGCTCCAACGTGTTTGCTGTCCCCTCCTATCACATCAGGGATGTTCAAACTTTGCCCAACTGACAGGCTGCATTGGCATCTCACCAGGAGCCCAAAGGATGCATCAAGTTTACATGAAGTGACGCAGATAGCAGCTGCCTTCATCTTTAATTCACAGGCACAATCCATGGAGGCTGCGTAGCCAGGCATACAAAGGGGCCTGAACACTTGGACCAAGATGGAGCATTGCATGCTTGGACCTGTTGTGATTCCACACCACTTCTCCTCCATCATAAAGAGCAGGGCACTTATGGATTGTATAGCACAGATCCAGGAGCTATACTTATCCAGCTGTCTATAATTTGAGCACTCCTGGGCGGGTGGGATGGAGGGGAGAGGGGCTTCTGCCCAGCAGGGAGGGGAGTCTAGGGAGCTTCAGCCCCATAGGAGGCACCTGCCAGGGCTCGTGGCTTCAGAAGCTCTGAGCCCTGGCAGCTGTGCCCAGCTCTCAAACTTCTGAAGATTATCGTATGTGGCTCGGAAGGCGCCAAATATAAATCTCCTTTATATTTTTACCTTTTATCCTCCTCCCTTCCAAATTTCTCATTACAAACTCTGATCTGAAATTCACACATCTGCTTCGTGCTCTGGAATTGTTAGTATTCAAATTTCTGCACCAGTTTTCAGAGCCACCTCAGTATTACTATAAAAAAGTGAAAGACTGAAATAGTGTCTTTTCCCCCCAGAATGTTTTTTATGGCATTTTTCATCTTCCTAAATAGAAGCTTGCAGAATATACAAACATATTATTTAAAAAACTCACTACTGAATAATAACACTGTTGCTGCTTAGCACTACCAGAGATACGATGACACAGCAATGCAGGCAACCCCAACTTTCATCTCTCGCTGTTGCACCATGACTGCTGGTAGTGACAGTGGGACACAGTGCTACAGACAATCAGCCAGTGAAGCTGAACAAGTGCTAGTAATAGTGTGCAATTTGAACAAACATGCTAGTGGGGATAACGCCTCGGAGGTTGTTTCTGTATATTTCGTACGCTGCAGCTAGTTCAATCAACTGAGTCTTTTCACTCCTTTATAACATCTGCATTAAGCCTTTCTCGGAGGTGGTCAGGACAAGCGAGAGCAAAACGGGCACCAGCCTGGATCCAAGCTCCAGCCAGTTGCAGCTGCATAGCAAAATGATCTTTGCGGTGAAGTTTAACTAGGGATGGGAGATTGACGCACTAAAGGAGAGTGGCTCATCGGTCTCCATTCGACTGGGGGAATTCCTGCCGCAGAGAAAGGTGAAGGGACGGTGCCCAGATTTACACTAGATTGGATGAAGCTCCTCAGGGAACAATCCCACGCTGAGAGCCACGTGGATGTAAAAGACCTGGTGGGTCTTGTCTGCTTCTAGATTCTATGTTCCTAGGAGTATGATTTACTCCTGTGTCCATCTGGGCAGAGTCCAGAACCACATTCCATTCCCTATGTGGCGTTTTTTTGATGGATTCTGTCTCCACGTTAGTGCCTACCCCCATCTCCTCTCGATCCCTGCTGCTTCGGAGGGGAAGGCGGCTCCCCTCTCACAAATCACACATGGATTAGGACTGATCAAAAGCATGTGGTCCCAAATCCTCTCCAGTTATTTCCAGGACTCCAGGCCTGGGAGAGCCAGTGCATTCAATCCTGCCATAACAGGCCACTGTTTAACATCCTCCTGCAGTGGGGGGAGCAGGTCACTGCTTGCTCTCCCACCTGGGGCAGCAGAGACAGAGGCTCAAAAATCCAGCCACTGCAATGACAGGCTGGAGAGCCCCTGGAATTTCCCCGCCCGCCGGCAGGGCTGAGCTGGGACATCCCCCCCAAACCGGGTCCCACACCTGGGATGGCCCATAAACAGCCCAGGAACTTTTCACACCCACCAGGCTCCGGTAGAAAAACAAGCTTCAGAAATGACTCACCTCTGTATCTCACCACCCGGGGCCTTTCCCCATCGCTCCTGTCAACAGGCGAGACCTCACCCAGCCTGGGAGTCAGACCCCACCCCACGCACGGCGCCCTCGGGGGTGGGCAGCACCCATCCGCATCCGGGCTGAGGGGAAATGCCCGGGCAGGGGCAGCTGCTGCCTCCCCGCTCGGGGCCCCCCTCCCCCGGGTCCCGCCGCCCTGCCGGGACGCCAGCCCCACCAATGCCCCAGCCGCCCCCCTGCAGCCCGGCTTGGCCAGCCGGCCTCCGCTCGCCCCCCCGGCGTCCAGCCCCAGCCGGGCTCCGCTCACCCACCTGCAGGGCAGCTCCCGCCGGGGCTCACTGCCCATCCTGGGTCCCGCGGCAGCGCTACAGCCCGCGGCGCCGGGCTGGGTCTCCGCAGCGAGCCGCTTCCATGGCCGGGATGGAGCCGAGGCAACGTAGCCGCCGCTGGGCTGCACCAGCGAGGGACCGGGACGCGCTGGGCGGGGGCGGGCTGCGGGCGGGGCGTGGCTGAGCGGCTGCCTCTGCCCTGGAGCGCAGCCGAGCCCGGACCGGCACTGCGCGGCACGGGGCGTCAAGGAGCCAGCGCTGGGGAGAGAGACCACCCGTGTCTGTCTGTCCCCAGCCACATCTGTCCTCATACACACCGCTCTGTCTGTCTGTCCCCAGACACATCTGTCCTCATACACACCGCTGTCTGTCTGTCCCCAGACACATCTATCCTCATACACACCGCTGTCTGTCTGTCCCCAGACCCATCTACCCCCATACACGCTGCTCCTTCTGTCTGTCCCCATGCACATCTATCCTCATACACACCGCTTTGTCTGTCTGTCCCCAGACACATCTACCCCCATACACGCTGCTCCTTCTGTCTGTCCCCATACACATCTATCCTCATACACGCCGCTTTGTCTGTCTGTCCCCAGACACATCTACCCCCATACACGCCGCTTTGTCTGTCTGTCCCCAGCCACATCTGTCCTCATACACACCGCTCTGTCTGTCTGTCCCCAGCCACATCTGTCCTCATACACACCGCTGTCTGTCTGTCCCCAGACTCATCTACCCCCATACACGCTGCTCCTTCTGTCTGTCCCCATACACATCTACCCTCATACACACTGCTCCTTCTGTCTGTCCCCAGACACCTCTAGCTGTCTGTCCTCATACACACCTCTAGCTGTCTGTCCACACACACATCTGTCTGTCCTCATACACACAGCTCTGTCTGTCCGTCCCCATACACATCTACCCTCATACACACTGCTCCTTCTGTCTGTCCCCAGACACCTCTAGCTGTCTGTCCTCATACACACCTCTAGCTGTCTGTCCACACACACATCTGTCTGTCCTCATACACACAGCTCTGTCTGTCCGTCCCCATACACACCGCTCTGTCTGTCTGTCCACACACACATCTGTTTATCCCCATACACACCACTCTGTCTGTCCTCATACTTTATCTAATTGTTCATATACACATCCGTCTGTCCCCATACACGTCTATCTATCCTCTCTGTTTGTCTATCCCATACAGCCCCCTCTTTCTTTGTGTTTGTCTATCTCCATACGCATCCATGTATCTATTTTTCCTGCCTTGTTCAGCATTTTATATAATCTCTTTTTCTCCTCCCTAGATCCTAGAATGCTGGTCTCTCTGGCTAATTGTTTCTTTCAGACTCTGCAACTTTTTGGCTATTAATATAAAAGCACCACAAATCCAAAAAAAAAAAAAAAAAAAAACGAAAAAAAAAACCAAATGTCTGGTTCTTGCAGTGGCCATATTTCATACCTCTCACCCACTATAGACACATATAATAATAATAATTAATGTATATTTCAATTAATCATTAATTGTAGGCATACTGCCAATCTTGCCCCTGGTCAAAGTGCCTGGAGTGCTGTACAACCTAATAGAAACAAGTGCTAGAACTAGAATTAGCCCACCTTGAAATGCCAAGCTCTGAATGCACGAACACAGGATGGGCCCGGTCCAGGAGAGGGATTGAAAGAGAAGAGGGATAAATGGCCAATCCAGGTTATTGAAGAAACACTGAAGAACTTTACAGGCACTCCCCAAAGTGTGCAGAGATGAAGTTGAGTGGGTTTCTGTAGTGAGGGATTTTCATACTGGAGGGCTGAGCAGATGCACCATCACCTGCTGACATCCAACATCATGCTGGAGAGGCCAGCTGTGCCACACTGTACAAGGCCACTGTCTATGTCATTGATATAGAGATGCTGCATGACAGAGATGGGCAGATGCTGCATTATTCTGATTCAGACAATATTCATATTCGGGAAGCTTAACTTTCAGACCTCCACATCGAAAAATATCATCAGGGATCAGCCTAGGCCTACTCTGCAGACCTCTCTTGCTCCCCAGTTCCAATCCTTCCCACACCCAGGTTGCTTTAAGCCCTTTCTCTGGAGTGGTGGGCCAGGAGCCTTCTTCTTATCTCCTCTCCAGCGTCTTAAGCAGCCAATTGGCCACCTCCCCCATCTCCGTCATTGGAGGTTTTTAAGAACAGGTTAGACAAACACCTGTCAGGGATGGTCTAGTTATTACACAGTCCTGCCATGAGTGCAGATGGCTGGACTAGATGACCTCTCAAGGTCCCTTCCAGTCCTATGATTGTATGATTCTATGATCTTCAGTCTTCAGAGACCGCTGCCATCCTCTCAACTACAAACAGGGGTGTTAGGAGTGGAGGAAAGGGGCATTCGTCCTATTTCCCCCCCTCTCTGCCATCATGCAAGAAACATGTTCCTGTTGCTGCTGCACAGTGACTGGGTCATAGGAGGCCATAGCTAGCAAGGTGTTTAATAACTAGGGATTTTGCATTGGGTTTCCTCGCGGTTTTGGTTTTTCTTAAGAAAGCGACCGCAGGTCGTTCGTGTGGCAAGATCCGAAAGAAACTCGAAGGCTGAAATAGACGCTAGTTTCTGTGTGAGATTCCAGTGAATTTCAAAAGAAGCCGAAAGGGAGAGAGAAAAAAATCCCCCCTTCATTGATTACACTTGAAATAAACGTGTAACACATGTGACTCATAGTCATAGATTCTAAGGCCAGAAGAGACCATTGCGGTCATCTAGTCTGACCTCCAGCATAACACAGGCCATAAGACTTCCCTGAGTTCATTCCTGTTTGAACTAGAGCAGATCTTTCAGAGAAACATCCAATCTGGTTTTAAAATGATGGAGACTCCACCTCAGCCATTGGTAAATTGTTCCAATTGTTAATTACGCTTGCTATTCAAAATCAGTACTTTCCAGTCCGAATTTACCTAGCTTCAACTTCCAGCCAGTGATGTGTCAATGAAATGGGATTCTGGAGGCCTTGGGTTCTGTCACCTCTGGTTCATGCAGTCTCCAGAACAGTACAACGGCAAATGATTGCTACAGTTCATGTAGGGAAAAACTTTACCCCATGGAACACTGAAGGAGTGATGTGTGGGGAGGGGCGCTCTAGCCCTAAGGCTGAGTCTACATGGCAATTTGCAAGAAATCTCCACCAGTGAAAACAACAGTGGAAACTCTAGTGTATACAGGGTGCTGGTGTGTTTACCACCACGGTCAGCACTGGCCTAGCTTTGCGCTCACTGGAATCACGGGCAAAACTGCAATGAGAGCTGATTGGGCCAGCATGGAGTGCTTTAAAAATCTGGCCCCATGCAACCCTGCAGAGCCAGGCGACATCCTGTGATGATTCTGCACGAACAACAGTGCATACAAATACACTTATTTGAAACCTTGGTGACAAAGGTCTACCAGGCTGTTTTCAAAAGCTAAAGCCCCGGTCATGCAATGTGCTCCAAGGGGGCAAATCCCTGAGACTGAACAGAGCTTTGTTGATGTCAGCGCTGCATGGAATGGGTGCAGAGGTTTGCTTGCACTGAGCTCATTGCAGGATCGGAGTCTGGGGGTATGTCTTTTCTGCAATTAGATACCCATGGCTGGCCCATGGCAGCTGACTGAGGTTCGCGGGGCTCGTGCTAAGGGGCTGTTTAATTGCGGTGTAGACATTTGTTCTGGCTCAGGCTGCAGCCTGAGCTCTGGGACCCTCTCACCACACAGACTCCAGCCCAAGCCTGCATGTCTACACCACTGTTAAGTAGCTGAGCCCCACAAGCCTGAGTCAGCTGGCACGGGCCAGCAGCAGGTTTTTAATTGCAGTGTAGACATACCCTGAGAGTGTAACTGCCGTTTTGACTTGGCTCTTTAGAAACAGATTGGGAAAGCTAGCTAGGGGCTGGGAGGTGGAAGGTGGGCTTGTCCAGATATGGAAGGGGGTCAGGCCAGGACTTGGAGACAATTCAATGATGCTGAAATCTCATCATTCATTCCCAGAAGATTTCTGCGGTCTTAAGCCACATCCAAACTGGAACTGTTACCCAGGGCCTTTTTGGTTTGGGGTGTGGTCAGTGACCAAAACCATGGGGCCAGGTTCAGATCTAGGGATTCAAATCTGACCTCCCCATACTCCTGAATTCAGAGGGATCTGGATCTGAGGTTTCAGTTCAGGCCCATCTCTAATCAAAACCGATCAGGCAATGTCTAGGGAATAGCTCTGAATCTGCAAAGAATTGCGATCACGTACCATTTGTGTGCACTGCAAAATGATCTCTGAATACACTCCAACCTCCCAACCCGACATACTATATGTATTTTAACCTGTGTGTTTTGCTTCCTTGTGTGTATGTGAGCTTGAGGAAATTACCAAACATGGGCATTGGTTCAAGGGGCTCAGATCTGAAGGAAGGATGTGGAGAAAGAGCAGGGAGGTATAATACCATAGCACATGCACTGCTGGGGAGTCTGCTGCAGTGTGCACTGACAAGAATTATAAACAAGACACACACAAGGTGGGATCTCCCATCTGGCTTGACTGTAGCAGAGATCTCAGAGGAGGAGGCTGCTGGTGGCTAGCTCCTTCCTTTCTAGAGAAAGCTGAATCACAGGGGAATGATTAGAGCTGCTCAGGAATTTTTCTATGAAACATTTTTTCATCAGAAAAAGCTGATATGGTCAAACGGAAACTTTTCACAGGGACGGACCAGTTTTGATAGCCAATAACCCCGTGGTTAGGGCAGTCACTTGGGCTGTGGGAGACCTAGGCTCACATCCCTGCTCTGCCTGATCTGCAGCAGCGCCTTGAAGCCAGGTCTCGCTCTCCCCGGTGAGTCCCCTAACCACGGGGCTATTGTGGGCTGGGTCTCAAAACTCTCAATCTCTCTGTTGGAGCTTTGTACACATAATGAAGTAGGCACTGGAGCAGGGATTTCCCCCACAGCTCAGGTGAGGGCCCTGTGAAAATAGCAAAAGGTCTTACTGTGGAAGGGGATTTTCTTAAAATCTCAAAAATGTTCTTGGGACATGAAAGCTGTTTCCTGCCCAGCTCTACCAGTGACACAAATGCAGCCTTTGGAGACAACAGGACTGTGAGGGGAGGGGACAGCCAGAATCACAACTGCAGGCTGCTGTCTGCTTCCTTTTTCAAACTCCCCCACTCGGGGAAATCCACTGTGAGCTTTGAATGGACATTGAGTAAGATGGAGAACTAGGCTGAACCTGGTGACCATATCGTGTCCAACTCTGGCTGGTCTTATGTGACCCATTCCAGCGATAAGGAGCTACCCTGCTCAGACCAAACACCTGTAGAGGGCTTCTGCTCTGCAGACAGCAAAGAACCTGACAGTGGAGAGTAAACAGCATTAGCCCAGTTTTCCTGAGAGGGAAGCTAAGATGCAGACACTTGTTCAAAGTCTCACCATCTCCCACTCTGGGGCTATGGCCACAGGATTACGCTGTTCCTCATACAAGTGGGTATTTGCAGAACTGTCAGCCACAGAAGGTAACAGCTCCCCTACAGTGAGGGACATGGAAGTAAAAGATCTGAAGCTTGGCAGAAAGTAATTAAGACTGGGGTAAGGTCCTAAGTGACTCAGGAGCCTAGATCCAATTTTCAGAAGTGACTTAGACACTTAGAAGCCTAAATCTCATTGGACTAAGTTTCATTGAACTCAGGCTCTTAAGTCGTTTTTGAAAATGGTACTTAGGCTCCTGAATCATAAAATCATAGAATCATAGAATATCAGGGTTGGAAGGGACCTCAGGAGGTCATCTAGTCCAAACCCCTGCTCAAAGCAGGACCAATCCCCAACTAAATCATCCCAGCGAGGGCTTTGTCAAGCCTGACCTTAATAACTTCTAAGGAAGGAGATTCCATCACCTCCCTAGGTAACGCATTCCAGTGTTTCACCACCCTCCTAGTGAAAAAGTTTTTCCTAATATCCAACCTAAATCTTCCCCACTGCAACTTGAGACCATTACTTCTTGTTCTGTCATCTGCTACCACTGAGAACAGTCTAGATCCATCCTCTTTGGAACCCCCTTTCAGGTAGTTGAAAGCAGCTATCAAATCCCCCCTCATTCTTCTCTTCTGCAGACTAAACAATCCCAGTTCCCTCAGCCTCTCCTCATAAGTCATGTGTTCCAGTCCCCTAATCATTTTGTTGCCCTCCGCTGGACTCTTCCCAATTTTTCCACATCCTTCTTGTAGTGTGGGGCCCAAAACTGGACACAGTACTCCAGATGAGGCCTCACCAATGTCGAATAGAGGGGAATGATCACGCCCCTCGATCTGCTGGCAATGCCCCTACTTATACATCCCAAAATGCCATTGGCCTTCTTGGCAACAAGGGCACACTGTTGACTCATATCCAGCTTCTCGTCCACTGTAACCCCTACGTCCTTTTCTGCAGAACTGCTGCCGAGCCATTCGGTCCCTAGTCTGTAGCGGTGCATTGGATTCTTCCGTCCTAAGTGCAGGACTCTGCACTTGTCCTCATTGAACCTCATCAGATTTCTTTTGGCCCAATCCTCCAATTTGTCTAGGTCCCTCTGTATCCTATCCCTACCCTCCAGCGTATTTACCTCTCCTCCCAGTTTAGTGTCATCTGCAAACTTGCTGAGGGTGCAATCCACACCATCCTCCAGATCATTTATGAAGATATTGAACAAAACCGGCCCCAGGACCGACCCTTGGGGCACTCCACTTGATACCAGCTGCCAACTAGACATGGAGCCATTGATCACTACCCGTTGAGCCCGACAATCTAGCCAGCTTTCTATCCACCTTATAGTCCATTCATCCAGCCCATACTTCTTTAACTTGCTGGCAAGAATACTGTGGGAGACCGTGTCAAAAGCTTTGCTAAAGTCAAGGAACAACATGTCCACTGCTTTCCCTTCATCCACAGAGCCAGTTATCTTGTCATAGAAGGCAATTAGATTAGTCAGGCATGACTTGCCCTTGGTGAATCCATGCTGACTGTTCCTGATCACTTTCCTCTCCTCTAAGTGCTTCAGAATTCATTCCTTGAGGACCTGCTCCATGATTTTTCCAGGGACTGAGGTGAGGCGGACTGGCCTGTAGTTCCCAGGATCCTCCTTCTTCCCTTTTTTAAAGATGGGCACTACACTAGCCTTTTTCCAGTCGTCTGGGACCTCCCCCGATCACCATGAGTTTTCAAAGATAATGGCCAATGGCTCTGCAATCACATCCGCCAACTCCTTTAGCACAACGCATCTGGCCCCATGGACTTGTGCACGTCCAGCTTTTCTAAATAGTCCTGAACCACTTCTTTCTCCACAGAGGGCTGGTCACCTCCTCCCCATGCTGTGCTGCCCAGTGCAGTAGTCTGGGAGCTGACCTTGTACGTGAAGACAGAGGAAAAAAAAGCATTGAGTACATTAGCTTTTTCCACATCCTCTGTCACTAGGTTGCCTCCCTCATTCAGTAAGGGGCCCATACTATCCTTGACTTTCTTCTTGTTGCTAACATACCTGAAGAAACCCTTCTTGTTACTCTTAACATCTCTTGCTAGCTGCAACTCCAGGTGTGATTTGGCCTTCCTGATTTCACTCCTGCATGCCCGAGCAATATTTTTACTTAGGACCTTTTGAAAATGTTGCCTCTCATCTATATAACATACGTTCTTAGGGATTCTGCAATACAGAATGAGCTAGGACAGATCATTTGCTTCAATACAGTTGCCACCCACACAAAGACCTCAAAGACCCTAAGCAACCTTTAGTTGCAGAAAGGGATTTGCATAAACAACATTTTCCTTATCTAAACAAATCATTCTGGAATATGCAAAGGGACCGAGCTGCATGACAGACAAGCAGGCTGTAAACATTTCCCTTAAAGTGACAGTCATTTTAGCTTAAATAAAAGTTCTTTTCCAGTTAAAGGAATATTAACAAAAATCCATCTACTCCAATTGCCCCACCTTCTATTTGTAGTTTCTCATCCTCCAAGTTAAGCAGGCCCCATTTAGCACCAGTAAAATTGATAACATGACTTTTGCAAATGGGATTTAAGCTCCTAAATCTCACAGTTGCTTTTGAAGATGTTATTCTGCAGGCTTACATCCCTCCCTATTCCGCAAATCACTAAAGCCCATGCTTAAGTACTTTGATGAACAGGGATGGACTCCTGAATCAGGGCCTGAATGACTGAGTAGAGTGTTTGCAAGTTTGCACAATAAATGAAATTTGATCCTGTACCACAGCTTTTGTAACCTAAGTTTCAGCTGAGAGCACAGCGGTTACAATCAAGGTATAAGTGATGGCTCCACAGCCCACTGATGTCAATGGACTGGCTACCATCGATTTCAATAGGCATTAGATCAGGCCCTCAGCCCTTCCAAATGAAAAGAAACTGTTTTTTTTTTCTTTATGGGGGATAAAAAGGGGTTTTGTCTAGTTGTTTTATTAACATTAGAATTCAGGTCTTGTCAACATCATTTTCCCTAGAGCACTCTATGGACAACTGGTGAAGTGGCAAGATGGTGGCATCATAGACACAAGGTGAGTGAGACTGGTTTAACTGTGAAGGGGAGTGGTTTGTATTCAGACTGTTTAGAGTTCTTTGGTTTGAGGTTTTTGAACATCCATTTAACTAAAAGACGCTCACCCCGGCCTGGTCCATGAAGAGCTGTGAGGCTCCAGATCCGCATCTCCGTGTCCTCCAAGGGATACTTGCTGCAAAAACAGGGAAGGAAAGACTTGATTTTCCTGGGGTCAAAAAACAAGCAGACAGAAAAACTCTTTATAGAAATCCCTTTCAGGCCTTCTTTATACACCCTAACGGAATCAAAAAGGGCACAAGCCCCTTTCCTGTATCTCTGGATTTACAATGGCAGAGTCGGCAGATCCTCTCCTACAGGATCAGTTGGGTGATGACAGGGTAGGTGCGGGAGAAGCGAAGCATGGGGGTATAAACACAACTACCAGTCTGTCCCTCCACTGCTCACTTTGGATGATGTTACAAACTGTAAGGAGGAAGCTCATTTCACAACCACCACCCTCTTGGAGGATTTGCATAAGAGCCTGTTGTTGCAGTACTAGGACCTTTTACATGCTGTGTGTGTATGATGCCATCCATCGTGGGGAGGAAGCTAAGCAACAGAGTAGCCAGGCCAAGTTATAGCTCAGCTATCCAGTAGGTTCCTGACTCTTATATGTAACTGCACCTGTCACCAGATTAAGAACTTGACTGCACCAGCCAGCGCCATCTCCAATTCAGCTATGCACCTTCTGCACTGTAATGAAGAGTGAGCTCACCTATCTTGCAATCAGGAAAACAGTGTGCCCAGCCAAATGGGAAGTGGGAAACATGCGGCATGGTGCCCAGCCCAGAGATTCAACTTCAAGGTAGCAATAAAGCCTGAGCCTGCACTGATGTGTGCACCAGGAGCTGGGAACAACTGCAATAATTGTTGTGTGTCCTTCCCCCTCCCACGGCTTTTTATACATGATCTAATCCACTACCTTGGCCCACTCCCGATGGGCAGTAAAACGGACCAAGCAATGGGCCCAGTCTTCTGCACAGTGAACCAGACAACAGGAAACCTGCATCCTTATTCCTGGCTCCGCCACTGACGTTCTGTGGCGAAGGCTTTGGATGAGTCATTTCACTGCTCTGTGCTTCACTTTCCCCATCTGTAAAATGGAGACACCTGCCTCTCCTTTGTAAAGTGCTCTGGGGGCTATTAATGGAAGTGCTATAGTGTCAGTATTATTATTCTCCTGGAGGGAAATACATGGTCCTGGGAGACAGGTACTGTTATTTCAGTGTTATAAAAGCAAGTATAGCAGAAGCACCCAAACGCATAAAACAGCATATTAAGGACTGACTCCGGCCTCATGTGGAGAAGCAGCCAGCAGAGCATTAGGAGCTGCAGGCACAGAGCTGATATGGTCAAGCACCGTCCAGGTCAGACCAGGGTTAGGCTTGCAGACCACCCCACAGGTGCTCTCAAACCTGCTGTCTAGTCATTGCACCAGCCTGCTCCCTGGCGGTCATCACAGCTGAGTGTGTGTGCAGGGTGCCAGGGCTGGCCAGAACCCCACCCCCAGCTCAAACCCACACCCCCACCACATGTTGACATCTCCCTAAGACTGAGAAATATCTCCCCTTCCACTCAAGGGCCCTGCCAGGCGACACAGAGCTCAGAACTGCCCCTGCTTGCTGATGGACCTAAAGAAGCAGGAGCACGGGGGGGGGGAGGGGTCCCATGCCTGCCTTGGAGGAGTTAATCTGGATTATTCTGGAATCCTTGCTCTGAGCCTGCTCCTACTGCAACTGCCTTCTCCAGAGACCAGGTGTCCCCCATGTGGCAGAGGGTGGTACTGCACCCTGCAGTACAGCGCTCACACTAGAGCAGAGGTGGGCAAACTACAGCCCGTGGGCCACATCTGGCCCAGCCCCTGAGCTCCTGGCTGGGGAGGCTAGTCCCCAGCTCCTACCCCGCTGCCCCCCTTCCCCTGAAGCCTCACCTCACCTCGCCGCCGGTGCAATGCTCTGGGCGGCGGGGCTGGGAGCTCCGGGGCAGCGCAGGTGCAGAGCCTGGCCTGACCCGGTCTCTGTGCTGCGTGGTGGCCATGGTGGGGTGGCCCGGCTCCAGCCGGGCGGTGTGGTTGTAGCGCCACCAGCCACCGGTGCTCCAGGCAGCGCGGTTAGGGGGCAGGGAGCCATGGGGGTGGGGGGTTGGATAGAGGGCAGGGGAGTTCGGGGTGGTGGTCAGAGGGCAGGGGTGTGGCGGGAACAGGGGGTTGAATGGGGGCAGGGGTCCCGGAGGGGCAGTCAGGAAGGAGGGGGGGGTTGGATGGAGTGGCAGGGGGCAGTCAGGGCAGGGGTTCCTGGCGCAGTCAGGGGACAGGGAGAAGGGGCGGTTGGATGGGGCAGGGGTCCCGGGGGGGACAGTCAGGAAGGAGAGGGGGGGTTGGATGGGGTGGGGATCCTGGGGCAGTCAGGGGACAGGGAGCGGAGGTGTGTGGATGGGGCAGAGGTTCCGGGGGGGCCATCAGGAAACAGGGGGGGTTGGATAGGGCAGAAGTCCCAGGGCGGGGGCAGGTGGATAGGAGGTGAGGGCCGGGCCATGACCGCCTCCCCTAACCAGCCCTCCGTACAATTTCCTAAATCCGATGTGGCCTTCAGGCCAAAAAGTTTGCCTGCCCCTGCACTAGAGGCTATATCAGGGGGTAGCTGTGTTAGTCTGTATCCACAAAAACAACAAGGAGTCTGGTGGCACTTTAAAGACTAACAGATTTATTTGGGCATAAGCTTTCATAGGTAAAACACCACTTCTTCATATGCATGGAGTGAAAATTATATATGCAGGCATTATATACTGACACATGAAGAGAGGGGAGTTACCTCACAAGTGGAGAACCAGTGTTGACAGGGCCAATTCGATCAGGGTGGATGTAGTCCACTCTCAATAACTGATGAGGAGGTGTCAAGTCCAGGAGAGGCAAAGCTGCTTTTGTAGTGAGCCAGCCACTCCCAGTCCCTATTCAAGCCCAAACTAATGATGTTAAATTTGCAAATGAATTTTAGTTCTGCTGTTTCTCTTTGAAGTCTGTTTCTGAAGTTTTTTTGTTCAAGTATGGCTACTTTTAAATCTGTTATAGAATGTCCGGGAAGATTGAAGTGTTCTCTGACTGGCTTTTGTATGCTACCATTCCTGATGTCCGATTTGTGTCCATTTATTCTTTTACGTAGGGACTGTGTGGTTTGGCCAATGTACGTGGCAGAGGGGCATTGCTTGCACATGATGGCATATATAACATTAGTAGATGTGCAGGTGAATGAGTCCCTGATGGTGTGGCTGATGTGGCTGGGTCCTCTGATGGTGTCACTAGAGTAGATATGGGGACAGAGTAGGCAATGAGGTTTGCTACGGGGATTGGTTCCTGGGTTAGTGTTTCTGTGGTGTGGTGTGTAGTTGCTGGTGAGTATTTGCTTCAGGTTGGGGGACTGTCTGTAAGCGAGGACTGGCCTGCCTCCCAAGGTCTGGGAGAGTGAGAGATTGTTTTCCAGGATAGGTTGTAGATCGTTGATAATGTGCTGGAGAGGTTTTAGCTGCGGGCTGTACATGATGGCCAGTGGTGTTCTGTTATTTTCCTTGTTGGGTCTGTCCTGTAGTAGGTGACTTCTGGGTATCCATCTCGCTCTGTCAATCTGTTTCCTCATTCCCCAGGTGGTATTGTAGTTTTAAGAATGCTTGATAAAGATCTTGTAGGTGTTTGTTTCTGTCTGAGGGATTGGAGCAAATTCAGTTGTATCTTAGGGCTTGGCTGTAGACAGTGGATTGTGTGATGTGTCCTGGATAGAAGCTGGAGGCATGTAGGTAAGTATAGCAGTCAGTAGGTTTCCGGTATAGAGTGGTGTTTATGTGACCATCACTTATTTGCACTGTAGTGCCCAGGAAGTGAATCTCTTGTGTGGACTGCTCCAGGCTGAGGTTGATGGTGGGATGGAAAGGAGATGAGAGACTATAGATAGCAGAGGCCAGATGTAGCCAGTAATGCAGGTTGCTGAGACATGTGAGTTTGTTGTACATTATCCAGGGAGCGTTAAGGATCAGGGAATGTAATCATGCCTCTTATTGTGGGAACAGCTTCAGAAGCAGTCGGGAGTGCTGCACTGGTGGGGAGAGGGTGAAATGGGACCCGCTCCTCTCCCCAGCATCTTCAGGATCCAGAACTGCAGGTGAGGCCCCCCCAGCTCTGAGGAAATTGCACCCAAGTAGTGCCTCCCCTCCCCCACATCTTCACTTTAGCATCACTGCACTCTTACCCTCTCCTCCCCTGACCCCTCCCCTGCCCTTTTATTTTATAGCCGAGCCCCTCTGAACTAAACCACCCAAAACAAAAAAATAACTGTGGCACTAACATGCTGTTTGCTGCCATCACATTGTTCTCTCTGCTGGTGTGTTCGACCCCTTCCCCTGTCCTGGGTCTGTCTGCTACTGTGACTTTATACACCGCTAGCAAAGTGGGGCCACAATCTTGGTTGGTTCTTAGGTGCTACCATAGTAAACATGATTAATAATACATACTAATGTGGCTGACAGGTGGGGTATCATGGTGGCTCTTAGGCCCACCAGTACTACTGGCCATCCCGCTGGAAGCTGTCTCACTGTAATAATGTAATTCACAAAACAATTACAGCCCAGTTTTATTGGAGAAATTTTTTTAAAAAATCACAAGAGCTGCCTTGTGCTGAAGTTCTGAGCAAAACAGAACTCTGTGTACTCCTTAAAACAGTTGTTAATGTGATGAGTTGTAAACTGAGTTAAAAGCTACCACTTTAAATTCCAAGGCATGCCCTGGTCTTGCCTGCAGGCTAGGGGACCCTGAGGAAAGTGTTCAATGATCAGTGTCAATCTACTTCACCCAGCCTAGAACAACATCAGGTGAATTGTACCGCTCTGCCTTCGGGAGCAGCCTGCTTTGTCTCTCTCTGTTTTGGGGTTCTTGTATGTTATTGTACTGAATTTCCAGAAATAAAGTTGTGTTATGTTGCATCCTTTCAGCTAGAGGGTTTTATGTTTTCAGCTAACTTCTCTGTGTGTATGCTGGGAATTTAACAATTAAGGGCTATGCTTTTACTAGGGCTGTCAATCACAGTTAACTCATGCAATTAACTCAGAAAAATTTATCAAGATTAAAAAAATTAATCACGATTAATCGCAGTTTTAATTGCACTGTTAAACCATAGAATACCAATTGAAATTTTTAAAATATTTTGTATGTTTTTCTACATTTTCATATATATTGTATTCTGTGTTGTAATTGAAATCAACTTGTATACTATTTTTGATTACAAATATTTGCACAGTAAAAATGATAAACAAAAGAAATAGTATTTTTCAATTCACCTCATATAAGAACTGTAGTGCAATTTCTTTGTCACGAAAGTGCAACTTACAAATGTAGAATTTTTTTTGTTACATAGCTGCACTCAAAAACAAAACAATGTAAAACTTCAAAGCCTACAAGTCAACTCAGTCCTACTTCTTGTTCAGCCAATTGCTAAGACAAACATGTTTGTTTACATTTATAGGAGAAAATACTGCCCTCTTCTTAGTTACAATGTCACCAGAAAATGAGAACAGGCATTTGCATGGCACTTTTGTAGCTGGCATTGCAAGGTATTTACATGCCAGATATGCTAAACATTCGTATGCCCCTTCATGCTTCAGCCACCATTCCAGAGGACATGCGTCCATCCTGATGGCTCTTGTTAAAAAAATAATGCGTTAATTAAATTTGTGACTGAACTCCTTGGGGGAGAATTGCATGTGTTCTGCTCTGCATTTTAACCACCTTCTGCCATATATTTCATGTATAGCTGTCTCAGATGGTGACCCAGCACATATTGTTCATTTTAAGAACACTTTCACTGCAGATTTGATAAAACACAAAAAAGGTACCAATGTGAGATTTCTAAAGATAGCTACAGCACTCGACCTAAGGTTTAAAAATCTGAAGTGCCTTCCAAAATCTGAGAGGGATGAAGTGTGGCAAATGCTTTCAGAAGTCTTAAAAGAGCAATGCTCCAATGTGAAAACTACAGAATCCAAACCTCCAAAAAATAAAATCAACCTTTTGCTGGTGGCATCTGACTCAGATGACGAAAATGAACATGTGTCGGTCCGCACTGCTTTGGATTGTTATTGAGCAGAACCCGTCATCAGCATGGACACATGTCCCCTGGAATGGTGGTTGAAGCATGAAAGGACATATGAATCTTGTTTGTCTGAGCAATTAGCTGAACAAGAAGTAGGACTGAGTGGACTTGCAGGCTCTAAAGTTTTACATTCTTTTATTTTTAAATGCATTTTTTTTTACATAATTCTACATTTGTAAGTTCAACTTTCCAGATAAAGAGATTTCACTACAGTACTTGTATTAGGTGAATTGAAAAATATTACTTCTTTTGTTTCTTTACAGTACAAATACTTGTAATCAAAAATAAATATAAAATGAGAACTGTACACTTTGTATTCTGTGCTGTAATTGAAATCAATATATTTGAAAATGTAGAAAACATCCAAAATATTTAAATAAATGGTATTCTATTATTGTTTAACAGTGCGATTAATCGTGATTAATTTTTTTAATCACTTGACAGCCCTACTTTTTACTGTCTAGCTTGTAAAAACCCAAAGAGGCTTGAAAATAAGATTACTAACTTTGTCCTTTTCCATCTGGCCTAGTTTTTACTTGTTTTTTTGCTCCTGCTGTGGCTTCAATGGATCAGTTAACACAGCTCCTTCTAGATATGTTTCTTAATTCCTTCTTTGTGCACTGCATAATGATTGATCATTCCAGCCCTGGGAAGGTTTCTTTGGTAACCTGTGTGCTCTGCTAGACAGACAGCTGCCTGCCTTCCTGGTTCCAGCATATGACCTAAACAGTGGCTGTTCTTTCTTACTGGGGAGTTTCCATTGAATTTTATATTTCTCAGTGATGAAATTTAAAAGATTAAATGGATAATTGGATCCTGGCGTGAAATCCTGGCCCCACTGAAATCCATGAGAATTTTGCAATGGACTTTAATGAGGCCAGGATTTCACCCCAGATCTTATTCCACACCATTATAAAGATACAGTAGACTAAAATATGAGATGTCCCTTTAGGAATCCAATCCTGCAAAGTTGCTTGTGGGTCTCTGAGTGGCCTCTACTCCTGTTTTCTTCAGCAAGAGTGGAAGGTGCTCAGCATCATACAAGATCAGGCCCTAAACAGGTAATTCTCCCAGTGAAGCATCCTGCAGTATGATCTGCAGAGTGACATCTGCAAGCCCAGCACAGCTCCTACTGACTTGGCCAGGAGGCAGTCACATGCTGGCATATCAGTGAGAACATGTGACCCGTGAGGGTCCTGGCTAGAGTCACAGTCACAGCCACCATCACATGCAGGACACACTCAGCAAGTTCAGCCATGAGTTAGGGGAAATCTATTAATTGCTCAGGTTTACTCTAGCCCTTGACTCAAGAGAGGCAGGACAGCCTAGTGGTTAGGGAGCTAGACTTGAAAGCCCTGAGTTCAAGTCCTTGCTCTGTCACAGACTTCCTGTATGGCCCTGGGCAAGTTACTTAGCCTCTCTGTGGCTGAGTTGTCCATCTGTACAATGGTGAGTACAGAACTTCCAGGGGTGCTGTGAGGATAAAGACATTAAAGAATGTGAGGTGCTCAGAAGCTATGGTGATGGCAGCCAGATAAGTACCATAGATAGAGATCCATCACCAGGATGGTTTGATTTAAATCAAAGCCATTTAAATCAGCAATTAGGAAACTTTGATTCATCAATTTTAATTGTTTTGTTCATTCTTTCCTTTTAGTTATTTTCCTAAAGAAAGGTGGTTTTAATTGATTGGTAACAATTAACACATATTGGTTTGCAACAAAATACACAGCCTTTACACTAAAATTTGGTGCTTCTTTTTGTTAACCAGGAGGGTGAACTATCCCAATAACTTTTATTTAAGCAATTATATAGCTTAGCTTAAATGTATTCAAATTCTTATTTTTTATATTTTTCTAATGTTAGAAAATGGCGAATGACGCATTTTGTATTTACTACATGATGATTAATTTTTTACTTGTGATGTGTGTCAAGTTATATTTGAATGGAAATTCAAGTCCAATTAAAAATGCGCAAAAACATCATTTCAATTTTGTTATTAAATAAAACTACCTTAAATGTGCTGGATGCACAAGGGAAAAAAAGTTTATCAAAATGTTTTGTATTTAAAACCAACGGATGTATTAAACAAAGGAGGAATTATCTGTAGGTATTATCTGTAGTTAGTGAATTTAAGTGAGTTTAATGGATTATTTCTGGTAAACATGTCTTTGAAGGTTTAAGAACTAGTAGATCTTATCCTCTCACACCTAATATTTATTAATAGATTGGAAGAAGAAAACAAGCTTCCCTGCTTTTCAACTCCCAATCAGTGTCTCAAATTCAAATGAACTAGCATTGAACTGAATTAGCTGAATAAACTGAAATGCAAAGAAAAGCTCTCTCTGTACCTGCAGAAGAGGCTACTGTTGTCAAAACCTGGTTTAGCACTTCAACAAACTCTCCCCACTGTATTTTATATAAATCTCCCCACTGTATTTTCCACTGAATGCATCCGACAAAGTGAGCTGTAGCTCACGAAAGCTTATGCTCAAATAAATTGGTTAGTCTCTAAGGTGCCACAAGTCCTCCTTTTCTTTTTGCGGATACAGACTAACACGACTGCTACTCTGAAACTCAACAAACTCTCTTTCCAGGTGTTTAGACAATGACTTCCACCCATTCAGTGGTCTGACTTTCTTTAAAACTTGGCAGTAAATATACACTACTTAATATTACTTTTTGTATTTATGTTATTTGAATAGATTATAATAAGTTTAGGCCTTAACATAGGTTATCAATTTCAATTTTAAATGGATTTAAAAAAAATAAACCTGTATTTAATTTAAATGACAAAAATCTAATTTAAGTAAAAAAAATTCAATTTAAATTTAAAAAATTCATTTATGTATTTAGGATTTTTTTTTTTAAATCATTGATTTTTTATCAACCCAGCTCATCATACTCAAAAGAAGATCACAGTGGTTCACGTCACGTCAGTACACAGTATGAGCGGCAACGCTCTCTTCTCAAGTTCCTATTACGTGTGGCTGTTCAGCAGGTAGTGCTCTGACAATGGTTATGCAACTGGTTGCAAAACAGTTTCTATTCTAGCCCCATGTCTTCACACTCTCTTAGCTTCCTGGAGCCATGACTGACATTTTCCATGATTGGATTCTGTCATGGGGACGGGGGGAGAGGCATTGTGGGGGGAGTTGAGGGGTTAAAATTTTGCTGCTGTCTTAGGCCCTGATCCTGCAATCTGATAAAATTTTGGATTTAGAGCGGGTCCAAAATATGTTTTCCCATTACAAAATACTACTACTAAGAAATAATAATTCTGGCTACTTTTATTTTTCCACAGGGTTAACTCAAAACTGAGCTCAGAAACTGGACACTTTGGGCTGGCTCACTTTCATAAGAACAGATGATGCTGACAATGATTGCTGTAGCATGTAAGAGCTGGACTGGGGCCCCACTGCACAAGCATGTAACAGAAAGGCACCATCAGGAGCTGCCATTATGGGAGCAGCCCCATGTAAAGCACATTGCAGTAGTCCAGCCTGGATGTGACAGCTATTGGAAATGTGTGACTCGGAGAAGAAAAGCTGCAGCCAAAGGTTACAGCTAACTGGCCAGTGGTGTTTGGGACAGGGGCGATGACAGATCCTCTAAGACCCCAAAGCTAATAGCAAAGTCATTGCACAATTGTCAGGAGTGCAGCTCTGCAGCTGCACCTGCTCAGTCTCCTAATGAGTCCTGATCAGCTGAGGAAGCCAGCAGGCTGGTTCTTAGCCCAGCAGCAGCAATAACTCGCTGGCTGCTCAATGCACATGCCCTCCGCTCACCCCACTCAAAGCCCTGCTCCAGCCTATCCCCTGCCCTGCACCCACCCTTGTTCCAGTCCTTTCCCAGCCTGGCTCCTGCCTTCACTGACTCCAGAGAATCTGATTCTGAACCTTGGCTCCTATTCCTAGCTCTGATTCTGTCTCACCCTGGGCTCTGGCATTCGGACTCTGACTATGGTTCTGACTCTTGACCCTGGTTCCTGGTGATGACTATCTCAACTCTTGGCTTTGGCATTGAGATGCTGATGCCTGCTCTGACCATTAGGCATGACTCCTGCTCTGACCTGGTCTCCTGACAACAATAGAGGCACATACATTGCTCCCACCCGTCCCTCCAAATGTTCCCCCCAGCCAACCAGCATCACTTCTGAACTGAGCCTTACCCAGCTTCCTTTTACCCAAGTCCTGGTCTTGGTGAAGCACTGGGTGGGGAATCATGTGGCGCCAGATCCACTGCCAGTGAAACTCAGTGTAGCTGTATTAACTTTCATGGAGTTACATCAGTTTATACTAGCTGAGGATCTGGCCCATAGACGTTAGAATCTGAGCCCAGTGAAAAGGAGACAGAGAGCTGAATACCATTATCATACTGGTGGCACTGCACCCTCCATCACCTGGCAAACAGCCCTAGTGGCCTCACATATCCATTGAGCAAGAGGAATGATGTAAGGGACCTCAGACGTAGGAGAGGAATTACTTAACACTGCCCTCTGCAAACTTCCAAACAGGAAGGCGCAAACCCAATGTCAGGCAGTGTGCTGAGTAATAACATGAGGGAACTCCATGCTTGTAAAATTAAACCGGCCCATTAGTAAGAAAAGGATATACAGCAATGCTGCAACTGCAGCTAGCATTCCAGTCATGTGCACACAGACTGACTTCCTGGTGCCTCCTCCAAACCCTTCCTTCCTGCAAGCTGTGCACCTCCCTCCAGGTTCCATGCAGCTTGCTACAGACAGCGTTGTCCATTGCTTCAAGGACCCTCACACAAGCCAGTGCTATGTTGTGTATTAGCTTTGCACTCTGTGCTTGCCTGTTACAAACCTCGTGAACATTGTGTATCAGGCTCAGAGCAGCCAGTCTTGGTACATGCTTTGTGTCCTGCCTACAGTGTAGCAGTCATGTATTTCAGGAGCTGGGGTTCTACCTGCTAGCAATGCTGTCTGTACCATCCTCAGAGTAACAGCTAGGTCATTCACTGGAATTTCTGTGAACCTTGTGATCTGTGCTGCAGGCAAAAAGCATCCATTATCTAACCAGAATCAGGCTGTGGATCTTGACTGGTTCCGAGTGGAGACAAAGGATGCCAAATCCAAATCACGTATAGACAATGCAGCAGAGGCGCTCTCATTGCCTGCTAGTAGGATGGGCAGGAGTAGAGCAAGTTTTAATGCAGGTAATTGGCTGGCTGGTCAGGTCGGGCTCTGAATCCATATGAAGCTGTTCTCTGTTGGGATTGTATGGAAACAAACAGTGCTGCAGCGCTAGCTCCAGAGGAGGTGGATGGTCTATGGGTGCTGTCCAGAGTGCTAGAGAGAAGCAACGTGTTCTCAGTTGGCTCTGACAGTCTAGCCATAGGGCTGTAGTCATTTTTTAGACTCCTTGGGGGAGACAGGACAGAACTGGGTATTTAGTTTATGTGTGCAGATTTATAATAAACCACAAAGGAATGTCCCCTTCATATTGCTCTGCATACTGCTTGTAAAACTTCTGTGGGACTCCCCAGCAGGTACAAGGGTCTGGCCATGTGAATCAGATTGCAGGATCAGGGCCTAAGACAGAAGCTAGATTTGAATGAGGATGGGGAGGTGGCTGGGTGAGGAGATCTAGGGAGGGCATTTTCCACATGGCAGAAGGCTCAGAAATGGGACTGGAAATGAAGGGGGTGGGGAAGTTCCAGGCCCAAGGTAGGAAAATGAAAGGACAGGCAGTCAGAGATACAGGCTTGGCCAGCCCACAGCAGTAAGCCAAGAGGAGATGGAAGTAAAATGGATCAAGAGGAGAAAGGACACAGCCCATCCACAGCCAGGTTCATGGTCAGGCAGTCTGTGGGGCCCGACAGCTATGGTGGCTGTCATGTTGCCAAGATTTGCCAACAATTTGTCACCTCTTGATCACATGGTGCCCAGGTGTCCTGTTATGAAGATCATCCCCACACAGGATCAGTCAATGTCTCTGAGGCCCACAGCGCCCCGTCAGTCTACTGAAATAACATGTCACCAAAACAACATGAACAAGTGAGGCTGGGTGGCTTGGAGAGATGATTGAGCCACATGGGGAACAGGTTGGTCTGGTTGAGGTGGTGCCCACGGCAGCAAAGATAGGATGCTGGAACTGAAGTAAAACAGGATCAAGGTGAAGTAATTGAATATTCCTGAATCCCCTGCCAAGCTAGGGTGTAAGTGGAGTAACTGGAGTTTGTCTGAGCTACAGTCAAAAGTGTTTTCTGTAGAATCAGGTCCCAAATGCAGCTAGTGTGAGCAGAAATGAGGAGCAGAGATACATTCCCATTAGACTTCGTGTCAGAACTCCATCTTGCCCCCCATTGTTTGTGTGGTAATTGGTCCCATCTCATACTTCATGGCTTCCTTCTCCTGCCACAGCTCCTTTCTCCTGTCTACTGAGTGAGCTGCTTTCGATGTTCACGTATGCTAAATAATACATGCCCTGGTCTTGGGCCAGATCCATGAATAGAAGCCCCCACACAGCTCCCATTGCAAAAGTCAATGAGGCAGCACAGGTGTAAGGGAGAACAGGCTTTGCCCCCTGCCTTCACTTTAGTATTTAAACTTATGGGTTCTCCTTGAATAAAGCCCTGAAAAGTGACCCTCATTTCAGAGAGAGAGAGAGAGAGAGAGAGAGAGATGGAGGCCTCAGAGCCCTTTCACTGTTATCAACATAGTGAAACCAGCTCTAATACACACCAAGTCTCGCTGTAATTGTCCCCTCCTCCTTGTCTGACACAGAGGAGAACCCACTATCTCTGCCTTTAAAGGTGATAATGACAGGGAATTTCCCAGAGGCTTTCAGTTAAACTGCAGAAAGAGAGGCCAGAGTTGGGCACAAGGGCATCTTTGTTAGGCTTTGTCTAAACTGGCACATTTGTTGTTAAAACTTTTGTCGCTCAGGGATGTGATAAAACACTTCCCTGAACAACAAAAGTTTTAACGACGAAAAGCACCGGTGTGGACAGCGCTTCGTCAGCAGGAGCCACACTCCTGGCGACTAAGCTACCGCTCCTGGTTGGCTACACAGCACACCTCACAATGACGTGGCTGCAGTGGTACAGCCGTGCCATTGTAAGGTGTGCAGTGTAGACATAGCCTTAGCCCCGGGTGTAGCACCTGGCTGCCATACTAGAGACTCACGATACATTGCAGATGTGCCGGGGGTCACTGTGGTGTTGGAAGGCTTTCGTTGTCATGTCATGAAAGTCATGCAATGTCCTCTACCCACACTGCTCTGCTTCACTGCCCGGTGCCCTCCTTAGAGCAGTCTGGTGACTGTCAGCCTGGGACACGCTGCTATATCATTTTGGCAGCTAAGTACTTTTAAAGCAGATATTAAAACATAAAAGGCTTGATCCTGCCAGCACAGGTGCAGAGAGATGCAAGCTGGATAGAGACCCTGATCCAGCATTAGAGAGAGTGCAACTACGCATCCAACTGGTTACTCTGGCCAAGGAGCAGAAGGGAGGCCTGAGAAGGCAAGTCATTGCTAAGCAGTGAGGATCCCCCCTGAGCTAACATCCTTGCAGACACCCCCACTGTCCCTCTACACCCCCACCCCTTTTGCCATGCGCTCCACAGTTGAGAAATGAGAGCCCTGCAGGACTGAGACTCACAACAGCTCAGAGGGGAGGGCTGCACCCAATACTGCTAGGCAGCCTCTCCCTGCGTACCCACTGGAGCACACCAGCCTTGTACTGTAAGGCTCCCAGCTCGTGTGTGGCTGGAGCGTGCTGCTGCTTATGGCTAGTGCTGGGTACTGAAACTATAATGCCTCACTGCACATACAGCAGAGGATAGGGAGTGTGGGTTGGATAGCAATGCTGATGCAAAAGGACACTTACCCTGTGGACAGTGAGGGGCTAATACCTAACAGACCCTGATGCCTCTCTGAGCAGACAGGACACACTTAAACCCAAGAAAGGCACAGGAAGCCCTGGGCCCAGACTATTTAAATTGTCAGCTCTTCAAGGCTCTTTTTGCTCTGTTTGTACAGCACCTAGCACCATGGGGTCCTGGTCCAGGACTAGGGTTGCTAGGCACAACCACAATACAAATCATAACTAACAATTCTCAGAGCTATGCCAATTTACACAGGCTGAGAAAAATACCACCTCCACCTAGCTCTGATCTAGTGCTTCTCATCAGTAGACTCTAAAGTGCTTTACAAAGGCAGCAAGCACCATTATTCCCATTTTCCAGATGAGGCAACTGAGGCACAGGAAGTTGAAGTGATTTGCCCAAGGTCACCAAATAGGTCAGTGGCTGAACCAAGAATAGAACCCAAGTCCCAGTCCAGTGCTGTATTCACTAAGCCACACTGCCTCTCTGGCAACGGGTGTAGCCTCGCTAGTATCAATGCATCCTTGACCCTGATGCACAAGCTGGAGCAAAGCTACAGTTCCACAAATTCAGCCCTGATAAAAGGAGGAGACACACAGGAGTTCCTGGGTGCTGTCCTTGGGAAGGCTCTGTCTCCCTATGACACATGGCATCACAAGCTGAGACTGTGTCCTGCGTGGGGTGCTATGCCAAAAGATGCACACTCCGCTTTCCCATCAGCAGTGGCTGGGAAGGAAGTGTAGGCTGAACTTTAATATTTTTATTGGCATAACAGAGCACACACAGGGGCTGAGGAGTGAGCCCGCAGAGTGAGGTATCTGTGTCTAGTGCAGATTTCACACGGATAATGATAATGCTGCAGTGTGTACAGTAAGAGAACTGGTTTGGCAGCAGATATCCCTGAGCAGCTTCTTTCACTGCTTCAGTATAGCCCATTTCTTGCACTAGAAATGAGGGTTTCCCAGCCCCAGCAAGTGTGTTGCCACCATCGTCTCTGCGGTTAGGTGTTGATAGATGTTTGGCTGCGTGTGTGTGTTCCCCCTGTATGCCACCCCAGACCTGCGCAGACAGCTGGCACGGCAGATCTCGAGCAAACCATCCAATGACCACAAGATCCAGTAAGGGATAAAGGCACCTGGCCAGAGTTATTGTCAACAAAGCATAGTACTAGTATCCCACAGACCTTAGTGGACCATTAATACGTGTATGCTCGTAACAATGGATCAGCTCAGTGAACAGTGGGATTTTCCGTTCCTCCCTAAGGCCAGACAAAGATACTCCCTCTGAGATACATCTTTATACCCTGATACAAGCAAGTTAGTACTGCCCCTTTGACATAGTTAGTTACGGCCCCCTGACGTCGCTAGTTACCACCCATCATCTTGTACATGTTAGTTCAATCAAAACATCTCTATTACGTACTATAATAGATATATTATATATAATATAATATCATCCTGACCTTATCTTTTAGGAGGGGTCAGCGTGTTCCTGTTATCCTTGGGGAATGTTTTTGTACCATCCTTGATATTGGGATGTTCTGGTACCACTTAATATCGGGATGTTTGCGTGAGCACTCTGTGACTAGCACTTAGGAATGTGTATTTCTGCAATATCAGCCAAATTTTTGCCAAATTCTGTGAGAGGTCCTGCCTCATACCAGGCCTTTAATACAAGGGCTTATGTCTCAGGCTCTCTTCCTACTACAGTCTCCTCCCCCTTTTTCCTGGCCGTGTATCATGGTCATTTCCTGAGTACGTTACAGCATGTGAGCTCCCTGCATCTGTTGCTCCCAATACGTTTCGGAACCCGCCCTTAGGAGTCCCCCACAGAACTCACTGGAAATGGGAAACGGCCTGTTCTGGAAATTGGTCCAATAAAAGATATTACCTCACCTACCTTGCCTTTGTTCTGGAAAGGCAGGTGGCCTGTTTCTGGCTGGTGAAGCCTGACACACAGTGGTCTGGGTCCTGAACTGCACTAGGATGGGAAAATGTATTTAAGTAATTAAGGGATAAAGGCGCCCGGCCAGAGTTATTGTCAACAAAGCATAGTACTAGTATCCCACAGACCTTACTGGACCATTAATACGTGTATGCTCGTAACAATGGATCAGCACAGTGAACAGTGGGATTTTCCGTTCCTCCCTAAGGCCAGACAAAGATACCAGGTGCAGATAAGCTCTGCTTAGTACTGCTGAAGCAGGGGGAGCTCAGAGCCCTCTTTCCACCTTCCCGACCTTGGGGCCAGCCCTGGTACATTTTGGCCCCTGCAGTAACTTAGCGCAGCCTCAGGGCTGCTTTAAATTTTGTGGGCTGGAACGATTCCCTAAAGATCATTCCAGCAGTCAAGGATCATTGGAGCTCCATTTGTTCCCCTGCCCCAGCAAGCCTCCACCCACCCCTCATGGAATAGGGAAGATTGGGGGGCTATGTTGGGTTTCTACCACCCAAGGATTCCCCGACATCAGAGGAATTCCCAGATGTCCTTTTGGAAAGGCTTTCAGGCTGCTTTGTGCTGCCTCAGCAATATGAAGGGGCTGGCACGGGGGCAGGAGATGTGACCCATTGCCCCTATTGCAGGAGTCATTAATAAGAAGGCAGGGCAAGGTGCCCAGACAAGGGCTGTACCTTTAGAGCATCAGAAAGAAACTGGCCTCCCTCAGCTTCCGGTCAGCATCCAATGCAGCCTCCCCTGATAACCTCAGCTAGCCAGTCTCTCCCTCCCCGGCCTCCCTCCCCAAGGAAGGCTCTGGAAAAGAGGTGGATCTTATAGGAGGCCCTGACAGCAACCAAACCCAAGCCCTGGGGGACCAAGTTCCAAACTCAGGACCCCACCATGAGAATGCTCTGCCCCACAGAGTTTCCACTTGTTTGTACCATCAGCACGGGTGCCTTAGATGAGCTCAGCTGCATAGTTCACATCCCAGCAGAGAGACAGTCTCGGAGAATAAGCTGAATGCTGCGGTTTGTCTGGGCTGTGAGAAATATCCACAACCACGAAACAAACTGACTCCATTTCATGGCAGCCCTATTAAAAACTGCATTGCATTGCTGGCGCAGAGCACAGTTTTCACCCGGTTTGTAAGAAAGTAGCGCAATGAGTGCTGAAATGTCTAAATTCCATGCTCTGATTCTTGCAACAAAATATGTGGAACTTCAAAAGAGCGACTGTCTCTGTGCCAAACCTGTCACTGCTCAAAAATATTTTAAAATTGCAAAATTTGGGGGCTTCACAAGAGTTCAGAGTGAAATGGCAAACATATTTCTGTGAAAACCAGGTAGGGGTTTGTTGGTTAGTTGGTTGGTTGATTGATTTTTGCAGTCTTAGTCACAAAGTTGACAATGAGGATGATGAAGGAAGGGATAAAAAATATTCTCTTTGGACAAGATGGTCACCAGTATGAACACCAGAATATTCAGACCTGGGTGCCTAAAATCCATACTTAGGCCACTACACAGAAACAGACATATTTCCAGAGACACTGAGTATCCCCAGCACCCCTGAAGTTCGCATAAATTACAGATGCTCACAGTACCAGGTTTACAGTGGTTCCATGGTGCCAGGCCCATGCTCAAAAGGGTCTCCGGCACGGCCCACTCCACTCCCGAACCGCTGGCCCCTCTCCACCGCCTGGCCCCTTCCTCCCACCACCGTTTGCTCCTTTTGGCTGGCCCAGGGCTCCTCTCCACCTCCATCACTGGCAGGCAGATCCAGCACCTCAACACACACAGACCTTCCCCATTGCCCAGTGCCCTCCAACAACAATCCCCCACTGCCTAGCTCCCCAAAACACACAAACCTCCCACACTGCCCAGCACCTCCCACCTCCTCACAGCCCAGCACCCACACCCAGAAAGGTCTGGGGGTGGGGTGCTGGGCAAAGGGAGATGGGGGCTGTTGAGTGGGAGGCTGTCTGATGAAGCACGGGCCTGCCCCCAAGGTGTGCGTCTCGCGGCTGCCAGCTTGTAAACAGTGCCCTCGCACTGGGCTGGGCAGAGCAGGACCACCACTGCCATGCCACACCCCAGTGCCCCTGGCCAGCCCCTCACTTCGGGGACTAACCTCTCTGCACTATGCTCCATTTCCCCCATGGGGCTATGATAAATGAGGAGGGGGGTAGCTCCCTTTTATGACACCCACCCACCCGGTTAACTATAAAGTCCCTCTTGGTGGCTGTTCTCTGCTTGCTTTACCTGTAAAGGGTTAACAAAGTCCCCCAAGTGAAGGAAAGGGAGTGGACACCTGACCAAAAGAGCCAATGGGAAGGCTAGAACTTTTTAAAATGGGAAAAAACTTCCCTTGTGTGTCTCTTTTTTTCTCTGGGAAAGAGGGGATCAGGTAGCAGTTATGCTATGAGAAGCTTTAAGCCAGGTAAGATCATAAATCATCAGATCATACCTAGAACTACTTATTTGGAACTCCCAAATGTGTAAGTAGATTATGAATGTTTAGAAAGACGCAATTAGGGTTATTTCTGTTTATTTCCTATGGCTAATGGACTTCTCTGTGCTAACCCCAGGTGCTTTTCTTTGCTTGTAACCTTTAAGCTGAACCCCCAAGAAAGCTATTTTGGGTGTTTAGTTTTTGGAATTGCTCTTTTAAAATCTAGCAAAAGCCTAAGTTCCAGATGTATTTTCTTTCTTTTTTGGTTTTAATAAAAATTTACCTTTTTTTAAGAACAGGATTGGATTTTTGGTGTCCTATGAGGTTTGTGCATATGTTGTTTAATTAGCTGGTGAAAACAGCTAATTTCCTTTGTTTTCTTTCTCAGCTCTTCCCCAGAGGATGGGGGGAGTGAAAGGGCTGGAGGGTACCATACAGGAAGGAATTCCCAAGCGTGTCTTCCTGGGTTTCAAAAGGGGTTTTGCATTTGGGTGGTGGCAGCATTTACCAACCCAAGATCAGAGAAAAGCTGTAACCTTGGGAGTTTAATGCAAGCCTCAAGTGGCCAGTATTAATTTTTAAAATCCTTGCGGGCCCCCACCTTCTGCACTCGAAGTGCCAGAGTGGGGAATCAGCCTTGACCGGGGCCCACAAATATTTTTGGCACCAGGCCCACAAAAGGTTACTCTGGCCCTGGATGTTCAGTAGTTTTCTCTTCAGGGGCCTAAATATGGATTTGGGGGTCTAATTTTAGGCACGTAGGTTTGGAAGGGTTGGCTGTAACCAATAAGTTCATGCTCCAGGCCAGGCCTGGGCTGCATTACCTCTTTGCTGGGAGATTTGTTTTTGATGTCTCTGTTGGTGGCAAATTCGATTGGTGATGTGCAGTGCTGTTCATGGGGCTTGAGCTAAAAGGTGCACAGAGGTCTTGACAGTCTCTAAGGCTGACAAGCTAGGACACTTCACTAGTGCTAAAATCCACAGGTTTTTTAAAATAGCGTGATAGATATTAACACTAGAAAGGCGGTGTGATCTAATAGCTACGATGTAGGAGTCTAGAGATCTTGGTTCTAGTCCCAGCTTTGGCCTACTGTGTGATCACCTCCTGCCTCTGTTTCCCCTCACACCCTTTGTCCATACAGCACCCAGCACAGTGGGGCCTGATCTCAATCCAATTTTCATGGGGTAATACAGATAGCGATAACCTAGAAGTGTGTTTTGAATATAAGTTGCATGACAGACGACCACCACACTGGAAATAAACTCACAAGACATCATCTAAGAAAAAACCCCAGAGACGAACATGGGGGCTGTGAAGGTTTCACGATCCCTGGCCCTGTAGCAAATTCTCTGTCCCCCAATGCAGATAACATTTCTCAGCTGGGGGTGTCTACAGCTGAAGAAGGCTAATCCACGCATTAGGCCTGCCTGCACCTGACAGCAACAAGGCAATTGATACACTGAGAGGAGGGAGGGAATATTCCAGCAGAGCAATGTTTCTAGCCATGGCCTGGTAGGTTTTGCATTGCCTTCCCCAATCCCTGCAGTTATTGCAGGCATCTGTGCCTAGATAGGAGCACTTTCACACCACCATCCACAACACAGCCTGTCCCCTATAGGATATCAATGTCCAAGTTATAGTTTCATCTTCTGGCACCCTGGCCAGTCACATCAGGCTGTATCATCCCTGTTCTCCAGCTGGATGCTACTGAAGACAATCAGCATCCACTCTGCAGCATTCCACTAGATGTCAGTACAACCTAAGGAGGGAGAATGGCAACTTGCTTATGGAATTGTCCCCAAAGGTCCAGCAAACATGGAGTCAGGCAGCAATATCAAAGCAGCACTATTGTCCTAGGTGTGAATTCAACTGGACACAGCAAAGCCAGTTCTGCAGCGAGGCCCAAAAGCAGCCTGGTCTAATGGACTGGGTGCAAGCCTGGCAGCCAGTTCAAGTCCCAGGTCTGTTGCACACTTAGTGTGAGGCCTTGCACTAATTGTTCAAGGTCAGGTTTTCACAGCCATTCAGCACCCACAATTGCGCTGGATTTTGAAGTCTTCAGCACCCAGCATGCACCCAATCAGCTGAGCTCTTTCCAAAAAAATGAGCCTTTAATCTGTATGTCACTCAGTTTCCCCTTCTGTAAAATGGTAACAACACAACCTATCAGGCAGGTGTGTTGTGAGTTAGTTAGAGGCTGCTTTCCAGATGTGGTGAATGCCTGCAGCTCCCATTGACTTCTGTGTGATTTGTGGACGCTCAATGCTGCAGAAAATCAAGCAACTAATGTTTGAACAGTGCTTGATAGGACACTAGAGATATTACATAGTAATGGTAGTAACTGTATCCTGGACTGAAACACGTCTGCCTTCTGGCCTGTTCTGCGTGCAGGTTTTGTCCCAGTATTATTCTTTCAGTAGGGAGGTGATTTTTTTTAACCAAAATTCTTATACCAGTACAACTCCTAGAGCGGACATGGTTATATCCCTGAGGGAATAAGCTATACTGGTATAAGCACCTTTATACCAGTATAATTTGATCCACACTAGGAAGCTTGCGCCATTTTAACTCTACCAGTAGAGATGGGCTGGAACTGTTGCTGTTAAAGTCCAATCCCATTTGCATCTCAGGCAGTGCGGGATTCAGCGGGAGCTGGTAGAGGTGGTGATCTCAGCTGGGTCCCTCCCTTAAGTAAACTAAAATCTGACACTTTTGTAGCACCTTCCACCTGAGAATCTGAAAGCACCTTGAATTGGAAATCTCACCCATCACACTCTCAACTGTCTCAGAAGAAGAGTGTGGGTGTTTCCAGACCCAGGCAAATCCAGGACCTACAGAACCAAGCCCCCCCCCTCCCCCCCCCCAAAAAAAAAACCTCTAAAAACATTAGCAGTCTTTGAATATCATTTAACAGTTTGCATGATCTTTGGCTTTGGGGGAAGCTTTGAGTCTGTCCTGAGTTTATCTAAATTTGCATGGTTGGCATTAGATGTAGATGACTTAGGTGAGCATCTTGTTATAGCTATGATTAAAAGGACATGAAATTAAAGTATTGTGATATTAACATAAGAACAGCCATACTGAGTCAGACCAATAGTCCATCTAGCCCAATACCCTGTCTTCTGACAATGGCTGGTGCCCGGTGCTTCAGAGGGAATAAACAGAACAGGGCATTTATCAAGTGATCCATCCCCTCTTGTCTATTTCCAGCTTCTGGCAAACAGAGGTGAGGGACACCCAGAACATGGGGGTGTATCCCTGATCATCTTGGCTAATAGCCATTGATGGACCTATCCTTGTACTTATCTAATTCTTTTTTTAACCCAGTTATAGTTTTGGCCTTCGCAATATCGCCTGAGAATGAGTTCCACAGGTTGACTGTGCATTGGATGAAGAAGTACTTCCTTATGCCTGCTGCCTATTAATTCCATGGGTTGACTCCGGTTCGTGCATTATGCGAAGGGGTAAATAATACTTCTCTATTCACTTTCTCCGCACCAGTCATGATTTTATAGATCTGTGTCATATCCCCCTTAGTCATCTCTCTACTAAGCTAAACGGTTCCAGCCTTTTTAATCTCTTTTCATATGGAAGTGTTCCATACTCCTAATAATTTTTGTTGCTCTTTTCTGTACTTTTTCCAATTCTAATATATCTTTTTTTGAAATGGGATGACCAGAACTGCATGCAGTATTCAAGCTGTGGGCATACGATGGATTTATACAGTGGTATTGTGATATTTTCTGTCTTCTTATCTATCCCTTTCCTAATGGTACTTAACATTCTGTTCGCTTTTTTTACTGCCACTGCACATTGCATGGGTGTTTTCAGAGAACTCTCCACGATGACTCCAAGCTCTCTTTCTTGAGTGGAAACAGCTAATTTAGACCCCATCATTTTGTATGTATAGCTGGGATTATGTTTTCCAATGTGCAGTACTTTGTATTTATCAACATTGATTTTCATCTGCTATTTTGTTGCCCAGTCACGCAGTTTAGTGAGATCCCTTTGTAACTCTTTTCAATCAGCTTTGGACTGAACTATCTTGAGTAATTTTGTATCATCAGCAGACTTTGCCACTTCACTGTTTACCTCTTTTTCCAGATCATTTATGAATATGTTGAACAACCTTGGCCCTGGTACAGATCTTTGGGGGACCCAGCTATTTACCTCTCCCCACTGTGAAAAGTGACAATTTATTCCCACCCTTTGTTTCCTATCTTTTACCCAGATACTGGTCCCTCTTATCCCATGACTGCTTACTTTGATTAAGAGTCTTTGGTGTGGGACCTTGTCACAGGCTTTCTGAAAGTCCAAGTACACTAGATCAACTAGATCACCCTTGTTCACATGCTTTTTGACACCCTCAAAGAATTGTAATAGATTGTGAGGCATGATTTCTCTTTACAAAAGCCATGTTGATTCTTCCCCAACATATAGTGTTTATCTATGTGTCTGATAATTCTGTTCTTTACTATAGTTTTTTTCAACCAACTTGCCTGGTATTGAAGTCAGGCTTACTGGCCTGCAATTGCCAGGATCATCTCTGGAGCCTCTTTAAACAATTGGCATTACATTAGCTATCCTCCAGTCATCTGCTACAGAGGTTGATTTAAATGATAGGCTACGTACCACAGTTAGTAGTTCTGTAATTTCACATTTGAGTTCGGGAGAATACCATCTGGGCCTGGTGACTTATCACTGTTTAATTGATCAATTTGTTCCAAAACCTCCTCTATTATCTCCTCAGACTGGAACAATTCCTCAGATCTGTCACCTAAAAAGAATGGCTGAGCTCTGGGAATTTCCCTACGATCCTCTGCAGTGAAGACCAATGCAAATAATTCATTTAGCTTCTTCACAACAGCCTTGTCTTCCTGAGTGCTCCTTTAGGACGTTGATCGTCCAGCAGCCTGACTGACTGGCAGGTGTCTTGCTTCTGTTGTACTTTAAAAAATTGCTGTTAGTTTGTGTCTTTTGCTAGCTGCTCTTCAAATTATTTTTTGGCCTGCCTGATTATACTTTTATACAGGACTTGCTCATGTTTAGGCTCCTTTCTATTTTGCTCAGTAGGATTTGATTTCTAATTGTTAAAGGGTGTCTTTTTGCTTCTAGCTGCTCTCTTTTACTTTAAGCCCTGGTGGCTTTTTTTTTTTTTTTTTTTTTTGGTCTTCTTACAGGTTTTTTTTATACGGGGTATATTTATAATTTGAACCTTTATTATGGTGTTTTTAAATAGTTTCCATGCAGCTTACAGGCATTTCACTCTTGTGACTGTCCCTTTTCATTTCTGCTTAACTAGCTTCCACATTTTTGAGTAGACCCCTTTGAAGTTTAATGCTATCGTGGTGGGTTTCTTTGGTGATTTTTCCCCCACATGGATGTTAAATTTAATTACATGATGATTGGCATTACTGCACAGTTCAGTTAACTTGGTAGTATAGACAAAGCCTTTGTTGACTTCATTTATATGGACACCCAAAAGTCAACTTAATAAAAATCAGAAAAGATTGCTCACACGACCACCCTCTGGCAACATATCACGCCCACATTGGGGGCACCATCATTGACAGTGTGAGCAATGCACTATGGGTATGTATCCCACAATGCAGGGTGACGCCTTCCCACAATACCTAGCAACAGAAGGTATATCCTGTCATGCATTGCTTTGTGTCCCAGCCTTCCCTTGGCTTCCAGCTTTCTTTCGTGCCATTTTTAATATGGCCATTCTTTGCTGTGCACCCTGGCATCTGTAGTGAGAAGGGATGGATCCTGTACTTCTCTCCTATGCTCTGTTAAGTGTCATGAGGACATCACACATGGCACTGCACTTATTCATGAAATTACTGACAGAGGAAGACTGGGAGGTACCCGACGCTCTGTATGATATGGATAGCAGCAACTTTACATTGCTTTTGGCATTCACAGAGTAGCTGCATAGGATAGACCATCACTGTTGGGCTAGAGAAACCAGCACTGAATGGTGGGATCACATCATCATGCAAGTGTGAGACCAAGAGCAGTGGCTACAGAACTTTTGGATGTGTAAAGCCACCTTCCCGGAACTGTATGCTGAGCTGGCCCAGACCTGCGGCACAAGGACACCAGAATGAGAGCTGCCCTCTTGGTAGAGAAGCATGTGGTAATCACTGTCTGGAAGCTCATGACTCCAGATTGCTACCAGTCAGTCGCAAATCAATTTGGAGTGGGGAAGTTGACCATTGGGGCTGCATTAATACAAATGTGCAGGGCAATAAATCACATCCTGCTATGAAGGACCCTGACTCCGGGAAATGTGCATGAAATGGTAGACGGCTTTGCAGAGGCAGGTTTCCCTAACTGTGGAGGAGCGATAGATGATGCACGTATTCCAATTTTAGAGCCAGACCACCTTGCAACAGAGTACATCAATAGGAAGGGGCACCTCTCCATGGTGTTGCAGGCGCTTGTGGATCACCACAGGCATTTCACAGACATCACTGCAGGGTGGTCTAGAAAGGTGCGTGACCAGGGCCGTCCTTACCCATATGCAAAGTACGCAGCTGCATAGGGCGCCAGGAAATTTGGGGCACCAAATTTCCTGGTGCCCTGCGCACCTACGGGCTGCTCCAGGCCCCTGCTCTGCCTCTTCCCCCTGGCCCCCGCCCCTGCTCCGCTCCAGCCCCACCTCTTCCCACCCCTGCCTTTTGGATCCAAAGGCCAAATAAGGGCAGGGAGGAGCAGAGTTGGGGCAGGGGCGAGGCCGGCGTGAGCACCCACCGGTGCTGACAAAAGCTGGCACCTGTGCCACCAGGAGCTCCACATCCTCGTCTAGCTCCACCTCTTCATCAATAGTTTCATCCCCCAGGTTAGGTTCACTTTCTGCCACCTCCGTTCCCTCCGAAGTATCTGCCCAGCTCTTGGCGGTGGAGTCAGGGTCACCACCAAGGACACTGCCCAGCTCCTTATTGAAACAGCAGGTCATAGGTGCAGCACCGGTTTGCCTCCCTCACCTTACAGTCGCCTGCCTCAGCTCCTTGATCTTCGCTCTGCCCGGCAGGGTGTCCTGATCTTAGCCCTTTTCGCACACGCCTTGAGAAACGTGCTCACAGGCATCCCAATTCCTACAGGTCCAGCACAGCTGGGACTGCACAGACTCCTCTCCCCATACACCGATCAGAGCCAACAGCTCCACAGCGGTCCAGGCGGGAAAGCCTTTGGTGCAATAGCCAGCCATGGTTACCATGATGCCATGAGACCTCCCTATGCCGAGCCAGCAAGCAGGAAATGAAATTTAAAATTCCTGGGGCTTGCAAGCAGGAGGGGTCGGTTGTTGTTTACCTGGCTGCAGGGCAGCGGAGTTCAAACTGCTGACCAGAGAGGTCAGGATCAGCATTGTGGGACACCTCCTTGAGGCCAAATAAAGCAATTAAAGCAGGCATGGTGTCAACACTGGATCTTTGTTGATAATAAAGGGAAGGGAAAAGAAAAAAGTCTCTCATAGGGATGGAAATACTTTGTTGCCAAAACTGGGCATTTTTCCTGACAAAAGTTGCATTGCAGTATGTACGCACTCACTGTTTTGTCGCCAAAAGGCGATTTTTGGTGACAAAACTTGGTAGTGTAGATAAAGCCTTATATTCACCTTTTGGACCAGATCTTGTGCTCCACTTGGGACTAAATCAAGAATTGCCTTTCCCTTTCCCTTTGTGGGTTCCAGGACTACCTGCTCCAAGAAGCACTCATTAATATGATGAAAGGGTGAATGAGGTCCCAGTGAGCTTCCAAGAATCAAATGGTGAGAAAGCAGGTATCCATCCCCTGGATATGTAATCACTGGGAGGCGAACCAAGTATTTCCCACTACAGCATCATTCAGCAGAGCACTTAAGTCCCATTGACTTCAAAAGATCCGCCAAACATTAAACATGGTTAAGTGCTTGGCTGAACAGGGACGGACTTAAGCATGTGCTTAAACACTTTGCAGAATTGGGGTTGTAATGACAATAGCAGCTGTGTGAATTAATCATTAATTATCCTTCACTGGCATTGCTCATTGAACCAGCTGGTGGCCAGATGCTAGAGCTGATTTAACTCAATTAGCTGGGTCTCTTACCCAACCCACCACAAGATGCTCTCCTGAGACAAACTGGGAGACAGCGGGGTGGGTGGGGGTCCATAGGCAGTAGCTCTTGCAAATGAGCCAAAAGTGAACCTCCCTTCTGCTGAACCCGTCAAAGCCATACTCCTAGCAGCTCTTGCTCAGCATAGCAATAGCAGAGGAAGAGCCTGCTTACCCACTAATCCTCCCATACGGTGCACTCTTTAATGCAAAATCATCACCTCAGAAAGCACAGCCGTGGGCCAGATAGCTGGAACTTGGTGAGCTCACCGCACGGAAGCAGGTAAGGACACATGGTGCTGGTTTTAACCAGGCTGCAATGTTATTAGTCAAATTACATGGGGGACGGCCCAGCAAGTCACTCACACCCCATGGATCCCTTGCCAATCCTGGTGGTTCCTACCCCAGGAGGCACCAATCACCATACCAGGAGAGTTTCTGGCTGCCTTCACTCGCCCACTAGCATCCCTTCCCCCTTTCGGGGGTTGAGGCAAGAGGGGACCTTGACCTCCAGCCAGCACCACCATCAAGCGTATAGCGTGGATCAAATACCCCTATTCATTATTTTGTTAAACCATTTTATCTTATGCTACATCTGTACTAGTGGGAATATATTTACATAAATCTTTAGAGCCTAGTACACTAGCAACAATTTTGCCAAGTTCATGTACTGAACAGTGAACTTGTGAGCACCTGCTCTAATACATGGCCTGACTTTGGTTCACAGCCTCTGGTTCAGGTCTCAACTCTTGCTTGCACCTGGCCCAGTGCTCCAGGCTCTCTCTCTCTCTCTCTCTGCTACATACTGGGGTAGTGCCCTGGCCCCTGTTTGCATTTGCTCCAATGCCCCAATCTCATAAGGAGATGCCTTCGGCATGCCCACTATGTTACCTTTTTGGATCTGGAGCCTCAATCAGTGAGCTCCTGCACTGGGCACCTGCCAAAAGTTGCGACGACTAAATGACTCTCACATAGGTCCAAACTGTGCGCTTCGGCAAGGGGAGAATTCCTGCCCTCTGGCTTCACAAAACTCAGCCCCTAGGTTTCACTGCCAGGAAGGTGAAAAAACCCAACCAGCCTCGGCAGGTATGGGGAAAAAAATCCTTCCTAGCCCCAAAGCAGCAACTAGCATAGCCTGGCGAGACCCAGATAAGGGAGGGAGGGTTAACTACTGGAAACCAGCAAATAGGAAGTGGCCCTGAGCACATGGCTCTTATCATAGCTCTAAAACTCATGCCAAATCGCACAAGACCTCAAACTTACCCTAGAAGTCTCAGAGGATTGGGCCCATCCTGTCCTTCCTCCACATCATGGAAGCCAGTAAAACACACCCCTCGGTAGGCCCGGGTCCCTCAGCTCTCTCCAATGGAATAGCGAAGATGCAAGGTGTGGGCGAGAGAAGAAGGCAGAAAGGAAAACGTGTATTTATCTATAGCACAGAGATAACAGTTCCATGGAAAGGAAGAGAAACTGGGTGGGAATGGACAGGATGGGCATAGCCAGGTGCTCTCCTCTGTTAGGAAACTTGCTGGGATATTTAAACCTTTCCTTTTGAATCTCAGGGAGCAGGTGCAAAGCATTAAACAAGGGCGTGGAAGGTGGAATCTGAGCAGCCCTTTGTCCTTGATCTCAGCGTGGAGCGATTACACCCCCACAAAACAAAAAGGAAAAGCTTTAGTGTAATCCTAGTGTTGAGGAGCTGCAGTCAAGAGCAGGCTTGGAGAATTAACAGGTCTAATCAAGGTTCTGTACCGCTGCCATTCATGCAAATGTGAAACTGCTCCACAGGAATGCAATTAGTGTCCAGCATTTATCTCGTGCTGGTAATTCTTTTTTTTTTAGTGCTCTCATTCCACAGCTACCTGGCAAGATTGCTTCCATGCCAATATTGATACTAAATGATCTACTGGCACCACTGCAGTTCTCCAGTATGATTGCTCTTGTAGTGTAGATACATAGCGCCTACTGTGACCGTTTTCTCCTGCATCAAAGGGTTTTTGCCAAGGAAACTCACTTTCTAGAGGCTTTTCTGATGGGAGCAGGAAAGTTAATGGACAACTGCAGGCAAAGATTAAGCGATGTTGTACCAAAAAGAGTGAGGCATGTACATTCAGGGACACCACACCAGCACCACTTGTCCCATTTAATCTATCTGGCCCACTTCTGAAGGCACCTTACAAGCTTTAATGTATTTACCTGCACAACAAAGCTGTGAGGTAGGGCAGTGCTATTATCCATGTGGTACAGACAGGGGACTTAGGCACAGAGCGGTTAGGACTCATCCACAGTCTCCCCCTGAGGTTGTACTGACATCTAGTGCAATGTAGGAAATCTGCAGCAAAACAGGGACTTGAAGCCAAGTCTGCCAAGTCAGCCCCCTAGCCACTGGACCGTCCTTTTAGTGAGATGCAGGGAGTCCAGTGTAGCACATGAAGGGGAGAGTGACAACACTGGGGATCATTTGGTTTTGAGAGAAGATGATTACAAGTGAAACTCGCCACTGTGCCGAGGGGGCAGTACAAGGGCTATGCACTGTTTGCGTCGCTCTTAAGCCGGATATAAATGGTTCATAGTGTTAGTGCAAAAAAAAAAAAACCAAAAACCAAAAAACAAAAAACCAAAACCAACCACACACACACCGAGGAGGACTTGTGGCAGTTTAGAGACTAACAAATTTATTTGGGCATAACCTTTCGTGGGCTAAAACCCTCTTCATCAGATGCACGGAGTGGAAAATACAATAGGAAGATATATATACACAGAGAACATGAAAAAATGGATGTTGCTATACCCACTGTAACGAGACCAATTAATGAAGGTGGGCTATTATCAGCAGGAGAAAAAAAAACCCTTTTGTAGTGATAATCAGGATGGCCCATTTCAAACAGTTGACAAGAAGGTGTGAGTAACAGTGGGGGAAATTACACAAAGTAAAAACTATTTCCCCATGCTAATGACCCATCCACTCCCAGTCTTTATTCAAGCCTAATTTAATGGTGTCCAGTTTTCAAATTAATTCCAATTCTGCAGTCTCTCATTGAAGTCTGTTTTTTGAAGGTTTTTTGTTGAAGTATTTCGACTTTTAGGTCTGAAATTGAGTGACCAGGGAGGTTGAAGTGTTCTCTGACTGGTTTTTTAAATGTTATAATTCTTGATGTCTGATTTGTGTCCAATTATTCATTTGCGTAAAGATTGTCTGGTTTGGCCAATGTATGTGGCAGAGGTGCATTGTTGGCACATGATGGCATATATCACATTGGTAGGTGTGCAGGTGAACGAGCCTCTGATAGTGTGGCTGATGTGATTAGGCTCTATGACAGTGTCCCTTGGATAGATATGTGGACAGAGTTGGCAACGGGCTTTGTTGGAAGGGTAGGTTCCTGGGTGAGTGTTTTTGTTGTGTGGTGTGTGGTTGCTGGTGAGTATTTGCTTCAGGTTGGGGGGCTGTCTGTAAGGGAGGACTGGCCTGTCTCCCAAGATCTGTGAGAGTGAGGGATCGTCCTTCAGGATGGGTTGTAGGTCCTTGATGATGCGCTGGAGAGGTTTAAGTTGGGGCTGAAGGTGACGGCTAGTGGCGTTCTGATACTTTCTTTGTTGGGCCTGTCCTGGAGTAGGTAACTTCTGGGATTCTTCTGGCTCTGTCAGTCAATCTGTTTCTTCACTTCAGCAGGTGGGTATTGTAGTTTTAAAAATGCTTGATAAAGATCTTGTAGGTGTTTGTCTCTGTCTGAGGGGTCGGAGCAAATGCGGTTGTATCGTGGAGCTTGGCTGTAGACAATGGATTGTGAGATGTGGTCTGCATGAAAGCTGGAGGCATATAGGTAAGTAGAGGTCAGTAGGTTTCCAGTATAGGGTGGTGTTTATGTGGCCATCACTTATTAGCACTATAGTGTCCAGGAAGTGGATCTCTTGTGTGGACTGGTCCAGGCTGAGGTTGATGGTGGGATGGAAATTGTTGAAATCATGGTGGAATTCCTCAAGGGCTTCTTTTCCATGGGTCCAGATGATGAAGATGTCATCAATGTAGTGCAAGTAGAATAGGGGCGTTAGGGGATGAGAGCTGAGGAAGCGTTGTTCTAAGTCAGCCATAAAAATGTTGGCATACTGTGGGGCCATGCGGGTACCCATAGCAGTGCCGCTGATTTGAAAATATACATTGTCCCCAAATGTGAAATAGTTGTGGGTGAGGACAAAGTCACAAAGTTCAGTTACCAGGTTTGCCATGACATTTTCGGGAATACTGTTCCTGACAGCTTGTAGTCCATCTTTGTGTGGAATGTTGGTGTAGAGGGCTTCTACATCCATAGTGGCCAGGATGGTGTTTTCTGGAAGATCACCGATGGATTGTAGTTTCCTCAGGAAGTCAGCGGTGTCTCGAAGATAGCTGGGAGTGCTGGTAGTGTAGGGCCTGAGGAGATAGTCTACATAGCCAGACAATCCTCCTGTCAGGGTGCCAGTGCCTGAGATGATGGGGCGTTCAGGATTTCCAGGTTTATGGATCTTGGGTAGCAGATAGAACCACGACCAGGGGTATTCTAGGGGGGTGTCTGTGCAGATTTGTTCCTGTGCTTTTTCAGGGAGTTTCTTGAGCAAATGCTGTAGTTTCTTTTGGTAACCCTCAGTGGGATCAGAGGGTAATGACTTGTAGAATGTGGTGTTAGAGAGCTGCCTAGCAGGCTCCCTGCCCAGGAGTGAATTTCACCCTCAAGATCTGAGTCTCATTTACACTAAGCTCAAATTTTCAAAATTATTGAGGTAGCTAAAAATGCAGATGGGGACTAGGGGGAAACTAGGCTCCTAAGTGCTGTTGAAAATCCCACTAAGCACCTATTTGCATCTTTAAGTACCTTTTAAAAATCTGGCCCCTTGTGTTTAAACGAGCTAAGGATTAGTATAAAATTAAGCCTGCTGGTCTATATGAAGGTGGCTCACAGACCAGAATTAGAAAGGTGTTTATATTTATTCCCTACATTAAAGAAAGGTTATTTCACAGAGGGGGCAGGGAACTTGTGGAATGGGTTTCCTCTTGATGGGACAGAATGTAGCAGCACTGATGCACTGAATTGATAGTCGATGAGTGCACTAAGTGGAATTTAGTCCATTAAGGGGGCATTAGTGAATTCTGTGTTCAGAACTAGAAGCCATACTCTGCCATGGGGGTGGGGAGGGAATTTAGGAAGACTGTGCTGTTTCCTATCTGGATTGAAAACAGAGGCTGGGTTGGTTGTGTGTTGGCAGGGGAATGCTTTTTGCCTGTCTCTAGCATGGAAGGAACATTTAAAAAAAAAACCACCACGAATATCTGAATAAGCCTCCTCCTTTCCCATATTTTTGTTTTTAAATCACCAACCACCAACCCAGCCCGCTTGGCAGCAGTCACTTCGATACTTTGCCTCTGGCTCAGGCAGCAGGTGGCGTCCATCTCTTGAGTTCTCAGACCATGGCAGACGTGCATTGCCTGCTCCTCTCCGTATGTTACTACGGAACCATGTACAGTAACTCTATGGAGCCTGAGGTTCTCGCTCCCTGTGATAAATAGTGGCACTGTGCTTTGCATCCGTAGACCTCAAAGAGCTTTAAAAAGGTAGGTATCATCCCCACTTTACAGATGAGGAAGTTGAGGCAGAGAAGTAAGTTCACTTGGCTGAAGTCCCTGGCTGAAGCCTTCACTCTCCACACAAGGTTAAGGATATGAGGAAACCACACAGACATGACTGGCATCTAAACAACTGTGAATTCTAACTATATGCAAGCCTACCAGGCCTAACTACCTGAATATATACACAGCTGCTGTCTCAGGATCTGGTGGCTTCTGCCATAGAACACAGGAACATCGACTAGCAGAGGTGGGAATAGATCCCAGGCCACCTGAATCCCAGTCCAGCATCTTACCCTTGCTGTCTCCCAGGAAGGGCTTTTGGCAGTATCTTCAGCTCACCGCAGCTCGCTTGCTGCTAGTTCAGTTGGAATCACATTGAGCTCAAACCATTTCTGCCAGCAGGAAGCGTGTGTACACAGTAGGGAGAGGATGGGGTGGGAAGGTAGGTGTGTGACTTAGCTGCAGCAAAAAGCTTGGAATTTGGATCGACAAACAAACCATCTCACAATGACTTTGTTGTTGCAAAGAAGATGGATCAAGCTGGGTGGTACCCACCGAAACGTGCCAGGCATTGATAACCTGCTATGTTTGGGCAAGGGGGAGCTCATTCGGGGTTATCGGCTGTAACCAAGAATGATGCAGGCCATTATTGCACTGCACTGAGCACACCGCCAGGGCAAACACAGAGCTTTGTTCACTCTGCTTGCTCAGAGCAGATGCATCCATCCCCTCTTGCTTACCCTATTGATGGGCACTGATTAGCCAGGCTTGGACAACAATAAGAATTAATTAAACTGATAAAGAGAGGAAGTTATGAGACAGCCCTTAGATAAGGCTTTGTTCATACGGTGCCATTTCCAGGACCAGTGGTGGGGAGCTCTTTGCAGCCAATACAGCCTAGTGACTTTTCACACCCAACTTGATCGGTCTATCTCCTCGGAACAGGAAATACAAGAGGTCTCCCCAACTGGATATTGTTATCTCCCATCCACAAGCAACCCTCCTGGATGTGTGTTCCTCTTTCAAAAAAGGTTATATCCACTCCAAGTCCACTTCATCTCCACTTAATAAATACTTAATTAAGCAAAATTCTGGGTAAGGCTAATAAAAACAGGTTTCCCACTGTCCTGTTCCTTCATTTAAACATATCCACTCACAGTAGACAGAGGGTCTAGCTCCTGCTCCCACTAAGTCAATAGCAGTCGTGGCATTGACTTCAATGGGAATGGCAGCAGGCCTTGAGTGTGGGCAGCCTTGCTTCCTAAAGGTATATTAAAAGGACACCAGGAAAGCCCACCATGGCTCAAGAGCTGCAGTCAGCCTAATTGGGTCGTTCCACTGCTTTATCAGAGACAACGGGGTCCACTTCCAAAGAGAAAGGGGTCGGTGTGCTGAGAGCCACACAGCCCGGAGCCAGCAAAAAAACAGGAAGAGAACTCGGCAAATTTGATTAGACAGTGGAAACACGTGTCGGGCTGAAGAACAGGGTAAGTGTGTTCCTAATGAGTCTGTGCAAGTTACAGGGACATCAAACAAAACCAAAGTATCCACTTTTTGCCACTGCCAGCGGCTTAGGCCTGACAGGTGTCACCTGTTGATCTGCAGGTGGCAGGAGGGAAAGTGTTAGTCATCAATCTGCATTATTACAATATTACCTTTGCTCCTAGGAGTCAGCATGGTACTCCACTCCTGCTGTTTAAAGAGATCAACTCACAGCATCCAGCAACCAAGATGGCTCCATTTGCTCTGTTGAATGCATGGGCAGTAATGTCTGCAAAGCTTTGGCATGATTTTATTCCACTTTTTCTGTTTAAGCTAAATCTATTTTCCACTTATCCCCTGCATCTATAGCACCCTGACATGGGATACCACGGGGGTGGGGGGGTTGGACCAATGTTCACATTGCACTCCCAGTCAGTACCCAACTGGGGAAGCTAATGATCCTACTAGTGGACCAAATTCAGGGATGAATCTCGGTCACGTGTCATCTGAACCATGTTGTGCATACACTATGATGTGACACCATTATATTACCTCTGACATCCTCTATACAACCCTAACAAGTGACACCACTGGTCTTCACAAACTAAGCAGGGCTCAGCCTAACCCATGCTTGGAAGACCTCTTGGAAGACCTCCTAGGAGTACTGGTCACTCAGTAGGTGATGCTTGGGGTCAGCAATGCTCTAACATGGGAGCTAGAGGGTGGCGGAACGTATTAAACCGAAGCCCTGACCACTTGTGGTCAGTAATGATCACACCACACTCCTTGCAAAAACAGAGCTGCTAGTCCCAGTGGTCTGGTCAAATCCTTCTGAGTCTGGCCTGAATCAGTGTCTCCTGAGCCAAGCAGATTGTGGTTCTCCACAACAACCAACGCAACACAACAGAACAAACCGCAAAACTGCTCACACCAGTAATGTGGAAATGGCAGATTTGTTTACGCAGTGCCAAAGGAACAGCCAAGGTTACAGGTTGTGAGAAGCCCCTGAGGTACCACTAACCACTGTAATGCAATGTAAACAGTCAGTTCTTTGGCAAGGGGTATTTCCATGCCACGAGTGCTCTCAGAGCAACCCAGCTGCTCAGTGTAAGGCTTGCAAAGCCTAAGCACTGGCATTGGTCAGACAGTAGGGAAAAATGGTGTGTGGGAGAGTGGAATTGTGAAAAAAAGTTTCCCAGCTTTGCCTAAGTCTGAAATTGTGACAAATTTTTTAAATTAAAAAAAACCTGATCAGCTCTACGACTGGTTGAGAAATGGAGGCAAAGTCACCAAACATTTCCCCAGGGTTTTTTTGTTTTCTTAATATTTCAAATTTTGTCAAAATTTGACAATTCAGAAAATTTCCCCCAGCTCTGCAAAGCTCCGGATGTAGCAGCTGTACCATGCTTCAGGGTGGCCCTTTATATTTCTAACTGTCCCCCTAAAATGCCTCTTCTCATCTCAACACTGTACGTACTAGAGCTGTGTCTGTTTGGTGCTAGGCTGACCACCTCTGTGGCTGGAGTCCTATATAGCCACACTATAGGTTCAGTCTGGCAAGTGGCAGGACAGGTTTGCCCCCCATTGCTCTCCACCCACAAAGTCCCTCGATTCATACCTAGCAGGGCTGTCTCAGACTGAGACACTCTGGCACCCTCAATCCTTGGATTCCGAGGACAGGAAACAACAATAGCAAATACCTTTGGTGGCACATGGATTCTCTTGTTTATTGGCAGCGAGGGGTACTCCCTTCTGCAATACAGGGCTTGTGAGCAGTTCAGGCAAACACAAAGAGCGAATAAGCATGAGCAGGAATATGGTCAAATCAAACAGCAATTCAGAATTCAGACAGCCATTCGCAAGCACCTCTTGTATAACAGTTGTCCAACACGAATTATTACAGGGCAGGGAAACAATGAGGATATTTCCTGTGATGATGTTCTGTGCTGGTTTCCACACAGACAGTCTATAACCAAGTGCTCTGTAGATCCAGCTTTCAGCACAACTGCTCTTAGAGCAAATAAAGCCTTCCTCCAGTCCCATCTCTGGTCCTGTCATCCCCAAGACAAGCCCCAAAAGGGCATAGCCTCTTTGTGGTGCTTTTACCATGGAATGCCACTACACGGTTAGTGATCACATGGTCACCAAAAGCTCCAGTGGCATTAAAAGATCACCAATAAGGGACACAGACGGAAAAGCCAGACTGTCTTCAGACCTACCTAGAAATTGACCTGGGTGTTGTTTGAGCCGCGAGGAGGCTAACTCTGGTCCTAACACTGAATCTAAGCCATGCTCCGTCTTGCTCAGATGGAATCTTTACTTTGCACCAGATCAAATCCCTTTTCATTGTCTATTCTGAGGAAATACCAAGACCAGGGCTTCAGCTCTGAGCCTCTAGCAAGCTTCATATAAAAATAGACATCAGGGTCCTGCAAATGATTTTTGGTGAGGTAGAAATTCTCAACCTGGGGAGCGCAACGATTTACAATGGATTCAAAGAAGGAAATCTTAGCAGAAGCTAGTTGAGCTTCCCAAGGTATACAGACGTTAATACCATGACTTGTCAGGCATAACCAATTCTATAGTATATATCAGGGATGGGCAACTGTCCGTCTGGGGGTCACATACAGCCCACCAGATCATTTTATTTGGACTGCCACAGCCAAGTTCAGGGCAGGCAACCCAGCAGCACCAGGGCCAGGAAGGGGGCAGAGAGGGGTACCACAGGGGGAGGGCCTCACCTGCACATGGACACGTGAGTGCAGAAAATGCTAACTCACCCCCCACCCCTAGGGCCCTGGGAGCAGGACCCGACATCTGCCCCCAGCATCACATCCCCACCTAAAAGTTTTTAGTGGCCCTCTAGTACCTTAAAGTTGCCCATCCCTGATATATATCACCATAGTATTGTTTTATTATACTGACTGTACAAAGATGGACTCACCGCTGGAGTGCCCCCATGTGGCTGGGCAAGCCTAGCAGGATCTTCTGCTTTAGAGCCCCCTGACAATGGCTGCTCCAGTTCCACAGTGGTCTGTTTCTTGTGTCTCAGCCCTCCAGCCAGGTCACCTCAAAGTGTGGGGTAGTAATGTCCCAAACAGGCAGTGTACCACACCGGTCATCGGTCTGACCACTTCCACCTCTCCAGGGTCCCACTCTTCTGGGAGACTCATGGCCCCAGGGCTTCTCCCTAGAGTCTTCACATCAAACTCAGAAGTGAAACACAAACACAACAAAAGCAACCTCTGCCCTCACCCTTGGGCATAAACTTTTAATGCATCCTCCTTCACCCCCACTGGCCTCTCCCATCAGGGACCAACCCACTGTGTAAACTCCCTCCTGAAGCTCTTCAGTTGAACACCTCCCTGAATTTCTTTCCTGGAGCTCCAGGTCCTGCCCACCACCAAAGCAGGCTCCACTCCAGTGGCTTCTCCATCTCTCTCTCTGGGTTCACTCTCAATTACTCAGAAAGGGACTGTAGTTCTTCCCCTGCAGCCTCCTATTAATCTGCACTTCCCTTCTTTGTAGCCAGCACCCAGCTCCATCCCCAGCTGGGCCTCATCTTTCATTAAGGCTGGCCCACCCTCCAGCTGCAGCCAGGTAGCCTAACTGGCCTCATAGGCCCAAATTAACCCTTTTATCACCTGTGTGGGAAATGGACAGCATCACACTGATATTTTGTAATTTATAGAGATGCTGGCAAGATAAAGGTCAGAAATGCACACATGGCCTTATGGAAATTGTAAGATTTTGTTTATTTTAGCATTCTGATCATTGACGCTCCTTGTTTAATTTTTACCTGGCTTGGACACTGAAATTAGACAGGTTAGTTTCACGTTGGCTCTCATTTGCTAATATGATACTAGAACTAGGCTGTTGTGTCTAGGTCAGTGTTGCTAACTGCAGGGGAAATTTTAAACTAAAGATGTTTTCATTGAAACTTAAACAGCCATGACAACATTTCTATTCCTAGTGGTGCTCCAGGGAGTGAATATGGTACTATTCAACACAAAGAAAGTGGGCACAATCTGGCTTCATCGAATAACTTCGACCTAAACTCAAAGCAGAGAAGACTTAGCCTTTGTCCCCTCAAGATATTACTTGCATCCACAGAAACAGCCGGTTCATTCCAAGCCCACTCTGTTTTACCCACTAAGTAATGTGAGATTTCTTCACAATAGGAGAGGCTTGTAAGAGCCAGTGAATTAAGAAAGCTCAGGCCACTACTTGAACCAAATCTGCTGATTGAAACTTAGCAGATGCTCTGCTGGAGGCAAAGAAACTTTGCTTTGCTTCCTGCAGGGTCGCAGCATTAAAGATTTCAAGGAATATTTATGACAGAGTTGGTTAGAATCAGCCCAAGATTTCTACCACTGGCATGCTGACTGTTTTACCCTCTGCTCTGTTTGTCATGGATCATCCATGAATTGTAGAGATCTGTGAGGGACAAGCCAGGGCAGGGGTCACCTAGAGCCCATTTCATCAATTGTGGAGGACAAAACACAGTTATAAAGTTATGCCAACACATCTATGCAGTGGCTTATTGGAAGCACAATACATACTTTTCCCTCCCAGCCCTCTGCAAATGCTCTGGTTACATCAATCTCTGAAGATGGACCATCACCCTGATAGGACGGGTGTACCTCAACCTTGAATCACAGGAGAGGATGATTTGCCCCACACCAGACACATGGCTGGTGAGACGAAGGCAACTGAGAAAAATAAATAAGCCATCTGAGTTGACCATTAAAGGAAAACAGGGAGGTAGGGGTTTGTTGGGGGGGTTTGTCTGTTTGTTTGTTTGTTTTGTGACAAAGCTCTGTCCTTGCCTCCATGGGTCCCGCGTTTCCTGGCAGATTTCACTAGCCTCAGAGGCTCACTGTGACCCTCCACATAACCCTTCTTTCTCTAGGGACAAGGGTCACTGTCTACTGAGCCATTTTCATCATAAGCCAGCGAGGGAGGTGAGGAGAAGTTATCCTTCCTTGCACAGTCTCTGTTGTCTCCCAGTCTCACCTGACTAACTGGGAAGCTTTTAACTAGCTTTCAACTAGTTTCAGCCAGCCCCTGATTGGCTTCAGGTGTCCCAATCAACCTAGCCTTCTCCCTGCCTTCTGGAAAGTTCTTAATTGGTCCCAGGTGTCTTAATTGACCTGGAGCAGCTGCCATTTCACTTATCCTGGTACCAGGGATTTGTTTAGCCTGGAGCTAATATATCTATCTCCCACTACTTTTCTATAGCCATCTGGCCTTGCCCCGTCACAGTTTCCTTTCCTTAACTTGCAGGTACTCTACAAGGGAGAGCCCACAATGAGAGGAAAATGGTGTGTCATCAACACCACTGGTAGCTCTTCCTCTGCCTGCACACATGGGGGTCTGTGTCAGACATACAGCCTGACCCTGGAGGCTTCCACCCAGGCCTTGGTCTTGACTTGCTGGGAATGCATCCTGCATGTCCCTGCCAACAAAAGCCAGGTGCGGGATCCACCCACTGTGAAAGGTGTCTGTTGGTAGAATCCCTCAAGAAGTAGTTAAGAGAGCTGCAGAAAGAGGTGGCTTGTCTGTGTAACAACCAGGAGCACGAGGACTTTGACAGGACACACACGTCTTGGATAGAGGATGCTAGCCAACTACAGATGACTACAGCAGCATCAGAGTAGGAAGGAGAACCAGCTGCTCTATGGGGAGAAGCTGGCTGCTGGCCAACTCATGCAGTAGATAGTGCTTCACCCCACACTCAGATCCCCCATCCACTGTGGCCAAGAACCAGTATGATGTACTGGTGAGGAACAGACTCCAGTGGCTGAGAAGGACAAGCCACCCGCCCCCAAGGCTGGGAGGTTCATGATCACAACACCCAAAAGGAGTAGGCCTAAGGTGCTGGGGGTTGGGAACTGCCTTCTGAGAGGGGCAAAGGCATCCATCTGCCAACCTGACCTAATATCCTGGGAAGTGTGCCACCTGCCTGGAGTCCGCATCCGAGATGTTATGGAAAGGTTGCCGAGGCCCATCTGTCCCTCTGACCATGAGCCCATGCTACTCAGCCACATGGGCACTAATGAGATTGCCAGGTCTATCCCTGGGCAGATCAACAGTGACTACAGGGCTCTGGGAGCAAAGGTGAAGGAGTCTGGGACACAAGTTGTGTCCTCGTCCATCTTCCCAGTTCAGGGTTAGGGCCCAGGCAGGGACATGCATATCCCGGAGATGAATGCATGGCTGCACAGATGGTTTTGACAGGAGAGCTTTGGCTTCCTTGATCCTGGGATGCTGTTCCAGGAAGGACTGCTGGGAAGAAAGGGGGTCCACCTTAACAAGAAGGAAAGAGCATCTGTGGACACCGATTCACCAACCTAGTGAGCAGGACTTTAAACTAGATTCAGAGGAGGCAGCTGACAAAAGCCCATAGGTAAGCACAAAAAAGGACTAGATGTTGTGGGTGACCTGGAAAATTACAATAGGGTCACAGGAACAACAAGAGGGAAATCAGTGGAGGAATCAGCTCAACATCGTAGATGTCTATACGCAAATAGAAAGAGTATGGGGAATGAGCCGGAAGAACTGGAAGTGTTAGTACACACACTAAAATATGATTTAATTTGCATCACAGGGACTTGGTGGGATACATGTCCTACTTGGAATATTGTAATAAAGGGGTATCACTGGTTCAGGAAGGACAGGCAGGATAAAAGGGGAGAAAAAATTGCATTATGCTTCAAGAATATATACACTCATTCTGAGGTCCAGAAAGTGATGAAAGGCAGACCTCTCTACGTAAAGATAAAAGGGGGGGAAATGGGGGTTATGTCATGGCAGGGGTCTACTATAGACCACAAATCAGGAACAGGAGGTGGATGAGGCATTTCTAGAATAAATAGCAGAAGTATCCAAAACACAAGACTTGGTAATAATGGGAGACTTTAAAAAAGTAACATGGCAAAACCCAAAATTTCCAGTAAGTTATTGGAATTGGGGACTAACTGTTTCATAAAGTGGAGGAAGTAACCATTGGAATCGCCATTTTAGAGTGGATTCTCACCTACAGGGAGGAATTAGTTGTGAATCTGAAGCTGGAAGGCAATCTGGGTTAAAGTGATCGTGAGATGATAGATTTCATGATTCTAAGGAAAGGAAGGAGTGAGGAGTAGAATAAGGACAATGAACTTAAAAAAACCCTGCTCTTCTTCTCCCCTCTCAGACCCCACCCCCTGGCCAGGCCAGTAGCCACAGCTGGGCTGTGGTAAGAGCCATGGCTGCCCAGGGAACCCAGGCTGCTGTGGGAAGACTGGACCCACCACTGCCATGAGTGGGGCACCCTGGGCGGGAAGGCATGAACCAGGCCCTGGTCTCGGGCTGCCCAGTCTCCCGGCCAGGGCAGGGGGAGGGTCCAGGGCTCCCCACAGTGGCCTGGGCTCCTTGGGCAGCCATGGCTCTTACCACAGCCCAGCTGTGGCTACTAACCCTAACCCTTTTCTTTTTGCGGATACAGACTAACACGGCTGCTACTCTGAAAACTGATCATGATGTCTTGCACTCCTAATATATGCTTAAGCTGCCCATTCATGTCCTTAGAGATCACTGCAAGTGCTCTTATGATCACTGGAGGTGTCTTTATTCTAGTTTTCCATAATCGTTCCACTCTGTGGCAGAGTTCTTCACACTTCTTCTTCTCTTCTTGTTTCTTTTTTATATTTCTTTATGCTGGTATGGCAATAACAGTTAACAGGGTCTGGTTTGTCTTCTTTTCTACAACAACTATGTCTGGCCTCTTTGCCTCCACCATTTGGTCTGTGACAATTGCCAGATCCCATAAAATCTTAGCCTCTTCGTTCTCTAGAGCACTTTCGATTTGGTGGTCTTAATACTGCATGGTTCATTTAAATCTGTACTTGCCATAGAGGCTCCAATGCAAACACTTGGCGACCTCACTGTGTCTGTTTATATATTCTCTCCCAGCCAGGCTCCTGCAGGTGCTGAACACATGTTCCACCATCTCTTCCTTTTTGGAACACATTCTGCAGTTCGTGGAGCAGTTCTATTGGTAAATTTTGTTTCAAATAATTAAGCCTTAAAGGACTGCTCTTATGCACTCATAATGAGGATCTCTGTTTCTCTTTTGAGGTATTCTTCTACAAGCCATGAATTTGTTAATCTTTGATCACTAATGGGTTCCATCTCTCTCCACCACTGTGCATGCATTAATTTCTGCGTAAATCTTTCAAGTCTTTCTTTGGCAATTTGCTTTCTCCTTTCTTTTATGCTTTCTTAGTCTGGGATGCATACTTGGCCATTGCTTGTTATCGCGGCCAGACGATCTTTTACTTTGGCTGATTCCTTGTACATTTTGATGTTGTAATCTTCATTGTCATTTGCTTCCTCCACAGAGAGAAAACCTTTTCCTCCATCACATCATCAGACGCACATTCCATCCACGACTGGTTTGATATTCGTTGCTCTCTGCATTGCCAGGAGCTTTTTTGTTTGCATATCAAATTTTTCTTCTCCTCTTGATTCCACTTGATCATTCTGGCAGTGTACCACTCTACTGGTATCACATGTATATTTATGGTTTGGATGAAATTCTTCGTGTTGAGTTTTGTCCTTAGAGTAGTTCTTATTCATCTGTAATATTCTTTCCTCACTTCTTCTTTGACTTCCTTATGTAGTAACTCCAATAGTTCCCTGATTCCAAGGTATTTGGAGGGGCCATGCTCAGAAATATCTTGGATAGTATCTTTGTTAACTTATATGCCATCTTATGGTACCAATTTACCCCTCTTTACAGACACCAACATATAATTATGCCTTCTATCTTCACCAAACTTTTCTATACCTTATCTATCTCTGCATCTCCTTTTGTAATCATACATATATGTTCAGATCATCCACGTATAGCAAACGGTTAACTGGTTGCTCTTTGCTGATATGATAACCACAGTTTATCTCACAGAGCATGGATGTCAATAGCAGCATCACAACATTGGTGATAAGGAATCCCCTTGAAAGATTCTGCTTTTAATTTGGACCTCATCAATGAGAATCCCTTCCAGTTAGAGTCACATGTTCCAGTTAACCATAGATTGCTGCAGAAAGGAAATGATCTTTTGATCAACCTTGTGCATTTCAATGTCACGACAATCCACAAAAGTGGGATGCTGTCCTATGCTTTTTGGTAGTCTAGCCACATCATCTCTACCTTTTTATTTTTTTGTTTTGCATCTTCTGTGATCCTTGTGTTCAGCCTGAGGCACTCCTTTGTCCTTCTCATGTTTACTATGCAGACTTTTTGTTCAGGAAGCAGCATTCCATTATGAGCTAGCACTGTCTGGATCTTCTTTGCCAGAATTGCTGGTAGAAGTTTCCACATAGTTGGTGAACGCATGATTAGTCTATAATTCACAGGATCACTGCAGCCTTCTTTCCTTTTTTGTATGAGGATGATTCTCCCTGTCACCCTCCATCTTGGGCACCCATTCTTCAAACATTTTATTAAGTTGTTCAGGTAAATAGTCATGGACTGTTGTTATGTGTTTCAGCCAGAATCCATACACCCCATCTGGTTCAGGTGCTTTCCAAGTTTTCAGTCCTTTCAGCACCCAGCAAAACAGGACCCAGATCAGTCCGGGCTTCTAGGCACTGCCATAATACTAATAATAAAATGTAACTGTGAGCTGAAATATATTTATGTTAGTAACAACACAGACATGGTGTATGAAGGCAGCAGAGAAAATTTCTGCTAGCCAGAATTCCTTTTCTAATTTTCCCTGTTATCCCTCTTCAGATTCCTAGTGGGATCTGGAGCCTTTAAACACCTTATGTACCAAACCTTCCCTGTTTGCTAATTGCAAATGGAAATGTCAACACATTCCTGCAAATTTGCTACTTGTGCAACTTCCAAGGAGTATAATTCCGCCCCCACCCCACACACAGTTATTTTTCTGTCCCTGTCCCCCCATCCCCCCAGTCCAAGTTTCCAGCCTTTTCCTGCACTTGCTAAGTTGAAAGCACTCAGCATTCCTGGTTCCTGTGAGGAGAGTTTTAAATCATGCATTCTATTCTTCCACCCATTCTCTGTGGTATTTTTGTAACCTTCGGCACTGGGCAATGCAAACCATGCCAGGTATGTTTGTGCGCTGGGAAGTTTTTGGAACAACACCCCCACACACACACGCACACTCCCCCTCCCTCCTCCTTTATCTTTTCATTGAAAACAAAACTGGCCCAAGAGAATCAACTGGTTGATCATTTTTTGGATGTGCAAGGGTTCCCTGATTTAGCCCTTTGGAGCTCACAGAAGCATGAAATCCCTAACAGTCTCCCTCCCCAATGGCTCAGCCGAAGGCAAAATGCCACAGCAGACATGGTACAAATTTCAGCTACACAGCCTGCCCATTCAGAGCCTTGTTCCCACTCCTTAGCTCACTGTGTCTCCTTTGCAGCTCTGGGGGCTTCTCTGCAGGTAGAGGACTGCTTTGCAAGGAGGAGAGTCGGCTAGACACCACGTGGTGGGCTATTTTGGAAGAGCATCTTAAAGGGGACGTGCTCCCCAAACTCTTGATCATTCCCTGATTGTGAGACCTAAATAGCGGAATACACTAATACTTCCTCCAGCACTGGGCTGTCTCTCAGAAGGTAAGAGCCGGCTGCAGTCTGCCTGGAGGAGATCCAGTGCCTTTTATTTGATGTATAATAGGATGACAGTGCTCCTGCTTCTCGTTCTGCTTTCTCTTGTTTGACTCTCCTGTGGGCTAAACTTTGTGCGTGTGTATCTGTGTCCGCTCTATCGTTTTCCATGCAGGCTGGGGTCTAGATAATTGTTTGTCTCGTTCAGGCACAAAAAGCCCCGTGTCTTTTCGTGGGGGCTTGTTTACTATTGTGAGAAAGGAGACAAAATAAACGACGGGTTTGGAAAGTCAGACATAAACTCCTCCTGGCCCTGGAGGACATAAAAGCAAAGCCTGGTGAATATCTGGGTCATGAGATTCAGTGTCCTTGAGTTTGAAGTTTGGTGTCTTTACCCCCTTTCTTTCAACTCTTTTTTCCTCTCTTTTTCCTTTCTTTTTGTTGCCAAAAACAATTTATCAAACTCCTTCTAACTCCTCACCCCCACCCCACTGCTAATCGTGTTCACTACGTTATTAGTGCAAGCCGATTTTATTTCCCTCTGACATCATTTTCCACCTGAAATCTGAAAGGTCATCGCTGCTTTATAAAAGTGTGTTGATTTCTGAGCGACAGGAAACAATAATTTAAAGCAAGTCACCCAGTGGCTGGAGGGGCCTGGGTTTTAGAGAATTCCCCCGCAATGCCGAACCAAACAGAACTCCTACCCTTTGCCCGCTATCACCCCAGTCAGAATGTCCGCGTTTTCAATCAATTATCTGCATTTAAGATATTACACCGATATTTTCACACCTAAAACTGTTCCCCCTACCTCGCCGCCCCTCTTTCCAGTCCCCATCGCCTTGATTCAGCCCTTGGTAATTAATTTGGCATTTCAGAATAGCTACTGGGCTGGATAATGCCTGCATTCATCTCCCCAGCCTAATCTGAACAAAATCTGGAAGAAAAGCTTTCAGAAAGACAGAAAATGCCATTCGGTTACTGTTCAAAAGAACTGTCACTCTATAGGAATAAATCGCTCCTGATTATTTCAAACTGGGGTCTTCTTTGGATTTCCATAAAACTTACAATTACTTGGGGGAGAAAAAAAAGCTTTAAAATAATTTTTTTTTAGAGGGTAAAATTTTATCGTGTTCTCCTCCCCTAAAAATAAAAAGAAATATAGTTTGCAGACAGATGTGAAAATAATAGTTTATTGCTAAAAATAGAAGAAAAAAGCTGTAAAGAATGCAAACATTGAAAGTTATTTGACTTTTGAAATAGTGTAGATTTTATTAAAAGTTGCGATTTAAATACATTACATCGAGTTCCCCCTTTCTCCCCCTCCCCCTCCACTCCTTTCACCTCGGACGCACCCTGGCCTCAAATCCGAGGTGACAGGGCAGGATCTAAAATTGAGTCCCCACAAAATGATCACAGTATCAGAGCAGTAGAACGTATTCATTTGCCCTTAAACTCTGAGAGCGATCAAACTTCCATATCTCTCGGCAGGGCCGTCGTTTTCTGCACTTCATAGCCTGGCAAAACTCCTCATTGACTTTACTGGGAGCAGAATCGGATCCCGTTAATTTCAGGGGAGTTTCCGCGGAGGCAGAACTCCCCTACACCCCGCTTTATAATGTTCAGATTTTCAGGATTCTTTTTAATACTTTGTGTGTCGGTGTGCGGGGGGGTGGGGGTGGTGGAGGGGTGATATAACCCGTGTACAGGCTCCTGTGGGGAATCATATTTAGCCCTGAAACGGACAGAGTAGGCAGCAGCTCCAGTTAGAGAGAAGAAATGGACTGGAGCGAGATCAATGGGTTTCACGTTGGATCTAATTCCGGAGAGGTCTGAACCGGTACCTTTAGGGAAAGGTTCTGAGAGGCTGAGAGACAACGGTGAAATTTAGCTCGAAGTGAGAGTTTTCAGTTTGCAACCGCCCCAAAAGCCCAGTCTGGTCTAGACAGGGGAGATTCTTTTACAGCGTCTCTCGGGTAGACGTGAGCAAGGGCGGTTACCAAAAAGCCAGATGCAAGGATGGTCATGGATAAAAGGAACCCGTAGAGCTATCTTATGCTATCACCCATTGTTTCCTCCCCACAGAGGAATTTTTGCAAGGCAGCTGAATGATGCGAACTTTTTCCGGGTAGCGGGAGCGGGCACAACTGGAAAAAATGCAGCAGGTTTCGCCCAGTCCCCATACCCCTGTGCAGGCAAGGGCAACAAGTGTTTGAAGGCGAGCCTGAGAAAAAGTACTCAGTTTTAAGTACACAATTCGCTATTTCTTTCCCGAGATTCACGAGAAAGGGGGGAAGAAACCCATCGGAGAGCACGCACCATGGCCTCACGGGCTCTGCGGCAGGCGTTGCAGTTTGCACAACTTAAAAAAAAAAAAAAAAACCACCACCAAAACGGGGGCGAGTTTTTGCCTAGATCCAGCCCCAATTATCAAATAGGGCCGTTTTGATCAATTCCCGCTTCGCGCACGGCGACAAGAAAGAAAGAGGTTAAAAGAATCCCCTCGGTTCAAAAGAAAACGCTGCCGTGACATGACAAACACTTTTCTTACGTAGTAAATTCTTCCCTTGCAAGCGATTCCACAAACACTTTCTGCTTAGCGGGCATGCCGTGTCCTCAGAGCCTTTAACGAATTAAGGAAAACATTAAATAGATCCACCGATGGAAATTCAGCCTTCTGTATCAGTCAGAATTAACTATCTATCCACCCGATCGATCCCTCTCTCTAGCTGACTGAATTTCCCTTTCTGAATATAAATATATATTAGTGTATTTGTAATGGTATATCCCTCTGCAAACTGATCAATTAGATCTCTCTCTCTCTCTATATATATATACACAAATGAATATATATATAATTCATTTGCTATATGTTTTTCTCTCTGAAAGTTACTCAATGAAACCCTCTTCCCTGCATTAGCAGTTCATAATTTAAACCGCCCAAATTAAGATCCCGTCGGATTCGTTTGCATCTTGTGGTTATGTTGTTCCATAGCAACCCAACCCCAGTGTTGGGGCTTTTAAAGCAAATATTCGCCGCCGTTTGTTTGCTGGCCGGGTTTCACGCCACCGGCCCCTTTCCCCCTAGCTCTTGGCAGCGGATGGTTTCTTCACACCCGGCACAAATCTGCGCAGGACATTAACACTAGAGCTGCAGGCACCGGCTCCTTCTCCATATAACGCGCCGCGCGCCCCAGGGCGGTCCGGGGGGTGCCCTGCATGCTGACCAGGATTGCAAAGCCGCGGCCCGGGCTCGAAAGGCCCCGAGGGCATCAGGGATCGCGGGTTTTCTCCGAGCGGACAGCGCCAGCTTGCCGCGGCCAGGAGGCTGCTCGGAGCTCCGGCTGCGCCCGCAGCACGTGTCTGCCTCCCGCCGAGCCAGGGCGCCGCGCTCCGGGGCCCTCTCGCTCAGCCCAGGCCGGCCCGAGCTCCGGGATCGCTTCCTGGGGCCTTCCCCCGGGTTGCGGGCTCCATGCGGCGCAAGGAAAGTCGCCGTCAATCCCCCTCCTCTAACCCATCTTCCCTCCCATCGACCGGCAGCCCCGTCCGCTCCTCCCCGCAGTCAGCGGGACACATGGCCCCCGTGACAGGCTTGGCCCCCAGCCCCCTCTGCGAGCCCCGGAGCCGACGGCTTTTCGGGCAGGCAGCTTCCCTCCTGGTGGGCTGCACAGCCATATGGTAGCGTAGCGCCTTGCCTGATGCTTCCTGTGTCCAGGGCCTGCTCCCTAAGGGGGGGATCCCGCTGCCTTAAAGGGGAGAGGAACCGTGGGGACAAAAGGGGTCTTGTGATGGTAGTGAGGCATCTTAAAGTTTCTATGTGAATATACCAACACAAAAGATTCTGCTTTTATTGTGTCCTATACTGCCGCTGCTGCAGTTTCTTCTTCTTCTAGACTTTTTTTTTTATAACAAATTGATTGCAAAGAAAAAGGAATTTATGAATCTCAGCTGGGAAAATATTTTATTTTAGTAATCAGTGATAATATGTTGCTACCTGCTGTCTGTGTTGCTGATTAGTGATTTAATTTGACATTAAACCCATTGAAAAATATTTCAGCGCAAGGTTAATTTGACATTATATTAATTAATAAATAACAGTTAATAACCATGAGCTGATATATCCTCAGAAGGTTTAATGTCCATTTAAAGTGCTGCCATGTATGTCACCAGGCTCACAGACATGTTGCATGTAGTTATATCTTATCCTTGATTATAATGATGATGGTGATAATAGGCATTTCCCATCTGAGAGTCATCAGTTCCTTTTTCTTTTTGATCAGGGCTTGACGACTGAGATTAGAACATAACCATATGCAGTCAGAACAGCAACAACTCTTATTTCATTCCCCAGTTACAGACCCAATATCACTGGGTTATGTAGGACGCCTTCTCCCTAGTATTCCTTTTTCTTTCAGGAAAGCACATAAAAGAACAGGTGAAGGACTATTTAGATAATTAGATGTATTCATGTTGGCAGACTTTAACAGCTCAGAGAACTGGTAGGTAAGGTCCCATGGGAAGAAAATCGAAGGGAAAAAGCAGCTCAGGCGAACTGGCAATTTCTCAAAGAGACCATATTTAAGGCATAATGGAAAGCTATCCCAGAGCAAAGCAAAGAAAGGAAGAACAGTAAGGGTATGTCTCCACTGCAATTAGACACCTGCAGCTAGCCCATGCCAGCTGAGTCTGGCTTGCAGGATTCTGGCTAAGGGGCACCACAATTAAACAGCCCCTTAGCCTGAGCCCTATGCGCCTGAGTCAGCTGGCTTGGGCCAGCCACGGGTTTTTAACTGCAGTGTAGACAGAACCTAAGAGGCCAATATGCTTACATCAAGAACTTTTTAATGACCTGAAAACCAAAAAGAAGTCCTACAAAAAGTGAAAACATGGACACGTTACTAAGCATGAGTACAAAAAAAATAGTTCAAGCATATGGGGACAAAAGCAGAAAGGCTAAGGTACAAAATGAGTTACAAGTAGCAAGGGATATAAAAGGCAATACAAAGGGGTTCTATAAATGCATTACGAGCAAGAGAAAGATGAAGGCTGGTGTAGGTCCACTACTTAGTGGGGAAGAACAGCTAATAATGGATGACATTGAGAAAGCTGAGGTGTTTAATTCCTATTTTGATAGGGGGAAAAAAGGTTAATGGTGACCAGATACTCAACACAATATTAACAACACAGATGAAGGAACACAAGCCAGAATAGGTTAAAGAGTTTAGATAAGTTAGATGTATTCAAGTCGGCAGGGTCTGATGATATTAACCCTAGGGTTCTTAAGGAACTAAGCAAAGAAATCTTGAAACTATTAGTAGTTGTCTTTGAGAACTCATGGAAGACGGGTGAGGCCCTGGAGGACTGGAGAAGGGCAAACGTAGTACCTGTCTTTAAAAAGGAGAACAAAGAGGACCTCAGGAATTATAGACCAGTCAGCGTAACTTTAATACCTAGAAAGATACTGGAAAAAAATGATTAAATATTCAATTTGTAAGCACTTAGAGGAAAATAGGTAGTAAGCAATAACCAACATGGATGTGTCAAGAACAAATCATGCCAAACCAAGCTAATTTCTTTCTTTTACAAGGTTACGGGCCCAGTGAACAGGGGAAAGCAGTAGATGTGCTATGTCTTGATTTGTATGTCCCATATGACATTCTCATAAGCAAACTGGGGAATGTGGTCTAGATCAGGGGTTCTCAAACTGGGAGTCATGACCCCTCAGGGGGGTCGCGAGCTGTCAGCCTCCACCCCAAGCCCCGCTTTGCCTCCAGCATTTATAATAGTGCTAAATATAAAAAAGGTGTTTTTAATTTATGGGGGTGGGGGTCGCAGTCAGAGGCTTGCTGTGTGAAAGGGGTCACCAATACAAAAGTTTGAGAACCACTGGTCTAGATGAAATTATTATAAGGTGGGTACACATCTGGCCAAAAACCATGGTCAGTGGTTCACTATCAAACTCTGAGGGTGTATCTTGTGGGGACCTGCAAGGGCCTGCCCTGGGTCTGCTATTATTCAACATTTTCTTGAATGACTTGGATATTGGAGTGGAGAGTATTGCTTATAAAATTTGCAAATGAGACCAAGCTGGGAGGGGCTCCAAGCTCTTTGGGGGACAGGGTTAGAAACAAAAAGATGTTGACAAATTGGAAAATTGGTCTGAAAGCAATAAAAATGAAATTCAGTAAAAACAAGTGCAAAGTACTACCCTTGAGAAGGAAAAATCAAAGGCAGAACTCCAAAATGGGGAATAACTGCTGAAAAGGATCGGGAGGTTATAGTATATCACAAATTAAATAGGAGCCAACAATATGATACAGTTGCAAAAAACTCTAATATACTGGGGTCAATTAACTGAAGTGCTGTACATAAGACACATGAAGTAATTGTCCCTCTCTATTTGGCACTGGTGAGGCCTCAGCTGGAGTACTGTGTCCAGTTTGGGGCATCATACTTTAGGCAAGATGTGGACAAATTGGAGAGAGTCCAGAGGAGGGCAACAGAAATGATAAAAGGTTTTGAAAACCTGACGTATGGAGAAAGGTTAAAATAAGTGGTCATGTTTAGCCTTGAGAAAAGAAGACTGAGATGGGACCTGATAACAGTCTTCAAATATGCTAAAGGGGCTGTTCTAAAGAGGAAGGTGATCAATTGTTCTCCATGTCCACTGAAGGTAGGTTAAAAAGTAAAGAGCTTAATCTGAAGCAAGGGAGATGTAGGGTAGATATTAGGGAAAAACTTTCTAACAATAAGGTTTATTAAGCTCTGGAATAGACTTCCAAGGGAGATTGTGGGGTCACTGGGGGTTTTTAACAAGAGGTTGGACAAACACCTGTCAGGCACGGCCTAAGTTTACTCGGTTCTGTCCTCAGCACAGGGGGCTGGACTAGATGATCTCTCAAGGTTCCTTCGTGCCCTACGTTTCTATCATTCTATAATCCAAGATTAGGGAGTGACACTGAAGCCCTGGCAAATTTCAATTATTCATTGGCGCTGGAGTCTTTGTATGCCATGGGGTATCTCTGTAGAGACTGCAGCTTTGTTTTTGCCATTTAAACTCATTATTTTGGATACTGAATTGGCGTTACAGATTCACAGAGTATAAACCCAGAAGGGATCACTGTGATCATCTCTAGATCATTTAAAAAAAACCTGGCTAGTGGACACATCATGCCCCAAGCAACATACATGGCTGGAGATTTCTCTCCTTGTGAGTTAAATCTGAGCATTTTATCTGTTGAATGTGTGTGCACGCACCCTATTAAAAGGCCCAATCCCGCTCAGCCTTACTCATTCAAAATAGTCAATGAAATGGGAGTTTTATATATGTAAGGAAATGTTACTCCTACTTATCACCTCTCCAATCTGATCAGTGTAGTCTGTGCTGCTCTGTACTCCAATGTCAAGCCAGTTCCTGCCCCAGAGATCTTAAAATCTAGAAGGAATGGGTAAAAATATAGGACTTGGCCCGGAGAAGTGCACAAGTCTCGTTTGAAAGCCTAAGTGAAGGTCTGAATTTAAAGGGCCCAGAGCTGGGGCTGAAGACCCTAGTGAGGGCAGATAGACAGGTTTGTTGCAGTTTTGCTACCCCTGAAGGGATTCACTTTGATTGTATGACCCGGCTATGCCACTCCTGTCAAGAACAAATGGATATAAACTGGCCACCAGGAAGTTTAGACTTGAAATTAGACGAAGGTTTCTAACCATCAGAGGAGTGAAGTTTTGGAATAGCCTTCCAAGGGAAGCAGTGGGGGCAAAAGATCTATCTGGCTTTAAGATTAAACTTGATAAGTTTATGGAGGAGATGGTAAGATGGGATAACATGGTTTTGGTAATTAAATATTCATGGTAAATAGGCCCAATGGCCTGTGATGGGATATTAGATGGGGTGGGATCTGAGTTACCCAGGAAAGAATTTTCTGTAGTATCTGGCTGGTGAATCTTGCCCATATGCTCAGGGTTTAGCTGATCGCCATATCTGGGGTCAGGAAGGAATTTTCCTCCAGGGCGGATTGGAAGAGGCCCTGGAGGTTTTTCGCCTTCCTCTGTATCATGGGGCATGGGTCACTTGCTGGAGGATTCTCTGCTCCTTGAAGTCTTCACACCACAATTTGAGGACTTCAATAGCTCAGACATAGGTGAGAGGTTTTTCACAGGGGTGGGTGGGTGAAATTCTGTCGCCTGCGTTGTGCAGGAGGTCAGAGTAGATGATCATAATGGTCCCTTCTGACCTTAGTATCTATGAATCTATGAATCTATAAATGAGGCTGATAACCTACAGGGGTGCCGGGAGCAGGAAAAGGCCTGTAATACTGCATGCAGCCGCCAGAGGCACTCAAGAAGTGAATGCTCCCAATAATATATAATAGACTCTTACTAGTTCAGACTAATGACAAGACTGTTACAAATTATTGACTATTGTGAATTACCAAGCAAGTTATCAAATACTGTAAAAATCAAGACTAATGCATCACCAGATGTACTTTTTCCACTTATTTTGACAATTGTTCAGCATGGTTTATGGCCACCCACTATAAGGCCCTTATAAGCATAGTACAGTATATTGTAAAAATAACAAAATCTTAGAAGTATGAGCCCTCACTGCTATGGCACCTCTACTAGTAAATCTTTACTGACAGGTGTTTAGAGACTGCCTGGGTTTTTTTGTAAGGATCATAAAGTGTGTGGATTAGAGAAATGCATCTGAGAAAGGTTCTACAAGGTGAGTATCAAATATTCAGTTAATGAAACCTAGTATATAAGAACAGCAATTAATTGCATTCCGTTTTGCGGTAATTATGGCCCCATTCAGCAAGGTATTTAAACACATACCTAACTTTAAGCATGTGAGTAATTCCATTGATTTTACTGCGACTACTCACATGCTTAAAGTTAGGCATGTGCTTAACTACTTTGCTGAATTAGGGCCTATAAATGCCCACCTTATATCAAAGTCAAAGTTTGCTCCAAGCTACAGATGGTTCATGAGGCTGACACAGGTGCATCAGTTTCCATAGCCATCGACACACAAGGGAGTGTTTTGGCCAGCATCATATCTGACCACCTCTCGTGCCTCTAACCTAATGGATCAGGCACTTGTTTTGCAGCTGGGTGAACTGGAGAAAGCCTTTGAGTGTGAGATCGTCCAACCCACAACTGCAGTCAAGAACCTTAACAACTCGGCCACCGCTCCTCAATCTATATAGTAAAGTCAGGATGGGCAGAATTCGATATTTTTTTATATAACTTTGATGGATCGTGTCTATTTTCACTTTTAAGCATTTTTAAAATTTTTATCAATTTAATTTTCATAGTTGTGCGAAATTATGGGTTTTACCATTCTTATTTGATGACACTAGATGCTGAGATTCAAAATGTTAAAGTTTTATAACTGTTAAAACACTAATTTGTCAACATCATACATCAAAATACACAAAGTAAATGGCCTTAAATCAAACCCTAATCAATTCTCAAGCAGCACTTTTCTTACTTTGCATATCTGTAAATTTCAATTATTATGGATGGAAATATTTTTTCATCAGTGTGTGTGCATGGTGAAGTCGATCGACATTTACAGATAAAAATTGAGTCCTTCCAAGCCTAAGTACAGTGTTAACCAAATAACTATGCATACACATCAGGCATTCTTCACACATCCTTGTTCATGTAAGTATAAAACAAAACCAGTGCACCATGAGGGTGGAGAATCCTGATTTCAAACTGTGTAGGGAAGCAGCTTGAGAACCATACAAAACTAAACACTGCCTGTCACTATGGGCCTGATTCTGATTCCTTGACTCAGGCACCGATCCTACAGAGACTTGCACATGTGCTCAATGTTTTGCACTGGGAGTAGTCCCATTAATATCAATAGCACTACTCGCAATGTGTAAAACTAAGCATGTTCATAAGTTTCTGCAGGATCTGGACCTTAGGCATTGATGGAGAGCGTGGAGATCAGGTCCAGCATCTCAGACTAGATCTTTATTGAAATCAGTCATAAAGCTCTCATTGATTCCAGTGCAAGCAGTACAGGTGCCAAATGAGCAAACAGGTCATAACTCTGCACAGACCAGTCCAAGGGGTAGACAAAGATGCTGCCACATGGGAATGCACCTTTTCACTAAGAAGTTGAAAGCAGCAAATAAACCATATCTCCTTGCACAAAGGGCTTTCAACATGAGAACTCTCACGAGCTGGCACCCTTCCTGTACCATTGCAATGGGCTCATCAGCCTGCTGCTCACGTATGACCTGGCCACTTTAACATCTGTCTACAACTGTAGCAGCAGGGCAGGCTGATGTGTGGATGGAAATACGTTTTTGCAGGTTAGCTGCTTTTTAGGGTGGGACCTAGACTGGGGAAAAGAGAAAATCATGCCACAGTGTCATGGATTTCCATGTTTTACAGGAAGATTATTTTCAAAATGCTGAGGCAATTAAAATGATAATATGATTTGGTTACTATGGCTCCAATTCAGCAAAGTATTTAGCACTTGTTCATTTTAAGCATGTGAGTAGTCCCATTGGAGTGAGCGGGACTGACTTGCTTAAAGTCAGCCAAGTGCTTATCTACTTTGTTAAATTCTTCTTCTTCCTTGAGTTAGTCCCATCAAATGGGGTCCACTCTGCGAGCCCTCTCCCTCCAAAGTGCTCTGCTCAGAAACGTAACCTCTATGGCACTACATGCTAATGTATCTGCCTTTATGACATCCCACCACTTCTTCTGGGGATGGCCTCTCTGACTTTTTCCTTCAGAGTTGGACTTTCCTTCTGTCTATTGGACTTTCTTATCCACTTAGTTGTCAGGACTGAGCTTTCCATGACTGACCATCTGAGCCTGCCCTCTCTCATTTTTTCAGTTGTGGGTGTTACTTTGATCATGTCTCTAATACACACATTCCTCGCATAGTCTTGCTTGCTTGCACGACTCATCCTTCTCAATTGTTGCGTTTCTGTGGAACAGATCTTTTGCTCACATTTCTTCTTTGTTGCCCAGCACTCAGCACCATACACTAAAACTGAACAGACCACTGTTTTGTAGACTTTCCTTTTTAATCTTAATGGTATCTTTCTGTCATGTAGCACACCACTTATCTCTCTCCATTTGAGCCAGGAATTTTTTATCCCAGCTCTAATTTCATCCTCCATTTTCCTGGATTCTGGAACCCAGATACCTCAAACTGCATTTTTGGTATTGTTTGCCCATCTAATTTCAAGGATAATTCTTCAGTGTTCACGATATTGAAATTACATATCATAATACTCTGTTTTTCCTTTGCGTATTTTGAGCCCATGTCTCTCCAACACATTTCTCCATTTATCAAGATCCTCTTTGAAACTATATTTTCCCTCACTGCATAGAATGACAGCATCTGCAAACAGCATGCACCAAGCTGCCTCCATCCGTACGTTGCTTGTGTGGGTATTCAGAACAAGGATAAACCAGAAAGGGCTTGGTGCTGATCTCTGGTGCACTCTGACCTTTTACCCATAGTTCATCTATTTCACTACTAGAGGTTCTGACTATTAATGTTGCACCTATATACATGGCTTGAAAGAGCCACACATAAAGTTCTGGTACCATTTTCTCCCTCAGACCCCACCATATGAGTTCTCTTGAAACCTGGTCAAAGACCTTTTCCAGATCAACCAACACCATGTGAATATTTTTCCTTTTCTCGCTAATTTTTTCTACTAGCTGCCTCAGGGCAAAAACAGCATCTATTGTCGACTTTCCTTCCTGGCATGAAGCCATATTGATTTGCACTAATATCTACTTCCCTTCTTGGTCTCTTATTGATGACTCTCTTCCACAATTTCATTGCATGACTCATCAGCTTTATACCTCTATAATTTGTACCATTGCCAGCAGCATCACCTTTTCCCTTGCATATTGGCTCCAAGATACTTTTCCTTCACACATTTGGTATCTTTTCCCACCTCATGATTGAATTGAACAGGGATCTCAGGAGATGGATGCCTTCTATTCCAAGCTTTTTCTTAGGGATTCCATCTGAGCTTAGGACCTTATTATTTTTCATTTTCTTTCACAGCGTTTGCCACTTTATCTGGCGTGATAGGCTCCACTAGATCTAAATTCATCACTTTGAAGTTGCATTGCTCTCCTGGGTTTTCTTCATTTAAAAGCAGTTCAGAATACCTTTTCCATTGATCTTTTATACGACTCATCAGTCAACACAATACCAGTTTCATCTTTGATGAACTTTACTTCCTTTATATATTTAGTACTTCTGTCCCATGCTTTCACCAGTCTATATGCATCTTTTTCCCCTTTCTTTCTTCCAAGTCTAGCATAAAGTTCTTCAAAGACCTTTGCTTTCGCAACTACATTCCTGGCCAATTTCTTCACTGCCTTGTATTCCCCCAGGTCTCCTTTGCTCCTACTCCTTTGCCAGAGTTTAAACTTTTTTCTCTTATCTTTTATCACTTCTTGTACTTTTTCGCTCCACCACCAAGTTTATTTTTGAATAAAGGTTTTTCCTTTTGATTCACCCACTATTTGTTTAGCACTTTCCAATATATTTGTTACCATAAAATTCCCAAATTTATCCATTCCTTCCTCATGTGTTGCTGACCTCATCTTCTCCATAATCAACTCCCTAAAGTCCTTCTCAGCCTGTAGTGTTTGCCACCTTATCTGTGGTGTTACTCCCTTTGATATTCTCTGTGTCTTCATTTGAAGAAACATATCTAAGATGAGAGGTCTGTGTTGACTCACAAGTCTCCCCTGCAGTCACTTTGCAGTCTTTTATATCTTTTATTTTCCTACGTTGTTAAACTGTGGCCTAAAATTAATATCCTTCCTTTCTAGAGCCAGGCTGCCTTTGTGCTGAAAATTCAACTGAAACCACTTCAGTCTTCAAAGTAGCTTTTTAATAAAAGTAAAGGTGGTTTCCACCAAAAATCCACAGCAAATTTTCCTCATCAAAATTTTGAAATGTTCAGTAATTTCTGACCGATACTAGAGCTGGCAAAAAAAAATGGAGGAAATTATCAGTGAAATAGTTCATTGAATTCCCCCCTCCTCATTTTTGTTGAAACTTGTAAATTTGTGAACAGCTCTATTTCCAATACACAGTATTGTTGCAGGTTTAGTCTGAGATTTCCAAAGCCACCCAAGAGATTTAGATGCCAAGTTCCCATTTAAATTAATGGGAACTAAGTGTACAAATTCTTTATGCTGTTTTGAAATTCCCAGCCCTTCAGAGCTGCTATTTCATGATCTCCAAAGCTAGAAACAAGTGCTGTATCCCATTAGAAAGGGGCAGCCCCAGCTCATCTGTAAAATCAAGGACCCATTTCTAACCCCAGCATTTCATGAGATATATTAGCCCATATTGGATGGATGAGTATTACCAGATGTGCAAATGCAATGTAGTCTGTAGCGGTCCCTCACTGTCAGGCTTGGAGGTAGGCCACTCTGCCTTATCGCATCAGACAGCAAACAGCCAATTGACGCTCTAGAGGCTCCGGCTCTCTGGGTGGGGCCAAGCAGTCTTTAGCCCAAGCCTCTTGGCAGGGGCAGACCGCAATTCACCGTTTATAGCTCTGGCCCTCTGAGCGGGGCAGGGACAGGAGCAGTCTTTTGCCAAAGGCCTCCTGGCTGGGGCAGACAGCAAGTACTTGTCTGGGGCTCTGACCCTCTGAGCTGGGTAGAGCAGCAAGCAGTCTTTAGCGTCAGCCGTCGGGCTGGAGCAGACAGCAATCACAGTCTAGGGGCCCACAGCCTCCTGGTTGGGGCAGGCCACAGACAAGGCACAGGTCTTCCAGCCTGGGGTGAGTAGGCAGCCAACCTGGGGGTGGGGTTGGCGGCAGGGAATCCCAGCCCAGGGCCCTAGCAGTGGAGGGTGGATCCCACCGAAACACACTGATTTGTACTGCGACAGCACAAACCTGACTAACATCTGGTTCTCCTGGGCTGCTTCCTACTGCAGTCCGTTGGCACAGCTTCATGGGCCACACACCCTTAGTGGCTTCTGGGCAGATGGCTGATGGCAGTCCCAGTAACTCCTCTTGTCCGGTGGCAGAGTGTGGGACGGCTCGGGGCCTAGTCTGGAGTCCTGCAGAGGGCTTGAGATGTCTGCCTCGTTCCCTAGGTTGGCCCCAACTGAGCTGTGGGGACCTCTCTATACTTCCTGTCCCGCCTGTGCACTTCTGGCAGGGGCGGGGCTGGTTCGGTTCCACCCACCAGGGCTGTGTAGTGGTCCCTCACTGTCAGGCTTGGAGGGAGGCCACTCTGACTCACTACACAGTCCATTCTGGCTTTGGATAGGACATTCCACATTTGGGAGAAGCTGACTTTGTGTGGCATAAGTTAGGTGCCTGCCTCGCTCCACACCAAATGGAGGAGGAGATGGTGGTAGTGGTGACAGTGCTCATCTTATAACTTTTAGCCCAGTGGTTCAAGCACTCCTCTCAATAGTGTGAGATTCAAGTTGAATTCCCCCCTTTCTGTCAGAGGGGGAGAGAGACTTTGAACAAGGGTCTCCGTCAAGCATTCTCTAGCCACTCGGCTGCGGGATATTGCGATGTGGGGATTCCTCAGTCTCTCCTGTCGAAGCTGTTGCACCGTGAATGCATAATGAAAGAGTGGCTGGAGCAGGGGGCTGACCGCAGACACTCTCACCCAATGACTATTCCACTGTGGATAAATACTAAAATAGTCACTGGGCCCAAGAGAGACATAATGGGTAATCCAGTGGTTATGGGACCACCTGGGAGATGGAAGACCCCACAGCCAGCCTCCCTGCTTCAATTTTTCATTATTTATCCTCAGTACAATGACTTCAACAGAAGAGAGTGAGGGAGCCACACATCAGTATATCCTATAGACCAGTGGTGGTGCACTCTTCCTCTTAAGCATAGCGGGGAGAACTGAACCTGGGTCTCCCACATCCCAGGTGAGTGCTCTAACCACTGGGCTGAAAATTATAAGGTGGGCAACTCTTCCTCCTCCTGGATTTTGAATGGAACCCAATCTAGTAAGCAGCTTCTCTCCATGCCTACAGGGTCAGGCCCTGCACGCAACTTAAGCAGCTGAACTCCTATTTTTCCCCCGGTTTGTGAATTGCTCTAGGGGTCAGGTGGGAGATCGTTGACCGGACAACCACAGGGAGGCAGCAGTGCACAGGTCCAGGGGCAGAATCCTAGGTGCAGAGGGAATTTTTACTCTGAAAAACTTGGGTGCTGAATAAGTTTAGGCACCTGCAGGGTTCAGCGGGAATTCTGCGGGTAACAATGGGTCCCAAACTGGGACTTGTGCACTTAAGTCTGAGGTCTAGGATCCTAAATACTCTTGTGGATCCCACCCTAGGCACTGAGGCCAGATCCTAAAAGCTATTTAGATATCTAGCTCCCACTGAATGGGAGTTAGGTGTCTAAATACCTTTACAATGTGAGCCTCATATACTGTGATGAACAGTGGTATAAAATCCTAAAATGGATACTTGGACAGCTTGTGTGTCACATGGTTGTTTCCGGACTCTAAATCACATTAAAAGAAACTGAAAATACATTAAATCCTTTCTTGATAAGACATTTCCATGAAACTCGTTTCTGTAGTTGCCACAGGGCTGTTGTGTGATGGTGAATTGGGTGGGGAAGTGTCTATGAGGCAATCTCCTTTAGGATGTGGTACCCTCTGAAAACATTTGAGAAGCCCGGGATTCATAAGCAGAGTGAAGAGGAAGGAGTCACAGGTGAATGGTAGATGCAGTTTGTCAGATGGCTGTCACCACTGCATATGCATAAGGGAGGGTCATTAACCATTGGAACAATTTGCCAATGGTCATGGTGCATTCTCTGTCACTGGAGATTTTAAATCAAGACTGGGTTTTGGTTTTTGTTAAAGATACAGTCTGGTTCAAAAGGGATTATTCCAGAATTATCTATGGCCTGTGTGATGCAGGAGGTCAGACTAGATGACCACAGTGGTCTCTTCTGGCCTTGGAATCAATGAATCTATGCATCTAGGAAGTACTGTTTTGGGTGCCTTTGGTTAACAATGAATTGCGGCCCAGTGTATATAAATCTATAGTTGTAAAATAACCATATCTAAACATTTTCTACCTTGTTTTGTCACTTCTAACCACCACTGGAGAGTCAAAAGCCTTCCTTGAATCCTGGGAGCTATTTAATTTTTAAAAAATCCCACAAGGAAAAAACAACCAAAATGTCATTTATATATTCAGACACTCCAAAGCATCCTGTTTCCCATATTATTCCTCCTTCCTGGGGCACCAGATGCTGCAGCTAAAAACTCAGATTGTTCCCAAATGAGCAAAGCAAATAATTGATTTTTCGGTTCAGAAGGTGAAATAAAAAAATCTGTTCATTTTGAAAAAAACTGACTTTGCCCTGTTTTTTCTGATTGAAATGAAAAACCAAAAACCAAAAAACAACGGGGTGAGTGGATCAAAATAAAACATTCTGACTGTCGATTTGAAATGATATTGTGAAAAGAAATGTGCAATCAAAATGACACTTTTCCTTCTGAAAATACCATTTTGAGTCAACACTTCATTTTGAAATTCATTTTGATTTTTTTTCAAAATGAATCATTTTGATATTTCAAAAATTGTTGTTGTCAGGGAGGGTTTTCAGCCATAACTGTTTGCTGAGTTTGGCCCAAATTCATGAATAGCTGCAGTGCCCCCAGAATGCTTTTTTCAGCACATTTACTATTCACCAAAAAATCTTCACCCAGCTCTATTCCCAGCCCACTAAGAGGAAAAGGTCAAAATGGTGCCATGTAAACAAAGTGTACAGTGGGTTAGATCTGGATACATTATTTATCCTTGCTCCTCACTGGTGACCCTCCATAACCCAGAAGTGGATCTCCCTCCTCTGCCACTGGTGGGGGTTATTAGGCCATCTGATGAGAATAATGTGTCACTCTATTCTGGGTGAAATCTTGGCCCTATTGATGTCAGTGACTACAGTAGGGCCAAGATTTCACCCTATATTTTCTTCTGAGCAAGAGACTCCCACATATGTCTTGGATTTCCAAAGAGCAGATGAAATTAACAGGGATTTGGCCACCCAACTCCTTTAAAACCCCAGCCATAAAGCATGTATTAGCAGGTACTCACAAACTCACTTGTCTGTGTACACTGCTATAAACACAGACACCCCATTCTCAGCCCAGCCATAGCGGCTGGATTAAGCCTGCCTCTCTCTTTCACTGCACTTTATTATTATATATTGTTTTCCCTCTTCCAAAAGCGTTCCCCTAATTGTGCATGTTATTTGTATCAGTTGATTGTGGGGCTGGTCATGGAGCACTGAGTAATTCATAGTGTTTGGACAAGACAAACATTGTTCTGTCCCTAAGCAAACCTCCAGGAAGGTCAGCCCAGTTCATCCCATTGCTGTGGAGAGCTAAAAGTATCCAGATGATGTGAAAATCAGACCCTTTTCATGGAGAGGAGGGGGAAAAACAAGCATGCAAGCACACATCAACAAGTCCTGACATTCCCACATTCTGCTCCTTTCCATTCACCTCCCATTGTTTTACCAGCACAAAGTTGCCCCAAAGCCTTTGTCAGGCTATATTTAAATAATGAACTGGGCTTCCCTCTGGAAACCAGGGCAGAGATACAGGCAGCCAAGTCATGTGCTTTGCCATCTGATTCAGGAGGAATATTCAGTAGCAGAAGAGAAATAGTTCTCTTCAGCCGAATGTGACACACTGTACCTTATGGCACCTTAGAGACTAACAAATTTATTTGGGCATAAGCTTTCCTGGGCTAAAACCCACTTCATCAGATGCATGGAGTGAAAAATACATCTGATGAAGTGGTTTATAGCCCCAAATAAATGTGTTAGTCTCTAAGGTGCCACAAGGACTCCTTGCTGTTTTCGCTGATACAGACTAACACGGCTACCCCTCTGATACTGTACCTTGTCCTTGTTCATGGCTGTCAGCTTGGCGCTGAATTCCTGTGGGTTTGGTTTGAAGGAGGCAAAAGGAGAGCGTTAATCATTCATGTCAAATGGTTTGTTTCATTGATCAGGTTCATAAACAACCATTTTTCAAACAACAGCAACTTGATCTGGAGTAGTTTAGCTAGAAACATATGCTAGAGTTGAAGACAACTGAAGAAGTACTTGCTGTGAGTTGTCTGGCCTAAGAAATCCCTCGCTGGGCATTTAAAAGACGAGCTGTAGTATAATGAATAGGAATGTGTTATGCAAAGGTCTCCCATTTACAGTGTTTGCTACAGAGGAGGTAGAAGTTAGTATCCGCCGTCCCTGCTGATACACCACCCGGCAGATTTCACTCCGATACCCGTACAATTCTCTTAAATGCTCCTGCTACTTATTTAACTAAATTAGAGAAATACCACAAGACGGTGCTGCCTTCGGTGTAGAACCAAGGGCTGGATCCTGTCGGCCTTGTACTGCCAGACTTCGGCACTTGGGTGTCACTGAATGCAGTTGTTACGGATTTTTATACTGAATGAATCCGGAGCGCTGGGGTCTAACCTTACACGGGCGGGGGTTAAAAAAGAAAACTTCTTCCTGCTGTCTAACAAAGGAAATCTCTCTGTTTCTCCTTCCTTCAGTACCACTCACCACACCGCCCCCCCCCGCCGACACACACACCCCCTCCCAGTCACTTTACCCCTTTCCTTTCCTAAGCACAAATGTCTGAGCTTTCTAACAACCTCTCTGGGAGGGTCTTTGCGTAGCTATCCCAAACCGCGTGTGGGAGCATCTGCCTCTGGGTCCGCTCCCGTACCGGTGACCTGGCTGATCCAAAGGGGACGGGTGTGAGCTGCAGCCGGCCACCGCTGGACGAGTGGCCAACGAAACAGGGACCCCTTTGTGCTGACTCCAGCGATGAGCTGTCTGAACTCTGGGCTGCACCGAGCGAGGCCGGCGGGAATGCGCGGGGTAGCTGTACCTGACCCCCCCGCCCCGCCCGAGCTAACGGGAGAGGTCTTAAGGGTAGCCCGCCCCGCACTCACTTTCCCCAGCCCTCGCCGGGGGTCCCGCTCCAGCGCCCACCCGAGCGCTCACTCATGTTACCAGGAGGAATTTTGCATCAGAAAGTGCCCACCTGAGCGGCGCTTTCCCACGCGGTCCTAGGTGAACTGCCGGATCGGGCCCCCGGGTGCGTCGCCTTTTTTTTTTTTTAATACAAAAAGAGGCTAATTAAATAGGGCCACATCCTGAAGGTCCTGATCCGGCAAAGCCGTAGCCGGCTGAAAAGTTGTCGGAGGAGTCTCTTTCTTTCTCTCTGCAATCCATGGCATGAGCAAGGACTAGTCACTTGGGTTAGGATTTGAAGGATCGGGCCCTCAGGCAAAACTCCCTTGAGATCCGGCAATGGGACTTCAGTTTGTCACGAAGGGCCCGCTGTTTCCATAGATGGCAAGTGATCCCCCCCCCCCCCGACTCATCTTAATGGGCATTAGATAGTTATTGAAGACAGAATAGATTAAAATATATTGCATTTGCTAAACTGCAGCAAAACCATCTTTTAAAAAATTCCCTGGAGAGCGAAACCGACTAGCACGGTCAGCAGTCACCGAGCATGTGAACAAAGCACAGGAATCGCGTAAACAGCCGCCGCTCCTCCGCGTCGGTTCCCAAGTCTCCCCAGTTATCCAAAGGCCAGCCGAGAGAACTCGTTTAAACCTGCGGCGTCCCAGGGCCTCTCGAGTTCACTTCGAACTATTTTACATTCGTTTTTTTGTCATCTCTGCACTTTTAAATCTAAGAATAATATTTTATTCCAGAGAAAGCGATTTGTACCGGATCAAATCGATAAAGCCACAACGACGTAAAACGATGCGAACAAGCGGCTAGAAACTTTGACATTTACACGACGGTTGCCGACCGAGCATGAACAAATAGACATAAATAAATCCAGGACAAGATTAATCAATAAATGCAGTTCCAGTGGTCGGCTTTTATTAAAGGGTCGATCTCCACTCTCAGGTTGACGTTGTCTGCAAAGCTCCTCAATTGAAAAATGCACCTCCCGCTGATTTAGCTGTGACATACTTCTTGCTAACTCAATCCTGGTTTACACTGACTGCAGAGTGTTCCGAATCGTTAAATTAGACGGTAGTCCCGGTGTAATTGTGTGACATTTCGTATGATTTTTTAAAATTACTTTGATGGTAAAGAGGGCGAAAGAGGCCTGGTTTTTGTAAATACACTCTCGGATACTCACATATATAAAATTCATACACGTGTATAGTTATATGTAATAAGCTGCAGACACACGATTACGCATGTAATATCTCCCAGTGCCTAGCCACGCTTTTCACTGCATCGGGACCCCTTAACTAGACCGACTGGAGACTTTTGAAAGACTCAAACGAGACTTTTGAAACCGGAGTCTCTACTGACTTGGGAAATCAATCAAAGAAAACAGGAGGGGATGGGTCGGAGGGTCTAGTTTGTATTTTAAATTCTAGCTCAGCTTTTGACTGAGTGTGAAAGTGTCATTGGACCAGAGCTAAGAAAACAAATCGGAGCAACCCCGCAGCTTCCACGCTGCGTAACCTATCATTTTAACATCAAACCCACCGCCCAGCCCCTCCTCCCCCTAGCCCGCGACCACGCCGCTGGCCTAGGTGTCAGTTTCACGGACTAGAAAAGGATCAGTCAGACCGCATCGTTCGGGGGAGGGGAGCCTCAAACTTCCCTGCGCTTAAAAACATAATTTTAAAACAAGCTCCTTTCCCGGGGGAGAAACCCAGAGGGCAGGGAGCCTCGGGTGGGTCTCCCTGAGAAGTCACCCCCAAAGTGGAAAGGAGATTTGGAGGTGTTCGGTTCACACCCGCCTACGCCACTTCTTCCTCCCCCACGTTTTGCTCAGTTTCCCTCTCGAAGCAGCAGGATGCATCGGACCTGAAGCCATCCCCACCCTCCGGTTGCTTTGAACAAAGGGGTGGTTGCAGAGAGGAAAGTGTAACCCCGCACCCCAGCCCCTCTCCCTGAGCCAGCTCCCCGGGGACCCTGAAATGTGTTCCATATAAAGGGGGAGCCTGTCCCTAGAGTCATGGCTTTGGGGGCGCCGGGAACGTGGCTTGCACCCCTGCCTCGGTGTGTGTGCGGGGAGCGGGGGTGGGGTGTGGGACAGGCAAATCTCTCTAACTCCCGTGGCGATTCCGCGTCCTGGGTTAACGTAGCTTTTAATGAGGCTTCTGTAATCCTGCCTTGGCGCTGCCCGGGGAGATGGAGCTGTAAGAGCGCCTGGGGGGGAGGCTTTCGGGCTGTTTCACGGCGAAGAGTTAACAAATCCATCCAGCAGCAGGGCTGTCAAGGGGGAGAGGGCTGGGGGCCGGGGGCCGGAGGGAAGCTGCGCTCAGGCTGCCGGAGCCCGGCTGCCCTGCAGGGAGAGCGGTTGCACTGCCAAAGACGCCCCGCTGGGCTGAGCAGGAGCGGGAGCAGATTAATCAGGCCCTAATTCAATTTACAACAACCCCTTTTATTCAGCTCGGTGGCAAGGAATTCAAAGAGGGAGAGGGGCGGGGGGGGAGGGGAGGGGGCGGCTATTCGCGTCGCTTTCCATCCCCCGAGCAATGCCTGTCACCGCGGCGGTTTGCAGAGACAGGGGGCAGCTTGCGGAGCGCCAGAGCCCAGGAGATTGAGTGACAAATGCATAGGGAGCCCGCGCAGAAAGGGCACCTCCGTTGGAGAAATAGAACTGCCCTTTTAATCGAGGGGCTCGGCGGAATGCTGGCGGGGGTGGGGGACGGTAAACAGGGCAGGGCGCTGGGGTTGGCAATGGGGCGGGGGGTTGTGCCAGCCCCGCACCCACTGAGGGCATCCTAGCGGTGCACAGCCAAGCCCACCCGCCTAGAGCGCTCGGCACAGCACCCGGCCTGCGGACACCCCTCCCACCCCGTGCATCTATCCAGGATGCTCAGAGCCGCAGGCAGGGGAGGCTGCCCTGGACTCAGTGGCTTTGGATCGGACTTTCCTGGTGCCTGGCAGCGTTTAGGTGTAGCAATATCTCACCTGTTGTATTGGCCGGTGGCAAGGTGTGGGGAATGTGCTGGGTATGTCAGTGAGCCTCTGCAAAATCATGTCTGATTCACCCCCCGAAAGGCGTCTGATCCTTGTCCACACGCTTTAGAACAGAACCCTAGCAGTCCGGATTCGAGTACTGGCGTGCTCCCGGAGAATGGGCTTGTTCCCACGCACACGGGAATGACACCTTGGGTTCAGGGAGAGGAAACAACCCGTTGAGGGTGAACACCCCCATGGAGTCGAACGCAACTAGTGTGAACTAGCGAGAGCCGCTGGGAACACGCGAGAACAGCTCGGCCCACGCCAACTTTGAACAAGTCTCCATGTCTTTCCGGAGTTAGCAGATCCGCCTGGCAGAGAAACTGGGCGGCGTGTGGGGGGGAATTAGTCTTCTGATGCGGCCCCAAGTTGGACTGAGACCGGAGGGAATTCGGCCCACGAGAATAACCAACAAAAAAATGACACGCGTGCCTTTTAGAAAGAGTTTGATGTGAAAGATTTTAAAGGGGCCGCCACGCTTTTAACGGACAAAATAACTTTTACTTGCCGGGGCCCAGTGCTGTGAGCTGAGGACAGAGGCTATCTAGTGTGCACTGTTTAGCGACAACTCAGGCAGTTTGGCAGCCCCCCCCCCCCCCAAGTTATCTTCTGTGATCCTGGATGGGAGGGGGGTGGGGAAAGGCACAACCATTCTATCCAAAATCTTGGTATTCCATAGAAAGTCACCCGGGCCAGTCCCCTGATCTCATTTTGATTTATTCTTCGGTTTGTTCTTAAGTTATTGATGGCTTTTTCTTTACCTGTAATCAGTGTCCTAAGAGCTGGGAGTTTCAGTAAGAAAGAGTGAAACACTGCTCACAATACACACACCATATCAATATTAGTGACACGTTCGTAGGTTCATTCAGAATATAGATATGTTTCACTCTTTCAGGATGAAGCTATGAAGTATGATTATTTGCTAGTTATTCATGATAACTTGTTAATTATAGACACCTCTATTGTATAATCTACACTGTACCATAATCCAGTGGGTCTAATTAGTGAGGAACTACCAAAGCCGGAGCACAGGTGATAAGGAATCCGATGCGGAGTCTGGGGGCTTCCTTTCATTTGCGCGCTCGAGAGCAAGCATGAGATGCAGCCTTAGCTGGAAGAAAGGGCTACGGGTTGACGGGGGGAGCTCGACTGTGTTTTTACAGACAGTCGGGAAGGCAGGGTTGAGCAGGGAGCTTCTTCCACGCAGGGTGTGACTTGTCGGTGGAAATGAACGTCCCAAGAAGCATTTCCAGGTGTCTAGCTGAAGCCCAAACACGCTGTGATTCATCCCCGGGATGCAAACAAGTGATTGATTTGGACCTTTTCCCTCCCATGCCCGACGGGAGCCCTTACATTTGCTAATGCAGCATCATTAGCGCTCCTAGCTGTTCTGAAGCGAGGTAACAATTCACCAAAACACCCGGCGCAAGGGGAATTGGAGTCCAGAGGAGTTTGGGGGTGAGCGAGGGGGGCAGGAGCAGGCCTTGCGCTACCAAATACAATAAGCGCCCATTGTTCGCGCATCCACAACTGGCTTAAAAGGGGCTTCTTGGGGAAGAGCCAGTCTGCAGGGGCCCTCATAACTGGGGTGGCCCTGGTCATAATAGTGAATCCTCGGCAAGTTCAGCGAAGTGACCTTCACCATGGAAAGTACCCTAACGGCACAAATACGCTGAACTTTATACAGCGCGCCTGGGAACGTGTGTGTACAGTATGTGTGTGCAATGTGTGTGTCTGTGTAGTGTGTACTGTGTAGACGTGTGTGTGTACACTGTGTGTGTACAATGTGTGTAGTATGTACTGTGTGTGCGTACAATGTGTGTGTGTAGTGTGTACTCTGTGTGTATACAATGTGTGTGTGTGTGTGTGTATAAAGCGATTGGGGTGGAAGCAGCTCTCTGATTCGGGGAGGGGGGGAATAAAGTGATTAGCAGGGTTTCGGAAAGCAGTCTTGCGGGGGAGGGTGTTGAAATCTGCGCCCCTTTCTGACATCTTCCCGGAAGGCGGCTGAGAGGCCCTGTCCTGCCAGGACCCATCGCCCCAACAGTCGCTGGGAACTTCTTTTACGCAGTTTAAAAAGTCGTCCCCCCCCCCCCCCCGCCCACATACAATTTCCTTGTAGGTGTTTTTTATTTCCCCCGGACAATGTGCTCCCCGGAGAATATACCTGAGACGGGAACCCGTGAGGCTGCCCAGGTCTCAGGGGGGCTCCGGTGCTCTGCTAGTGCCTGCGGACATTTCCAGCTCTATAAACCCGGATGGATCCTATCTTAGGGTCCCTGTCTTCTCCCAAACGCTCTGACTAACCCCGGCGGGGTAGATTGGCCTCTATTCTCTGCCTCGAGAGTGACCAATTCGTGCCGGCTCGCCCAGTATAATCACGGAGTGCCCCGTAGGGCCTTGCATAAGATTTGTCCTTGAGAGCACAGCTGTATGGGCCCGATCCTGCACTCTTTCCTGGGGCAAAACGCCCAGGGAGAGGCCGGAGCAGCTGATGGACCTTCTGCCTGAGCCCGAAGAGCGGGACTGAACCCTGGGTGAAAAGGGCCCCGATCCTGTGTTCACTGAAGCCGATGGGTACCGATTCTGCTCTAGCTTTCTCTAGACTCCTCTTTCCACCGACTCAGCAGCGTGCCAAGGCTTTTCTCAACCTCAGACACCAGCGCAGTCCCCCTCCCAGCACCTGCTTGTTTATTTAGACGTGATTTCCCCGGCTCCCTCTGAACAGGCGCAGCTGCTCCTTCCCAATCGCTTCCCGAACAGACTTGCAGAAAGCTCTGCTCTGACTTTGTCTTTACACCCCGTGCCTGGCATGACACAAACCCTTCGCCCCGCGGACAGAGTGCAGAGAGGTAAATAACAATAAGGACCTAACGAGGAACTAAAGGCTGACGGCCAGATCCCTTCAGGACCCCCAGTATAACCCCCTGCGGAGCCGATAGAGTAACCGAGAGCAGAGTTTGTGCCTGAGGACCCCCCCCCCACACACACACACACCAGCACTTCCCAAGGGAGAGCACGAGGAAGGTCCTTGCTACTGTCAAAGGAAGAGAGCAGGGCCCGATCCTGCTGCCATTGCAGTGGGTGGGAACGGCAAACCCCTCCCCCTGCCTCGGCTCCTCTCTTCCTTTGCCTAAGGTTCGTCTTTGCTGCGCTGTGAAACTTTGCTTTCAAATAGCCGATGCGCAGTAAAGAGTCTGCTCGCCCCGATTCCTTCTGTCTGCTCCGTCGCCCCCTGCCCCCTCCCAACGCGCTCCTCTGCCCTCTCTCTGAATTAGATGCTTTGCCTGGTTTCCCCCCCTCCCCATCCTATTGATAAACTACCAGTGGATGTCGTTGTGTTCCTTGTGTGAGCGGAATGTCACTCCTTTAAGATGACCTCAAACTCAGCAGAAGCTGGGAACGTCATTCAGGCTCTCTGCAAGGCGCGGAGAGGGAGGCAGGGAAGGACAGAGTCCCGCCACTAGGGTGTTTTTGGGTGTGTGTGGGTTTTTTTTTTTTTTTTGGTCTGAGGATGGGAATGCTCTGGGCTCTTTGAACCACACACCGTTCAGCATCCAGCGCTTCCACTCCGCAAGCCAGGAGCGCTCGGCTGAGAGCTTGAAGACGGGCTGTGCCACCTTCCCCGGGAGCTCCAGAAACTTTACCCTTGTGCCTCAGGAGGAAAACCAAACGAGCGAAGAAGGTAGCGTCCCACCTGTTGGTCTCCGACGGCTACAGCTGCAGGGGGGTTAAAGCCACCAGCCTTCGCGGCGGGGGCTAGCTTGGGAGAGGGGGCCGGGGTCGCTTGGCGCTTCTGATCCAGCCAGGGTTTGTCTGCCTCCAGCAGGCGCAAAGTTCTCCTTCCAACCCGCCGGCTTCCCGCCGGGCTGCAGGCTGGGTTTCCTGGGCAGCGCCCTGGCACGGGAGGCTCTTCCCGTTCGCTGCCTGGGCAGCGATCCCGCTGGATGGGAAGCGCCCGGCTTGCAGAGCCGGTCCCAGCAGAGCGGGCCGGGCTGCGCTCCGCGCCCCATCTGCCGGGCTGCAGCCTTCCCTCCCCGGCCCGGGTAGCGGAGCCCTTGGGTTTGTGACGGCGGCTTCACCTCCCCGCTTCTCTCTCTCTCTGTCTGTTTGCCCCCAGGCTCCCCGGAGGAGGCGCCCGCAGGATGCCCGGGAAGTGCTGGCGGGTTGTGGTCACGCTGGTGTGGCTGTGGTGCCTGGCGGGCGGCGCGCGCGGCGGCTACGGCATGAGCATGTTCGCGGTGCAGACGGCGCAGCCGGACCCGTGCTACGACGAGAACGGCCACCCGCGGCGGTGCATCCCGGACTTCGTCAACTCCGCCTTCGGCAAGGAGGTGAAGGTGTCCAGCACCTGCGGCAGGCCGCCGGCCCGCTACTGCGTGGTGAGCGAGAAGGGCGAGGAGCGCGTGCGGACCTGCCACCTCTGCAACGCCTCGGAGCCGCGGCGGGCCCACCCGCCCGCCTTCCTCACCGACCTCAACAACCCGCACAACCTGACGTGCTGGCAGTCGGAGAACTTCGTGCAGCACCCGCACAACGTCACGCTCACCCTCTCGCTGGGCAAGAAGTTCGAGGTGACCTACGTGAGCCTGCAGTTCTGCTCGCCGCGCCCCGAGTCCATGGCCATCTACAAGTCCATGGACTACGGCCGCAGCTGGGTGCCCTTCCAGTTCTACTCGGCCCAGTGCCGCAAGATGTACGCCAAGCCCAGCCGCGCCGCCATCACCAAGCAGAACGAGCAGGAGGCCATCTGCACCGACTCCCACACCGACATGCGGCCGCTGGCCGGCGGCCTCATCGCCTTCAGCACCCTGGACGGCCGCCCCTCGGCCCACGACTTCGACAACTCGCCCGTGCTGCAGGACTGGGTCACGGCCACCGACATCAAGGTGGCCTTCAGCCGGCTCCACACCTTCGGCGACGAGAACGAGGACGACTCCGAGCTGGCCCGCGACTCCTACTTCTACGCCGTCTCCGACCTGCAGGTGGGCGGCCGCTGCAAGTGCAACGGCCACGCGTCCCGCTGCGTCCGCGACCGCGACGACCACCTGGTCTGCGACTGCAAGCACAACACGGCCGGGCCCGAGTGCGACCGCTGCAAGCCCTTCCACTACGACCGGCCCTGGCAGCGGGCCACGGCCCGGGAGGCCAACGAGTGCGTGGGTAAGTCAAGCCCCCGGCCCCGGGGCTAAGGTGCGTGGGGAGGCGGGTGTGCCCGGCCGCAGGGACCCCGGAGGGCGCGGGACGCGGGGCCCTGGCGCAGGGGAGACTCGCAAGCGGGCGGGAGATCCAGCCGGGCATGGAGCCTTCTTTCCAGCCCTGAGATCTAGGAGAGGACGCTCAGCCGACCCTGGCCAAGCCCTGGGTGCAGGTTAATCCGCCCCCCCTTCCCCGCTCCCATGCCCGGTGCCGCTGAACGGTGCCCCGGGGGCTGGGTGGGGCAGGAAGGCCGATCGGGGGGCTCGGCGTCGGGCCCCGCAAGCTGCTAGCGCACGTGGTAGGTGGCCGAGAGGAATGCTGCAGCGGGGTCGGGGTTAGTGCCCCCGCACGCTGGCGGTGTTGGGTCAGAGATGGCCGGGGAAAGCCCAGGCAGAAAGGCGCCTTGTCCCGGCTCACCAAGATCACATAACCCGCTGCAGCCGGGACAGGTCATGTCTCATGAGTTCTGGGTGGGGAATAAGCCTGCTAGTGACACATCTACCGGGCACAGACTAAGGCCCCAACCCACGCTACACAGGTGCCTCCCCATAAGTTGTGATGCAGAGGAGTTCGAGCCTAGGGAGCAATTGCATCGGTTAGCTCAGACTATACACTGTCAAGCCTGACTCAAATGAATTGCATTCAGACGTGCGCGAGGTTAGGATTGTTAGTAAATATTTATCTAATGACAGCTCCAGAAGGGCAGGGTCACTTTCTAGTCCTGCCTAAATGTAAATAATTCCTCAGTTGTGGGCCATCCAGGCAGCTTTTAAGGCAGACTGTTATAGCCTAGCTCAGAAGCCTCCAGCTCATAAAGCTGTGCATCAGAAACGTTTCAGTGGCTTTATAGCTCCAAAGAACTGACAGAGCTCTGGCAATGAGTCGCCTTCTGAGAACACAGTAGGTGGTGTTTTCTCCAGCTGACTTTATATGAAATCAATTAAAGCAGCACCTCCCTCTGAAGATGTTGTCCCAGCCCTGTGAAGTGCCTTCAATTGATCCATGAATAGGAGAGAGCAAAGGAGGGTTTGTGTGGAGTTGATGTGTTTGTGTCATTTCTGTCTCAGGCAGAAACACTGGCCAAGCCAATAATACCGTGGGTCTCTAATGAGGGACTTGAATGAGGACCAAGGCTGAAATGAGAAACAGCAGTGTGCTTGGGGGATGATTTATTTAACTGGGCCTGAGGCAAGAAATATAGATCCTCTTGGCTGTAAACAATTCCAATAATCTAGGTTATCATTCAAGAAAGATTCTTAGCGTATTTACAGGCAGTGCTGCAATATTCCGGCATGGGTTGTTCCTGAGAATGACAGGCAGCAGGATGCTTTGTGGTTGGTGGTATGTAGTTAGTTGCATGTTCTCAGACAAGGCGCAGATATTCCTGGAGCAGTTAGGAAGGCTTCACCCATCCCAGCTTTCCCTTTCCCTTTAAAAGGTGATGTTGACATTCAAGAAGACAAGTGAGTGAGAAATTGGCAAGTATAAGGTGGGCACAGATAGCTCATCAAACACCAGAGGAACCCCTCCTCTCCTAGCCCATGACTTGCACAGCTCTTGCTGAAGTATCTCTCTCCTGGCCTGTAGCATGCCCTGCTATCCCATTTTTGGGCTCCCACACGGCTTTGGCATGCACCTTATTCCTGATCTCCAGCACCCCCTTATAGTCTGATCCTGAGGCTCCTGCCTCCAGCTCTGCCAATGCTGATCTGCAACACTCCCTTGTCCTGAGTCCCCCACATCTCTGCCAATGCACCTTAATCCTGTCCCACAGCAAACCCCCTCCCATTCTTGTCCCGAGGGCATCTCCCCCAGCTTTGCCCTTTCACCTAAATTCTGACCTGTAGACATTTTCACTTTTGCCCCTCACTCCCAGCATAGTCAGTAATCTTCTAATCTAACCTACAACCACCCCTCTTTTCCAGTCATGCTCCCATACCCCACATCATATTAATACATTTAAAGTTGGCCTGTAGCAACCCTATTCTACAGGGCTGGCCAGAAGGAAAAAAAAAAAAAAAGAAGAGAGGTTTCAGCATTTGTTTTTGTTTTGCACTGGAGCAAAAACTAATTCTTTCAAAATATTTGTGCAAAAAATCAGAGAGAACAAGAGTGAGTGAGACCCACCCCAAAATAGCCCAGTGGTTTGGACACTCACCTAAAATGTGAGAGACCCAAGTGAGTGCCCTAGCGTCTGGGCCATGGCTTTTCTGTGGTGAATCTCTCTCTCTCTCTCTCTCTCTCTCTCTCTCTCTCTCTCTCTCTCTCTCTCTCTCTCTCTCCCTCTAGTACATTTCCATGAAAAGTTTCAGTTGTGATGAATCAGCATTTTCCTATGAAAAATCCCCAGCCAGTTCTACCATTCTAGTCTTTGGGGTCTTCTAGCCAGAGACTTAGTCATGTCACACACTGGTAATGCTGCGGTATGAAAACTTGCCCACCAGAGATTAAACTGAGACTCAGCTATAACTCATTTTTACTTGTCATCTAAGCCACATTCCAAGACTAGTTAACATATAACAATACTCATAAAATGCTTCAGCAGCATCACATGCGTTTTAGCACTTGCATATCTTGGATAGATTCTCAACTGGTGTAAATTGGAGTCAGTGGAGCTATGCTGATTTACACTAGCTGAGGACCTCTTTTATTAAAAGTGCCTTAATGCTGTATTATTCATTTCTGCATCAAATTCTAGCCATTGATGATACATAAGTCTCTGATCCTTCTTACACTGGTTTTCTACCACTGTGACTCCATTGACATAGATGGCATTCCTCTGGGGTTACACCACCATAAACAGAATCTAGCCCTTGGAGAGAAACTTTTTCTGAGTGCTTCTATCATTTGTGAATATTTAATCACATTATTTACAAAGAAAGTATATATCACTTGCCCTGTCATCCAAAATATTCCGCTCCAGTGATAAGAATAACATTGTGCAGCATCTCCGAACAGTTTGTTTTTCCTTTGCTTAAATCATAATCAGATGTGACTTTAAAGAGTATTTAATTTCTGTGTCTTCCTCTTGAACACCAAGAATAATAACAAAGAAAAATACTGGCAATGCACAGGGTTATTTGGCTCACTACGTCTTCTTCCTTTAGAAAATTAATACAGCTAAGATACTTCAAGATTAATACAGAATGCAGACATATGTGCTTTGCAAAACCTTTTCTAAACCTGTCATGTCAAGTCTACATTTTAGTAGAATTCTACTCTGCCAACATACACACGTTCTCTGTCTTCTGCTATCAATCTACCAGATTTGATAGATAGATAGATAGAAAAAAGAAGAATTTAGTCCAGTTTTAAATGGAAATTACAACACAGTCTTAACTGTGCAGAAGTTACTGGTGTATGTGTGTATACAATAAAAAAGGTTTCAGAGTAGCAGACGTGTTAGTCTGTATCCGCAAAAAGAAAAGGAGGACTTGTGGCACCTTAGAGACTAACACATTTATTTGAGCATAAGTTTCATGAGCTACATGCATCCGATGAAGTGAGCTGTAGCTCACAAAAGCTTATGTTCAAATAAATTTGTTAGTCTCTAAGGTGTCACAAGTCCTCCTTTTCTTTTTACAATAAAAAAATTACTCATGGATGTAGGAAAGCTAGATTCTTCTCTTTTGTGAAATTTTGAATTTCTTCCAGAAATAATCCTAAACAGCATGAAAGAGAAAAATATAATGTTTCAGGGTTGGTGACGCTTAGCAGAATACAGGAAATCTTTCATTCATCCATGCATTAGATCTCCGACTGGGGTAACTCAGCAGAGTTCTGGTAAAGTCCACTGAACTGTGCTGATTTACACCATCTGAAGATCTAGTCCAGAGTGTGTATGTAGGTATATGTAATCTATACACACATGTGTGTAATCTGAAAGAGTGGTGGTACCGATCTTTCTTTTAATGGATATTTTATTCTGGATGAATTGAGGCTTGTGGAAGGGGTATTCACGATCCCTGTGAATTTTTAGGCACCACTGTTTTTCACAGACGGAAGACAAGGAGCTATATTTCATAAATGAGTTACTGGGGTTTTAATAAACGTCCTGTGAAATCTAGAACTTCCTATGTGCCACTTCGGCATTGTATTTTTGCTGAAAATAATTATTAAAAATAAATCACATAAGACAAATGCTCCGAGATCTTCCCAAGTCTGCGGCTGGGCTATAGTTTATGAAAACTAGTTCTGCAGCCGAAACCACGGATTTGCATAGCACAGTTGTTATTTAAACCCTACGCCAAAGATGGCTGTGTGAAATGAGCTCCTTGGTGCCCTGTAGTTCAGTTTGTCTGTTGGGTGTCTACCTGTGTTACAATGGTAATAATGACACAAACAGAGCTATGTGAGTGTGCTCTTTATTTGACTGTTCTCTCAGCTGCAGGACTCAAATGCTTTGCTGCTGGAGATAATTCTATAGAGTATATTGGAATAGCTTTGATGCAGAATAATATTAGGGTTTAATTCGCACTGTGGAAGTTAATGGAATCCTTGGTCACAGGAGTACTAGGAAGATTAAATTCACAGGAAAGGAATGACTACAAAGGGAAAGGTTTGTCTCTTTACCGTGAGTATGCTCATTACACACATTCCTTGGTTTTTATGCTTACAATTTCTACCCTTGTGTAAAAAGTGGCTTATTGGCATTAACCATGTATTGCTGTTTGAGGACACCAAATCCCAAGTCTTCAAAGGAGGTGGTAAAACCAATCCCTTAGGGCCTGATTCTGATCCCACTCACATCAGTGTAAATCTGGAGCAGCTTCAGCGTAGTCCATGGAATTGCCAGGGTATAGAAGTGGCCGAAGGGAACGGAGCCCAGATTCACCCATGCACTCTGACTGCTTTGTGCCACTTTCGCAACACCTAACCTCTTCTTTTCTGACCAGTTAAACTGGGTTGATGGCTGTTTTCTGTCACTGGCACGGCACATAGCAGCCAGAGCATGCTGGCAAATCTGGCCCTATGTCTTTAAAAGACCAGAATGATATAAAATTAATACAGCAGACATTATGTGGATTAAAAACTGGCTAACTGATAGGTCTCAAAGTGTAATCATAAATGGGGAATTGTCATTGAGCAGGTGTGTTTCCAGTGGGATCCCATAGGGATCAGTTCTTGGCCTTACACTATTTCACATTTTATCAATGATCTGGAAGAAAATGTTAAATCATCACTGATAAAGTTTACAGATGACACACAAACTGTGGGAGTGGTAAATAATGATGAAGACACCTCACTGATTCAGAGCAATCTGGATTGTTTAGTAAACTGGGTGCAAGCAAACAATATGCATTTGAATATGGCTAAATATAAATGTATACCACTATGAACAAAGGATGTCTGGCATACTTACAGGGTGGGGGACTCTATCCTGGGAAGCAGGGACTTAGGAAAAGATTTGGGGGTCATGGTGGATAATCAGCTGAGCATGAGCTCCCAATATGGTACTGTGGCCCAAAGAGCTACTGTGATCCTGAGATGCATAAAGAGCGGAATCTCGAATGGAAGAGGTTATTTTATCTCTATATTTGGCACTGATGTGACCACTGCTGGAATATTGTGTCAAGTTCTGGTGCCCACAATTCAAGGATGAAGCTGATAAATTGGAGAGAGTTCAGAAAAGAGCCATGCGAATGATTAAAGGATTAGAAAACCTGCCTTATAGTGATAGACTCAAGGAGCTCAATCTGTGTCACTTAAAGAGACAACCAAGGGGTGACTTGATTGCAGTCTATATGTAACTACATGGGGAACAAATATTTAATAATGGGATCTTCAGTCTATCAGAGAAAGATCTAACGTGATTCAGTGGCTGGAAGCTGAAGCTAGACAATTCAGACTGGACATAAGGTGTAAATATTTAACACTGAGTGTAATTAACCATTGGAACAATTTACCAATGGTTGTAGTGGAGTCTCCATCACTGACAGTTTTTAAATCAAGAGGGGATTTTTTTCTAACATCTGTCTAGGAATTATTTTGTGGAATTTCTCTGGCCTGTGATATACAGGAGGTTGGACTAGATGATCACAATGATCTCTTTTGGCCTTGAAAATCTGAGGGCTGCAGGGAAGCATGGTCCAGCTCCTCCTCTTATTGTGAGATTAGCTTTCTTTGGTTTTGTGCTCTGTGTATGGTGTGAAACTCCAAACACAATGGAGTTCTGAATAACTTTCATTTTTAATACAATTAATGACCAGCATAGAAATAACCGGGTAGACTAAAGAGTGGCAGTAATGAAGGAGTTAACAGGTGCAACATGATTAGCCAGTGGGTCTCGTGGGAAATAGCATCTCTAAGTCCCTAGTGTGAAGCTAGTAAGTGCTGTTTAAATGTGTAAACAGTATAGAGCTGTCATTTATCTCAGTTAGCCTATAACATCTGGAGCAGAGCCACTGCTGGGATTCTCATTAACACCTAGTGACCAGGATCCTCCAGCTATTCACATGAACAATATACCAGGCTTGCCACAAGCTAAAGAGAGCCCCTTTCTGCCATGCTGCACTGCCTTTGTCATGCCAGAGCTGCCATTTCAATAAGCCAAAAGAAAAGGAGTACTTGTGGCATCTTAGAGACTAACAAATTTATTTGAGCATAAGCTTTCGTGAGCTACAGCTCACTTCATCGAATGCATCCGATGAAGTGAGCTGTAGCTCACGAAAGCTTATGCTCAAATAAATTTGTTAGTCTCTAAGGTGCCACAAGTACTCCTTTTCTTTTTGTGAATACAGACTAACACGGCTGCTACTCTGAAACCTTTCAATAAGCCAGTTTCTTTTCTTTGGTCTCGCTGAGTATTTTACTTCTAAAAAGCAATCACCCAAACTTCTCTCCGGCCGCCGAAGGTAAAAAAAGACACAGAAGAAGGTGCTTTAAAATGTGTATTCCCAGGGTGGATGTTGGAAAGGCAGTGAAAATCATATCTCCTTCCTGAGGAATGCCAGTCTTTCTCACCACAGTTGGTACCCATTTTTTTCCCCTTAAGATGAGCTATGTTTTTTGTTAAGTGAATGTATGTCTTGGGATTAACTCAAGGTCACATCCTTAATAGTCTTATATGTTTACACTTCAAAAAGTCCACTTGATTTGATATTCTTCTCTGTCATCATGATAATTTCTTTCTATGTCTGTTGTACAATATACAGTCACCACATTACATTGCTCTATGGGTCTAATTTATAGTTACGTGAATTCCAAATAGCTTTCTTACCCATAAGAAACATCCCCAAAACTAACCACTTTCCATGCATACAGCTCTTTAATCAAAGATTCTCAAAGCGTTTTTACAAGCATTTGTTAGGAGCGTAGGAATTGCTGTATCAGAGCATTGGTTCATCTAGTCCAATGTCCTGTCTCTGAAAGTGACCAGTATTAAATGCTTCAGAGTAAGGTGCAAGAAACCCTGTAGAAGATAATTACAGAATAATCTGCTCCCTAGCATAAATTTCACTCCTAACTAAGCTCACACCACTGTAAGGTAGATGAGTGCTATTTTCCTTATTTTAGAGATTGGTAAATAGGCACTGGGATATGAAATGACTTGTTCAAGATGAGAGACAAGGTGGGTGAGGTAATATCTTCTGCTGGACCAACTCCTGATGGTGAGCGAGACAAGCTTTTGAGCTACACAGAGCTCTTTGTCAGGTCTGGGAAACTTAGGCTATGTCTACACTGCACACTTTACAACGGCGCGGCTGTGCTGTTACAGCCACGCCGTTGTAAAGTACACAGCGTAGCCGCTCTTTGTCGCCAGGAGAGAGCTCTCCTGATGACAAAATAAAACCACCCTCAACGAGGGGCAGTGGCTTCATCGATGGGAGCATGGCTCCCACCAACGAAGTGCTGTCCACACCAGTGCTCTTCATGGTTAAAACGTCTGTCGTTCAGAGGGGGTGTTTTTTCACACCCCTGTGCGAAAAAAGTTTTAACCACAAAATGCAGTGTAGACATAGCCTTGCTCAGAGTGCCACAGCTAAATACAAGGTGGAACAGATTGTTTAGCATAAGTAGTTAACACATATTTCAAGGTACCTTTCAAGCTGGAGTGGCCCATTAACACCCTTCCAGTCATAGGGAGCTGGGGAGTTTGTTACAGGGTTATAGATTCAGGGCCGTCCTCACCCATATGCAAAGCACACAGTTGCATAGGGCACCAGGAAATTTGGGGCACCAGCTCCTGCGCAGCTGCGTGCTGCTCCAGCCCCGGCTCTGGTTCTTCCCCAGGCCCCCGCCCCTGCTCTGCCCAAGCCCCGCCTCTTCCCTGCCCCTGCTCCGCCCCAGCCCCGCCCCCATTCCCCTGAGGACTCCAGAAGTGGTTGGGCTCCCTGCATTCACTAGTAAGTAGGGCAACCTGGCCCCAGCCTACTTTGCTCCCCTGGCTCCCAGTTGCTCCCCTGCCTCTCGGCCAAGCCTGGGAGGCAGGGGAGCAAAGCAGGCTGGGGCCAGGTCACTCTACTTCCCACAGGAAGTGGCCAGCCCGCCTCCCCCCATCCCCTATGGAGGCCTGGGGCCAGCCCCCCTCCCCTGAGCCCCCCCGCAGAGGCCTGGGGTGGGACTCCACACAGACCCCCCTCGGAGGCCTGGGGCCTCACACAGCCTCCCTGTTGGGGGGGCTGCGTAGGGCACCAAAATAGCTAGGGATGGCCCTGTATAGATTGGTTTCAGAGTAGCAGCTCAAATAAATTGGTTAGTCGCTAAGGTGCCACAAGTACTCCTTTTCTTCCTGTATAGATTGTTATAATAAGCCATAAATCCAGTATCCTCATTCTCAAAGGAAACTGGCCCAACACTTTCAAACGATGAATCTAGGAGCTTAAATTCATAACTTTGCTAGACGTTGTTACAACAATCTATAACCCCACTAACAACCCCTTTCCTTTTCTCCCTGTGACTGGAGGGGTGATAATGGGCCACTTCACCTTGAATGGTTCCTTGAAATATGTGATAACTGCTTATGCTAAACAATCTGTTCCATCTTGTATTTAACTGTGACACTCTTGAGTAAGTGCTTGTCTACACTTAAGCCTGGTCTACACTGGAAAATTAGGCCAGGTCTACACTACAGACCTATATTGGTATAACTACGTCATTCAAGGGTGTGAAAAGCCACACCCCTGAGCGATGTAATTATACTGACCATGTAGAGCTACCGCCTCTTGGGGTAGCTCTACCGCCTTGGGGTACCGCCTCTTGGGGAGGTGAATTACCTACACTGATGGGAGAATCCCTCTCAATTCTCTGTTGGTGTAAGTAGTGTCTGCATTGAAGCATCACAGCGCCATAGTGTAGACAAGCCTGAAGTTTCCCAGACCTGTAGAAGAGCTCTGTGTAAGCTCAAAAGCTTATCTCTCTCACCAACAGAAACCGGTCCAATAAAAGATATTCCGTCCCCCACCTTGTCTCTCTAATATCCTGGGACTGACACGGCCACAGCAACATTGCTCAGGATGACACACACACAAGATGACACAGAGCCAAGCCCTTGATTCAATCCTGACTCCCAATTATGTGCTTTACCGCTATAGACAACACTTAAAATACAGCCCAATCTTACAAATCACACAAGTCCTTACTCACCGGAGTAGTTCCATTGACTGCAGTGGGATTACCTGTGTGAGTAAGATCTGTTTGCCTGAGTAAGAGGGCCCAATACATTTGAACTGGTAATACTTCCTGGAAATTCCCTAGCACAGTGGTTCTCAAACTTTTTTTTTCGCGGACCACTTGAAAATTGGTGATGGTCTTGGCGGACCACTTAATGATTTTTCCAAATGTTGTTTGTATCGTTAGCTAACTATTGTAAAACGCTTTGGATAAAAGCACTATATAAAAAAACCCGTAATAATAATTAACATTTTTTTGTTCTACGAATAAAAGCACACAACTCATATTTTAATATCAGTAGTCTTACCTTTCTAATGTGATGGATGTGCCCTCTCTCCCCTGCTGCGGCAGCCCCCAAGCTGGGGCTGGGAAGAGAGGGGTCTCTTCCCCGCCACAGAAGCCATAGAGCTGGGGCTGGGAAGGAGGGCTGTCTCTCCCTGGCAGCTGCAGCCCTGGAGCTGGGGAAAGTCGCCTCTTTCTCTGGCCGCCGCAGCCCTGCACATCCCAAATTCCCCCCACCCCCTCTTCTCACCTCACTGCCCCTTCCCACCTATCCCTATTCTCCCCAAGGCCACCACCTCACCTTACATGTGCAACTTCTCCAGGGTCCAGGCACCTAATTAGTGGACATGCCTGCGCGGCTCCACTAATTAGGTGGGTGGCCCTTCATTCTCTCGTGTGCGGCCACCCAGTTGTGCACCTTAGAGGGAACTATCCGCGGACCACCTTAATGGAGCTCGTGGACCACTGGTGATCCGTGGACCACAGCTTGAAAACCTCTGCCCTAGCACATTCAGCCATTCCAGGAGTCAATATGACACTCACCTTCTTTTCTTGTTCCAAATTAGCTTGTGAGATAGAGGAAATAAGTGTGTAATTCTGATGAAGCTCATGGAGTTCATGCCAGAAGCTACTGTGTATTGGGCTTAAATTTGTTTTAATAATTCTATTAGTGGATTCTTCAGAAAACACCACTTTCTCTTCGGCTATGTCTACACTACAAAATTAAGTTGACCTAACATATTTCGGCATACAGCGGCTGCAGTAATTACATTGTTTGTGCATGTCTTCACTTTGCTCCTTCTGTCGGAAGTGTGTGTCCTCACCAGGAGTGCTTGTATCGATTGTACTGTCAGGGTGAGTCAATGTGGAATGGCTCTTGAAAGCCAGTAACAGCTGACATAATCAACATAGTGTCTACACTGTCACTGTGTCAACCTAACTACTTTGACCTTGACTTTACGCCACTCGGGGAGGTGGAGTTATTAAGTTGGCATAGTGGGGCAGTTACATTGGCAGGAGCAAAATTTAACTGTAGACACTTCCATAGTTAGGTCAAAGTAAGCTGCCTTTCACAAACCTAACTCTGTAGTGTAGAGCAGATCTTAGACCTCAGATTTCTGAGTTACATACCAGTTCATCTTTTCCAACAAATGCCCTACACTTATCAGGAAGCAAGTGCTTTGGAAGGGTAAAACTGCTATAAACCAACATTTCAAAGTGGGATTATGTATTTCAGTTTGTAGAACGCCCTAGGTACTGTATGTATTAGAATACACCAGTTCTAAATAAAATCCACTACCAAACACAACAAAACAAACAAACTGCCCTGCCAAGACCGTACAGCCTAGAATAATCACCCATAGATAACAATCATAGTAACCCTATTCAACCACCACCAACTTCCCAGCAATACTCATCCCACTCTCAGCAGCAGGATCACGATCAAAATCCAGAGAGCAAAGATGGGAATTGCAACATGCATTGAAGGGTAACAGACCCGGGCTTAGGCAGACAGAGGTTGGGAACGAAAGGTGAAAAAGTTAGCAGAAGTAGAGTGATACTTCCTGCTTCACTCTGAAATCTTCTTCAGTAGGTGGAGAAGGTGAAATCCCTCACAGAAGCAGTGTTCAGAATGCCAGGTTCCCCGCCATTGAAACCTGAATTAGCCTGAAGTCAGTTTTGTTATTCTTATTACTGGACTGGTCAGACATCTTCCACTGGAACTTTTTTGTTTCCTTTGATGGAAAACTGGGTTCTCAACTAAATGAAAATTTTCACAGAAAGTATCTGCTTTCCTTGAAAATTATAAATTTTTCATCAGAGAACCTGAAAACCAAAATTTCAGTTGTCAGCCTCAAATGTTTCCATTTTTGGTATTGTTTGGCTGGAAAAAAAATCAATGTTCACACTTTTGGCTTTTTGATGAAAAGTCAAAATATTCCCTGGGGGGAAAAAAACACTTTTCCTGACCAGTTCTAATTCTTATTTATTATTTCATGGGGCCCACCAGTGTGTTAGAAGCTTCACATGGAAAAGAAAGGTCCTGGGCCCAAAGAGCTTATCATCTAAGGATCCAATTCTGCAAAGGGATCCACACACCCACACCCTTTCACCCTTTTGGAGTCCCATCAAACATCAGTGGAACTCCCTCCAGACCTGATCTACCCATGTGGACCTCTTTGCAGAATCAGGGCTTAAAGGATGGATGTGGCATGGAAGTGAGACAATAACATGTTCCAGGAAGAGGAGGGTGAGAAAGGACATGGCTTGGAGATATATTATTGTCGTTAGTTTAGTTAGATGTACAACCTGGTGAATCAAATAGGATTTTTTTAAACCGTGTTTTAAAGTGATGCAAGCGACACAGTCCCTGACTTGGTACAGACTTGGGTGCGGTGGTTTGTTTACTATTGCAGAGGGCATACCAACATACTAGTAGTTAGTTACATAATATTTCTGTGTTGCTCTCCCCTCTCAACCTTGGTTCTTCAGGTATCATCTGCTCTGCACTGAAGAATAGCTCTGTGTAGTGCAAAAGTTTGTCTCTTTCGCCAACAGAAGTTCGTCCAATAAAAGATATTCCCTCGCCCACCTTGTCTCTCTAATATCCTGGGACCAACATGGCTACAACAACACTGCAAATTGCACTATTTGATCCGTTCCATTCCCGTCAGCTTCTGGCCAACCCAAGCCAATTGCATGCCAGCCCAAACTGTTATAAAGCATCCAAGTCCTTTATAGTGGGAAGGGACTGGTGAAAGAATCCACCAGTGAAATGGCTTCTGAGCTCAAATATTTGCTAGACCATGGTAATGCTTGCGAAAGAGGCCAGGGAACCTTGCCCATACTTTTAATTTAGTAGCATTTAGTAGATTTAGTAGCATCAATAAATTAGAGCCACTAGTTTGCTCTGTAACTTTTCATTAATTTTTTTAGTGTTAGAGATAAGAACTGCTGTAAAAAACTTCTAAAACTCCCATTAACATGAATAAAATTCCCTCATGGTTTCCTTGGATATGGGAAACACGATTAGATAAATATATACTGCATTGTATTGAGCAAGCACTTTGAACATGACCTCTGTAATTTGTTCCCATACCATTGGCTTAATCTATGGGGCCAGGGCGTGAGATGAAGTAAGCACCTGCACATCTCTCTGACGTCAATGGCACTTGCAGGTGCCCTTTGCCTCTCAGATTTTGGCTCTATATTTTTGTTCGCCTAGAAAATGTTTAACAATAACAACTGCAATCACAGTGTGAAAAGGGAAACATATTGTTTTTTCAGCTACAGGAGCTGGCACAAGATGCACATTAAGTCTCTCGTTGCATTAGGCTGGAGACAGCCTTGTTTGCCATAGCAGCCTTCCCATGCCTGAGTTGGATCCTACAGTTAGATGTGAGAACAGTCTGCTGGTAACGATGTTCCTCAGCTAAAGGGAAACCGCAGGTCAGGCTTACTGGGCGACGGGTAACTGATAGACTCTTGGAAAACTGTAAATGCAAAATCCTACCAATGAATAACTTCCTCTCCAATGAACCTGGGGCTGGACTTTAGTATTTCAGTTGTTACTGCTGGGAAAAAGTTTTCAGGGCAAACCGATTACAAAAACTATTCTGAGACAGATCCTTAGCTCGTGTCACTCAGCCTAGCCCCATTGACTTCAACAGAGCTCCATTGATTGACACCTGCTGAGGATCTGGCTGTAATTCTACACAGGCATTTGAGGTCTGTTGTATTTTTCCCCAAGGAGTTCCTCAGGTGCTTTATTAAACCCTAGGGTACCCTTCATTTTAACCAGCTTTAATCTTCCTGCCCTCAAAGCTTCATGTCACAGTCATCATTATTCAAGTGCTTAATTTGTAAAGAAAGAGGTGCTGGGCCTCAAGCATTCATAACTGATGCAGCAAACCCAGAGGTGCCGGGGTTGTGAACTGCCAATCCTAGAGGTGCCGGGGCTCAGCCCTGGCAAGCCCTGGCACAAATGAAGCGCTGAATTCTTCCCATCAACATTTCTCTTCAATCAGCCTGAGGGGGTGCTGTTTAGCAGCAGAAGACTATCTCTCCCAGCTCCGTGGGTCAAGGAGTGAGAAGCTGAGACTGGCAATTGAGTCCGAGTCAGGCCTGTGGCAACCCATGGCGCTATTCCATAAGCCATTGGACCAACCCCACAGCCCATGCTGGCCTGGAAAATGCATGCAGGTGGCTGCCTGGCAATGGGGAACAGTGCTTTGGGGATTATAACACATTTAGTTATTTATCAACTTGCCAATTTAAATGCCTGATTCCTGTGATTATTTCTAGAAAACCTGCTGCATAAAAAATATTTTCATTAATCAAGGAGGAGGGAAGAAGCAGGGATGGGAAAATAAAGGTTAAACATTTGCTTAAATTTTATAATAACTCAGAGGACAGTTCAGCAATGGAACAAACTGCTCAGGATAAAATTCTTCTGTCTCATAGAGAAACCGCTAACGTGCCTAATTTTTTCTGCACTCGAGGCTCATGCGGCTCTGGGGACGAGGTCTACTGCAATTGTATTTATTTACTACATGCATATAGGGCGCCCATCATAGTGGAATCTGGGCACATTTGACATGCCCTAATATTGGGTCTATTCATATCTCCCAGTACGAGCAGAAGACAGACCATGCTTCCCTCAGCACTGAAGACAAAGGGCCAGATCCTCAGCTGGCGTATCTGAGCATAGTTCCCTTGACTTCAGTGGAGCTATCCCAGTTGACACCTGCTGAGGATCTGGCTCACAGAGTGAAGAGAGACTTAGTCAGTGAGATAGGTGGCTTCAGGATTTCATGCTGAAATTCATGGGAAGCAAATCTGAGGGGGATTTGCTGAGCTCTGGAGCGCCTTCTGAGCCAGTGGATTCTGTGCTGCTGTGATTTAAGTGTGCCAGCATCTATATATGGACCTGAATGTGGTATTTTTATATTAGTGTCGACAATGTTCTCAAATCAAAGTGGGCAAAGACCCAACATCCAGTGTTGTATTTCCTTACCCTTCACCTCATGTTTTCTTACCTTTAGCTGAGTTTTACCCTCATTCAGTCTTAGAGGCAGTGTGGGCTGGTATCTAGAGCACTGGACTGGGACTCTGGGTTCTAGTCCCAGATGTGCCACTAGCCTGCTGGGTGACCTTAGGCAAGTCACTCCATCTCCCAATGCCTCAGTTTCCCCTATGTAAAATGGGGCTTGTGATATGTATCTCCTTTGCAAAGCACTTTGAGATCTACTGATGATAAGTTCTCTCTCCCTTTTTCTGTGTATATATATATATATATAAAAGCTAGGGATTATTAATACAGAGGCTAATGTTTCATACACATGGATTGGAGCAGAAGCCAGAGCTGGTACTTGTCATGAAGGGGTTTGGATGCTGTTGTCAGACAGCTGCACAGATAATCATTATGTTGGGGGCAGGGTCTGTTACACTCATTCTTCAGCTCAGTACCCCATGGAAGAGAAATGAGACAGAAGCTGTGAAGAAACGGCCATGCAAATGTCCAGGAAGTCAGAAGCAGTACTGCAGCTTGGTCATTCATCCTGCTCATCGGTGGGTATCACATGCTGATGGCAGGTGGAAGCTCTGAAGCAGCTGTTTTTTCCTGTGATGAGTGGAGACACATGCACTTCACTAACCACAGACCCTTGAAGCAGGATCTTCAAGCTGTCTTTGCAGACGTTCTTATCCTGTCTGAGAGCAACACATCAGTGTGGTGCTTGAAATAACAGCATTTATATACAACTGGCATAAAACAAAGACAGGGCTAGTTGCACACGGCCTGCTTTTCAGAGATGATGAAAACCCACAGATCTTATTGCATTCTGTAGGAATTGTGGGTGCTCATCACCTCTGGAAATCAACCTCTTCCCCCTTTCTGTGCCTCAGTTTACCCATCTGTGATGAGGGGAGGGCAATGCAATACCCTCTCTTGTACAGTGCTGTGGAGTGTGGGTGAAAAGTGCTATTTATTATTACTATGCCTATGTGTTCAGTATGAGTTTTTTCAGGAGAAAAATGGCAAGTGAGGTCAATGATGCAGTCAGATGGAGTATGGAGTACTGCATGGAGTAAGTGGAGTAAAAGCAAAGCTTCTGGCTGGGATGGTCTACAGGAATTCTACTTCAAAATCCATTCTGTATAGGAGAATTTGTTTCAGAAGAAACATTTGATCCCAAGCATTACTGAGCACCCATAATTTCGATCAACTTCCAAGTGCTCAGCACGCCTTAGGATCAGGCCCTAAATCCTGGGACAGCCTAAGGAAGGTTCATTCTGCCACATGAGGCAGAATGGTATAATAGGTATGGATGACATTGTTATGAAGGACCAGATGGGAAGCAATATCCATAGAAGTATGGGCCTATAAGCTGGTAGAGTTGCTAACTGTAGTCTCACAAGTGAGCCTTGCACTGGGAGAGCTTTCTCACAGCCTTTTATTCTCGGGAAGCTTAAAGTTAAACTGATTTCCAACAAAAAGGTTTTTACACAAACAAAACCGGCACAGTTAGGCTAAAACAAAACCAGTCTTGGAGGTTTGCCTTCCCTTTAGCTTGTCCACTGCTAATCTCTGCTCTCCTCTCTCTGGGCCAAAGCATGACATCCTTATTCTGTCCTGATTGATACACACTCCCATTGGCCACAAGGGAAGTTCAGCCTGTGACAGGACTGAGCAAAATCCGATCTTCTGTGATTATCAGGGATCTCGCTTTGAAAAAAGCATCTGGAGTTTAGGCTCTTATCTCTTGACTGGTTTCCCAATGATACCAAGGTTGCTGGGCTGTCTGAGCCCTGCCTTATTTTCCCAAAGCACACTAACACTTTCTCTTTATGGCCACATGTGGGAAGCAAGAAGTCCTGGCTGGGAACTAGCCCCCTCTTTGCCAGTTCCAGTACCCAGCGATGGATTATTGAAGTGGGGAAGCACAAGCCTTACATCAGGACCTTTGAAATGGTGTGAAATCTTCTCCGGTGTCTGTAAGATTTTCTGTGAAAATGTGTGGCCAGCTTAGCCTTTCTGGTGCTATTGAATTGCAGACGTAAATGTGGGATGGCCCCAGGTAGGGCATAGGGTCAGTCCACAATGCAAAATTGTGTACTGGGATGTTGTCTGGGAAGAACCACTGACGCGGCCTCATTTCTGCCTTCAGTGGAGTGTGCGCCAACAAAAATACAGCCGATCTCCCAAAGCCAACACCTCTCAGGCTGCCACACCTTAGACGAAGATTAGGACAGGAAACACTTATACACTGTGATTACTAATAATCATTGCAATAATGACTAACATTTATTTGGTTCTTTAACACACAGAGTAAGTTCGCTGCCCCAAAGAACTGACAGATTGGAGAGAATTTATGGTATGCGTATTAATCAATTTTAAGATTAATTTTATGCATATTTATTAAACTCATTAAAACATCTTTCCCTTTCTAGGTAGGTTTAGAAATGCCAAGCAGTATTATCTAGGAGAAAATGATAAGGGCTAGCAATCCCCTGGCCTCAGCCACAGTCCGGAAAGAACTAGTATCGCATAAATCGTTCAACATCAGGGCGTTACCTTTTCCTCTGAAAAATCCGCCACTGACATGTGGCTAGCAGAGTCTGGGTCTAGTACAGCACCTTGTGCCTCTTTTTGAGGCCTCTCTGTTATAGCACCCTGACATAAGGCTCTTGCACTCCCATCCCCCGCCCCCATGTAATTAAACCCCAGTATAAATGCTTGGCACCTCACAGGGTCTGGGTGTATTCTCCCATAGAAAAATGTCACAACAGACCAGGAGACATTTTAAATATAGAGGCTCAAATTGGGCCTCCATTTACACTTACACAATCCCACTGATTTTTACCTGGGTTGTATGGGTGTGGCTGAGGGCAACATTTGGTTTAGATCTTTTTACCTGGGCTGCTTCCCAGCTGGCACGCCATGGGAGGGTGCATCCAGCTGTCCCTTGACCATGTCTCTTTTCACCCGTCCGCTCCTCCCTCACACCAATAGCTCTTCAGCTTCACTCCCAGGGCATGCGCCAGGGTATTCTCAGGGTTGTTCTGGGCATGGCCACGGAGGGTTCCTCGTTGCTGTCTCAGCTCTGTTCCAACCATGAGAAACCGCTGGGCATACAACCATGCTTTTTCTGGCTCTGGCAAATCCCAACTCATTGGTCTTTCCTATTGCCTAGACTTGGATACATTTGTTCATATGCTATAGCCTGTTGGGGGAGGAGGAAACCTAACAAACTCATGGGCTGTATCAGAACTGGCCCCCAGAATGCCAGTCCTAGCAGCCCTGGTGTAAGTGAGAAATCAGTCAAGATAAAGCCCTAAACTCCAGAAGCTTTTTCAAAGGAGGATCCCTGATAATTACAGAATATCCTGAGAGATGGTGTAACCCAGAAGCAGCTCACAAGCTGATGTTTCATTAGGGCCTACCCATAAAAAGCAGCATTTTTTTGTTCTCTCCACGGGCTGAAGAAGGACCTGAACCAAAACTCTGGATCTCTACTTCAGGAAAACTTTGGATCCATATCTGAAATTTGTGGCTCAGCCCCCTCTCTACTGATCGTCGCTGTTAACTTACAAACATTGTTCTCAGAGATTGGATGGCATCACTGGAAAGGCCAGTGGGCGAACACCAAAATACAAAAAGAGCTAAGTTTAATATCAGACTTTTCTAGGAAGACATGGAAAATCACTCTGCCTTAAATGGATAAGAACACCATTGGGAGGGGTAGGACTTCCGCTTTCAAACTTTTTTCAGGGATATTGCTTATAAGGGAATGTTAAAAATTAACACAGTGATTGAGGCTGATGGAATAGCTCACTCCCTCATTAAAAGCAGATGGCCTTGCTAAAGCAGTCAGTAGATTGATGGAATATAAGACCAGAAGGGATCTATTTGATCCTGATCTCTTGCATAACATAGGCCAAAGAGACATCTTCAGGGCCAGATTGTGACCATATGATTGGCCCTCAGCAAGGGGCAGTGGGTTGTTCAGCTGTCTCTGGAGCAGCATAAGGAATCACAGTATCTGTGCCAGTTTCTCCACTGTTCCAGGGAGGTAGTGAACTGCAGTTGTATCTGGTGAGTTGCATGCTGCTTGATGCCCCAGCTGGCTAGCAGTATTAGGTGGCAGAACAATGGAACTGCCCACTCCCTGCCCTCTCCTGCCTGCCTACACAGGGAGGGGCCATAGGTGTTTCTGATGTGAGTAGCCAGTGCCAGGCCCTTACATCCCCTTAATCCTTGCACCAATCAACATCAGGCAATGATTTGGCCCAAAGTTAGTTTGAATCCTGCCACTCCTGTTGGCCTTTAGCGGATTTGTAGTTGAGGACAAATTTTGCGAGCTGTATCAAGGACATTTTAGACTTCTCTTACACCCAAATGGAAAAATAGAGCAGAAAAGCGAGGTCCCAGGGACTGCTGTACACTCTTGTAGTTTTCAGGCCAACTTCAATAAATATCCAAAACTATCAGGAATTTGCTGAGCAATGGATGTCTCTGACATATAGATTTTATTGGAGATGATCTAAGTTTTGTGTGAGTCAAGTATCTCTTCTTCTAACTCACTAGGCATGAAATCTACAGCTGAGCAATTGCCAAAGCTAAGGGACAGGTGATCCGATGAGCTATAAGAAAAGGTCTTGGGCCTTGTCCTCAGTCCCCTGTGAGGTAGGGCAGTGCACTGATGAGATGCGTGGGCAGAAAGGTGAGCTGGCACATTCCTCTTGGGATGTGAAATCACTGGGGAAGAAGTTTCATGCAAGCCTGTGAGATGCGCTTTCCCTTCCCCAGGGCAAAAACTGCGATGTTCTTCTGGTACAGTAGGAAGAACATGAGCTCATACACACACACACCTAGCGCTTATTGACTCACTGACTCACCAGCCAATATCTTCACCTTTAAGGGCTACCTGGTGAAGCCTACAAGCCCATCTGTAGGCTAGAGGTTGAGTCATCAAACTGGAGCATGGGTACGTGATAGAGTAAATGGAGTTTGTCTTGTTTTAACAGTAAATTGATTCTTTTTTATCTGCGTAAGGGAGATGTTGGGATGAGAAATCCGACTGTCACCCCTTGTTTGGTTGCCTCATGCACTGAGAAGTGAACAGGTTGATTTGTCTAAATCTGTATCATAGCCAGAAAAGATCACCGCCAATTGCTCACATGCAGAGGTGTTAGCAGGACTTGACAGTTGCTGTCCCCAGATGAGAATTAGACATAGGAAGAAGACATGCACAGGGAAGTTAAGAAACAAGCTGTTTCAAAATTTCATAGGTTTATCACACTCTGCAGCGTCCCCTACCTGCAGTGCATCTGGACTCTGATAATGAACCTAAGATTTCGTAAAGTGATGGTAGTTGTTCACGTTCCTGATTGTTCTCTGGTCACTATCTTTGCACATGTCTCTCCAATGAAACTGACAGCCATGTGGATGAAAGCATAGCTGAAAAGTCTCCCCAGTGTACCTGATGGTACTTCAAGAGCACTTATAAGCTTGTTATCCATGTGCCATATATATAAAAAGCCAGCACTACCAGGTGCTGAATGAATAATTTCAATCTGAATTTCTCTTCGACCAGTTAAGACTATTTGTGCATATCATAGTTCATACTGACTGATTGTTCAAAATATCTATTTTGGGCCCAGCCCTATTCCTATTGGATGCAATGAGTTTTTCCATTGACTTTAATGAGAACAGAATGTGGCCCTGTTAGGTTTAACAATTATGCAAGAAGAAAATGATATTTTACGAGACCACTCATTAATCATTTAACAAACATTAACAATCCCCAAGAAATGAAAATTAAACCAGTCTTTGGAGGTGAACTGCAAAGCTTTAAACAAGTCTAAGATTCCCAACTCATCAACAGAGTCTATGCACAGACCTCAGAATTACAGATTAATACATTTTAAAATGAAATGGCTGGAAATCTCCTTGTGACCTGCCAAGTGTTGGGTTCAGAGTTCTGGGTTTTCTCTTAGCAACATGAAAAGTGGGACACTAGGACATGCTTATATAGAGCGGTGAAGGATCCAGAGGGAAGGGAAGATTCAGGGTGAGGGAGACGGAGCATAGGATCAAGTGAGGTTAGTAGTTAGGACAGGATAAGAGCAAGGTGTTGGGATGAAAGTCTGAGAGAGGAGAGATCTGAACGTATGTGGCTGAGGAGGAGGAGGAGAGGATGTTGGGAGGAGGTGAGGGGAGAGTTGGGAGAAAAATGAAGGGCGAAACATGGCAGAACTGAGAGAGGGAGGGGACTAAGGGAGAAGGAGAGAAGGCTGGAGGAAGGAGCTAGAGCTGACAATCAGGCCATGGGGCTGTAAGTACTGGATTCGCTGAGGGAGGAGGAGTGAAGCTGCTTGGCTAGGAAGGGGGCAGTGCTGGAAGAGGAGTGGCTGGATTTGCAGTGCAGGCTTTCTGCACGGTCCCTAGATATCCTCCAGTGGCTCGGGAGAAGCAGTGAAAGAGGAGGATGCCAGGTGCAAGCCAGGGCTGTGGTTTGGATGCCCTGCGCTGGGGCAGAGGGAAAGTTGTTCCCTTTGGAGAAGAGACTGGAGCTGAGCGAGTCAGGGGGATGCAGCAGAGAATGCAGGGATGGCATTCCAAAGGCAAGGGTTCTAATCATGGCAGTGACAAGAGGATGGGTCCAAGCTGACGGGAGTGGGTAATACTGAAGGAGAGGAGAAGATCTCCAGGTCACCTTTTTGTGTGTCTAGGAAGCAACTTACAATGTCACCAATGTGCCAAGACCTATATGTCAGCACCTGAGTACTATGGCGATTGCTGCTATATTAACACCTAGGACAGACAGATACGCTATTCACATACCACACAACAGAACCACTAACCCAGGAACCTATCCTTGCAACAAAGCCCGTTGCCAACTGTGCCCACATATCTATTCAGGGGACACCATCACAGGGCCTAATAACATCAGCCACACTATCAGAGGCTCGTTCACCTGCACATCCACCAATGTGATATATGCCATCATGTGCCAGCAATGCCCCTCTGCCATGTACATTGGTCAAACTGGACAGTCTCTACGTAAAAGAATAAATGGACACAAATCAGATGTCAAGAATTATAACATTCATAAACCAGTTGGAGAACACTTCAATCTCTCTGGTCACGCAATCAGAGACATGAAGGTCGCTATCTTACAACAAAAAAACTTCAAATCCAGAGTCCAGCGAGAAACTGCTGAATTGGAATTCATTTGCAAATTGGATACTATTAATTTAGGCTTAAATAGAGACTGGGAGTGGCTAAGTCATTATGCAAGGTAGCCTATTTCCCCTTGTTTTTTCCTCCCCCCCAGACGTTCTGGTTAAACTTGGATTTATGCTGGAAGTGGCCCACCTTGATTGCCATGCACAGTGTGGGGAGAGTGGTCAGTTTGGATGAGCTATTGCCAGCAGGAGAGTGAGTTTGTGTGTGTGTGTTTTGGGGGGAGGGTGAGAAAACCTGGATTTGTGCTGGAAATGGCCCACCTTGATTATCATGCACATTGTAGGGGGAGTGGTCACTTCGGATGAGCTATTACCAGCAAGAGAGTGAGTTTGTGTGAGTATGGGGGTGGGGGAGTGAGAAAACCTGGATTTGTGCTGGAAATGGCCCACTTTGATTTTCATGCAGGTTGTAGGGATAGTGGTCACTTTGGATAGGCTATTACCAGCAGGAGAGTGAGTTTGTGTGTGTGGTTTTTGAAGGGGGGTGAGGGGGTGAGAGAACCTGGATTTCTGCAGGAAATGGCCCACATTGATTATCATATGCATTGTGAAGACAGTGGTCACTTTGGATGGGCTATTACCAGCAAGAGAGTGAGTTTGTTTGTGGGAGGGCGGAGGGTGAGAAAACCTGGATTTGTGCTGGAAATGGCCCAACTTGATGATCACTTTAGATAAGCTATTACCAGCAGGAGAGTGGGGTGGGAGGAGGCATTGTTTCATGGTGTCTGTGTATAAAATGTCTTGTGCGATTTCCACAGCATGCATCCGATGAAGTGAGCTGTAGCTCACGAAAGCTCATGCTCAAATAAATTGGTTAGTCTCTAAGGTGCCACAAGTCCTCCTTTTCTTTTTGCGAATACAGACTAACACGGCTGTTACTCTGAAAGCTATTCACATTGCAGCTCTCCATTGGAGACTGGGACAGGCCCAGCACAAATCAATCACTGTGCAGTAGCCAAATGGCTGAGAACCTCCTTGGGGCATGAAGAAGGTGGAATGGTGCTGAGCTTTTTATAAGCCCTTGGTTATAGAACCATTGCTTGTGTTGGAAGGAATCTCCCTTGGCTCACTGAGTCCATCCTGCTGTATCACCACAGGATTGATTTCTATAACCCAGGACCATTCTTGATTGATGGAAGGGTGTCAAATCACTGTTCCTTCGTTGCCGTAGTCCTAATGTTAGTCTGTGTGGAGCTGGTCATTCACAAGAGCTTTTCTTTGGTGATGGCATTTTTTGTAATTATTTTAAACACACACACTCACACACACAACACACACATACATGCGTCTAGTTTCCCAATTTTCTTAATAAAGTCCATCTTTACCTTTCTGCTATCTGTCCATTCAGAGGGCAAGTTCCCTTAAATGCCACCTATTTACTTTAACTTTGAAGTCAAGTACTGGATAGAACAATTGCTGGAGTGGACTCTAAGAGTTCTTCTTTCACCTGCCCAGTGGAATTGTCTTGGGTGGGACTGGGAGGGTATCTGATCAGCTCAGGTTGCCACCATGTTGGGTACATCTACACTGCAATAAAAACACCTGACACCAAGATTAGCCTCTATAGATGATGATATCCTCAGACAGTAGACAGATGTCAGACATCCTTGGTAATACTGCTAGATCCTTCAGTGAACATTGGGACCACTGACATGAGGTGACTGTGGCATCAGTCAGGGGCAGAAGGAATAGCTTTCAGAAGGTTTTGCTCGTTTCTGTCAGAGAGGTCCCAGAGGGAATGATGAGTGGCTGCTTTCCTTTCTGAGCCCTAAGCTGTGGAGTTCTATAGGGCCCAGCCTTGTCATCCCTGTTTCTCATTTATGTGAAATGGCTGGGGAAGGCTGAGAGGTGGTGAGAGCTGCACTGCCTTGGGTTCTGTCTTGCCTTTCCATCAGTGCTAGGTGTATCCCTTGCCTCACTCTCCTGATGTCTTGCAGAGGTAGGAGCCTGGGTGAAAGCCAGCTGGTGCAAGACCAGCCTGGGTAAGGCAGGGGTGACACTGACAGGGAAGTGGACA